>NC_141386.1:9869339-10537745 GCF_017979445.1 Akebia trifoliata | reverse complement strand
GGAGACTATGGTGAAGGCCATAAGGATTCGAAGAGTTTTATAGTCTTCAGAATCCAATGATATTTTTTCCTCATTTCCCAACTCATTTGAGTTGTCATCCCACGTAACTTTTGCATTCATAGTATTTTTCTTAGATTTAGGCCTTTGAGGACCTTTATATTTTGGCTTGGAAGAACAGACAATGGAATAATGACCTTTTCCATAATAGTTGAAGCACTCAGGATCTTCCTTAGATTTGGACGAGTATTTTCCTATTGTTGGTCGTTTATCGACCGGATGGCTCTTTTTACCAGTGCTATTGGAAGATTTCCTCTTGAAGAATTTATTAAATTTTGAATCAAGCAAGGCCAAGTCCTCTTCTTTAAGGCCACTCTTTTCATCTTCCTCATAAGTGATTTTAGTATTATCTGGGGAAGAGGATTCGATAGGATGACGAGATGATCATTTAGATGGTGCCTTGGACGAGGAGGTCTTAAGGACCGAAGTCTTCCCTTCAGAGGGATGACTTTCGAGAAGGAGCTCAAAATTTGTAAGTGAACCCATGAGTTCCTCAACTGTCATTGTCTCCACATCTCGGTATTCTTCAATTGAGGTGACTTTAAAAGCAAACTTCTTAGGTAGGGATCTAAGAATTTTAGCACAAATTCTACCCCGTGGGACAGACTATCCCACATAAAATATGTAATTGCATATTTCACTTAACTATGGGTAGAATTCTTTGACAGTTTCTTTATCCTCCATCTTAATGTTTTCAAATTGAGTTCTAAGGAGTTGGAGTTTAGACTTCTTAATAATACTAATTCCTTTGTATACAACCTTTAAGATTTTATAAGTTTGTTTAGTCGACATACACGTGCTTATCCTTTGATATTCATCATTGAAGATAGTACTAGTTATAGTATTAAATTCTTTGAAGTTATTGCTACTAATAATCTTGTCTTGTTCGGACCAATTCTTTAATGGTCTCAAAACAGTAGTGGAGACACCATTAACTTCCATGGTGTTAACAAGAAGTTTCCAACCTTCCTCTATCATGTTCCACACGTCCTTACTTAGGTAGTTGATATATATCATCATTTTAATTTTCTAAAAGGCATATTTAATACCATTGAATATGGGAGGTCGAGTAGAGTTCCATTTCTCGGATTTAGACATGATTCAAAGTCGATAGGATCAATTAGGGCAACCCGCTCTGATACCAATTGAAATTACGGACTTTGTACCATGACTAAACCTAGAGGGGGGTGAATAGGTAAAATAAAATTTTTATTTTAAAACAACCCCACGAAATTAAATTAGGTCTCGATTATGCTACGATGATGGAGATGCACAATATTAATTTAATTGGTGTTATGGCATATCATACACCATATATTCATAAAATAGACAATTTATCTAATGCGTGATGTGCATGTCATGACATTCATATAAAATTAAGCATAATACATAATCGTTAAGAAGACACGAGATTTATAGTGGTTCGGCAACTTGGCTACATCCACTATCAAGTACCCTACTCTTAAGTCTTAGGTTCTGCTATCAAATGAAGGTTTATGGTTCACCTCGATATCTTACACAAAATTTTTATGATTAAGACAAATTCTAAACCTTAAGATCGAGAGAACGACATTCTCTTGCCAATTTATGCAAATTAGGTAGCACCTCATTCAAACTCTGAGTTTTACTTTTTGAAAAACTTAGAACCTTGTTCACTTGAGTAAAGTCCTCAACTCTTCTCAAGAGCTTGATTTTGGGATGGAACCAATAATCTATTTTTGCTAAAGAAAGAGAAATTTAATAAAAGAAAAACTCACAAGGACTAGAATCAATTGATCGATCTACCAAAATAGTGCCTGAGGTTTTCATGTTGAGAGAATCCTCTTCATCACAATGTATTCCTTGCTTCAAATGGATGCTCCAAGCTTCTTGGGATTCACCAATGTTTATACAGGAAAGTATGTTGGATAAAGTGGTTTAACATTGAAATGGCTTGGTGGTGGGACTATCGTAGTTCTTCTTACCAGAGTTAATATTAATCTTACTTTTACCTTACTTGTGGGGAAAGTAGGGGATCAAACCCAAGAGAAAGGGAGAGTAGAGTTAAGCTAGGAGAATAAAATTTGAATTAATCAAAATGAATTAAAACTATTTTTCTTTGTATTTTTGAGCTTATCAAGAAGATTTAAAGTTGCTAGAAAATGAACCAAAGTAAATGAAATTAAAAGCAAGTAAACTTATGAAATTAAAGCACCATTGAAGGTGAATCTACCTAGAACATGTTAATGAGCAATTCCTAGTCTCTAGCCTTTTTATAACTCAATCGTAAGGACTTCGTGTTAGCTCCTTAGATCGGAAAGTTTAACAAATAAAATCAAATAACGAAACATAAACAAAGTAGAATCCCTTGAAATTTCTACTACCAATTATCTAGTTTAAGCATACTTTATCTTAATCTAATCTAAACATAAAACTATTTATATTAAGAATAAAAGGTACAAGAAATCTTAAAGAGAACTCATGAGCATTTTAAATAAAAGAAAGGTATGAAACTAGAAACAACACAAGAATTTGCTCTACGCTTTTCCACTCTCCAATGGAGGGGAGTTTAGCCTAATGTCATTGCAAGAGAGGAAAGATAAGAAATGAAAGAAATTTTCTTCATTTCATGGAAAAACTTACAAATTTTTCTTCTTCTATTTCTTGCAACACTATTTAGCTAAAAAGAAAATAACTAGAAAATAAAAATATAAAAATATATGAGAAGAGGCAAAGAGCTTTAGATTAGAGGAGTCTTGGATAAGAGAATCAATAGGGAGGGTTTCTCTAGAGATTGAAGCTCTATTTATAGTGAAAAATATGTGTAGAAGAGTCCAAAAGTAGCCTTCATTTTTTTGCACAAAAAGATAAAATATGAAAACATGAGTTAAGGATTAGGACATTCCAAAGTGGACCCAAATGCTTTTGCATTAAGATTTTGATTCCAAAATATTGATTTTCAACACAAGAAATGTACATAATTAAATTTATCTAGTAAATAAATTTATTTATGTATAATTAAGCCTAATTAACATGCAACATGTTGTTTCGAGACTTATCATGATTATTACCTTAATACGGAGAAATTGAGACAAAAATCAAGATAAATGTCTGAGAAACGTGCTTATAATTCAATGTTTCAAAACACTCATCACACCCCCAAACTTATCTTTTTTCTAGTCCCTCGACAGTAAAACTGCCACTTCGTAGGCACTTCGACTGCACTTAGCGAATACAGCAAGCCCTTGAACCGGTAGGTTACTCCTAGTGGACGAGTTTGACTTGTGAGGGTTTGTAGAAAATATACCTACAAAATTCAAAATATTTTTAAGATATTAACTTGAAAATCATTGTATGTAATGCAAACATAATGACATTTTATAAATCAGTCAAAGTTCATTTACTTTTGAACAAAGTTCTAAGTTTTTATTTCTCATTTTAGAAAATTTCAAAGATAACTTTATTGTTTATGCGATTTTCTAATTTTTTTCTTTTTAAACGCATCATAATTTTAGGAATAAGATTTCACCTCCTAATTGCTAAGAATAGTCGGTTCTACCTAAGTTCTAACTTGAAATTAGGCATCTTATATGGGATTGTGAAAGGTGTGGATGTTCACTTTAATACCTCAAAGGGGTTTTATCTGTGATATTTTCGTTTACTCACGTTTTTACCATTGACGGATTTTACCCTACTGCACTAATTAATCTCATTGGACTCCTTTCATTTTTGTACTTTTTTAGTTCTAACCTTTTTTACTTTACTTTAATCTTTTTCGCATCTTTCTATTTTTTATTTTCTCTACTTTTTCATACTTCACCATTTTCTGGTGTTCTTTTTACAAAAAAAAGGTAGTCATTTTCAAAGTACCCAGTTTAATCCTATGGTTGCTGTTCAAGTGATAATAACTCCAATTCTGTTTTTCTTCTAACTAGCCAACCAAAAGACAAATAAATCATATTTCACTAGAGTAGGTTTCCCCTAACACTCTATTCCTTAAAATCTTTTTTTTTTTTTCAAGTATTCAATCAGAAGTGAATTTTTCAAAGTAATCATTTTATGATTTTCTTAATGAGGAATAACCAAAAAGAACTTATGATCAAAAGTTAGGACATGAGCCTAAGATTTGAAATTCATATGTAAAAAGTACATACAAAGATTTTGAAGAAAATTTTCTGAAAGTGTTGTATAATTTTTTTGATATTTTTTATTTTAATTTTTTTAATATTTTTTTTTTAAATTTTGAAAATAAATTAAACATGCAATTATGAGCTAACCTAATACCCCCAAACCTAAATGAAATATTGTCATCAATATTAAAGTAGTGAGGAAAGAGAGAAAAATGTTAGATCACACCTAAAACAGATTGGCATAATGTGCAAAATCTTGTTACAACTGAGTTGAAAATATTGAAAGTTATAATAATTATAATTTTTGAAACAGTTTTGCATAAATAAAATCCTACCTAAGAATTAAGAAACAACCTAAAAACATCCTAATCTAATAATGAAACCCATCCTAATCTGAATCCGAACTTTCATTGACCTATGCCTTCCTCAATATAGGCCAACATCTATCTATGTTACTTAATCAACAATTGTTGACCAGTCTACAGTCCTAGTAGCACTGATTGATTAGTTTGGTTGAGAGTTGTCTTGAAGAGGGAGAAAATAAGAAAGGGATTAGAGTTGGAATTTTTTTTAAGAGATAGTTTGTTTCCTAACTACACTACTTATTAAAACAAAAGCACATGGGTTGCCTCCCAAGCAGGGTTAAGTTTAACGTCTTCAGCTGGACCTATAAAAAAGTCTAATTTTTAGGAATTTTCCTAACATCTAATTTGATAGACATGGCAATTGAATTCCCACCCAAATGATAGGCAGACAGATTTTGATTATTGTTGGGACATGAAAATGATTTTTTAAAATGATTAACATCCTTCATTTATCCTCAGTTCTTAGTGTCATCACCTTTTCAAAATAGTTTTCAACTATCGTAATTCCTAAGAGAATAAAAGTTGTAAGATAGGCAGGGTCTTCACTATCTTGTGAAAGGATAAACTGGATGGGATACAAGATTAGATCAGTAGAGGTCTGAATGGTATAACTAACAAATTAGAGTTCATCTTTAGTTCTTCCTGAACAATAGTTTTCTCTGATGGTGGATCAATTTCCTTAGTCAAATTTGTACAATTGGTTAACTCATTGGAATTTTGAAACATTGGTTAACTCATTGGAATTTTGAAACATTGATTGGCTCTTGGGGGTTATCTTATTTGAAAATTGGTCATTCTCTATTTCTTATAAGGACACAATAAGCTAACCTAGTTGGACTTCCATCATTGTTTCGACTGGAACTGTAACCTCATTGATTTGAATTTGAACTTCAATTGAGACAGGATTATCAATTATTGATGGACAATCATCGAAATCTTCAAAAGAGTAGAATTGGTCACTAAGATTATTTTGGAAGAATGGTAGATTTTCTAGGATGGAGATATCCTCATTTTTGAATTTATCAAAATTTTCTTCTTCTAAAGATAGTGTTAGGTGACTCAATTGAGTTCTTATGCTGACTAAGGCTTAGCCTACGTCCTATTGTTGTTGTTGGATGAACTATTGTTGTTGATTTAACAACTCAGTCATCAATGACTCTAATCATGAAGTTGGAGGAAAAGACAAAAATGAGTCATTGAATGTTTACTCTAGCTCTATAGCTCTATATTTGGTAAAATATTGAGAATCATAGGATTGTTAGGGAATTATGATTAGATTCATTATCGAGGTGTCGTGCATATAAAAATCCTCATGGTTACCAAATGACGACCCTGAGTAAACTCATTCTGATTAGGTATGGTATCTGAGGAAAATCAATTATCTATGTGGTATGGTTGGTCGAACGAACTAGGTCTAGGCATTCAATAAGATTTTGAGAAAGATGCATATTGGCCTGCATAGCACGAAGCATGGGCAAACTTGGACAATGCTTGGGAGAATGACTGTAATTATCACATAGAATGCATGGATCCACGATTCTCTCATAAACTCCACGACGATGCAAAATTTACTTTAGGTTCTACATCTATACACTATTGATTTGCACACAAGAGAGGGAGGAATTCACACATGATATTTGTTTCTTACGACTAGATAGCTCCTAACTATTTCAAAGTGGTAATCTTAGCTTCTAATCCAAATCTCTGAAATCGCAAACAATTAATTTAATCCCCAGTTGAGAGGTGACACATAATGCTGAGCAAAGACACTCTTAAATCACCTCTCTTCTAGAATAGATGTTGTCTATCCCCCTAGTAGACGAGGTACAGTGGGACAGGATTACCCTTAGGCACTATTTTTTATCATGAAGTGCAATTGGTGCAACTTAGATTAACTTTGTCTATTGAGCTCGATAGGGCCTAAAGTCAAGTTTAACCAATTTTAATTAATTTAATTGGATGACTAGTGAGTTGATTATCCTAATTAGAGTAAGGAATTGGTTATGACTTCCAATCCTTATCTTATCATGCCATCCCTAGGAGAGGGATGCTCTTTACTACTTAATTAATTATTTCAAGTGTGTGTAAATTAGAAAAATAACACACAAAAGTAAGTAGTAACCCACTAACATAGAAAGGCATGGGTGTTTTCAGATTACCTCTTGTGCTAGACAAGGTAAAGACGGTTTGAATCAACTTAGGTCACCAATTCCAATTTTGGTGTGCAAACTTAAGAATTAATGACGGTTTTGTCCACCCGTCATCCTGTCTTAGTCTATTACAATCCAAGCCTTCTTGGATAATTAAAAAAGTTACATGGAATCCTATATAAGAGTTCCTAAAATAGAAAAATAAACCTAACTAAAGATTAAAGGAAATTGAAAGAAAAGAAAAAAAATGTACACCTAAAGAAGCAAAATAGAAATGTCAGTAGAAATGATAGTAAATGGACTCAAAAATAGATTCTGACTTATCAAAATCCTTCTGACCTTATCACATTTTATAGAAAATTTCGTTCTACCCCAAATTGATATACTATGATAGTTAATAGGAGATTGGAGTAGCAAGTTACAGACAATTTAAGTTCTATTGTTAGGATAAAAAAAAACACGGGAATGACTTTCTTTCAAAATTCTCTCTTCTTTCTTCTCTCTTAAACCCTCAAGAACACTTGACCTTATAGAAATAAATCAAAAGGGAAAAAAATGAAAAAAATGAATTTTAAATCAAAACTTACTACTACTTTTACCTTTTCCTGGTAGCGGCGCTAAAATTCTGTTGGTAATATCATTATTCTTCCCACTGGATGTTAATATTAATCTTACTTTTAGCTTACTTGTGGGACAAGTAGGGGATCAAACCCAAGAGAAAGAAGGAGTAGAGTTAGCTAAGAGGATAAAATTCAAATTAACCAAAAGGAATTAAAATTGTTTTTCCTTGCATTTTTGAACTTATCAAGAAGATTTAAAGTTGCTAGAAAATGAACCAAAGTAAATGAAGTTAAAAGTAAGTAAATTTATGAAAAAAAATACTATTGGAGGTGGATTTACCAATAACATGTTGATGAGCAATTCCTAGTCTCTAGTCTCTAGCTTTTTTATAACTTAATCGTAAGAGTTTGGTGTTAGTTCCTTAGATCGGAAAGTTTAGCAAATGAAATCAAACAAGGGAACATAAATAAAGTAGAATTCCTTGAAATTCCTACTATCAATTATCTACATTAAGCATACTTTATCTTGATCTAATCTAAGCATAAAGTATTTATATTAAGAATAAAAGGTGCAAGAAATCTTAAAGAGAACTTATGAGCATTTTAAATAAAAAGAAGGCATGAAACTAGAAACAACACAAGAACTTGCTCTATGCTTTTTCACTCTCAAATGGAGGGGAACTTAGCCTAATGTCATTGTAAAAAAGGAAAGATAATTTCATGGAGAAACTTACAAATTCTTCTTCTTCTAATTCTTACAAGACTATTTAGCTAAAAAGAAAATAAGTAGAAGATAAAAATATAAAAATATAAGAGAAGAGGCTAAGAGCCTTGGATTAAAGGAGTCTTGGATAAGAGAACCAAGAAGGAGGGTTTCTCTAGAGATTGAAGTTCTATTTATGAAGAAAAATGTGTGTAGAAGAGTCAAAAAGTAGCCTCCACTTTTCTTTACACAAAAAGATAAAAGATGAGAACATAAGTTAAGGATTAGGACATTCCAAAGTGGGCCCAAATGCTTTTATCTCAAGATTTTGATTCCAAAATGTTGAGTTTCTGCACAAGAAATATACGTAATTAGATTTATCTAGTAAATGAATTTATTTATGTATAATTAAGTCTAATTAACATGCAACATGATGTTTCAAGGCTTATCACGGTTATTATCTTAATACGGAGAAATATGGATAAAAATCTAGATAAATGTCCGGGAAACATGGTTATAATTTAGTGTTTTGAGACACTCATCACTTGGGTTGAATGTTTTTCAACTAAGCGTAGAGCCTATTCAAGCTAGAGAAAATATTGAGGGAAAGGAATAATAGTATGGGTTTTCTCTAGAGATGGAACCTCATGAGAAATAAACAAAATAACTTATTTTAAAGGTCATTTTTTAGCTCTCAACGACTATACCAGTGGAACCAATTTTTAAAACATTACTACCAGTTCTATTTGATAGTTGTTACCGGTGCCACCAATTATGGTGAACAATGCCATATGATTAATTACAAAAATACCATTGAGGGGTATTTTGATCGTAATTTTTAAATGGTGGCTCTGTTTCGCATGTTGTTCAAAGATATGATAGATCTTACTATGTAAAACATCCCCAAACTAACACTAAGGTGTGGTCATGAAATAAATGGGTGAAATAACCAAAATACCTTTTTTGATTCAAACAGAGCTTTTGGGAAGATCGGTGTCAAAACAGTTCGATGGTGTGCTAGATTTTACCTATATAATGTCACCAAAAAATCATCAAGGACAGAAGATGGTCTTAGGGTGGTTAAATATCTAATGTTCCATCTATAACCATTTTTAATTTCTGAAAAGTCCGATAAGAGAACAAGCCGACGAAAGAGTTTTCCTAATCACTATAGATCGACCTATTAATCATTTAAGTATTGGGAAATGGTCTTAGGTGGTCTCATTACCTTTTGGGCTTTGTGCACACACATTGAAACTTTTTATCTAGGCACGTGTAATTGAGAACTTTACCGGAGTCTTCATATGTCTTCAATGGCAAAGTAATCTGACACTCAATATATGTCTCAAGATTGACAAAATATGGAATTAACAAAAAGGTGAGAAACAAGCTTTTTCAAAGTTTGAAGATTATAACACATTTAGGATCCATATGGCATCCATCACGGTCTCCATATCTTATGTAGAAGAACTTGAGGATGCAAATATATTGTTAAATGAATCTTCACCTCATATAGCCTCCTCTTCTAATGATAAGAATGAGTAAGGCATACAAGATGTCTTGAGCTCCAATCTACCTTCAATCATGTCTACTACACTCATTAAAAAATATGATTTAGAAAAGGTAGAAGATATAAATTAATGAATTTTCAAGACCAAGTGGTTGTAGTTAAACGCTCGTTAGGATTGAGTTAGGAAACCTGATGCTTAAACTTGAAACATCCCTTCAAAGAGTGTCTAGTGCACAAGAATTGTTGGATAAGGAAAGAAGTAAGTTTATCACTAAATCTCAACAATTGAAAACTCAACCAGTTATGGCAAACTCATATATATCTTATCAAAATACTGAATTGGGAAATATATAAGATGAGAGTAGAATAATAATGTCTTCGAGTTAGAGTCATACAATGCTAGACTTGAGCATAACTATACCTAGGGTAGTGAAAAACCTAAAAATATATTGGGTATAGAAAAACCTTTTTGGGAAGTCTAGGCTATGATTGGTATAATTCTATATCACCTCCCATTCCCACAATGCTTATTTTTGGAGTCTTTTTGAACTCCAAGAAAGCAATCACTTCTTGAATATTTTAGATCCCATGAAAGACTCCATAAAAATCACCATTTCTGGAGAATTTTCTTACTCTATGAAAGTGATCACTTACAATTTCTATGGAGAAATTGGTCACATTAAATTTGAAAACAAGACCATTCACTTTAGAACCATTCTAATCTCTATTGATAAATCTTTAGTGATAAAGACAATGTTGCATGGGATAGGAAAGGCCCTTTTAATAGAAAATTGAATCATCTACAAAGAAATAGGATCCCTCCAAGTCCAATGAAGTGAGGAATTCTTCACCTCCTATAGTAAACTATTTTCTGAGGGACTTACTTAATCAAGTTGCTCTCCTAAATCTGAAAGCCCGAGAGTTTTTCAAATCTTACGAAAGTAATCAAAGTGCAGGAAGGAACTCGAAGGTGATATCACCAAAGAAAAATAAGTCCCTCACTTAAAACTCATCAAGGAAGGAAAAATCTGAACTTAATAGAAAAATCTCTTTTCCTCCTAATCATAGTCCACTATCCCAAAAATCAGTCAAGGGACAACAAGTATGTCGTGATTCACACCATTCCTAAGGTAAAAAATTTCACACAATGGTACTTGGATAGTGGTCACTCCAAACACAAGATAGGTGATCAAAGCCAGTTTAGTCACTTGGTAAAATTTAATGGAGGTCCAGTCACCTTTGGTGATAGTTGTATCGTTAGGATTATTGGGTACGACACGGTTAGTGGATTGGGGATGCCCAAGGTTGAAATCATCTCCTACATCGATGGTTTGGTATATAACCTCCTCAGCATATCTCAAATGTGCGACAAAGAAAAATCGGTGAGTTTCAACCATAAGGTGTGTGAAATCTTAGATATTAATAAAAAATGATCATGAGAAATCTCCGCACATTCGATGACTCTTATGTTATCGAAGATATAGGAAAAACCACCATTCCGTGTATGAATAATGTGGCTCAAATTGACGTGGTCCAGTTGTGGCATCAACATATTGACCATGTTCACTACAAGAACCTATCTCAACATGCTTCAAAAAATATTAGTCAGAGGTTGCTCATGCTAGGTAATAAAGCTAGAAAAGTCTAAGTCCATTTTTTAATGGATCTGGAGTGATCATGGTGGAGAGTTTGAGAATTGTTACTCTACTTAACTCTGTGATAATCATATGGTTGGACAAAAAATTCTCAACTCTAAATATCCCTTAGGATTATGGAGTTGTAAGGAGGATCAACTCTATTCTACATGGAATGCCTAGTTATGCTTTATAGTAAAATTTAAGGCATGGTTGTAGATATTGCCTAATACCTTATTCTTGTGTATATCATAGAACAGGTTTGGTCGACAACTTATAAAATGTAGAATAACTTATCTCTTAGTATTTTGTGTTTCAAGGTCTTTAACAATAGATGTTATACTCTTCAAAGACCATGACAAATGGGAAAGGTTGACTTGAAAAATGACGAGACTATATATTGATTTATTGTTAGTCGTTCTTATCGAGTTATCAATTAGTTAATCTACTATATTCTAAAGTCCATAAATATTGTGATTTGACGACATTTAGGGAGAAGTATTTCCGACCCTTTTCTCATTGTCATCTCCGTCTTTCATACCGAAAAACCCACCTGTAGTTAAAGATCATCCCTCCAATCAAATTCTTAGATATCCTCACTCTGGTGTATAAAATATACAACAACTGGAGATGTTCATTATTGACTCCAAAAACTCACAAATTGGTCTTAATTGATAAATTTGAATTTTTGATTCAATTTCTTGTACTTCATAGTATTATCTGAGGTTTAGACACAATTTTTGAGAATTTTTCTTTTCAAAAATTTTCACGTTGTTGGAGTTAGTGTGGTCCCATCATCTAGAAATTCGTCTTATTTTAAGGACATTTTATTTACTGGTAAATTTGGATACTTGTATCATGACACTATTCTTAAAATAAGTTCACTCATGGATGATGGAGTTTCACTATTTTTCGTCAGCAATTGCCCAAGTAAACATGAATACATTAGATAATTCTTGACTTTCAGTTTTTCACCAAATTTGTACATCTTACGTAAAAAATGTTGTTAATGTTTTCTATTGAAAATTTTGAGGAATTAACCTCTCTTAGGAGTTTTATTTTAGAAAACATTTTTGTAAAAAAAAATCAACCCCTATGCCTTTCATACTCAGTGTGTTGAATATCATGAACATGACTCAACTTCTATAACCCAAGACAATTTGTGTTATTAAAAGTAATTTTTTTTAAACTGTCTTGTATGAGTATTCATATTGGTATATTTTATAACTTCTCACACATCTATCATGCTATAACTACTATACTCTTGTTTGTATATCTATATTATCTTGTTAGCATGTTATGCCAATGTTTCAAAAGTAAAATCATTTAAACATTTACTTTTCATACAATTATTCTTTATAGTAAAATCTTTGCAAATATCATGTGTGTGTTGAGCGTTCATTGGCATATTGTTATGTACTCGTTTGGATGTTACGACACTGATTTATTTAGTTATATTTTTATATGTCGTTTCGCAAGCCATGCCTAAGTTTTATAGTTATATTATTTTTTGACATGTCTTTGTCTATTTTCGCCATGCATATTGCTCTGATAATTAAATATAGTGCTTGCATGTCTATTATTTTTTCCCTATGCTTATTGGTAAATATCTTGTATTGACATTGGGTTGATTATACCCTTTGTCAAATGCTAACAAAAAATTGGAGAATGTAGTGTCCACCTGTGTGTATTGTCTCAATTAAATTCTATATGTAAATCATTCAGAGGGAACAATACTTAAAGGGGAACAAAGCAATTAGAATCAAAGGTTTTTTTATTTTTAAACACTTTTGTAAAATTCTGCTCGGGTGTAAGTTGTGTTAGTCATTCTGAGAATGTTTCCTAGTCTATTGGTCTAGCATAGATTTGTGTCTCGTAATTGAGAAAAGAGAAGATTGTTAGTTTCATATTTTGACAATCTTGATACATATCTTGCGTGTTGAAAAGCCTCAATAAAAATTTTCAATGAGTGTATAAAAAGCCTAAAAGGTAATGAGACCACCTAAGACCATTCCCTAAGACATAAATGATTGGTAGGTTGACCTATAGTGATTAGGAAAACTCTCTCCTCGACCTATTGACTCATCGGACCTTTTGGGAATTCAAAATGGTCATTTAGGGGACATTAGATTTTTGAACACCTTAAGACCATCCTCTGTCCTTGGTGATTTTTTAGAGATATTATATAGGTAAAATCTACCACACTCTCGAATGATTTCATCACTAAACTTTCCAAAAGCTCGTTTTGACACAAGAAGGAAAAAATGGTATTTTGGTCATTTTACCTACTTTTGTCATGGCCAACCCCTTGGTGGTAGTTTTGGGATGTTTTACATAGTAAGATCTATCATATCCATGAACGACGTGTTAAGCGGAGCTACTGTTTGAGAATTATGGCCGAAATACCTTCCGAGGACATTTTTGATACTAAAACCAGTTCAATCGGTTTTTAGGCATGTACCCACCGATTTCCACCAGTCCAAAAATTGATGCCACTGGCAACAAGCTCCAAATGGTCATAAATCCAACCATTGAGCTCTGAAAACCTTCCAAAAGGTTATAAACTCATTCTTGAGTTCATTTTAGAGGTTGAGCTTGATCTCTAGAGAACTTATGCTCTCCCCTCTCCCATCTAGAGAGCATTTTCTACTCATTAGAAGGTCCAAAACTTAGTTGAAATCCTATTCAAGCTATGGATTTCCTTCAATTCAATCCCCTCTTTACATTCCCTCAACCCTTGGACACATTGGCACATCTATTGGAGCTAGGAGCTGATTTTGAGGAAAGGAGTGAAACACGAAGAGTCGATAGAGTAAAAGACTTGATTGGAAGATCCAATCGTCAAAAAACTCTCTTGGACTCAAGGACTCGAAGATCTCAAAGCTTGATTGGAAAATCTCTTGTGTTGAGTGAGTCTTTGTTATTTTGTTTTTATTTTTAAAAACTTATATATGTGGTTACTTGGTTCAACCTACAAAAACTAAACTCTTGTTAGAATCGAGGATTCTTGACAAGGACAGATGTTTATGAATTTTTTAAGAATAAAATTTACACATTTCGAGATGATGCGTTTCTTTTGATCTTAATGTTTTAGAATTTAGCCTAGGTATAAAAATTCTATGTAAAAAATTCTAGGTGAACCATAAACTTCATTGATAATGAATATTAAGACCTTTGCAAAGGTTACCTTGGGGGTGGGTATAGGCATGTTGCCAAACAAATATAAAATGCTTGCCTCGTATTTGTGTAAATACCTCTATTAGTTTATACGTAGATGAATGTATGTTATAAATGAATACTATGCTATGTATGTCATGCCATGAATGTTTAGATTCTAATTGAACTTCAATTGCATTGCAAAATAGATATTAGTTGTGAGTACGGATGTAGGCACATTGTTGAACCATCATAAGTATTATATCTCGTGCATGTTTTATGATTTTGTAATTTATACTTGAATGCCTTGAATGTCATGTGATGCCATGAATGCTAAATAACAGAATCATATAAGAATGTGCTATTAAATGACATAATGAAATGAACTTTTAAAGTCCAAGTGTATTTTCATTAAAGGAAAATTAAAGACATGAATGCAAAATCGAGGCTAAATGAATGACTTAGGACACATAGTCAAATTATCAATCTAAGTTAAAATTGGATAAATTGAAAGAAATTTTAATTATCTTATTCACCCCCTTTAGGACTAGACGCGGTACGAAGCGTAAAATTTTTATGATTATGATAAAACTCTAAGATATTAGCTTTCTGATAAGTTGGAATATAACGTCTAATGATTTGATCAGGACAATACTTGAATAAGTATAGTTCGTCTCAAAAATACTACTTGGTTTCCGAAAGGAGATGGAGTTTCTTTTGCCTAGTCATTGAGGTTGGCAATTGACCTATAACTAAATAGTTGATAATGTCAGCATACTACAAATTGTTAGAGATTTGTAGAAGTTGCTCATCGAAAAATGATTCAAAAATGGGTATAGATTCCTAAGATGACTCAATAACTATCCTCCATAGATAGTCATTTACGACATTCTCTACTCCCTTTTTAACTCGGATCTCGAGATCAAACTCTTGCAATAGCAAAATCCAATGGATTAATCTTACTTTATGATCTTTCTTGGATAGAAGTTACTTTAATACGACATGGTCTGTGTAAATCACGACTTTCGATCTTATTTGGTAAGGACAGAATCTATCAATGGTATAGACTACAACTAGATTTTCTTTTCTGTTGTAGAGTATAATTAAATTGAGCATTACTAGGGTTTTATTGGCATACTGAATAATGTGAAGATGTTTAGCAATTCATTGACCCAAAATAGTAACTATTGCATAATCTGAAGTGTCACACATAACCTCAAATGGAATATTCCAATTTGGAAGTTGAATAATGGGTGCCGAGGTTAACTCAAACTTAAACTGATAAAAAATAAAAAAAAATATACCTAGATTATCGTAATAATTTGTTCCCTTAGAGCTAGCGGAGAGACTCCTCGTATGAGATTCCTTTCTTTGTTTTCATCAATGGATTCACTTTTGATCACCAAAATGAAATATCTTTTTCCTAGATCTGAGTGTTTCTTGAATTTTTTTTTTATAGATTTTTATGTGTTTTTGAAGGATTTCTGGGTGTTTTTTGAGTAAAAGCTAGGGTTTGGATGATAGGTAAGGAGTTAGGACTTCAAAATTAGGGTTTGGAGAAGGTTAGGGAGACTTTTTGACCTACTTTTTCTAGGATTTATTTTGACCTGTGAAATTAAGTTATGAAGGCTCCTATTTATAGATTTTTTTTGAAAGAATTAGGATTTGACTAGGTCTCCTTTTAAATAAGGTGAATTAAGGTTTTGACTTAAGTCTTATTTAATTGACTAGGTTTCTTTAGATTAGGATTTCAATTAGGGTTTTGACTTAAGTCTTATGATATTAACTTGGTTTCTTTAGATTAGGATTTTAATTCTTACGTACAATGAAAGAATATATTTTTAAGTTTTGTGGAGAACCCCCTAATTATATCTTTAACTATTTGGACCCCCAGATGGAATAGTCTTTTAATTAATATCAGGGGGGCTCCACTTAAATAAGTAGCCAACCATCAAAGGGGCTCCACTTAAATAAGTAGCCAGCCATCAACAATTTTGCTTGAGGGCTTGATTGATTAATTTTCTTAGTTCAGATTTTTAAATTAAGGTTTCACTTTATGTTAATTAATGTTTTATTTCCCTTGCATCCACCATCTAAGTGTCTTTTAGCAGTGGGGACTCACTAGGCTTAGATTTCCTCCATTATAATTGCTATTACTAAGTATTCTCCTCAGAAAGCTCTTTCTTACCTTGTGTGTAGAACTGTGTTGCTATCGAGTCCCCTCGAATATCCCATATCCCTTGCGGTGTTGGGAATCTCAGGACCTTGTAATACGTAGAAGGTATAACCCTCATCTCATGGGTCTACCATCTTCCAAGTATAGCATTGTAAGCGGAGCTCGCTTCAACGACCATAAATCTAGTTATTAAAGTTATCGGTTGTCCTCCCATCAAACCTAATTAGAGGAGCTCCTACTTAGGTGAGTACACTTCTGTTGAAACCCATCTTCAGAAAGGCTGAGGCATAACTATCATAAGATGTCAACTGAACTGCCACTGTCAATCAACACCCTCTTAAGAGTAAAAGTGCCTACCTTGAGGGTTATCAATAACGTAACATAATGGGGCCTTGCTACTCCCTCCAAATCTTTTTCCATGAAAACTATGGTCTGCTCTCCGTAACGTTCTATCTGTTTTGTGGGCCCATTTCTTATTGTATAGATGTGAGCAAGGTGCTCTACTCACTATTTTTTGGTTTTTTTGTTAGCCCTATTTAGGTTTGACCTTATCGGTTCCTACTTTAAGATAACGTGTATATCTACTACCCTTCCATCCTACTTTTATACAGGTGGTTGATCAGGCCTTTGATTCCTATCACAGGGAGAATTTTCTCCCTATCTTCTAGGTGGGTCACTCTATCTGTCCTGCTCTATCAATCTTTACAAAACCTTTCTTAAAACCTAGCACCTGTTAGTGATATGGGCCCATACCTTGTGATATTCGCCGTATCGCTCATCTCAATTTATCTAATCTCAAGGAAGTGGTGCTGGCTACTCGAAGTAAGGCTTGTTTGCAATGAGCGGTAAGATTTCGCTAGGGGACATAGAGAAATATGTCCTTTCTCTCCTCCATTCTCTGTCCTGCTCTAGCAGTTTCTTCCTATTCTACTGTTATGGCTACTATTACTTGTTAGGCTTCACCACTGAGTGGATGACCTTGCTCTTCTCGGTTGAGTTCTAGGGGTCATCTTCCAATGTAATATACTTTTATATTCTTTCAAATAGCTCACTTAATGTTTCTGATTTCCTCTTTACAAGAGACCTATATAATCCGAAGTTAGAAGGCAAAAAGTTCTTGAACATTACTATTGTTGTTTTCTTAATGTAACTTTTTAAGGCTATCGCTTCTTTCTTGAATCTCCTTGTAAAATCTCTAAAACTCTCCTCAGATTGCATTTTCATACTGAGTAGACATCAACGTCTTCGCTACTCTTCCTGTTGCCTATGTAACATATTACAAAGGCAATGCAAAGCTCTTCAAACAAAGCTACTGATCCACACGACAACTTGTGGAATCAGGTTAGTGCATTTTCCTATAAACTAGAAGGGAACAACCTGCATATCGAACCCTCATTCCCCTCCTACAACGTAAGTATCTGTCGAAAGTAAAATAAATACTCTATTGGGTCCTTTGTCTCAGAGTAAGGGGTGAAACGTGATGGAACAAACTTATTTGGGATTTTTTTGCTAAGCTCTTTGTTGTAAAAGGAGATCTCTGAATACCACTGATGGCTTACGCTGCAATTGTGCGATTATCGAGAATCTTCATCCTTTCTTTCTCCTTCCCGATCAGCTCTCTGATCTCCTCTCAAGTTAAAGCCATTGTTGGCTTCACTTGAGTAGTAGCAACGGTAGCTTCCGTTTCTTTCTCCCTAATGGGGATCAATGGTTGAGAACTGCCTTCTACATTAGAGGCACAATCATATCCGATAGGAGGTTGAAGATCTCATAGTAGGAGATCTTATCTTACTTGTTGCTGATTCTCTTGACATTGACTGAAATTTTGATTCTATTCAACCAAGTCTTTCATCTTCTTCTAAATTTCTTCATGTTTCTTCTTCATGGTTTTTAACATTGCCAAGAGGTGAGCATTAGCAGCTGGTACCACAAATGGAGGTGCATTGACTCCGGTTGTTTTAGTGAATCTCCTCATTGTTTCAACTGTAATCAATTATGCTCTTGGGATCCCACAAATGATGCTAGATTTGTGGGGCCAGATTCTAGTGAATGGTGTTGATGGATTCTACCTCACAGATACGAAGTCACTCATTCTTCTTCCTTGTTAGCACCGGTGTGGTATCTACAAAAAACTCTCAAACGCTCAAGGTAGAGAGGTAAAGGAATAATAGATAATACTGGTTAAACTCCCAATTGGTAAAAATATCCCTAAGTCTATCCATATTATGTTATTTATAGATCCCTCTTCTAAATCAGGATTTCCCC
The DNA here is from genome assembly GCF_017979445.1 of Akebia trifoliata. NCBI lineage: Eukaryota > Viridiplantae > Streptophyta > Magnoliopsida > Ranunculales > Lardizabalaceae > Akebia > Akebia trifoliata. Next base: position 10,519,060 of record NC_141386.1, on the reverse strand, counting down.
TTCTCACGAGAAGTGATCTTGAAGACTCCCCTGATTTTTAAGATCTTAAATGAAATAGGGGATCTTTGAGATTGGAAATGCTATACTGGAAAGATATCTTCTGAGATCTCTAGGCTTGATGTACACATATCAGGATTATGGGTATTTTTTGACCAGGTCTACCCTACTTAGCAGACCAAGTCTTATTCAGTGTTGTGCTGCCTTCTAGCCAGGCCAATTACTCTCAACCTTGGCCTGCCTTTTTATTGGGTAACACCCCATATGCTGATCTGCGTATGGTACCACTTAATCAGTTTGGACACGTATACGGTCTATATGACTATGTGATTATTACCCTCTACAAATAAGTAAAAGTTTTTTTCTCCTGATCGATAGTAACAATGGGTATTTGGTTGTACCTAGAGTAACAATCCAAGAAGTAATAATGAGAATGTCTTGGTAGACATTCTAACATTTGATCAATGAATGGTAGTGAAAAGTTATCTTTGGGAGTCATTGAGTAGAGTTTCCTATAATTGCTACACACTCTTCATCCAATTTAGACTACACCAAGGTGAGAGAAAATTATCATTGGCAAAGTTTGATTTTTTCAAAGAAATGTGTATCTTAAAGTCTCTAGAAGCACTTTGCGCTTTAATGTGGGAGGTTTGATTCGGGAAAAAACGATAGTGAAAATAAGAACATGAAGATTTTCAATTTTTGCATGCCAACGCATAGAGTCTAAATAAGAAACAAATTCAAACAAAGCATTGACTTCGCTTATGAACTCTTCTATGTCAAAATATTGACCAAAGTGGGTCAAAATCTTTCTAGGGGATCAGAATACCTTAATTTTTGACACATTCAATTGACTAGCTTATCTAACATGTTTACTACTTCCACATTATCATCTACATCAATTCCTTGGAAATTGTGGAAGATGTTTAATTTAACTTTCATATCCCCAAATGCTAAAGTCATAATCCCGTTTTTACAATAAATGACTACATTAGAAGTTGCTAAAAATGGACGTCCTAAGATTATAGGAGCATGACTATATGAATTGATCATCGCTCTATGTCTAAGACAACAAAGTCAAGTGAAAAATAAAAATCCTTGACTTTCACTATCACATCTTCATTATTCCTTTGGAACCTCAAGGGACCTATCGATTACGCTCAACGTGATATTGGTGTATTTCAAATCCCAAAACCTAATTGTTTATAAACTGTGTAAGGTAAAATATTCATACTTGCCCCTAAGTCTAAGAGAAAATTTTCAACTACTTGATCTCCATTATAAATGAAAATTGTCAAACATTTTGGATCTCTAAATTTTGGTGCAATCATTTTCTGGTTAAGAGACTAAGCTTGGGCTGCAATGATAGTTTCTTGAGAAAATGGTGTTTTTCTTTTAATTGTGGTAAAATCTTTTAGAAATTTTGCATAAGAAGGTATTTGCTTAGTGGCATGTAAGAATAGAATATTGATGTGCACATTTTGAAGAACTTTGAGGATATCCTTTAATTGTTTACTCTTCTTATTGTCCCTAAGGTCATGGAGAAATAGAGCTTTAAGAATTGGTAGAATGATAGAAAATTTCTCTAAATCTTTCTCCTTCTCCTTAAGAGATTCTATGTTTTTTTTAACTTAAACTTTGTCCTTCTTTGTGATATCATCTTCCTTCTCAATAGGTTGGACCTTGTTGTCCACCTTCCTTTCTGATCTTAAAGTGTGGATAGCTTGGATGGAGCCTTGTTGATCTCCTGAATGGCTTCTTACCTTGTATTGGTATTTTGGTCTGTTGGAAACTGTAGGTTGACCTCTAGGGTTGGGAATAATTTTATTGAGGAATTGCTCATTTTTCTTTCTCCAAGGAAAAAAGTAAACTGACCCAACTGAACTTTCATCTTAATTATCGATTGAGCAGTGACCTGATTAATCTGGGTTTGATTTTGATTGGTCTGCTATTGAGTTTGAATGAGTTGTTGTTGCTGCTTCATCAACTCTAGTGTCATAAGTTCTAAAGATGATTATTCTTGGCTAGAAGAATTGTAATTAGGCATGGAATCTAGAATTATGGCTCTACATTCAGTTTATGGAATGACTTGTTATTGGACTGACTTGTTTAGAATAACTTTTATTATAACTTAATGGAGACCTAGATTGTATAGGTCCAATTTATTTGTACGAAAAATTTGGATGAAACCTATTATCTGGATGATACATTTGACTATAGAAATTCTAAGTGGACATCTTAAAAGCATTGTAGCCCTTAACAACATTGGCATTTTAGCCTTAATATATGAAAAATCGGGATAACATTCAACCAAATGGTCATTGCTATCGTACAAGATACATAAAGAAGTTTGCTTGATTGTAACTTGTGAAACTAAACGAGAATCAAAGTGAGGGTTGGATGATGAAAGTATCTAACTTCTTTGTAAGACTGTGTATACTAATCACTAATTGGACATAACATTTTTAAAATCAGGGTCTACCTTCATCTCGTACATTCTTGACTTCTTAATAGGATGTTCTCTATCAAACTTTTTGTTATTAGTACTCTAATTTTGAGTACTCTCGACTAGCTCACCTAGAAAATCGTATACTTGGTTGGGAGTTTATGATGGTAATATCATTGTTCTTCCCACCGGAGTTAATATTAATATTACTTTTACCTTACTTGTGGGGCAAGTAGGGGATCGAACCCAAGAGAAAATGGGAGTAAAGTTAAGCTAAGATGATAAAATTTGAATTAACGAAAAGGAATTAAAACTATTTTTCTTTGTATTTTTGAACTTGTAAGAAGATTTAAAGTTACTAGAAAATAAACCATAGTAAATGAAGTTAAAGCAAGTAAGCTTAAGAAATTAAAGCACCATTGAAGGTGGATCTACCTAGAACATGCTGATGAGCAATGTGGCGCCCCGCCAAACGCTAACACAAATCCCAAGGCCACCTCGAGGTACTAAGTGGCGCCTCGAAATTTTGGCAAGGTCTCCTCTGTTTATGTTAGCGTTTCATGTAACTCAAACCTGATAAACCAATTTATAATAAGACCTGTATATAAAAATGTAGATACAGGAAAATAACAGCGGAAGACTAATTACATCTAACATGTAAGTAGATCAGAGTGCAGAAGATTTATCAATATACAGGCTTACCAAAACACTCTCACTCTAACATAGGCCTAAACTCTCAATCTAAAAACTACATACATCCTGGATGAAACTGACTACACAAAAGGGATGTGGCCCTAGTGCTCACCAGGTAATAAATTCTGATCGTCGATCTGATCGACCAGATACTCCTCAATTACTGACTTTACGCCTGCCTCGGTAGCTGCAAGTGCTGAAACTAAAAAAATAGGAAGGAAAGGGTGAGTAACAATGGTTACCCAGTAAGTCCACAACCAATTCCTACTAATAACCCTTCCTAAGCATGATCGAATAAAGCATACTGAACATTTTAATACATGCAAGGTTTTATAAGATAAAATACGATCAACTGGTACATATAGCCAGGGATGAGCAACTAAACAGTTTAAAAATTACACATAATATCAATCATCCATACTCATTATCCATTTTCCATTTTATGCAAATAATGTTGACAACATTGAAATAATGGACATGCTTCTCAGTTTGTAATTCGAAATATAACGACATATACATAATACAAATGGTAGAGTATTGGAATTAAAGAGTTGGGATTCACGACTGGATCGTTTCCCAGTCAGGACATGATATTCCCCAATAACATCGTAGTTCCTGATTTTGTGACTGGTCGTGTCTACCACGCTTGCGAGACCATTTATCCGGCTCAGGCTGGCCGTTTGACGTGACCGTAAGCAATGGGCCTCTTTTTGATGTGTCAGAACGTTCGACTACTACTAGATTATTAGTGATCACTGACTAATCATCTTCGTCTATGCCTATCATGCATGCATGTGATTCCCAAATGACACTCCACTCGTATACGACCACCTTTACAATACACGTTCACTGGTAAAGATAAGAAAGGAATGAACCCGGATTCCAGTTGTGACTCCACTCTCATACGCGTCCCATACCACGTATGAGCTTGGTGGTACCTACCGTACATCTCAGGATAGTGCACCCCTCCGGATGATGTGACACACTATCCCTTCAAGCATTCACAAACCCTTTAACAGCTCACAAAATAGCTACGTATATATATGATTTTTCATTTAAAACAAAAAGAGAAATTAACAGAACAGGGTTGAGAATGGATATCCAGCTCCTACCATGCAACCGTGGCCACCCGGCCTAAAAATAAACAACAGTACTCAGCGCACGTGCTAACATAATCGAAAATAAACATGCAACCCTTTCATTAATAACCTGGATATCCTTTCACGAACCTACACACAACATACAATGTAAAATGCAGACATCACCCCTCAGGTGTGATTCTGACATTTTACCGTTCATTCCCTTTTTTCATTTTCTCGACATTCTCACTATTCCTCCTTTCAAATTAACCATCCACTTCTAATCTTTCAAAGTCATTCTTTTGGTCTTTCTATTGAAAACCATCAAAGTTTATTAAAAAAAAAGTCCCGACGATGCACGAGACCAAAACTGAGGTAAGCTGGTGAAAATGTGGCTAAGTGTCGGAAACTCAATTTTTCAAAGTTCTCAAAATTGAAAATGGATTTTTTGAAATGAAAGTCTCGATCATGAGATTCGACACCATATAGTTTTTGTAATCTAATTCAAAGGAACGCGAAAGTTATTTCATTTTGAAAACTTGCCGAAAACGTCAAAAATTACGTTTTGTTCTTGAAACCAAAATTCAGATTTTGATCCTTTGAGATTTGGATCTTAGAATCATTCCCATTGTTCCGAAATGGGGGGTAAAACCTTAATTTCATTAAAGAACTTAAAGTAAATGGAAAGTAAAAATTAAAGAGGACATTTAATGAAATGAAGGGTAGGAAATCTAGTTTAAGGTGTGAGGAAATCAAGTCAAGAGTCAGAGTCTGTTTCTGACTCAGAACAGTGCTGTCGGCAGTAAAACCTTGTTCTGTCGGTGGAACCGATGGTTCCTGCCGACATAAGAAAATTTTCGATGGCAAAAGCTTCATTCTGTCGGTGGAACCGACCGAATGCCTTCGGCAGGTGCCGGTGGCACCGAATCTTCCCGCCAACAGCCTGAACCTCACTCACAATTTTTGGGTTTTTCGATCCCTTCTTTGGATCTTTGTTCCATTTTTCAAATCCCTCAATCCACCCACGAATTCAACATTTAAAACATACATTAAACAATATCAAATCCTTATTTCTAGCATGAATTTCAATTCAAATAAAGATTTCTACGATTTAAAACAAGCAACACATTTTTAACAAAATCCCTAAATGCAAATTTCATAAATCTAAAGCTACCAATAAGAATTGGAAGTCCCTTACATGGTTGTGGATGCCAAGGATACAAGCTAGCACTACAACTCAAGGTTGGATGGCTCGAGAGTTGAGGTTGGGCTGACTTGGATGCGAAACAAGCGAGGGTTTGCAAGGTATCCGACAATGACATTCTCCTTCTTCTCTATAATGAAGTATATACCTAGCTCCTAACTCAATGAAGCCCTCGAATGGAATGTGTTTACTCGAGCTACCTGGCTGGTTTTGATGGAGGATGGAGAAAACGAACGAGAATAACAACCAAAGGTGGTGAAGTTGTAACCCTCGTCGTGGCCGACAACTTTGCCTTCTTCATCGAGGTTCAACTCGGCTTCGTTCGCGCACAAACTTGATGGCAATGGGTCGAACCCTAGGGTGGAGAAGTGGCTGTCGTTTGGTCCCTTGGAGGAGAAGAGAAATGAAATAAAGGAAACTCCACTTTCCTTTAAATAATAGACTTGAGGGTAAACTTGTAATTTCCCTTCATGGTTTATAATTTTTTCGATAACTCGATTATTTGGACTCGAAAAATGACAAACGAGTATACCATTTCGAATAATTTTTCGTTACGGACCTAATAGTGTTATCAAATCTTTCCGATTCTTGCTCTAACGAAATTCCACTATTTTAAGTCCCACTTAACGCGAAATTCGAGGATTTGTTAACTTTTTCCCTCGAACTCGAACTCGAATTCGAACTTGCTTACAGGCAAATGTATACATTTCGATCCTTTTGAATCTAATGGTGAAGTCGATTTTTCTCAAAATTCATCATAACAATATTCGAGTATTTTACTCTAAGTCTCTCATTCGATATTTCCCTCCAAATCTTACCATTTACTTTTCTCGAGATATGAGTTGAAAATTCGGGGTGTTACAAGCAATTCCTAGTCTCTAACTTTTTTATAAGTCAATCGTAAAAGCTTAGTGTTAGCTCCTTAGATCGAAAAGTTTAATAAATGAAATCAAATAAGAACATAAACAAAGTAGAATTCCTTGAACTTTCTACTAACAATTATCTAGTTTAAGCATACTTTATATTGATCTAATATAAGCATAAGGTATCTATATTAGGAATAAAAGGTGCAAGAAATCTTAAAGAGAACTCATTAGCATTTTAGATAAAAGAAATGCATGAAACTAGAAACAACACAAGAAGTTGCTCTAGGCTTTTCCACTCTCCAATGAAGGGGAGCTTAGCTTAATGTTATCACAAGAGAGGGAAGATAAGAGATAAAAGAAATTTTATTCATTTCATGGAGAAACTTACAATTCTTCTTCTTCTACTTCTTACAAGACTATTTAGCCAAAAATAAAATAATTAGAAGATAAAAATACAAAAATATAAGAGAAGAGGCTAAGTGCCTTAGATTGAAAGAGTCTTAGATGAGAGAACCAAGAGGGAGGGAGGGTTTCTCTAGAGATTGAAACTCTATTCATAGAGAAAAATGTGTGTAGAAGAGTCTAAAAGTAGTTTCCACTTTTCTTTGCACAAAAAGACAAAAGATGAGAACATGAATTAAATATTAGGGCTTTCCAAACGATTAAGACATTCCAAAGTGGGCACAAATGCGTTTGCCTTGAGATTTTGATTCCAAATGTTGATTTTCTTCACAAGAAACAATCGTAATTAGATTTATCTAGTAAATAAATTTATTTATGTAGAATTAAGCCAAATTAACATGCAACATGATGTTTCGAGGTTTATCATGATTATTACCTTAATACGGAGAAATAGAGATAACAATCAAGATTAATATCTGAGAAATGTGGATATAATTCAGTGTTTCAAGACACTCATCACACCCCCAAACTTACCATTTTTCTAGTCCTTAGAAAATAAAACTACCACTTTTGCAGGCACCTCGACTGCATTTAGCGAATACAACAAGCCCTTGAAGCATTAGGTACCCCTACTGGATAAGTTTGACTCGTGAGGATTTGTAGAAAATATACCCACAAAATTAAAATAACTTTGAAGTAAAAATAGTCAGAATCAAAACTTATATTGAAAAGCACAAGTCTTTTTTTGGTTTTGTCAGTCAATTGGAAGTAGTGCTTGGTTTAGAGTCCTAACCCTTATTTCTCTACGACAAAATTTAGACTTAAGCATAGTCAGAAATTTAATAAATTCAATTTCCTAAAATAAGTTTCAACCTTCTAACTACTCAAGCATAGTTGGAGTAACTTAGGGTTTAATTATAAACTTAGCATATTGTCTGGGATAATGAGAAGTGTGGATATTCACTTTAATACCTCTAAGGAACTTTATCTGTGATATTCCAATATACTCACATTTTTACACTTAATGGCTTTTACCCTATTGAAACTTTACATTTATATATTTTTGGATTTTTGATTCCTTTTTTTTTCTTGCTCTACTACTTCTTCTTTTCTTATTTTCTATTCCTTTTTCACTTTTTTTAAAAGAAAAGTAAGTAACCCTTTTCAAGGTACCCAGTCTAATTCAATGGTTGTCATACAAAGTGTATACAACCTAGTTCTATTTTTCTTCTACTCAGCCAACCAATTGAACAAGGAATCAAAGTTCATCAAACCTAATTTTTCCTTAAACTCTAGGTAAAAAGAAGGTAACAAGCTCTCTTAATACAATCTAGACTCTTCGTAACCTTATTAGAAGTGACTTTAAACTAAAAGGTAACTTTGCTCTAACTTTTGCCTAAGAGAAACACAAATGGAGACTCTAGATCGTAGCTTCCAATGAAAGACTGATTAAATATTTTTAACTAAGTGCTTAAAGATATAAGCTAAGATTTTGAGCAAAATACAAAAAAGTCACCAGCCAAATATTTTTCAATTTTTTTTTGAAATAAAAGAAGAAAATAATAAGTGGAATTTCGACCCATACCCCCCAAACTTAAACATTATATTGTCCTCAATATTTCAACATATACATGCAAAGGTAAAATTGAAATTGACCAAATGGAATAAATTGGATTAGATAGCACTTGAGAAAGACCCTACAGTCCTATTGATATTTAACACAATGTCCCCTGAAGCACGTGGATTACTTCCCAGAAGAGCTAAGTTTAACGTCTTTACCCAGACGAAAACATAGTTAATTTTGATAAATGAGGTCATTGAGGAGAAGAACTTCCTCCTGTGAAACTGACTCGAGAAAAGGTTTGAGATGTTGGCCATTCACTTTGAAAGTGGATCCATCCTTAGGATTAAGGACTTCAACAGCACCATGGGGGTAGACTGTTTGGATAATATACGGGCCAGTCCATCGAGACTTGAGTTTTCCTGGAAAAATGGTGGAGTCTATTATCATACAACAAAATTGGGAATGAAATTTCTTCTAAGAATGTGCCTATCGTGAAAGAATTTGGTACGTTCTTTGTACTTTTTGGCACAATCATACGAGTTATTTCTAATCTCTTCTAACTCGTCTAGATGTAACTTTCACTTCTCACCAGTTTTATCAAAATCAAAGTTGAAGCGCTTGATCGCCTAATACGCACGATGCTCGAGTTCTACAGGGAAATGACAGGCCTTGCCAAAAACTAACCAATGGGGAGACATCCTTATGGGTGTCTTGAATGCAGTCCTATAGGCCTAGAGTGAATCACTCAATCTCAAATACCAATCCTTCCTTGAAGGATTGATTATTTTTTCCAAGATAATATTTATATCCCTGTTAAAAATCTCCACCTATCCACTTGTTTGTGGGTGGTAAGGTGTGGTAACCTTATGTGTTATGAGATATTTCTTCATCAACGCAGTAAAGATCTTGTTGAAAAAATACGAGCCACCATCACTGATGATAGCTCGCGGAGTACCGAATCTTGAAAAGATCGTTTCCTTGATGAATTTTATCACAACCTTATGATCATTAGTTCTACATGCCACAACTTCGACTCATTTTGACACGTAGTCAACTGCAACTAGGAGGTATTGGTAGCCTTGGGAAATAGGAAAGGTTCTTATCAAGTCTATACCCCACACGTCAAAAATTTAGATGATCAGGATAGAATTTTGAGACATTTCATTTCTCTTGGAGATTTTACCTAATTTTTGACATCTATCACAAGATTTACTAAACTCGTGGGCATCACGAAAAATACTAAGCTAGAAAAAATCGTACTATAAGATTTTCATAGCGGTCTTCTTACCACTGAAGTACCCTCTGTAGGCATGATTATGGTAAAATTCTAGGATATTGACTTGCTCACAGGTTGGAATACAACGTCTAATGATTTGATCGGGACAATACTTAAATAAGTATGACTTATCCCAAAACTACCATTTTGTTTTCGACAGAAGATGGAGTTTCTCTTAACTAGTCATTTCGATTGGGAATTGACCTGTAACTAGGTAGTTGACAATGTCCGCATACCATGGAGCGTTACCTTGAAAGATTTGCATAAGTTGATAATCAGGAAAGGATTCAGAGATAGGTTAGGACTCTTCGGATGGCTTATTAACTATCCTAGACAAGTGATCAACTACGACATTTTCTATTCCCTTTTTATCTTGGATCTCAAGATCAAACTCTTGCAGATGTAAAATCCAACGGATTAACCTTACTTTAGCATATTTTTTTTGATAAAAGGTACTTTAATGTTGCGTGGTCTATGTAGATCATGACTTTAGATCCTATGAAGTAGGGGCGGAATTTTTCAACGGCATAGACCACAACTAGCATTTCCTTCTCTGTTGTAAAGTAGTTAAGCTAAGCATCGTTAAGGATTTTTGTAGTATATTGGATAACATGGGATTATTTTTCGATTCACTGACCCAAAACAGTACCTATTGCATAATTTGAAGCGTCGCACATAACTTCGAATGGAATGCTCCAGTTTGGAGGTTGAATAATGGGTGTCGAGATTAACTCAGACTTGAGCTTGTTGAACACAGAGAGACATGACTCTGAAAAGTCGAAAGGAACATCCTTTCCCAATAGTTCACATAAAGGCTTCAAAATTTTCCCGAAATCTTTAATGAATCCATGATAGAAACCCGCATAACCTAGGAATGACCTAATTTCTTTGACCGTTCTGGGAGGTGGTAATTTTCAATTAGACCTACCTTTGCTTTATCCACCTCAATCTCCTTAGTAGAAATAATATGCCCTAACACAATCCCCGATATTATCATGAAATGGCATTTGTCCCAATTGAGGACTAGATTGACCTCTTTGCAACGTACAAAGACCAAAGTCAAGTGATAGAGACATTTCTCAAAACTTGGTCCGAAAACTAAAAAATCTTCCATGAACACTTCGAGATATCTTTCTAGCATGTCAAAAAATATACTCATCATGTACCGCTGAAAAGTAGCAAGTGCATTGCACAGTCCAAAAGGCATACGACGATACGCGAAAGTTATAAAGGGACAGGTGAAAGTTTTTGTCTCTCGATCGACTGGAGCAACGAGTATCTGGTTGTACCTGGAATGATCATCTAAGAAATAATAATAAGAATGTCCTGCTAGACGTTCTAACATTTGATAAATGAAAGATAAGGGAAAATGATCCTTAGAAGTCATTGAGTTGAGTTTCCTACAATCGATACACGCTCTCCATCCACTTTGGACTCGAGTGGGGATTAATTCATTGTCATGGTTCACTACCACATTGATACCAGACTTCTTAGAAACTACTTGTATAGGAATTACCCAATGACTGTCAAAGATCGGATAGATAATACTCGCATCTAGTAATTTCATCATTTCCATCCAAGCCACATCTTTCATGACAGGATTTAGCCATCTCTAAGCTTCTAAGGAAGGCTTAGCGAAATCCTCTAAACGAATATGGTGCATCACCATAAATGGACTAATTCCTTTAATGTCAGCTATGATCCAACCAATAACTTCTTATTCTTCTCTTAATACTCCTAACAACTTTTCCTCTTGAACTTCATTGAGGTGAGAGGAAATTATTACAGACAAGGATTGATTCTTGCCAAGAAATGCAAATCTTAAGGTCTCTGGAAGCGACTTGAGTTTTAATTTTAGAGACTCTACATGGGAAGGAACAAGATTGTATGTGCGCACAGGAAGACTTTCAGCTTTTGCGTGCCACCGTACATAATCTAAGAGTGGAACGGATTCAAGCAAAGCATTGACTTCGCTTATAGACTCTTCTACGTCCAAGTCAAGGCTAAAGTGAGCCAAACATTTCGTTAGGAGATCAACGAACCCTAACTCTTGATACATTTGATTGACTAGCGTATTTATCATGTTCAGTTCCTCCATAACATCATCTACATCAACTCCTTGAAAATTGTGGAAGATGTTCACTTTCACTTTCATATCCCCAAATGCTAAAGTCATAATCCCATTTTTACAACGAATGATTGCATTAGACGTGGTTAAGAATGGACGTCCTAAGATGATAGGAATAGGACTATTTGAATTAATGACTAGTTCTGTGTCTAAGAAAACAAAGTCAACATGAAAATATAAATCTTTAACTTTAACTATCACGTCCTCAACTATACCCTTTGGAATTTTTATGGACCTATCGGTTAGACACAATGTGATATCGGTGGATTTCAAAACCCCCATACCTAATTATTTATAAATCGAATATGGTAAACGGTTCACACTAGCCCCTAAGTCTAAGAAACATTTTTTGACCACTTGATTTTCAATGTGAATGAAAATTGTCGGACATCCAGGATCCTTAAATTTTACTGCAATTGTTTGTTGGATAAGAGACGAAGCTTGGGCTACCATGATGACTTCCCGAGGAAATGGTGTTTTCCTTTTAGATGTGGTCAAATCCTATAGGAATTTCACATAAGAAGGTATCTGTTTAATGGCATCTAAGAATGGGATATTGATATGCACATTTTGAAAAACTTCTAAGACACCCTTAAACTGCTTACTTTTTTGAGAGTCTCTAAGGTGATGGAGAAATGGAGCTTTTGGAATTGGCAAAATGATGGGAAGATTTTCCAAATCTTTCTCCTTCTCTTTTGAAGACTCTATGACTTCTTTTTGAACTTTATCATTCTCTAGGAATTTTTCTCCCTTGTCAATAGGTTGGACCTTGTTGTTAACCTTCTTTCTCGAACGCAAGGTGTGGATAGCCTGAACTGAGTCTTGTGGAGCTCCATAATGGTTTTCTACTTCGTATTGACCTTTCAATCCATTTGGAACCGAACGTTGACCTCTAGGATTAGGGATAGACTGACTAGAAAATTGACCTTTCTCTCTTTCACTTAAGGAGAGAGCTAGCTGCCCCAACTGAACTTCCATCTTAGCTATGGATTACACAGTAACTTGATTAATCTGATTTTGATTTTGATGGATTTGTTGTTGAGTTTAGATGAACTATTGTTTCTACCTAACCAACTCGGCAATCATAGATTCTAAGGATGACTGTTATTGGGCAGGCTGATGGTAATTGAATATGAGATCTGGTATGATGGCTCTACAATCTATAGATTGTTGGGGTTGATAAGGAACTTGAGGAACGATAGCTTAGTTTGTGGAAGAACTAGATTGCCTAGGAAAACTCCTATTATAACTTGAAGGACCACTAGATTGAATATATTCGTTCTGTCTGTAAGAGAAATTAGGATAGAACCTATTATTTGGGTGATACGTTTGGCTAAAAGAGTTCAGAGTTGACTTCCTGAAAGTACTAGAGCCATTAATCGCATTTGCTTGTTCAACTTTGATTTGAGGTAAGTTGGGACAACACTCGACCAAATGGTCATTGTCGTCGCATATGACGCACAAAGTACTTGGTTCGACAGCCACATGCGAAACTGTACTAGGGTCTAGGTGAGGTTTGGATGCTGAGATGGTAAAGGCATCTAACTTCTTCGTGAGATTGTTCATCTCACTCACTAGACTAGACATGACATTTTTTATATCAGGGTCTACTTTTATCTCATACATGCTTGTCTTCCTAATCAGATCATCTCTATCAAACTCTTCCTGGTTAGTGCTCCAATTTTGAGCACCATCACCAACTCTACGAGGAATCGTACGCTTCATTGGGAGTCTGGTTCGTGAACTAACCCTTATACATAACTTCGACTAAGGTACGTTGATTCATTGTTAATCTTCTATAAAAATTTTGCACCAACTATGCTTTGTCAATGCCATGGTGTGGGCACTTGACTAATAATTCATTGAATATTTCCCAAGTTTGGAAAAATTCATCATCAGGACAGGCTCTAAAACTTCTAATGGAGTCCTTTATTTTCTCAATTTTGTCCATGGGGTAGAATTTGGCCATAAATTTCTTTGATAGAACATCTCAGGTGACTATGTAATTAGGTGCTAGGGAGTTCAACCACGCAGCTGCGTGGTCTTCCAGGGATAACGGGAATAGAATAAGCTTGATACTCTCCTCATCAAGATTCAGATTTCTAAAAGTTTTACATATAGTCAAAAATCGATTAAGGTGGGTGTAAGGTTGTTCACGCTCTAAACCGTGAAACTAAGGGAGCATATTTATGGTGGCAGCCCTAATTTCAAATTAAGGTGCATTATTTAATGGTAACACAATGCATGTAAGAGGAGATACGGAAGTTCGAGCAAAAAGTTTATTGAGAGTTCGCTCTCGATTGTCCATCATAACTACTAATGGTGTCTTGTGTATCCTACTAATGGTATATTCTATCTCAAGATCAAATGGTTTTGACATGTTATTCTGTGAACGTCTACCAAGCATGCAAATCACAGAGTCGATCAAACAATCACTAAAAGAAATACTGGACCTAGATAGGTTTCCTAAAGCTAGACAACTCCTAACTGGGTAGAAATAGCGTAACTAGCCTTCCAACTCGGTTCTATGAAGTCAATTTTGAATCATTTGGATCTCCAGATTGGACGTGGCGCACAATGCATAAGTAAGAATACTCTTAAATCACCTTCCTTTCTTGAATAGACTGAGTTTATCCCCTCAAAGGGCAAGATCTTACTAGATACAAAAAAAGACCAAGAAGCATAATTGGCATAACTTGAACCGAAATTTCTCCTATTGAGCTCATAGGACCTATAGTCAAGTCTAATTGATTTAATTAAGTTGATCAGATGACTAATGAGTTGAAGATCCTAATTAGAGCAAGGATTGGTAATGACTTTCAATCCTTACCTTATCATGCCATTTCTAGGAGAGGGCTGCTCTTTATTACTTAATTAACTTTTTCACGTGTGTGCAAATTGAAAAAATAACACACAAAGGCAAAGAGTAACCCACTAGCATAAAGTGGCATAGGTGTTTCAGGATTACCTCCCGTGGTAGATGGGATGAAGATAGTTTGAGTCGACTTAGGCCACCAATTCCAATTTTGGGGTGCAAGCCTAAGGAGCCGTGACGGTATTGTCCACTTATCGTCCTTCCTTAGTCTATTACAATCCAAGCCTTCTTGGATAATTAAAAAAAATTACAAGGAATCCTATACAAGAGTTTCTAAAATAGAAAAATAAACTTAACTAAAGATTAAAGAAAATTGAAAGAAAAGAAGAAAAAAATATACACCTACAAGGAGCAAAATAGAAATGTTAGTAGAAATGATAGTTAATCGGAGATCGAAGCAGAAAGTTATAGTCAAGTAAAGTTCTGCTATCTGGGATAGAAAAAATAGGAATGACTTATTTTTTATTTTTTAAATTTCTAGAACACTTGAAATTACAAAAAAAATCAAAATAAAAAAATAAAAAAAAATTAAAATGAAAGAAATAAATTTTAAATCAAAACTACCTTTACCTTTCCCCGACAACGGTGCCAAAATTTTGGTGGTAATATCGTCGTTCTTCCCACCGGAGTTAATATTAATTTTACTTTTGCCTTACTTGTGGGGTAAGTAAAGGATCGAACCCAAGAAAAAGGGGGAGTAGAGTTAAGCTAAAAGGATTAAATTCGAACTAACCAAAAGAAATTAAACCTATTTTTCTTTGTATTTTTGAACTTATAAGAAGATTTAAAGTTGCTAGCAAATGAACCAAAGTAAATAAAGTTAAAAATAGCTAAACTTATAAAATTAAAGCACCATTGGAGGTGGATCTACCAAAATACGTTGATGAGCAATTCTTAGTCTCTAACCTTTTTATAACTCAATCGTAAGGACTTGGTGTTAGCTCCTTAGATCGGAAAGTTTAGCAAATGAAATCAAATAAGAACATAAACAAAGTAGAATTCCTTGAACTATCTACTAGGAATTATCTAGTTTAAGCATACTTTTTCTTGATCTAATCTAAGCATAAGGTATCTATATTAAGAATAAAAGGCACAAGAAATCTTAAAAAGAACTCATAAGCAATTTAGATAAAAGAAATGCATGAAACTAGAAACAACACAAGAACTTTCTCTAGGCTTTTCTACTCTCCAATGGAGGGGAACTTAGCATAATGTCATTGTAAGAGAAGGAAGATAAAAGATGACAGAAATTTTCTTCACTTCATGAAGAAACTTATAAATTCTTCTTCTTCTATTTCTTACAAGACTATTTAGCCAAAAAGAAAATAACTTAAAGATAAAAATACAAAAATAGAAGAGAAGAGGATAAGTGCCTTAGATTAAAGGAGTCTTGAATGAGAGAACTAAGGGGAAGGAAAGATTTCTCTAGATATTGAAGATTTATTTATAGAGAAAAATGTGTGTGGAAGAGTATAAAAGTAGCCTCTACTTTTTTTTGCACAAAAAGACAAAAGATGCGAACATGAGTTAAGCATTAGGGCATTCCAAAGTGGGCCCAAATGCTTTTACTTTGAGATTTTAATTCTAAAATATTGATTTTCTACACAAGAAACACACGTAATTAGATTTATCTAGTAAATGAATTTATTTATGTAGAATTAAGTCTAATTAACAAGCAACATGATGTTTCGAGGCTTATCATGATTATTACCTTAATACGGAGAAATAAGGATAAAAATCAAGATAAATGTCTGGAAAATGTGCATATAATTCAGTGTTTCGAGACACTCATCAGTTTGGTTCTTGGATTGACCTTCATGCATAGATTCAAGTAAGGTACGTTGATTACTTGATAATCCTTGATAGAAGTATTGCTCCAACTGTGCTTTATTAATGCCATGGTGTGGGCATTTGTTAACATCTCATTAAATATTTCTCAAGTTTGGAAAAAGTTCTTCATATGAATGCATTCTAAAATTTCTAGTTGTGTCCTTCATTCTCTTGATTTTAGCCATTGGGTAAAATTTGACCATGAATTTCTTGGATAAAATATCCCATGAGTTTATGGAATTGAGAGCTAGAGAGTTTCACCACATAGTTGCGTGATACACCAAAGATAATGGAAATAGCATGAACTTAACAATCACTTCATCTAAATTCTAATTGTTAAAATTTTGACATATGGTCAAGAATCAATTGAGGTGGGTATACGACTATTCACGCTCTAAACTGTGAAACTTAAGGAGTATGTTTATGGTGGCTACATTAATTTCAAATTGAGGTGTAGTGTTTAATAGTAACAGAATGTACGTAGGTGGGGTAGTAGAAGTAGGAGCAAAGAACATATTGAGAATTCACTCTCGATCACTCATCATATTTAATAAGGGTCTTTTACGAATTCTATTGATGGTATGTTCTATCTCAAGATCAAATGGTTCTAATGTGTTACACTTAGATCATTTACCAAGTATGCAATTCATAGATTATTTCAAAAAATCACAAAAGAAAATATTGGACTTAGATAGGTTGCCTAACTCTAGATAGCTTGTAACTGATTAGAAATTACAGAACTAGCCTTACAACTCAGTTCTATGAAATCAAATTCAGATCATTCGTATCTCCAGATCGAAGACAATGCACAATGCATAGGTAAGGGCACTCTTTAATCACCTTTCTTTCTCAAATAGACTAAGTTTATTCCTTTAAATTGGAAAGATCTTACTAGATGTCAAATATGATCAAGAAGCGTAATTAGCACAACTTGAAATGGATTTCTCCTATTGAGTTCATGGGCTTTATAGTCAAATCTAATTGATTTCAACTAGTTTGATTAGATAACTAGTGAATTGGTTCTCCTAATTAGAGGAAGGAATTGTTAATCATCACTAATTCTTATCTTATGGTGCCACCTTAGAAGAGGGGTGCTCTTTACTAAACTTAATTAACTAATCCAAGTGTGTGCAAAGTAAAAAATACCAAATTAAGATAAGCAGTAACCCACTAGAAATGAAAGGTGTGGGTGTTTCAAATTTACTTCCCATGCTAGACGGAGTGAAAATGGGTTGAGTCGACTTAGGCCACCAATTCCAATTTTGGTGTGTGAACCTAAAGAGTTGTGATGGTATCATCCAACTGTCATCCTTTCCTACTCTATTACAAACCAAGCCTTTTTGGATAATTAATTAACTAATGAAGGTTTTACAACGTTCATAATACAAGTGGATTTAAAATAGAAAAGAAACCTAACTAAAATATAAAAAAGTAAAAGAAAAAACTCAACAAGATGGAATGAATTCGGGACCTAATGGATTAATTTTGATCTTCTTGTCCAAAAATTCTCCAATTTACAAAAGAAATAGAGTGTTAAAAATTGAATAGAACAAAAATGAAAAAACAAAAACTGAACCTACCACTACAATCTAGAAGTAGAAATAATAACAATATGAAAATATGAATATTCAACTCTCTAAACTCAATGTGGCGTAGTGAACAATGCACTACGTCACCTTGAAATCTAGGGATTTTCATTTGAAATTTTCACACAGGTCTTAGTTTGTTTCCCTTATTGCAATGAACATGAACTATTTTGATTTTCTAAAACAACTTGTATCAACAGAAAGTAGAAACATAAATTTTATAAAAAAAAAGTTGTCATTATCTTCATCTCATCAAAAAGTAATATTTATACTCTATTTTTTAGCTTGTGGGTAAGTGAGGGACCAAACCTAAGAGAAATGGGGGATATTACCAAGAAATGAAGTTAATCTAATTTGTAATTCAAACCTATTTTTATAATTTTATGAAATAAAATGAAGAGTAAAATATTACTGGAAATTAAAATAATAGAAGAAGAAATTATACTAAGTAAATAAAAGATAAAACATCCATTAGTGGTTAGAGTAACCTATGATCAACACCTAAAACTATACTTGAATTTATAGTTCTTTGCATTCGACTACAAGGGCTTGGTGTAAGGTTCTTGAAATGGAAGATATGGCATGAAGCTTTTGAGAAAACACTGTAGTTCGGACTCCTTCACTCACTAATGTGTGAAGTCCCTACCATCAAATATCTAATTTAAGCATGTTCTATCTTGATCTCATCTAAGCATAAAACATCTAATTTAAGTATATAAGGTGTAGAGATTCAACTAAAGCTTTGATCCATTAGAATTGGATAAAATCTTGAAGTTAATCCTATAAACATTATAAAGAACATGAAAGAATAAAGAAATAACACAGAAATAAAACTTACTCCTAGGCTTCCTCCTTTCATTAATGAAGGGAGTCTAGCTTATAGTCATGGCTATGATATAGGAGAAAGAAAAAGAAGCAATACTTTTATTCATGAAAAATGAGATACACTATCTCCTTGAAAAATTACAGAAGTTGTTGAATTAAGACATTACTATAAAATGAAAATTACAGAGAAAATACCAAGGACATTGAGGGAGAAGAATAAAAGAGACAAGAGCCCAATGACTCTTTCTTAATTGAGAAAATAATCTATTTATAGGCTTAAGGTATTCTCGAATGATCCAAATATAGCTATCATCACTTTTGCGTATAATCTCGCGTGTGAAGCAACATTGAGAAATTCTAGGGCTATCCAACCAAGGTGAACTATGCCAGATTAAGAATTGACTGTGTCGCATTAATCTGGAAACATTATGATCTCATTTTTTGACTAGATGCTTGATCTGACTTCTTGATTACAGTATACTCTTGCTTAAGAAATGTGGTGTCCATCTAGATGAGTCGATCATTGGCCTTTACAGTGAACACACACGATCAATTTTTCAATATTTACAATTATCTTATGCAATTAAGTCTAATTAACATGGTGTAACATGAAATATCATAATTTGAGGTTTAACATACTTATTTATCTAAACTAATAAAATAAGGAAGGAAATCGAGATAAATATCTAAGAAAAGTGTGGATAATTTAGTGTTTTGAAACACTAATCTGGCATTTTTATGGCATAGGGCTCATTTGAAATCTTGGATAAAATTAGATAGTTTTTTAAATAGTGATTGATGTTTTAAACCATGCAATATAATTTTTGAAATTTTTTTCCTTCTCTTTTTGCTGAGTCTAAATTTTGAACTTCTTCCCCCTTCATGGCAATTACAAGATCATCTTTATAGGGTTTGGCATAGCATGGTTTTTTTTAATCAGTCTATTATCTCTAACTATTCTTTTCCTAATTATGTGTTTTAGCTAAAGAGGTAGATTGGTGAACGTGTTGGTATTGTACCTCCCATTGAGGTGAAGTCATTCTCCACCCATTTGTTTGATCATTGGGATAAGTTGGAAGAGTTGTGGGTGTCGAACAAAAAAATTGAAACGATTTGGCTATGCTTCGAGAAAGAATTACAAACCCAAGTAACTCAATTGAAGTTGAAGATATCACGACTAAAGTATTTGAGGAGTGATGAGATCGGGAATCGTCGATTTGCAAAAGAGGTTTGCTTCAAGGATGCATGCAGACATGATTATTGAGTACTTGGTGAGTCGTCATGTTTCGAATATGGAGAGAATCATTATTGACCAGGTTACTCAGATCAAAGCTTTGAGGATAGGCTTGATGCCTAATATGCTTTCCATTGAGATATTTAACGGGTTCTTCTACCAGTGTTCCCTTTTGTACCTTACTTTTAAGAAGAGTGATTTTTAATGTAGTATTTTTTTGAAATGAATAAACTGAAAAATAGGTTTTTTTACGTAGTGACCTCAGATATATCTACTACTTTTAAAGACTCTTGGTTTTGAGAAAATCCTAGATTCTTCATCACATGTCAAAAGTAGTAATTTTTTATGACGCATTTTTTTTATTTTAGATATTAAAAAATTGCCTTTCATTGAATAATTCATGACATATCAATGTTTGATAACTCTAAATTTTGATGATTACGATGCTTTTGCCAAATGTCTAGGATACAAGTGTTAACTAATCCTTAGCATCTTTAGATTCATCCTCAAGGCTCTTAAATTTATGAGAATTTTGATTAAGTTATCTTCGTCGTACTTGTTGGAAATTGGAGAACTTAAAAAATTTTACCCTTTACAATTTATACTCTTGCGGGCCAAAAGTGATTGTTTATTTTTATGGTTTTTTTATTTTTTTGTTTTTTTGTCTTATTTTTTCTTTGTTCCCTCCTGGTGCCAGTTATGATTTTCACCAGACCCCATTTCGACATTTTTGTACATCAATGCCTTTTTTTGGGTTTTTATAAACTGGTTCTTTTACTCACAATGCCCTTCCGGGTATTCACTGTGCCTTTTTAGACTGCGCTCATTTTATAGATTTTCATTTTAAACTTATTCTTGATTTCTCTGTGCCCCACATGGCTTGGTGACTCAAGTTGAGCTGCAAGATCGAACATTCTACTTCTCTAATAGGGCTTTTGCTTAAATAACATATCTGGACTCCCCTCTCAAGTTCCTCCAACTATTTTTCATGGTGCGATGACTCAAGTTGAGCTTCGAGATCAATGAATCTAACATTCAAGTCATTTTTTTAAATACCCAGTCGGACCTCCCCTTTCAGGTCTTCCAACAACTTTGGCGGCTTGAATTCTGAATTGATTTGCAAAATCAAATATACCTTTATGTTATATTCCAGGACATACTTCCACCCTCATCAAGTTGCCTTAAATCATTCCTTAATCTAAGAGGACTTTAAGTAGGATGAAATGTAGGTTTAGGCTAAGGTTGTGAAAAGATAAAAAAAAATGTTGAATATAGATCTATCGAGAGATAAATTGGACAAGGGGCTTGTTTATTTTTATTTCAAAAATATGATTTATTTCTCATTTAATGTCTCGTGAACTAGTTTAGATGAGAGATTTGGGTTGAGTTTAACATCAAACGTTGAAGATTTTTTGAGTTTTTGATTTTTTTTATCTATTCACAGTTTAGACTCTTGTGGGCTAGGAGTCTTTTATTTTTTTATTTGTTGTTCACAATTTATAATCATGAGGGCTAGTAGTATACTTCGGTTTTTTTCTTTTGACTTTTAATACTTTTTTTTTTTTACTTTCTCTCGGTGACGATGACTTGCCCCTGTCCTAGGTTAAGAAATGGATGTGATGGCTAAAAAAGGTTAACTAGGGATGGATAATTGTTTAGGAAGTAGAAAAATGATTTCTCTTCATTCCAAGATTTGGCTTACGCATAGTATTTCTTGACGGTGTTATTGTTGATTGGCTATGGAAAAACTTCCCTATCCATCTCTATGAGGATTAGAGCTCCCATGGATAATACCTTTTGGATGACAAACGGTCTTTCGTAATTCTGTCAAAATTTTCCTCTTGCATCTTCTTGTATTAATAGAATCTTCTTTAAGACTAGGTATCCTAGTGCAAATTATCTAGGTCAAACCTTTTTGTTATAAGCTTGTGCTATTCTCTGTTGATAAGTTTAATTATGACAGACGGCAAAAAAACATTTCTATTCGATTAAGTCCAATTGATCAAAACAGACTTGAACCCATTATACTTCCTCCAATTCAACTTCTTTTAAGATTTGAAGGGAAGAAATCTCGACCTCAATAGGTAAGACTTCTTCCATTCCATATAATAGTAAATAAGGCATTGCCCCAGCTGAAGTTTAGATTGACGTTTGATAGGCGTGTAAGGCGTAATGCAACATCCCATGCCTATCCTTGTAAGTGACAGTCATTTTCTCAATGATCTTCTTGATATTAATATTGGTGACTTTAACTGATTCATTCATCTTTGATCTACAAATGACTAAATTATGATGGGTGATCTAAAAATATTTGCACGTATTAGACATGTCATTGTTCTTGATATTCTTGGCGTTATCAATTACTATTCTACTTTGGAGGTCATACCCACATATGATATGTTCTTCACGAATTTCAAGATATTGCCCTTCGTGACATTAGAATAGGATACGGCCTCCACTCATTTTTTAGAATAATCGATGATGACCAAGATGAAGCGATGTCAGTTAGAAGCTTGTGAGTTGATCGTCCCAATGACATCTATGCCCTAGAGTGAGGAAAGGCAAGGAAAAGTCATGTTGTGCAATTCTGAGGTGGTGTGTTGATCTTGGTTGTGTAGATTTAACACAAATGGCTCTTTTGAATGTGTTGGTATCTATTGTTTGCCATAGTCATCTAATAGTAGCACATTTTCATTATATTTTTTGCAAAAATATGTCTATTCATGTGAGGTCCATAGAGTCCACTATATACTATTTTGATCAAGCATTGAGCTTCTATTTCTGTTATATACGTGAGGAGGACCTCGTCGTGTGACTTTCCATATAAGACCTTGATCCCAAAGAAAACTTGTCCTGTCAATCTTTGAATAGTCTTCTGATCATTTGTTGTGACATCAGGAGGGAAAGTTTGATTTTTCAAAAATGACTTAATATCATTAAAGATCCGTAGGACATCTTCGATGCCTTGGTTCATCGAGTTTGTATCCTCTATATTTGGTTGAACACCATTTTTGTGACACTCCATGATTTATTTGATTTCTTTTGAAGGATATTCAACCTTTTCATTTGACTCTTCTTCAATCCCAATGAGGCCGTCGTTAAGTTTGAGGTCAAAGTCATATTTATCTTTTTCATACTCTTTTCTGTCACAAAGCTTATTCAATTGAGGCAACTCCTTGAAAACCCTTGGTATTTTGAAGATTTTTTATTTTTTTGGATTTTTGAAAATATTTGATCTTTTGGATTTTGAAAGGTTTTTTAAAGATATTTTATTTTTTTGGCTTTTGTAAACTCTCTAAATTCCTGAAAGAAGATAAAAAAAAACTATGTAAATTCATTAACGACAAAGGTGAGCCCTCCTAATTAATGTTGCTCTAAGGACAAGGGATCATTATGGTCCTTGAGAAAATGAGATTCTCGTAATGGTGTCTTTTTGGAGGTTGTAGCGATGCTGGACCCCATCGCGGCCTCATAAGTGATTTGGTACTTTTCTCAATGTTTTTAGGATTTTCCCTTTCAATTTTTGGTAAAGTTAAATTAAGAAAACCTACATTGGGTTTGGAAAAGTGATATTGAATTTTTGAATGTTTGCCAGTAATAAGTCGGGGATTTATCACCACCAGACTAGAGGTTCATCAACACAAAATTGGATGTTTGTCGGCATGGAGCCTAGTTTGTCACCAAGAAGTTGGAGGTTCATCAACATGGAGCTAGATGTTTGTCAGCACGTAACTGGACTTTTTCAGCACGAAATTGGGATGTCATCAGCACGGAGTTGTGGTTCATCGGTACAAAGTCAGATGTTGGTCAGTACGGTACTAGAGGTTCATGGCATGAAGTTGGAAGTTCATTGGTATAAAGCTGGATGTTTGTCAACACGGAGTAGGGATTCGTTAGCACGAAGTTGAAGCTTCATCAACACGGAACCGAATATTTGTTAGCACTTAGCTGGGGTTCCTCAACACAGAGCTAGAGGTTCATCGGCACAGAGTTGGACGTTCATCAACACAAAGCTAGATGTTTGTTAGCAAGGAGTTGGAGGCTCATCCATACAAAGTCGGATATTGGTCAACACTATAGACACCCCATTTTTGCACTCGCCAGATTAATCAACTCGTCAATCCGATCGTAATGGTTCCCAATGATGGATGTCCATTCCAATGCGTTATTTTGTTACTAGATATGTTTCAGAAATCTGGATAAGGTATCTCGAACTGACAAAACTTAGAAATCACGCTACGCTAGGAAAATACGACCCCATAAACATATAAATCATCATCCTGCAAACCAAAAATAAGCTTCACGATAAAAACCACTAAAAATGACCAAATTACCAAAATACCCTTAACATCAAAACAACCTTAGAACCTACGTTACGCTTAGGAAAACCCATTCAAAACACATAAAATAACAAATCGAAACCAAATAAACCACTTCGCCAATATTCACAAAATTCGACAAAATTACGAAAATACCCCTCATAAATTCACTACCATTTCACACAAAATTTCATAAATGACAAAAACCAATATTCCCATTGAATTCCTTACGAAAAACTGATTCTAAAACATCCTGAAACATTGAAAAATGAATTAAAACGTAAAAAATCATCTCCAAGGGCAAAACGATAATTTTACAACTTTAATAAATAAAATTTTAAAATTAATAAACAAATCATTAAATAATGTAAAGTGAAACATTAAAGTCAATCAAGTAAGACTAAAGTCAATCTTAAAGTCAATCAAGTAAGACTAAAGTCAAGATATTAAAAGCCAACCAAGAAAGACTAAAGTCAAAATATTAAAGTCAATCTCATAAGACTAAAGTCAAAACCCTAAATCCAAAACCTTAATCTAAACTAATCAAGTCAATCTCATAAGACTAAAGTCAAAACCCTAAATCAAAACCCTAATCTAAACTAATCAAGTTAATCTCATAAGACTAAAGTCAAAACCCTAAATTAAAACCCTAAAGACTAAGTCCATCTCATAAGACCAAAGTCAAAACCCTAATTAAAACTCTAAAAGAAACCCTAATCAAACCCTAATGCTTCTAAAAAATTTTATAAATAGGAGCCTCCACACCCTATTTTCGTATCAAAGAAAAAACCCTAGAAAAAGTAGGTGAAGAAGCCTCCACAACCTCCCCAAAGCCCTAATTTTGAAGTCCCAACTCCTTACCTAACACTCATGCTTTGATTTTAGCCTAAAAAACACCTAAAAGCCTTTCAAAAACACCCTAGAATCCATAAAAAATTCGAAGAATCCAGATCCAAGAAGGACATACCTTGTCTCGGAGATCAAAAATCAGATCCGGAGACAGAAAGAAGCAAGGAGTACGGTACAAGGAGCAGTTTCACCAGATCTGAGGGAATAAAATCTTTGCGTATCGAAGATAACATTTCTGTTATATTTTTATCTAGGTTTTGTCATTAGCAATGTAGTCTTATTTGGGACAAGTAGAGACCGGCATTGGCCGGATAGGGTTGGTGCCTAACACCTTCCAACCCCGTAATGTGATCCCCGGATTCAGTTTTTCTGTAGTAGATTAGTTTTTTATCCATTTTAGAGTTAGTTTGGTTCCTAGACCGTAATAACTAGGTAGCGACTCCCAAACCTCAAGGGTCAAAAGCGGATCCGCGCACCCCGCGGATCGAGGGCACTTTCAAACACAGAACTGGGATTTGCTAGTATAGAGTTGGAGGTTCATCGGCACAGAACCAAATGTTTATCAACACGAAGATAGGGTTTGCCAACATAGAGCTGGGGTTTGTTAGCATGGAGCTGAAAGTTCATCGTCATGGATTTAGATGTTTGTCATCATGAAGCTGGGGTTTGTCATCACGGAATTGGAGGTTCTTCAAAATAAAGCATGATGTTTATCTGCACAGGGTCGAATATTCATCGGCACGGGGTTCGGATCATATGTAATGGACCCAGTTTTAGGTTAATTGCAAATAATAGCCTTTTTTAGGGTCGATGAAAGTAGTAGGCCAAATAAGGGTCGATGAAAGTGAAATTACGGACTTTGTATCGTGTTTAAACCTAGAGGGAAGGTGAATAGGTTTATTAAAAATTTAGTCTTAGAATCACTCCACAAAGTTACGAGTGTTTCGAATATACTAAAATGGATACAACATAGAGATGCACAAGATTAAATTCTTGTAAGTTAAAACATATATCATACAATCATAAGGTAGGCATTTTATGAAACATTTGATGTGCATGTCATGGAATTTATGTCATTCACGTAAAATCAAATATAATGCATAGTGGAAAAGTAGACACAAGATTTATAGTAGTTCGACGACTTGCTTACATTCACTACCAAGTACCATTATCTCAAGTCTTGGGTTTCACTATCAATTGGAGGTTTTTGGTTCATCTCGAAACCTTACATAGAATTTTTATACCCTGGGAAGAATTCTAACCTTTAAGATCAAGAGAACGACATTCTCTCGAAATGAGTGAATTTTGTTTCTTGGAAATCGATGAACTTCTACTCGTGTTACGAATCCTTGATACAAATAAGAGCTTGGTTTTTCAGGGCTGAACCAAGTAACCACATTCTGTTAATAGAAAGAAACTAACAAAATACTCACAAGGACAACCTAACTAGATCGATTTGCAAATGTCTTGCTCAAGTTATCCATGCCCTTGAAAAGTTCTTCTTCAATCCGAGATGCTCCTTGCTTCAAGTAGGTGCTTTGAGCACCATGAGGTTCACCAAGAAGAGATTCAATTGTGGGTAAAGCTTGGTTGAAGGGATTTTCGACTAGGTTTGAGGCCTTCCATGGCTAGAGAGGACTAAAATGGTTTGGAAATGAGAGGATTTTTTCTTTCAAGCTTCAACCAACCAACTCAAATAAATGAAGTGGAGTTGGTATAAATGAGAAGGGGGCAAATTTTTGCCTCAAAGGTAAAAAATATGATTGTTTAGCACTTGTTGAAGGTGGCGTTGTTAGACATAAGGAAGGCACATTAGCAAATTACATAAATACTCATAAATGATATTTTTGCCATAACATTCAAATGGTAGCGCCATTTCGCATGCCGTTCTGGGAGCTGATAGATCTTATTATGTAAAACATCCCCTAATTTCTACCAAGGTATGGACCATGATAAAATTGGGTGAAATGACCAAAATAGCCTTTTTACCATTTTTGGTCAAAACGACCTTTCGAAATATTTGGCTTCGAAATGATTCGAAAGTTTGCTAAATTTAACTATATAATGACACCAAAAAAACACCAAGAAAATAAAATGGTTTTAGGGTGGTGAAATCTTTAATGTCCCTTTTATGATCATTTTCGATTACTGAAATTTCTGATGAGCGAACGGGTTGAGGAAAGAGTTTTCCTAGTTGCTATGAGTCAACCTATCAATCACCTAAGTGTTGGGGAATGGCTTTAGGTGATTTCATTATCTTTTAGCCTTTGTGCACACACATGGGAGATTTTTATCGAGGTGCGTGCGGTTAAGCAAATTTATCGAAATGTTCATATGTCTTTAGTGGCAAATCGATCTAACACTTAATATGTCTCGGGATTGAAAAAAATGGACTTACAATCTTCTCTTTTGTCAATTATGAGACAAAACCCTAACTAGACAAGAAATACTAGAAAACATTCCCAGAATGACCAACACAACTTACACAAGATTAGAATCTTACAAAAGTGTTTAAAAAGAAAAACCTAAGATTCAAACTATTTTGTCCCCCCTTAAGTATTGCTTTCCCTGAATGTTTTATATGTAAAAGTCAATTGAGACAGTAAACATGGGTGGAAACAACATTCTCCCCCTTTTTGTCATTATTTGACAAAAAGTGTAATCAACCCAATGTCGATATAATATATACAAATAACTATAAGGGAATTATATGCTTGCACACAACTAATATGATTATCAGAGTGAGTGCATGACGGTTGTAAACAATGACATGACTAAAAGAAACTAGTTGTAATTCATAGGCATGGCCTATTGAATGGCACATAGAAAATATAACTAAAGAAAACAGTGTCAAAAAATGCATATGAGTGTGCACAATATAAATAATATGTCAATAATTGATCAAATGCACAAGAAACATAATAAAATATTTTATTATAAAGAATCATTTATGACTATCTAGATTACAAAATGTGAGTCAAGCTTATAAGAACAAGACTCAAACAAATAGACAACTTACTACAACCTGAAAAATAATCTACTACAACTCGATAACCAACAACCTACATACTAATAGGAACATGTGAAACCTAAACGTCACCAGAATCACCTGAGGTAGTGGGATTGGCATCAGGAGAGGGAGACATAGGTCAACAAGATTGAATGAGCCGACGAAGATAGGGCTGAATCTTCTTCATTCGTGACTCGAACTTGACATGATGTTGTTCCATGCGTTCTCGAGATGAAAATTTTGATGTTCTTGTTCACTAAAAACCAGTTGCTAGCATTCTAGACCGATTAAGTGAGCCTTGATGTCAAATTCCTAGCCAAGATTGGTAAGGGGAAACACCAGAGCCTCCGAAACGGGAAGGGGCTCCTCATCTGAAGAAGAGACAGATGGATGACATGGAACAGAGGGGTTGACGACCATTTTGAGGATGTTGATCAGATTCACATTGCCAAACATCTTTGTCGAAATCATATGGGGAAGGTCGATACCAAGTGGACACTCTAAAGCAAGTCGAAAGATGAAATGCCCAAAACCAAGACCCTTCTTCGATTGGGGTTGTGTAGTCATAATGATATGCTGAAGGATGAGTGTTGACAAGCACATCGGAACACAACGGGCCACATAATATAGCAAGTCATATTGGTGGGTTGCTAGTTCTGTGTAATTGCTAGCACGAGGGTATAAGTTGCGTAAGAAAATATTGTGTAGGATGCAAAAAGGAGCGAGCATGCAAGTCGAGTGTATAGACCCTCGAAACCAATAGAGTCGGTTGTTGGGACCACATAACGTTTATTAAAGTTGTTCCTATCGAATCAAGTGGTCGGACTCCAACTCAGGCATAGGCACACTGGTGATGCATAACCCTAAAAGTCTACCAATATTGTGAGGGGTCACCACCATACAAAGAGGTGGTCAATAGTGGAATGCGATGACGACAAGTAATGGAGGATTGTGCTCGGACTCCATCACATTAGCATAAAAATTTACCACTCGCATAGGGTACACATCACCACCAAACCGAAACATTTCTTCCCAACCCATACGATGAAGGATACTAAATATGTTGTGTTTGTAAGTGGTGGTTGTTTGGACATGGAGCTCTTTTTGAAGGATGCATATTGAGAAACATAGCTAACATAGTCCACAAGGAGATCATTATCCAAGTTCGATTCCGATTTCAATTCCACAACAATCATTTGAGATGGTAGAATAGCAAGGAGATAGTGAAAAGGGCAAATAAGAAAGAGATGATGAATATGGTGATGAAGAGGTTAGAGATGGGAAAATTGGAGAAAATAGAGAGGAAACATACCTAATAGAGAGAGAGAGAGAGAGAGAGAAATGAAGAGGGAGAGCAAATAGATGAGAAAGAGATGTGGAAGAAGGAAAAAAATGAAGAAAAATGGAAATTTGGGGCCTTTTAACATTGTTGATGGCGCCACCATCAACTCCAAAAAATTTGTGTTTGTATTTGTTTTGGATTCCACATGTAAAAACCACTACTTATAAGCCCCATAAATCTTTCAAATAAGCCAGAAAAAATAAACAAAAGTTTGCCAAAATGTGAAATTTTCAAAAATTTTGAAATATAGGCAACAAACTAAAATTTAGCAAGTGAAATGATAAGAGCTCGAGAATGAACTTAGAGGAGGTCTAGGAACCCAAATTTACCAATAATCCCAAGTTTGAGTGGGGTTCAAGCATTGGAGAAGTTGCTCGAAGATGTAGCACAAAAAAAGACGTAAAAAAAATTTCACGCAAAAGAGGTCATCACCTCGGATATGACTAGAAAGCATAATGGTAGAATCCGAATACTCGAGTGTGCCCATATTGGGAAAGAAGTTTGAAATTGAGAATTTCCAAGAGTGTAATGTAGCACTCGACCAATATTCTTGAACTGCGAGCTCAAATGGAGCACACCCTAATGAATTTGCGAAGATGTTCAAAGCGTATCGAATCCAACGGCTTTGTGAGAATGTCGACAAGCTGACTCTCGATTGGAATATATTCAAGTGAAATGACGTGATCTTCAATAAGTTCACACATGAAATGATGTAGAATATCGATATGTTTTGTCTGAGAGTATTGGACGGGGTTCTTTGAGATATTGATGACGCTAATATTGTGACAGAATAAGCTCATCATCTCTTGAGATAGTCTGTAGTCCAGAAACATTAGCTTCATCCATAAAAGTTGTATACAACAACTTCTAGCCACAATGTACTCGGTCTCAGTGGTGGACAAGGAAATGGTGTTCTATTTCTTACTTTGCCAAGCGGCGAGACAGTTTACAATATAAAAACAACCACCACTGGTGGATCTACGATTATCAACATGGTCGACCCAATAGACGTCAAAGTACCCAGTAATAATGGAAGATGAATCAAATGGATACCAGAGACCATACTCAGAGGTGTCAGCTACATAACGGATTATTCGTTTGGCAGTCGCTAAATGTGATTCCTTAAGATTGACTTGATAGTAGGCATAGGCTCCAATATAATAGGAGATGTCTGGTCGACTGGCTGTCAAGTAGACAAGGCTACTGATTATACTCCTATAAAGGTGTGGATCCACACTTTTACCAAATATATCTTTAAAGAGCTTGAGTGTTGTGCTCATTGGGGTGTGGTAAGTTCTACCAAACGGAAAATCGAAATAATCTACCAATTCACGCGCATATTTAATCTAAGAGATGAACATACCATCCTTGAGCTGTTTAACTTGCAACCCTAGGAGGAAGTTGAGCTTGCGAACCATGTTCATTTCAAATTCAAATTGCATCAAGTGGGCAAACTTGTGGGTCATCTCTTCATTGGTGGAGCAAAACATAATGTCGTCCACATAGATCTGGGCAATAAGGGTATGACCCTTGACTTATTGAACAAATAATTATGATCAAGAATTGCGTCAACCATTCATACCAAGCACGAGGGGATTGTTTAAGCTCATAAAATGCCTTTTTAACTCTAAACACTTTGTGAGGATGTTTAGGGCTAATGAAACCCCTTGGGTTGTTCAATATAGACTTCCTCATCTAAGATGCCATTCAGAAATGTACTCTTGACATCCATCAAAAATAATTTGAATTCCATAAAGTATACTATGGACATCAAAATCCAAATCGACTCAAGTTTGGCAACAGGGGTAAATATTTTTATCAAAATAAACACCCTCAATCTGAAAGTATCCTTGAGCTACAAGACAAGCTTTATTTTAGACAACATTGCCAAGTTTATCAAACTTATTCTTGTATATCTATTTGGTTTCACTGACATTTTTATCAAATGATCTTGGTAATAAGTACCATACCTGATTTTGAGTGAATTAAAGAAGTTCCTCTTATATGGCTTAAAGCCAATATTCATGAGTGAGTGCTTCATCAATATTTTTGGGCTTCATTTTGAATGTGAAACAGAGATGATTGTTCAATGTCTCAAGTTGTCATTGGGTTTTAACATTAGTACTAGGATCTTCGACGATTTGATTGGTGTGATGATCCTTGACAACAAGTAATGTTTTCGAAACCTTAGACGTCAAGGGAGGTGAGGATGGAGTAGGAAATACTCTCTCGTCCTCAACCTCGACATCAGAGGTACCATTGTACCTAATGGCCTGATCATTGATCACCGCATTTATGGATTCTTGGATGGGTGAGGTCCTCTTATTAAAGACTCAAAAAATGCAACTATTTGAGGAATATCCTTGAAAGATTGCTTGGTCGCTCTTCAAATCGAATTTTCCCAAGTGCTCATGGTCATTTAGGATATAACATTTACTTCCAAAAACTCTGAAGTGCTTGGTACTAGGAGTTTTCCCTTTCCACAGTTCATAAGCTATTTTGTTTAAACCCTTCTGAAGATATACACAATTAATGATGTGGTAAACAGTATTTACAACTTCGGCCTAGAAACTTTTGGGAAGATTTTTACTATGAAACATGACTGTGGTCATTTCCTGAAGAACGCGATTCTTCCTCTTAGCAATTCCATTTTGCTAATGGGTCTTAGGAGTTGAGAATTCATGTCAGATTCCATTTTCATCACATAAATGTGTGAATTGACCGTCCTCCAACTCCCTACCATGATCACTTCTAATCCTACCTATGACAAATTCCTTTTCTATCTAGATATGATCAATGACCTTTTTGAATTCATCAAAAGTACCACATTGTTCATTTAGAAAAGTGAACCAGGTGAATCTAGAGTAATCATCAACTATCACCAAGAAATATCTTTTTCCTCCAAAACTTCTAACTTTAGTGGGATCCACAAAGTACATGTGTAAAAGAGCTTGTTTATCCAACTTGGGTAGTCTTCTGACCAAGCCTTTTGAGGCAAGGCAAAATAAGTTGTTGTAATGAACATAACCAAGTCGTTGATACTACAGTTGGACTTCATCAACTTGAGCTACGTTGCTCACATAAGAACTAGTGGATTCTCTTGTATTTTTTATAACATAACAGTTATTAGAAGTGCAAAGACCTCTCATAATAATTTTTCCATTGGGGGTTGAGATCTCACGAATATCACGAATGAAATTCACCCGATGGTCTTTGTCTCATATTTGGGATATGCTAAGAAGGTTATGTTTCAAACCATCAACACATAACACATTTTTCATCGTAGGCAATCCTGGACCACTAACGATTCCTCACCCAATAATCCTCATAGTATTGCAATCACCAAAGGAAATAGACCCTCCATCAAAGTCAACCATGTGACTGAACTAACTTTAGCCACCCATTATGTTTCAAGAGCAACTGCTATCAAGGTACCATCATGCAACATTGCCAGCAATGAGAGCTGTGTGAATTACGAGGTACATATTGTCCCTATTTTTTACTTTCCATTGTAGAATTGTCTTGAGGAGTTGAGGATTACATTTAGGAGGAAAGGAATTTTCTTTTCCGACTCTACTTTCTCTTTGTTAGGTGAGTTCCTCTTAGGGGACTTACTCTTCTTGGGTGATCTAGAAGGTGATTTTTTCTTGGGATACCTTCTTGTATCTTGATTACCTCCACTTAACTCAGCTAGATCTTTAGCTTTTAGGTTTAGGTGATCAATCTGTTTGAAGAGTTCTCTAATATTGTTGTTCTGCTTGGGAGGAGATGGATTCTTCGCTCCTTTCCACTTTGGAGACTCCTCTTTCTTAATATTTTCAACTTTGATTTGCAGTGAAGACTTCCTTTCATACCTCTTCTTTTAAACCGATTGGGATTTACCAATAGAGGCCTGTGAGTTTGTTTGGTAGATGGTCTTGAATTCTATGCATTCAAATTTCATGTGACTTGTTCCAACATAGAAGTTGTATGTGATAACTTTCTTGGAGTTCTTTTTAGTGTCAGATGATTCTCCATGAACAAGCATAATAAAAGATGGAGGTGATGTAAAAGTATACCTATCATAGTCTAAACCTCTTTTATCTCCATATGGTGTTTGAACTCTTAAAAGATTTTCTAACTCCAAACTTCCTTGATTGTAGTTATGTTCAACTCTAGCCTTTTGCTTTTGCAACTCAATGACGTCAAACTGGAGAACTTTGCTTTCATCACGAAGATTTGATAATTCTAAGTTTTGATAGGCTATACTAGAGTTTAGCATGGTAGGAAGATTTTTCAATTGTTGAAGATTTGAGAGGATTTCATTCTTCTCATCTGTGGCTTTCTTAGATATAAAGTGCATATTGGACTATCTCTTTTGGGCTATTGCTAGTTGAATCTTAATGTCTTCTAATTGAAATTTTAGGGAGCATTTTTCCTCACTAACTTGATCATATCCATCGTGCCACTAGTCATTTTGAAGTTTCTCTTGACCATGTGAAAGCGCCCTCGATCCGCGGGGTGCGCGGATCCGCTTTTGACCCTTGAGGTTTGGGAGTCGCCACCTAGTTATTACGGTCTAGGAACCGATCAATGACTCTAAACGGATAAAAACTAATCTAAAACAAAAAAAAACTGAATTCGGGGATCAAGTTACGGGGTTGGAAGGTGTTAGGCACCAACCCCGCCCGGCCAAAGCCGGTCTCTACTAAATTCCCAAGTAAATTACATTGCTAAAACCTAGATAA
Source organism: Akebia trifoliata (assembly GCF_017979445.1). Classification (NCBI taxonomy): domain Eukaryota; kingdom Viridiplantae; phylum Streptophyta; class Magnoliopsida; order Ranunculales; family Lardizabalaceae; genus Akebia; species Akebia trifoliata. Next base: position 10,484,808 of record NC_141386.1, on the reverse strand, counting down.
GAAAATAAATAAAAATAGAAGGTTTACCTTTCCGATGGCAATGACTTGGTTCCCTCAGATCTGACAGAAAGAACTCCTTGTACCGTGCTCCCTTGCTTCGTTCTGCTTCCGGATTTGACTTCGGATCTCCGAGGCAAGGTATCTCCTTGTTTTTGAATCTGAACTCTTCAAGTTCGTTGCAGATTTGGGGATGTTTTTAGAAGGCTTTTGGGTGTTTTCTAGACTAAAATTGAAGGAGGGATGTTAGCTAAGGAGTTGGGGCTCCAAAACTAGGGTTTATGGGGGGTTAGGGGAGCTTCTAGACCTACTTATCTTAGGGTTTATTATTTGATCCGAAAATAGGGTGTGAGCACCTCTATTTATAGATGTTTTTAGGGGTTGATTTGGATAGAGTTAGTGTTTAATTAGAAATCTTTTAATTAGAGTTGTGTTTTAGTTAGACTTATTTTAGATAGAATTGTGTTTTAATTAAAATTGTTTTAGGTAGAATTGTGTTTTAATTAAAATTATTTTAGGTAGAATTGTTTTTAAGTTAGAACTCTATTAGATAGAGTTATTATTTAATTAGATCTCTATTATGACTTTTGGTCTTATTTGATTGATTTTTAATGTTTTGACTTTAGTCTTAATTGATTGACTTTCAATATCTTGACTTTAGTCTTGCTTAATTGACTTTAATTTTAACTTCGGTCTCACTTGATTGACTTTAATACCTTGACTTCAGTCTTGCTTGATTTACTCTAAATTTTTGGAGAAGCCCCTCCATTATTTCTTTAATTCTTTGGACCCCCAAATGGAGGGGTCCTTAAAGAAATATCCCACGAACCCTCAACAATTTTGCCTGAGAGTCCGATTAATCGATTTTTAGGTTCAAAATTTTAAATTAATTTCATTAATGTTTCACTTTAATTATTTAATGTTTTATTTATTAATTTCGAATTTTTTAATTATGAAAATTGTGAAATTACCGTTTTGCCCCCGGAGAGGACTTTTCACGTTTTAAGTCGGTTTTTAATGTTCTAAGATGTTTTAGAATCGATTTTTCGTAAGGAATTCAATGAAAATATTATTTTGTGTTATTTATGAAATTTTTTGTGTGAAATGGTCGTGAACTTTATGAGGGGCATTTTCGTAATTTTGTCGAATTCTGTGAAAATTGACGAAATGATTTATTTGGTTTCGATTTGTTGTTTTATGTGTTTGAATGAGTTTTCCTAAGCGTAACGTAGGCTCTAGGGTTGTTTTGAAGTTAGGGGTATTTTGGTAATTTGATAGTTTTTAGTGATTTTTATCGTGAAGCTTCTTTTTGGTCTGTAAGATGATGATTTCTATGTTTCTGGGGTTGTGTTTTCCTAGCGTAGCGTGGTTTCTAAGGTTTTGTCAGTTCGAGATACCTCATCCGGATTTCTGAAACATATCTGGTAACAAAATAAAGTAACGGAATACACATCCATCATTGGGAATCATTGCGATCGGGTTGACGAGTTGATTAATCAGGCGAGTGCAAAAATGGGGTGTCTACAGATACCCCTCTTTGGTAGAGGGTGGAAGCAAACTAGATAGCAAATCTATTTTGGTAGATAGTGCGATATCCGAATGCCAAAGCTAGTGACAGTTCATTTTGCAGCCTGATTTAGCAATTCGTCAGGGTGTTCGGATCCTTGAGCGTAAAACTCTCCTCGAACTAAAAGGTTGTCAGGTCCTCAAGCGTGAGCTTTCACTGACAGTGTCAGATCCTTGAATTTTAAAGAATTCTCCTTGACTAAAAAGTGCAAGTGTGAGTGTGTGTACTGTGTGAAACTGAGTAAAAATGTGCTAGGTCCTAGAGGTCTTCTCTCACTGACAATAATGATTCAAAATTGAGATGCACTTATGCAACGAAAACAATCATAGTAAGGTTTAACAAAAGTAATTGGAGTTATAACATTGTAGGAACTTCGTTAAATCCTATTTGAAATTCTTTTTAGAGTTTGAAAAAGTTTGAGTCTCATTTATCGGACTGGAGCCTATTGTAGCCAAGCTTCTCAGGCTAAGGAACTTAAACAATCCTATTAATTCAATATGATTTCAAACAAAGCTGGAGTCTCGTTTCTCGGACTCTGGCTAAGGTTTGCAGGAACTTAAACAATCCTATTAAAATTGAAGTCTCGTTTCTCGGACTCGAACTAAGGTTAATAGGCACTTCAAAAAGCCTATGATTCAAAACGTTGGAGTCTCATTTCTCGGACTCGAACTTAGGTTTATAGGCACTTCAAAAAGCCTATTCATTCTATGATTCAAAAATTGGAGTCTCGTTTCTCGGACTCGAACTTAGGTTTGTAGGCACTTCAAAAAGCCTATTCATTCTATGATTCAAAAATTGGAGTCTCGTTTCTCGGACTCGAACTTAGGTTTGTAGGCACTTCAAAAAGCCTATTCATTCTATGATTCAAAAAGTTGGAGTCTCGTTTCTCAGACTCGAACTTAGGTTTGTAGGCACTTCAAAAAGCCTATTCATTCTATGATTCAAAAAGTTGGAGTCTCGTTTCTCGGACTCGAACTTAGGTTTGTAGGCACTTCAAAAAGCCTATTCATTCTATGATTCAACAAGTTGGAGTCTCGTTTCTCGGACTCGAACTTAGGTTTGTAGGCACTTCAAAAAGCCTATTCATTCTATGATTCAACAAGTTGGAGTCTCGTTTCTCGGACTCGAACTTAGGTTTATAGGCACTTCAACAAGCCCATTCATTCTATGATTCAAAAAAGTTGGAGTCTCGTTTCTCGGACTCGAACTTACTAAGCCACGTTTCTCGGGCTTAGATTTATAGGAACTTAAACAATCCTATTAATTGATTATATGATTCAAAATCGAGCTCAAAGTTTGAAAGATCAGGCCTTTATTGGCTTATCATGCATCTGGATTCGTAATTATCATTGGGTTTCGCCGGACTTTTAAGCTTTTGTATGATTTTCTTTTTATCATGTGATTAAGAACAAAATTTTTGGAATTAAATGACCTTCAAAAATGCCCCTAGTTTCAAGGTTGGCTTTAATTGGGACTTGACTACGAGACTGATGGAATGGATTACGCTTGAAAAATATGGACTCTGATGTATGATAGATAGAAGAACTGACATTCTCTTAAATTTAAGACTCTTAAGATTATCATATGTGCAATAAAGAATTGATCATTTTCTTTCGAATTTCTTTTGAAAAATGCTTGAGCTGGACTTAAAAAATCTTGATAAATATTAGAATAAAAGATCTTCCTTTTCAAAGTGGTTGATGATTCTACATCTTCCATTAGCGAACACTTGAACAAGTAAACATACTTTTGAAGATCCTACAATGTTCAAGATGACTTCTGATTTTTTTCGACTTCAATATTGTCTTTGTCGGATGTGAGCTCTTGGCTAAAAGACAAATATCGTGGCTTGAATGGTTCTGCAGTTTCTGCACAAGCTTCCTTCTGAATTTTTCTTCTTGACGGGACCTTTCCTCCCATTTGATGATGTCCTAATTTTTGCCTAGATCGCCTCTTTAGGTTTTCAATCTAGCGGGCTTTGCTCTTTCTTTTTCTGATGATACCTTGATTTTTGCCTAGGTCGCCTTTTCAGGTTTTCAACCTAGCAGGCTTTCTTTTTTATGGTTATGCCCTAAATTTTGCCTAAGCCGCCTTTTCAAGTTTTCGACTTAGCGGGCTTATCTTTTTTTTCTTAATGATCTTGTGTAACCAAATCGACGATTCTCAGTTTCCTGCACCTTAACCGAGTCAATTAGCCTTCAGGAGGACTTAATAGGTGGGCTTAGGATATGGTTTAGAAAGAAAAGATATAAGGCTCAACTTCCCAAAATGCCCCTAGTTTGATATCTCTCTTTTCTATCAATTATTTTGATTTTTTTTCTAAATGCCCCTAGTTTGGCATTTTTTTATCAATTCTTTTGATTTTTTTTAATGCCCTTAGTTTGGCATTCTTTTCTTTTGAACATTTCAATAGGGGATTTTTCTTTTGGATGACACTTTCCTTAAGAGAATACATTTTTCTTTTAATGACCGGGCCTGAAGTAACTTCTCTTCTCAGGTTGCCTACGTACCCCAAATATTTCTTCTTTTCCTTTTGGGATCAGGTCAAAACGTAGTTCATACCTAGATTCCCTCCCAAGGTTGGTTGGCGTGGTTTAGAAAGAAGAGGCTATTGATTTTATTTTTCAAGGCTGCGAGGGGCTAAAGAATGTTGTCTTTTTCTTGGTAAGACAGGAAAATGGTTCGACCAATGAAGGCCTCCTTTTGTGAAATACTAGTCGATTTGGTCATGTTTTAGAAACTCAATGTCTTGATTGCTCTATCGAGTAAGGTCTTCTTTTGAAAATGAGTCTTCAATCTTCTTCTGAGAATGAATAATCTTCAGTCTTTTTCTGATAAAGAGAAATCTTTAGTCTTCTTTTACAAAGTTGAGTGTGATTGACTTCTTTGTATTTGACGTTGACTTGTTCAACATTTTCCAAACTTCAAAAAAAATCTTATATTCTTTTGCGAATGAGAACTCTTCTTTCTTTTGAGTGAGAAACATGGTAGATCCACTTGTAAGTCTTAGCATCTTTGTTGATGCTTTCAGCTATATCATCTTTGACCGATAATCTTTGACTTTGAAATCACTTTTGACTTGATCTATGTTTTTGTGTAATTCATCCATATATCCTTATGAGATCATGCAAGAAATATTGTTGAATTTCTCAAGTAAGTTTACTATTCTCTCATGTTCTCTTGAGAATAATGTATCACCAATTTGCACTTCTTGAGTGTACTATTTAATTCCAATATTTATCAAATTTGGTTAGTGAGCTTTAAGTCATTTCTCATGTTAGATATTATGCTCAAATCATTATTACACGTATGATAATCAGAAGCTTCTATATTTTATTGGAATTGAAAAACATTGATTGACAAACTCGACTACTGGATTTAAAGACTGACAAAAACTGGATTGAAACTCAAAGAAAACTCAGGGACAATTATCTACAAAGAGAGAAGGTCCTTCTGGGTGGATGGACTACTTGGACTTGGACTTAACACTGGTACTTTGACTAGATAACTCTTTTGACGGATTTAAAATAACACAGATGAGGATTTAGAACATTTAGGGGCACCTAAGATTAATCATTGATTCTGAAGGTTTCACTCTTAACCACATGATTAAAATTTTGATATAAATTAGCCCTCTGACGGAAAATCGAATCCAAATGCACCATAAGTCTATAGTGACCAAGAAAGTGAGAAAGTTAGATGCGGGTCTACCCCTGATTGGGATTGAACCTTTGATCAAATAAATTAATTTGATCTTAAGATCGAATCTTTCTAGATAAAGTGGTCTGGATCTTTAAAAGTGAAACCAATTAGTCCAACTGATTTGGTATCGATCAGTTTGATCCATTTGTCCATTGGGTTAACTGGTTTAAGTGGTTCAAATTAATCGGTACATTTCACCAATTGGGTCAGACCGATATTGTGGGTTTTGTTTGATTATTTTGGATCGGTCTACCCACCTACCTGTTGGTTGGATTGAATAATGCAACCCGGGAACACCCATAGTCAATTCGGGTCGTGACCTATAGGAAGGCTTCTAGACTCTAGGTTTACTACGTGCAATGCATTTTTATCTAGCCACCCTTGCCCAAGCACACCTATATACCTTTCGATACGTGGTGACTTGGTTTGATATACCGTATAGGTGATAATCTAAAACCTCAACTTACTTCTCTAAAGCTAAAAACAGCCAGTTTGATCTCCAGTTGAGAGGTGGCGCACAATGTTGAGCAATGGCCCACTTAAATACCTCTCGTCTAGAATAGACGTAGTCTATCCCCCTCGTACAGTAGGGTACAGCGGGGCAAGATCTTGCTTAGGCACCGGTTTTGACCAAGAAGTACAATTGATATACTTAGACTATCTTTTATACCTACGGGTACGAGTCAAGAGTTGTAGCTTTCATAAATGGTCTGGCATCCCACGAGGGGATCGACCACGTACTAGTACTACGTTGGCAATCGGGACATGTGACTGTGTGGCTTACAATAGGTCAAAGGCTCAGGTCGCTCCAGCCTGGGTGCATCAACATACTTCTCAGAATCACCTGATCAGATGGTATTGATGCCCCCAGTTTGATATACCCTAAGGTACGTGACTGGAGTTGTGGATTTCATGAATGACGTCGCATCTCCGAAGAGACCGGGCCACGCACTAGTGCCACGTTGGCTAAATTGGACGTGTAAGTGAGTAAAACAGTAAACGTGCATGTGGTGTGTGCAAAACAGGGTGGGGTGTGCCCGGGACCTTTTTCAAACAAATGGGTCCATGGATCCAATCAAACCAATCATACATTTAATCAAAACCAAAATCATTTAAATCATATGAATATTCAATTAAGATCACATTATTCCCATCACATAAGCACATTAACATTACGATCAACATCAATCATGTATTTCAAGCAAGATCATGGTAAATTAATCAATAAAAATGGCATATGATAATGATCAAACAAACATTGCAATAGGCATAATTTTTATAATTTTTAAGGTCCAATCAATGATCACTTTTGGGTGATCCAAAATAAATCGAGATTCCAATAGGTGTTACATTGATGATAGAATGACAATGGTTGAGATGAGCTCACTCTCAAGAACATTAATTGTGCCAACATTAGATAAATTCAGATTTTCTGTAAATTAGGAAAATACAATCTGAACTTGCATCGATGATATCTAAGGCTCCTGATAACGGAATCGAGTGAACTCAAGTTCTAAATTAATCTACTCGATGAGATCTACATTTTATTAATAGGTGCCTAGACTTAATTCTCACCAGAATGTTCTGTAAAAAAGTTTTAACGTTGCTGTCCCAACTTTCATTCAGAAATAATTTCAGATTTACAGATTGAACTTGCATCGATGATATCTAAGGCTTCCGATAACGAAATTGAGTGAACTCAGATTCTAAATTAATCTACTCGACGAGATCTACATTTTATTAATAGGTTCCCAGACTTAATTCTTACTAGAATATTCTGTAAAAAAGTTTTAACGTTGCTGTCCCAACTTTCATTCAGAAATAATTCCAGATTTACAGATTGAACTTGCATCGATGATATCTAAGGCTTCCGGTAACGAAATTGAGTGAACTCAGATTCTAAATTAATCTACTCGACGAGATCTACATTTTATTAAGAGGTTCCCAGACTTAGTTCTCACTAGAATATTCTGTAAAAAAGTTTTAACGTTGCTGTCCCAACTTTCATTCAGAAATAATTTCAGATTTACAGATTGAACTTGCATCGATGATATCTAAGGCTTCCGATAACGAAATTGAGTGAACTCAGATTCTAAATTAATCTACTCGACGAGATCTACATTTTATTAAGAGGTTTCCAGACTTAGTTCTCACTAGAATATTCTGTAAAAAAGTTTTAATATTTCTGTCCAACCTCCATCATTCCATCATTTTCATAGGTTAATTTGAATCTTTCATTATTTAGGAGTCATCAAAAAGTGATCCTTAATTGGAAAAAAAATGCAATACCCAAAATAATTTACAATCAAGATAAAAAAAAATAAATAAAATAAATCCAACTAAATAATAAAAAAAACTAGGTCATCTTGGCAATGCTCCCATACTTGGGGTTTTTCAAGTTTGATCCTCAATAGTCCCCAGCGGAGTCGCCACTGAAAGCGCCCTCGATCCGCGGGGTGCGCGGATCCGCTTTTGACCCTTGAGGTTTGGGAGTCGCCACCTAGTTATTACGGTCTAGGAACCGATCAATGACTCTAAACGGATAAAAACTAATCTAAAACAAAAAAAAACTGAATTCGGGAATCAAGTTACGGGGTTGGAAGGTGTTAGGCACCAACCCCGCCCGGCCAAAGCCGGTCTCTACTAAATTCCCAAGTAAATTACATTGCTAAAACCTAGATAAGAAAATAAATAAAAATAGAAGTTTACCTTTCCGATGGCAATGACTTGGTTCCCTCAGATCTGACAAAAAGAACTCCTTGTACCGTGCTCCCTTGCTTCGTTCTGCTTCCGGATTTGACTTCGGATCTCCGAGGCAAGGTATCTCCTTGTTTTTGAATCTGAACTCTTCAAGTTCGTTGTGGATTTGGGGATGTTTTTAGAAGGCTTTTAGGTGTTTTCTAGACTAAAATTGAAGGAGGGATGTTAGCTAAGGAGTTGGGGCTCCAAAACTAGGGTTTATGGGGGGTTAGGGGAGCTTCTAGACCTACTTATCTTAGGGTTTATTATTTGATCCGAAAATAGGGTGTGAGCACCTCTATTTATAGATGTTTTTTGGGGTTGATTAGGTTTAGAGTTAGTGTTTAATTAGAAATCTTTTAATTAGAGTTGTGTTTTAGTTAGACTTATTTTAGATAGAATTTGTTTTAATTAAAATTGTTTTAGGTAGAATTGTGTTTTAATTAAAATTATTTTAGGTAGAATTATTTTTAAGTTAGAACTCTATTAGATAGAGTTATTATTTAATTAGATCTCTATTATGACTTTTGGTCTTATTTGATTGATTTTTAATGTTTTGACTTTAGTCTTAATTGATTGACTTTCAATATCTTGACTTTAGTCTTGCTTAATTGACTTTAATTTTAACTTCGGTCTCACTTGATTGACTTTAATACCTTGACTTCAGTCTTGCTTGATTTACTTTTAATTTTTGGAGAAGGCCCCTCCATTATTTCTTTAATTCTTTGGACCCCCAAATGGAGGGGTCCTTAAAGAAAATCCCACGAACCCTCAACAATTTTGCCTGAGAGTCCGATTAATCGATTTTTAGGTTCAAAATTTTAAATTAATTTCATTAATGTTTCACTTTAATTATTTAATGTTTTATTTATTAATTTCGAATTTTTTAATTATGAAAATTGTGAAATTACCGTTTTGCCCCCGGAGAGGACTTTTCACGTTTTAAGTCGGTTTTTAATGTTCTAAGATGTTTTAGAATCGATTTTTCGTAAGGAATTCAATGAAAATATTATTTTGTGTTATTTATGAAATTTTTTTGTGTGAAATGGTCGTGAACTTTATGAGGGGCATTTTCGTAATTTTGTCGAATTCTGTGAAAATTGACGAAATGATTTATTTGGTTTCGATTTGTTGTTTTATGTGTTTGAATGAGTTTTCCTAAGCGTAACGTAGGCTCTAGGGTTGTTTTGAAGTTAGGGGTATTTTGGTAATTTGATAGTTTTTAGTGATTTTTATCGTGAAGCTTCTTTTTGGTCTGCAAGATGATGATTTCTATGTTCTGGGGTTGTGTTTTCCTAGCGTAGCGTGGTTTCTAAGGTTTTGTCAGTTCGAGATACCTCATCCGGATTTCTGAAATATATCTGGTAACAAAATAAAGTAACGGAATACACATCCATCATTGGGAATCATTGCGATCGGGTTGACGAGTTGATTAATCAGGCGAGTGCAAAAATGGGGTGTCTACACCATGTTTCTTTGTCAATTTTACATGAGTAATGAACAGTTGATCGAGTATTGACTGAAGTTCAAGTTCATCGTCATCAATATCTTCTCTTTCCTCATTAGAAGAAGAAGCATCTTGAGGGTGATTTTGATTTTCAGATTCCAGTCCTTCCTCAATTTAATCCTCATCAGGGATAAAGCTTGTGATAGAGTCCATAAGGATTTAAAGGATTTTGTAGTCCTCAGAATCCAAAAATCTTTGTTCCTTATTTCTCGATTTATCTGAGTTGTCATCCCAAGTAACTTTTGTAGCATAGCATTTCCCTTAGGATTAGGCCTTTGAGGACCTTTAGATTTTGGTTTGGAGGGACAAACTGTGGAATAATGAAACATTCAATGTCTTCCTTGGATTTGGACGAGAATTTTCCTATTGTTGGTCGTGTATCCATGGGATGACTCTTTCTACTGGTGCAATTAGAACCTTTCTTCTTGAAGAATTTATTAAATTTTGAAGAAAACAAGGCCAAGTCCTTTTTTTCAAGGTCACTCCCATCATCTTCTTCATAAGTGATTTTCTATTATTCTGTGATGAGGATTCTATAAGATGACGAGATGATTGTTTAGATGGTGCCTTGGACGAGGAGGTCATAAAGATTGATGTCTTCCCTTCAGAGAGAGGACCTTCGAGATGGAGCTTAAAGGTTGTGAGTGACCCCATGAGCTTCTCAACTGTTATTGTCTCCACATCTCGATATTCCTCGATTGAGTTAACTTTAGAGGCGAACCTTTTGAGTAAGGATCTAAGAATTTTAGCACAAATTCTACCCTGTGGGACAGCTTTCCCACATAAAACACTGAATTGCATATGTCACTTAACCGTGCATAGAATTCTTGGATAGTTTCACTCTCCTCCATCTTAATATTTTCAAATTGAGTTATGAGGAATTGGAGTTTAGACTTCTTAAAAATACTAGTTCCTTCATGCGCAACCTCTAAAATTTACAAGCTTGTTTTGCCAACATACATGTGCATGTCCTTTGATATTCATCATTGGAGATGGCACTAGTTATAACAATAAGTGCTTTGAAGTTGTTGCTATTGTCAATCTTATCTTATTCAGTCAATTCTTTGATGGTCTCGGAACAGTGGTGGAGACACCATTAACTTCTATGGTGTCAATAGGAGGTTTCCACCCTTCCTCTATCATGTTCCACACATTCCTACTTAGGGAATTGATATATATCATCATTTTATTTTTTCAGAAGGTATATTTAACACCATCAAACATGGGAGGTCGAGTAGAGTTCCATTTGTCGGATTTAAACACGATTCAAAGCAGATAGTATTAGCTCAAGGTTGCTAGACCCTTCTAAAGCAACCTACTCTGATACCAATTGAAATTCCGAGCTTTGTACCGTGTCTAAAGCTATAGGGGGTGAATAGGTTAATTAAAAATTTAGTCTTAGAATCACCCGACGAAGTTACGAGTATCTCGAATATACTAAAATGGATACAACATAGAGATGCACAAGATTAAATTCTTTTAAGTTAAAACAACATCATACAATCATAAGATAGAGAAATTTCATCAAACATTTGATGTACATGTTATGGAATCTATGTCATTCTCGTAAAATTAAATATAATGCATTATTGAAAAGTAGACACAAGATTTATAGTGGTTCGACAACTTTCCTACATCCATTACCAAGTACCCTCCTCTCAGGTCTAGGGTTTCACTATCAATTCGATATTTTTGGTTCACCTTGAAACCTTCCACAAAATTTTTATACCCTAAGATAAATTGTAACCTTTAAGATTAAGAGAATGACATTCTCTCAAAATGTGTGGATTTTGTTCCTCGAAAATCCACAAACCTTTATTGGTGTTACGAATCCTTGATTTGTACAAGAGCTCAATTTTTTAGGGCTGAAACAGGTAACCACTTTTGTTAATAAAAAGAAACTAACATAATACTCACAAAGACAAACATAACTAGATCGATTTGTCAATATCTTGCTTGACTTATCCATGTCCTTGAACAGTTAGTCAATTCGAGATGCTCCTTGTTTCAAGTCGGTGTTTTGAGCACCATGAGGTTTACTAAAGAGTGTGTAAACAAGCTAGATGGAAGAAGAGGTTTAGCTGTAGGAAGGGCTTGGGTTGAAGGGATTTTCAACTAAGTTTGAGGCCTTTCATGGGTAAAAAGAATATTAAAATCGTTTGGAAAGGAAAGGATTTCTTCTCTCAAAGCTTCAACCAACTCAAAGAAATGAAGTGGAGTTATTATAAATGAGAAGGGGGAAAATTTGTGCTTTAATGGTAAAAAATATGAACCTTGAGTACTTGCTGACAGTGGCAGCATCACACAAAAGGGAATCACATTAGGAAATTACAAAAGTGCCCCCGAATGGTATTTTGGCCATAACTTCCAAACAGTAGCTCCGTTTCACATGCCGTTCAAGGAGTTGATAGATATTACTATGTAGAACGATCCCAATTTTCCATAGTGGGGTAGGCCATGATATAAATGGGTGAAATGACCAAAATACCCTTTTTTCATTTTTGATCAAAATGAGTTTTTGGGAAGTCCAACGTCGAAACGATTTTGAAGGTGTGCTAGAGTTTACCTATATCATGATAGAAAAAGGATACCACATACATAAAATGATTTTAAGGCCCACTTTATAACCATTTTCTATTCTCGAAAGGCCTGATAAGCGAACGAGTTGGGAAAAAAATTTTCCTAATTGCTACGAGTTGACCTATCAATCATCTAGGTGTTGGGAAATAGGTGGTCTCATTACTTTTTAGGCTTTGTGTACACACATAAGAGCTTTTAGTAGAGGCGTATGTGGTTGAACAATTTTACCAGAGTCTTCATATGTCTTCAATGGCAAATTGATCCGACACTAAGCATATGTCTCGGGATTGACAAAATATGGAACTTATAGAAAGATGATGGACTTGATTGTGGTTGAGGAAGGGTGAGTAACCTAATTAAGCTTAATTTGATTGTAGACCCGATTGGGGTCAAGAAAAAGTGAACAACCCAATTCGAGTTGATTTGATGGATGTGAACTCAATTAGGGTCAGGAAAAGGTGAATAACCCAATTCGAGTTACTTTGATGGATATGAACCCAATTAGGGTCAATTTGATAGATGTGAACTCAATTAGGGTCAGGAAAATGTAAATGGCCTAATTAGGGTCAATTTTGAATAACGTAGACCCAATTACGGTCAAGCTTGGATTAAGTAGTGGACTCAATTAGGGTCAACATGGTTGATGGACCCAATTAGGATTGGGATTGGATAGTAGACCATATTAGAATCTATAGATTGGAATGGGATTGATTGAGGTTTGTTGACGAGAAATGATCAAAGACTTCATTTGGATTTCTCAAGTTTAGAAAGTTGAAGACTTGGGCACAAAATTGATTCATTTTGGTGTATAATATACCCCAAACCCAATAGCCAAGTTAAATTTTTTTATCCATTTAAAAAAAATAAATAAGTATAAATTATGGCTATCCATGCTTCAAAATGGATAAGCGTAAATTATACTTATCTGTTCTTCAAAAATGGACCAGAAATATTTTTCTCGCAAAAGAATGTCATAGGTACAATGCTTATTAATTTTTGGTATATTGTTCACTATTTTTGTTCTTGGACCAAAACTTTGTGACTTTTTTATGAATAACTCATGAAAAATAAGATGAGTAAGCTTGAAGATATTCACCTTTTACCTAGGGTAGAGAAAAAGAACAAATTCCTAAATTCTATACAATATTGCCTTCATGAGCTCCAAAATAGATTTTACAAAGTTGCTTCCTTAGGCCAAATTTTTTTTTTATAACAATGAGGAGGTTGATACATCATTTTTCCAAAACTTATGTCCTTAGTCTCTAATCTTATTTAATTCAATGGTTATATGTGGTTCACGGTTACCCATATCGAAGTACACACGTCTTAGGTTGGTGATTGGGTTGGATGTGTTCGTCCCCGTGCTCGAAATAAGTGATCTCAAGTTGTGAAACTATTAAGCATCCGAGTTGAAAATTTTCATAGGTAGAGGAAGATTGTGTAATGGGCTATGCATGCGCTAGTACACAAGTGTATTTCAAAAACATTCAACCCAAAAAAGAAAAACAAAAGATTACAATCATACCCAGCAAAACAAAGAAGACAAAAGACCAAACTAAAAGCACAAACAATAAAAATGTTAGCGAACACTTATCAAATTATTTTTGAAACTTCGTAAAATGGCCAAATAATCATGGTTTCAACCCGTAACTTTTTCAATGGAATCGCCAAGTTGTAGACATGAGGTGTTCATCACTAAACATCAATACAACATTATTTGGAGTCACCACCATTCTTTTTGGAAATGGGTGTTAATGAGAACCTGAATTAATTTTTAGGAAAATCAAATTTTAATGGCATTATTATGACTCTCGTTCATGAAAAAGGGTATGGTCTACCTAAGATCTTGGTAAGGGGATTTAGTTAGAAAATGGAAAAGGTGTTAGGCACCCTATTCTCTTCACCTAATGTAATTTTCTTTTTAAATTTGGCCATTACTTTTGATAGTTGAAAAAGAACAATAAATGCATGAGATGCATGAAATGCGTGTGTGCACATGGTGGGGATGTACCTCTTTGAAAGAGAATTTAATATTAATGTGATACGTAGGAATATCTTATGGAAAAGGATATCCTATAAAGTTATCACATTTTACATGAGTTGGAATATTAGTTTAGGATTTTAGAGAAATTCCCTGGATAGAATTCCCTAAGATCCATAACTTTGATGCATGCATGCTTGGCTAGAAACTTAATGTTTCAACCCTACCAAGAGGGTACCACATTTCTTAATCATGGACAAGCATTTGTAGTACGTGTGCATAGTATACATTTTTATGCATGAGAGATAAATAGGTAAACTAAGGCTTCACAACCTCCATCCTTTCGACCAAATCACCTCAAGCATTTCATGACAAAGTGGAAAAAAATTCAAACTTAGATCTCAATGTTTCAGTGTGACACGGTAAACTTTGGCTGTGCCACATTTTTTCTTAAGAATTGATCTCTCTAATTTTGGCACATCTCTTCAATTGTCTTCTGGATTACAATAGTAGGTATAATTTTTAATATTTATTTTTTTCTTTTGCTCATTTTATAGCACTCTATTTATTTTGTAGGTTGGAGAAATCTTTGAACAAGAAGATAAAGTATAATCCATTAGATCCAAGATACACTCCATCTTGTTTAGTTTTTCTTTGTTTTTACCTTTAAGTTAGGTTTTTTTTCTGTTTTACACCCATTTGTATTAGGAATATTGTAAAACTTTCATTAGCTAATTAATTATCCAAGAAGGCTTGGATTGTAATAGACTAGGGAAGGACCACGATTGGATGATACCGTCATGGCTACTTAGGTTCGCACAATAAAATCGGACTTGGTGGCCTAAGTCGACTCAACCCGTGTTTGCCCATGCTTCGTGCTAGGTAGGACAATATGCATAATTCTGAAAATTCTTATTGGATGCCGACACCTAGTTCTTTCGATAAATCATACAACATAGATAATTGGTTTCCGTTAGATACCATACCTAGTTAGAACGTGTTCACTCAGGATAGTCACTTTGGTAACTATGAAGATTTTTATATGCATGACACCTCGATGATAAATCAAGTCATAATTCCTCAACAATCCTATGATTCTCAATATTTCTTTAAATATAGAGCTGTAGAACTAGAGTCAACATTCAATCACTCATTTTTGTCCTTTCCTCCAAAATAAACATTAGAGTCCTTGAAACTCAGTTATTAAATCAACAACAATAGTTTACCCAACAACAACTCTATCAACAACAATAGCTCCAAGATATTGATCAAGCCTTAGTTAATATGAAGATTCAGTTGAGTCACCTTGCACTACCTTTAGAAAAAGTAAAATTTATCAATTCGAAACTAAGGATATCTCAATCCTAGAAAATTCACCATTCTTTCAACATAACCTTAGCTACCAGTTCTACTCTTTTGAGGATTTTGATGATTGTCCATCAATAATTGATAACCCCTTTTCAATTGAAGTTCAAACACAAATTAATGAGGTTACAATTCCAACTGAAACAATGATGGAAGTCCAACTAGGTCTGCTCATTGTGCTCTTAGAAGAGAGAGAATAACTAGTTTTCAAATGAGATAATCCCTGAGTGTCAAGTTGTGTTTCAAATTCGAAATGAGCAAAATAACCTTACAAATTTGGCTAAGAAAACTGATCCACCATTGAAGAAGAATGTAATCTAGAAAGAATCAATAATCAATTCTAATTTGTTAGTTACACTAATCTCGATCACTATCGATCCAATTTTATACCCTATCTAGCCAATCTTTTCACAAGATTGTAAATACCCTACTTCTCTTAGAACTTCCATTCTCTTAGGGAATGTGATGGTTGAAAACTATTTCGAAAAAGTGGTGATACTAAGAAATGAGGATAAATGAGGGATGTTGATCATTTTAAAATATCATTTTCATGTCCTAAAGATGATCCAAATATGTCTTCCTATCATTTGGGATTGGAAGTTCATTGATGTGTCCGTCAAATTATATGTTAGGAAAATGCTAAGAAATTGGACCTTTTGATAAGTCAGGTTGAACACGTTAAACTTAGCATTGCTTCAGAAGCAACCCATTAGTTTTTATGATTAGTATGATAGGATTTATTTATTTTCTTGTAATTATAGGCTTCCACTTAAGACCTTAGTCTCCTTTCTTTCTCTCAATTTTAACTCACCAAAAAAGGGTACAAGGGTTGAAAATTTCTTGGAAGTTTCTAAGGAAAAAAATTTATTTTCCTAAAAAAATTTCACTTAAAAATCCTCAAACCCTAATCTCTTTCTCTTTTTTCCTAAGCCAACTCTCAACCAAACCAATTAGCTAGTGCTACTAGGACTACAAACTGGTCAGCAATTGTTGATTGAGCAGCAAAGATAGATGTTGACCTATATTGAGGAAAAGAAGGCATGTTTGAGTGCACGGGCCATTGAAAATTCAGATTTAGATTAGGATGAGTTTCTTTCATTAATTAGAATGTTTTTAATTTCTTAGCTAGGTTATTTTTTAATTCTTAAGTAGAATTTTTTTTATGCAAAACTATTTTAGACATTATCATTGTTATCTCTAATTCTTTTCAGATTAGTCGTAACAATATTTTGTACATTAATGCCCAATCTGTTTTAAGTGTGAAATAACATTTTTCTCTCTTTCCTTATTGCTTGCATATTGAGGATAATATTTCATTTAGGTTTGGGGATATTAGGTTAGCTCACAATTGCATTGTTAATATTTTCAAGTTTTTAAAAAGAAAGTGAAAAAAATATTTAACACTTTTGAAATATTTTTTTTAAAACTTTTTATATATATTGTTTACATATCAATTTCAAATCTCAGGCTCATGTCCTAAATTTTTTTATCGGAAGTTCTTTTTGGTTATTCCTAATCAAGAGAATCAAAAGATTACTAAGAAAAATTCATGACACTTCTGATTGAGTAAAAATAAGATTTTATGGCGTAAAAGTTGGTCATTTTCTCTGTCTAGAGTGTTAAGGAAAATCGAGCCGAGGAAACTATGACTTCCTTATCATTTGGTTGGCTGGTTAGAAGAAAAACAGAACTGGGACTAGTATGACTTGGAAAACAATGATAGGATTAGACTGGGTACTTTGGAAAAGGGCTACCTATTTTTTGAAAAAGAACACCAAAAAAAATGATGATATGTGAAAAAGTTGAAAATTAAAAAGTAGAAAAATGTGAAAAAGATTAAAGTAAAGTAAAAAGATTAAAATTGAAAAAAAAATACAAAGAAACGTCCAAAGAGACCAAATAAACTATTTTCAGTAGTGTGAAAGTCGTCAATGTAAAAACGTGAGTAAACTGGAATATCACAGAAAAAGTCCCTTATAGGTATTAAGGTGAACATCTACACCTCTCATAATCCCAAACAAGATGTTTAGTTTTGAGTTTGGCCATAGTATAACTGACCATTCTTAACAATTATGAGGTGAAATCGTGTTCCTGAAAAGATGTTTTTTAAAAGAAAAATTAGAAAATTGCGCAGGCACTCAAGTTATACTTGAAATTATCTAAAGTAAGAAATGAAAATTAGAACTTTGCTCAAATGTAAAGGACCTTTAACTGACTTGTAAAATATCGTTATGTTCACCTTACATATTTTTATAAAGTGTTAGAATTTTTTAGGTATATCACTTCAAACTCTCATGAGTCAAACTCATCCCCTATGGGTAACCTAGGGGTTTAAGGGCTTGCTACATCCACTGAATGCAATCATGTAACCTATGAAAATGGTTTATAACTTAGTACCTGCTTTATTTTTGCTTAAGATTAGAAAAATCTAGGTTTGGGGGTGTGATCAAGGTCTAGAAAGTGATTTCTAAAGTCTTTATTTCATAAACTTTATGAGAAAATTAAACACTAAAATCCTTTATTCGACAAAATCCATTATTAGTCAATATTTATCATTGATTTCCATTAAATAATGTATATTAGAGCTAATTACTATTATTTTCTTGTAACAAGAAAAAGTCATAACTTTCTTGAAATAATTCAAAAAATTCGAAGAAATCACTACGATTAAGGACCTAGGAGAAGTCAACTGACCAAGATCCAAGGCAATTGGGCCCACATGGACCACGGTGCCTTAGTCAACGTAAGCAGCGCGGTTAATTTGATGAGTCCAACCTCAAGATTCGCATAAAAGCTTTGTAGTTGAAAATTGTTTGCATTGAATTAGAATTTTGTAATTTTTGTGTTTACAGAAGGGTCCCGAATCCTATAAAATCTAATCTGGTCTATATATATAGGAGACCGGATCAGAGGTTAAAAGATCTATAAAATAGGGATATTTGTAAATGTACATCTAGTGTTTTAGTAGTTTTATATCTTATTTTTCTTTATAGCATTTGTTGAAAAGAAGAAGTTATAATTGAAGAAATTCTATCGATTTCAGAATTAAGAATCAATAAAGAAGACTCTCTTTTTAATCATCTCTATTATCTCTTTCATGTTTTCTTTCTTTTTTTGATTTATTATTCTTTCAATAACTATAGGCTAAACTCTCCGTTAGATCAGTCGAGGAAGCTTGAGCAAGTTTTTATTAATCTCTTTACCGTTCTCATAATGATGCCTTATTATTTTATTGTGATAAACTTACGTAAATATTATCAGAATTAATAATTGTTCTTCAATTTTGATAGTTTATTCTTTGATAAGTTCAAGATAAACCATGGTTCACAGAGAATATTTAGTACTTATGTTATAATCTTGACTTAATACATTAATCACATAATTTGAATTTTCTTTTGAATATAATCGTTAAACTTTCCAACAAATAAAAGTTGGTAGCCTAAGTTGACTCAACCTGTATTCATCTGGTCTAGCACGGGAGCTAAATTCGAAACACCCACACTTCTCATTGCTAGTGGGTTAGTCCTTTTCTTTGTTTTTTATTTTCCTAAAGGGCACCACTTTTCTAGGGATGGATTCATAAGATGAGGATTGTAACACCCCAGATTTTCAACTCATATCTCGAGGAAATTAAATAGTGAGATTTTGAGGAAAATATCAAAGAAATATTTAGAGTAATATACTCAAATATTGCTATGATTAATTTCGAAAAAAATTGACTTCTCCATTAGATTCAAAAGGATTGGAATATATACATTAGCTTGTAAGCAAGTTTGAATCCGAGTTCGGATGAAAAAGTTATAAAATCCTCGAATTTCGCGTTAAGTGGGATCCTAAATAGTGAAATTTCGTTAGAGCAAGAATCGAAAAGATTTGATAACACCGTTAGGTCCGGAACAAAAAATTATTCGAAATGGTATACTCGTTTGTCATTTTTCGAGTTTGAATAATCGAGTTATCGCAAAAATTATAAACCATGAAGGGGAATTACAAGTTTACCCTCAAGTCTATTATTTAAAGGAAAGTGGAGTTTCTTTTATTTCATTTCTCTTCTCCTCCAAGGGACTAAACAACAACCACTTCTCCACCTTAGGATTTCGACCCATTGCCATCAAGTTTGTGTACGAACGAAGCCGAGTTGAACCTCGACGAAGAAGGCAAAGTTGTCGGCCACGACGAGAACTACAACTTCACCACCTTTGGTTGTTCATTCTCGTTCATTTTCTCCATCCTCCATCAAAACTAGCCAGGTAGCTCGAGTAAACCTCAACACATTCCATCCGAGGGCTTCATCGAGTTAGGAGCTAGGTCTATACTTCATTATAGAAGAGAAGGAGAATGTCATTGTCGGATACCTTGCAAACCCTCGCTCGTTTCTCATCCAAGTCAGCCCAACCTCGACTCTCGAGCCATCCAACCTTGAGTTGTAGTGCTAGCTTGTATCCTTAGCATCCACAACCAGGTAGGGGACTTTCAATTCCTATTGATAACTTTAGATTTCAAAATGTGCATTTAGGTTTTACAAAACTTGTTAATTGATTGTTTTAAATAGTAGAAATTTTTATTTGAATTGAAATTCATGCTAGAAGTAAGGATTTAATATGTTTTATCTATGTTTTAAACGTTGAATTCGTGGGTGTGTTGAAGGGTTTGACGAACGGAACAAAGATCCAAAGAAGGGATCGAAAAACCCAAAAGTCGCGAGTGAGGTTCAGACTGTAGGCGGGAAGGGTAGGTGCCACCTTCACCTGCCGAAGGCATTCTGTCGGTCCCACCGACAGAATGGAGCTTCTGCCACTAACGAAACGCGAGAAAATTTTATACTGTCGGCAGGATCGTCGATCCCACCGACATCTGCCGATGACCAATCTGTCAGTTCCACCAACAGAACTATGGTTCTGCCACCGACAGTCACCGACTGAAACAGTTCTCTTCAGAACTGTGTTCTGACTCTTGGCTTGACTTCCCCATTGCCTATACACTATTTCTCACCCTTCATTGTCCTCTTTAATTTTTACTTTTCATTTACTTTAAGTTCTTTAATGAAGAAATTAAGGTTTTACCCCCCATTTCAAAACAATGGGAATGGTTTCGAGATCCGAATCTCAAAGGATCAAAATCCAAATTTTGGTTTCAAGAACAAAACGTAGTTTTCGACGTTTTCGACAAATTTTCAAAATGTAATAACTTTCGCATTACTTTAAATTAAATTACAAAAGTATATGGTGTCGAATCTCGTGATCGAGACTTTCATTTTGAAAAATCCGTTTTCAATTTTGAGAACTTTGAAAAATTGAGTTTCCGACACTTAGCCAAATTTTCACCAACTTTCCTTATTTTTAATAGTTTTAGTCCCGTGCATCGTCGGGACCTTGTTTTTGAATAAACTTTGATGATTTTCAATGGAAAGACCAAAAGAATGACTTTGAAAGAATGGAAATAGATAATTGATTTGAAAGGATGAAAAGTGAGAATGTCGAGAGAATGGGAAAAGGGAATGAACGGTAAAATGTCAGAATCACACCCGAGGGGTGATGTCTACATTTTACATTGTATGTTGTATGTAGGTTGGTGAAAAGATATCCAGGTTATTAATGAAAGGGTTGCATGTTTATTTCTGATTATGTTAGCGCGTGCGCTGAGTACTGTTATTTATTTTAGGCCGGGTGGCCACAGTTGCATGGTAGGAACTGGATATCCATTCTCAATCCTGTTATATTAATTTCACTTTTGTTTTAAATAAAAAATCATATATATACGTAGCTATTTTGTGAGCTGTTAAAGGATTTGTGAATGCCTGAAGGGATAGTGCATCACATCATCCGGAGGGGTGCACTATCCTGGGATGTAGGTAGGGACCACCAAGCCCATACGTGGTATGGGACCCGTATGAGAGTAGAGTCACAACTGGAATCCGGGTCCATTCATTTCTTATCTTTACTAGTGAACGTGTACTGTAAAGGTGGTCGTATACGAGTGGAGTGTCATTTGGGAATCACATGCACGCCTGATAGGCATAGACGAAGATGATTGGTCAGTGATCACTAACAATCTAGTAGTATTCAAACATTCTGACACATCTAAAAGAGACCCATTGCTTACGGTCACGTCAAATGGCCAGCCTGAGCCGGATAAATGGACCCGCAAGCGTGGTAGACACGACCAGCCACAAAATCAGGAACTACGATGTTATTGATGAATATCTGTCATGACTGGGAGCGATCCAGTCGTGAATCCCAACTCTTTAATTCCAATACTCCACCATTTGTATTATGTATATGTCGTTATATTTCGAATTACAAACTGAGAAGCATGTCCATTATTTCAATGTTGTCAACATTATTTGCATAAAATGAAAAATGTATAATGAGTATGGATGATTGATATTATGTGTAATTTTTAAACTGTTTAGTTGCTCATCCCTGGCTATATGTACCAGTTGATCGTATTTTATCTTGTAAAATCTTGCATGTATTAAAATGTTCAGTATGCTTTATTCGATCATGCTTAGGAAGGATTATTAATAGGAATTGGCTGTGGACTTACTAGGTAACCATTGTTACTCACCCTTTCCTTCCTATTTTTTTTTAGTTTCAGCACTTGCAGCTACCGAGGCAGGCGTAGAGTGCGTAATTGAGGAGTATCTGGTCAATCAGATCGACGATCAGAGTTTATTGCCTGGTGAGCACTAGGGCCACATCCCTTTTGTGTAGTCAGTTTCATCCAGGATGTATGTAGTTTTTGGATTGAGAGTTTAGGCCTATGTTAGAGTGATAGTATTTTGGTAAGCCTGTATATTGTTAATTCTTCCGCACTCTGATCTAGTTACATGTTTGATGTAGTTAGTCTTCCGCTGCTATTCTCCTGTATCTACATTTTTATATACAGGTTTTGTTACAAATTGGTTTATCAGGTTTGAGTTTCGTGAAACGCTAACATAAACAGAGGAGACCATGCCAAAATTTCGAGGAGCCACTTAGTGCCTCGAGGTGGCCTTGGGATTTGTGTTAACGTTTGGCGGGGCGTCACAAGGATTGGAAGTCATTACCAATTTCTTACTTTAATTCGGAGAATCAATTCACTAGTCATCCAATCAAACTAATTAAAATTAATTAGACTTGATTATAGGGCCCACGAGCTCAAAAAGAGAAATTTGTTTCAAGTAGTACAAATTGTGCTTGTTGATTATATTTAACATCTAGTAAGATCTTTCCTTTTAAATAGATAGATTCACTTTATTCGAGAGAGGAAGGTGATTTAAAAGTACCCTTTCTTATACATTGTGCGCCACCTCTAATCTTGAGATCCAAATAATATGAATTTGATTTCATAGAACCAAATCAAATGGCTAGTTGCTCAATTTTTAACCAGTTAGGAGTTGTCTAGAGTTAGGAAACATATCTAAGTCTAATCTTTTCTTTCGTGATTGTTTGAAATACTATGTTATTTACTTGCTTGATAGACGATTTAGGAGTAACACATTAGAACCATTTGATCTTGAGATCGAGCGTACCATCTGTAGAATTCGTAAAAAACCCTCATTAAATATGATGGGTGATCATGAGAGAACTCTCAATGAGTACTTCGTTCTTGCGTCTATGACCACACCTACGTGCATTATGTTACTATTAAATACTACACCTCAATTTGAAATTAGGGTAGTCACCTCAAACATGCTCCCTATGTTTCATGGTTTAGAGCGTGAATAGCCTTACACCCACCTTAATTGATTTTTAACCATATATCAAACCTTTAGAAATCAAAATTTAGATGAAAAAGTGTTAAGCTTATTTTGTTTTTACTATCCTTAGAAAATCACACAACTGCATGGTTGAATTCCTTAGCTTCCAATTCCATAAATTCATGGGATACTTTATCCAAGAAATTCTTGACCAAATTTTACCTCGTGGGCAAAACTGAAAGAACGAAGGACACAATTAAGAGTTTTAGAGGGCGTTTGGATGAAGAATTCTCCCAAACTTGAAAAAATTTCAATGATTTGTTAGTCAAATACCCACACCATGGCATTGACAAAACACAATTGGTGCAATACTTCTATTTAGGATTAACAATGAATCAATATACCTTAGTTGAGTCTATGCATAAAGGTCAATTCAAGAATCAAACTCCCAACCAAGCGTACAATTTTCTAGTTGAGCTAGTCGAGAGTATTCAAAATTGGAGCAATAATAATTGAGAGTTTAATAAAGAAGATCTCGTTAAGAAGCTAGGAATGTATGAGATAAAGGTACACCCGGATCTCAAAAACGTTATGTCCAATCTAGTTAATGACATGCACAATCTTAAAAGAAAAACTACATACTTTCAGTATCTCATCATCAAATCCTCACTATGATTTTCACTCAATTTCACAAGTTTCAGTTGAGCAATGTCTTGTATGACGGCAACTACCACTAGGTTGAATGTTGTCCTAATTTGCCATATATTAAGGCCAAAAAAACCAATGTTGTTAGTGGCTACAGTGCTTTTAGGAAGCCCACTTAGAATTCGTATAGTAAAATGTATCACCCAGACAATAGGTTCCATTTGAATTTCTTTTACAAAGAAAACAAACCTATTCAATCTAGTGGTCTGCCAGGTTACAATAGAAGCTATCCTAAATAAGTTAGTCCTTCTATTTAGCCAACCCATTGTTCCACAGGTTTCATATCAATCTCGAAAATCTATTAAATGTAGAGCCATAATTCTAGATTCCATTCCCAATTATAATTTACCTGGCCAGTAACAATCATTTTTAAAGTCCATGATGGCAGAGTATATACATCAACAACAATTCATCCAAACTCAACAATAGACCAATTAAAACCAAACTCAGATTAATCAGGCCACTGCTTAGTCCATAGGTAAAATGGAAGTTCAGTTGAATAAGTTAGCTTTTTTCCTAGGATGGAAAAAGAAAGGGAAATTCTCTAGTAAAACTATTTTTAACCTTAAAGGTCAAACTACAATTCCGAACGGATCGAAAAGTTAAGAAGTCATTCTGAAGATCCACAAGACTTTATCCAGACCTTAAGGTTAGGTAAGGAGGTGGATAATAAAATCTAGCATATAGGCGAGGAAGATGATGTCTCAGAAAATGACAAGTCCAAGTAGAAGAAATCGCAAAATCTCCAAAGAAGAAAGAAAAAGTTTTGGAAAAAATTCCCATCATTTCATCAATTCAAAAAACTCCATTTCCCTTTCACCTTAGAAGCAATAAGAAAAGTAAGCAATTCGAGGGTATCATTGAAGTTTTTCAAAATATGCACATCAATATTCCATTCTTACATGCTATTAAGAAAATTCCTTCTCGTGCAAAATTCCTAAAAGATTTGACCACAAGACTTTATTCACATTGGAAATCAAGTAGTTGAAAAATATCTCTTTAGACTTAAGGGCAAGTGTGAATCTTTTACCTAACTCGATTTATAAACAACTAGCTTTGGCATTGTTAAAACCCACCGATATCACGTTGAACTTAGTCGATAGGTCCATCAAGGTTCCCAAAGGTATAATTGAAGATGTGATAGTGAAAGTCAAAGATTTATATTTCCCAGTTGACTTTACTATCTTAGACAAAGAGTCGGTTATCAATCCACATAGTCATGTTCCTATAATCTTTGGATGTCCATTTTTAGTAACTTTTGACATAGTCATTCATTGAATAAACATGTTAATGACTTTAACATTCGGGGATATGAAGGTCAAATGGAAAGTCTTCCATATTTTCCAAGGAATTGATATAGACAATGATGTAGAGGAAGTAAACATGTTAAATACACTAGTCAATCAAACATGTCAAGCTTTAGGGTATTTTGATCCCCTAGAAAGATGTTTGACCCAATTTGATCAAGATTTTGACATAGAAAAATCCGTACGTGAAATCAATACTTTGTTTGAATTTAATTCTTATTTAGAATCTACACGTTAGCATGCAAAAGTCAAAAGTCTTCTTGTTCGTACTTTCATTCTTGTTCCTCCCCAAAACAAGCCTCCAAAATTAGAACTCAAAATGCTTTCAGAGACATTGAGATACATATTTCTTGGTAAAAATTAAGAAGTTATTGGTTGGACCATAGCTGACATTAAGGGAATTAGTCCATCTGTGATAATGTACCACATTCATGTAAAATATCTCACTAAGCTTTCCTTAAAATCTCAGAGATGGCTAAATCTTATCATGAAAGCTATTTTCTAGAATGTAATGATAAATTGTTAGATGCGAGTATCATCTACCTCATTTTCAATAGTCATTGGGTGAGTTCCATTTAGGTTGTTTCTAAGAAATCTAGTATCATTATCGTAGTGAACTAAGACAATAAGTTAATTCCCACTCGAGTCTAAATCGGATAGAGAATATGTGTCGATTATTGAAAACTCAATTCAATGACTCCCAAAGGTCACTAACTATTGCATTTCATTGACCAAATGTTAGAGTGTTTAGCAGAACATTCTTAGAATTGATTCTTGGATGGTTACTCTGTGTACAACCAAATACCTACTCTCACCAATCAGGAGAAAATAATTTTTACTTGTCCCTTAGAAAGTTTCACATACCACTGCATGCCCTTTAGGTTATGTAATGCATCAACTGCTTTCAACAATGTATGATGAGTATATCTTTAGACATGATAAAAAGATATCTTGAAGTGTTCAAGGATAAGATTTTAGTATTTGGATCAAATTTGGAGGAATGTCTCCATCACTTGACTTCGGTCCTCGTGCATTGTAAAGAAGTCAACCTAGTCTTCAATTGGAAAAAATCCTATTTTAAGGTAACATCCAGAATTGTGCTAAGACACATTATTTTTGCTAGAGGGATTAAAATAGATAAAGTGAAGGTAGGTTTAATTGAAAAGTTACCACCTCCTAAAACTATTAAAGAAATTAGGTCATTCCTAGATTATCCAAATTTCTACCGTAGATTCATAAAAGATTTGAGGAAGATCTCGAAGCCTTTATGTGAACTCTTAGGCAAGGATGTTCCTTTCAACTTCTCAGAGTTATGTTTTTTTGTGCTTAACAAGTTTAACTTTGAGTTAACCTCAACACTCATTATTCAACATCGAAATTGAAATATTAGATTTGAGGTTATGTGGAACGCTTTGGATAATGCGATAAGCATTATTTTGGTTCAACGAATTGATAAGCATCCTCACATTATCCAGTATGCCAGTAAAACCTTAGTGATGCTCAGCTTAACTACTTTACAATAGAAAAGGAAATGCTAGCAGTAGTCAATGACATTGATAAATTTTACCTCTACCTAATAAGATCAAAAGTCGTGGTATACGTTGACCATACTATACTGAAGTACCTTCTATCTAAGAAAGATGCTAAAGCAAGGTTAATCTATTGGATTCTGTTCTTATGAAAGTTTGATCTCTAGATCCAAGACAAAAAGGGTGCAGAGAATATCATAGCTGATCATCTATCTAGGATTGTTACTGAGTCATCTGAGGAATATTTTCCCATTTATGAATCATTTTCTGATGAGAAACTTATGCAAATATGTAATTTTAACATTTCGTTGTATGCTGATATTGTCAAATACCTTTCCATTATGGGCCTGTTAGCAAACCAATATCTTAGAGTTTTCTCAATGGGTAGGCAAATACCCATTCCTACCTCAATACTCATTATTCAACATCCAGCTTAACTACTTTATATAGGTCAATTGCTAATCTCAATGGGTAGGCAAAAAAAATTCCATCTTCTTTCAAAAGTCAAATGGTATTTTTGGGACGAACCATACTTATTCAAGTATTATCCTAACCAGATTATTACATGTTCTGTTCCAACCTGTTAGCAAACCAATATCTTAGAGTTTTCTCCTAATCATGCCTATAAAAGGACACTTTAATGGTAAGAAACCGCTGCAAAAATCTTGTAGTACAATTTCAAAGATGTCCACAAGTTTAGAAAATCTTGTAGTTAATGTCAGAATTTAAGAAAATTTTCCAAGAGAAATGAAATGCCTTAGAATCCTATTCTGATTATCAAGATTTTTTTCTTTTGGGACATAGATTTTATGAGGCCCTTTCCTATCTCCTAGGGTCACCAATATATCTTTGTTTCAGTTGATTACATATCCAAATGAGTAGAAGTTGTGGTGTATAAAACATATGATCATAAGATGGTGATCAAGTTTGTTAAGGAGACCATCTTATCAAGATTCAGTACTCCATGAGCTATCATAAGTTATGGTAGCTCGCATTTCTACTATAAAATCTTTCCATAATTGATGAGAAAATACCATATAATTCATAAAATTACAACATCGTACCATCTACAAACATGTGGATAGGACAAGATTTTTAATAGGGAAATCAAGACCATTCAAGAGAAATAGTCAATCCTTCACGAAAAGATTGACCTTAGAGATTAAATCATTCATTATGGGCCTACCGAACTGCTTTCAAATACCAATAGGGATGTCCCCCTATCGGTTAGTTTTTGGCAAGGCCTGTCATATCCCTGTATAACTTAAGCATTGAGCATATTGGACGATCAAACGCTTGAACTTTGATCTCGATAAAGCTGCTAAACAACACAAGTTACAATTTGAAGAATTAGAATAGAAAAAAAATGACTCCTATGATTGCACTAAAAGCTACAAAGAGCATACAAAATTTTATCATTATAAGTACATTCTTTGATAAAATTTCAAACCTGGTCAAAGAATTTTGTTGTATAACAATAGACTCCACATTTTTCTAGGGAAACTCAAGTCTCGTTGAACTAACCATTTTGTTATCCAAATAGTTTACCATCATGGTGTTGTTGAAGTTCTTAATCTTAAGGACGGATCCACTTTCAAAAAGATTGTCCAATGTCTCAAACTGTATTTCGAGTGTGTACCTCTAAAGGAAGTTCTTCTCCTCAATGAATTAATTTATTGGGATTAATAGAGTATTCATCTGGCTGAAGATGTTAAACTTCATGTTTCTATGAGGCAACCCATTCTATTTGTTTTGTTTTTAGTAGTTTTAGAAGTTTTAGATAAGTGTTGTAATTTTTTCACTTTAGTTAGGCCTAAAACTTCACCATTTTCCTCATTGGGAATAATTATCAGTTCAGAACTAAAGTGGTAGGTTCTAAAAGAAAAATCATAAATGATCTCATATGTTTAAGGTTGCACAAAACTTAGTAGAAATGCATTTTCTACCTTTTGATAGATTTCTCCCATACTGGCCTTCTTTAAATTTTCACTTATGAATCGAGATGGCATACTCGATGCACCCAAGCTCTATGTGCTAAAAAGTGGTGAGTTGATCCCTTATCATCTTAAACAATATTCTCAACTAACTATCTTTCCAAAACTGTAGGAATTTGTATTTTCCTTAGTATTTCTTTTCTTTCAATTTTTAAATTCTTTCTTTTAGCTTAATTAGTGTTTTTTTCATTTTAGGATTCTTTTTCTTAACATATTAGGATTTTCTTTTGAGTCAAGGGTACTTTGGGAATTTCCCATCAATCCTAAAAGCAAATAACAAGCCCTAATCTCTAACTATTAGTCTCCATCTCCATTACCAAATTCATCCAAATCCATAACAATAAAAGATTCATTTTTCAGATCTTCTTCCTCAGTTGTGTTTGTACAAATCTGAAGTGATTAATGCAGTCAACATTTACTACGTCGAAGTCATCTGATCATCAGCCATCATTAAATTTTCAATAGTCGATCATTTTTCCCTCCTGATTGTATAGTACCTATGGCTTCTTCCAAATGAATAATTTTTTAGGAGTCTATTTTCCATCCCTACTTTTAAGGCATCAACAGGTCATGGTTTCGTGAGACTATCACTAGGCAAGGATGGAGAAATTTGATATATATATAAGCTTTGAAGTCTATTGCAAGGAATTAATGGGAGAATTTTACGCTTCCGTTGTTTCGGGCAATCCCGCCAATCTATCGCTTACCATTGAGTTATGTGGCACCATGTTTGCTATTGGTTTTGAAAATACTAATGCAATCTTAAGAATTACGGAGATCAAAGATAGTGAAAGCGCCCTCGATCCGCGGGGTATGCGGATCCGCTTTTGACCCTTGAGGTTTGGGAGTCGCCACCTAGTTATTGTGGTCTAGGAACCAAACTGACTCTAAAATGGATAAAAACTAATCTACTACAGAAAATCTGAATCCGGGGATCATGTTACGGGGTTGGAAGGTGTTAGGCACCAACCCCGCCCGGTCATTGTTGGTCTCTACTTATCCCAAATAAATCTACATCGCTAATGACAAACCTAGATTAAAAAATAAAAAAAAATAAAAAACTTACCTTCGATTTGCAAAAGTGCTATTCCCTCAGATCTGGTGAAAACGGCTCCTTGTACCGTATTCCTTACTTCGTTCTATCTCCGGATCTGATTTCTGATCTCCGAGGTAAGGTATCTTCTTCTTGGATCTGAGTGCTTCAAATTTGTTATGGATTTTTGGGATCTTTTTAAGAGGTTTTTGGGTGTTTTTTAGGCTAAAATCGGAGTAGGGGTGTTAGGAAAGGAGTTGGGGCTCCAAAATTAGGATTTTGGGGAGGTTATGGAGGCTTCTTCACCTACTTTTTCTAGGGTTTTTTCTTTGATACGAAAATAGGGTGTGGAGGCTCCTATTTATAAAGTTTTTTAGGAGAATTAGGGTTTCTTTTAGGGTTTCAATTAGGGTTTAGACTTTGGTCTCATGAGATGGACTTAGTCTTTAGGGTTTTAATTTAGGGTTTTGACTTTTAGTCTTATGAAATTGACTTGATTAGTTTAGATTAGGGTTTTGATTTAGGGTTTTGACTTTTAGTCTTATGAGATTGACTTGATTAGTGTTTTGATTTAGGGTTTTGACTTTAGTCTTATGATATTGGCTTTAATACTTTGACTTTACTCTTTTTTAGTTGACTTTAATGTTTTGATTTTAGCCTTACTTGACTTTAGTCTTACTTGATTGACTTTAATGTTTCTTTTTACATTTTTTAATGATTTATTTATTAATTTTAAAATTTTTAATTATTAAAGTTGTAAAATTACCGTTTTACCCTCAGAGAGGATTTTTTACGTTTTAAGTCGTTTTTCAATGTTCCAGGATATTTTGGAATTAGTTTCTCGTAAGGAATTCAATGGAAAAGTTGATTTTTGTCATTTATGAAATTTTTTGTGTGAAATGATCGTGAATTTTATGAGGGGTATTTTCGTAATTTTATGAAAATTGGTGAAATGATTTATTTGGTTTCGATTTGTTGTTTTATGTGTTTGAATGGATTTTCCTAAGGGTAATGTAGGTTCTAGGGTTGTTTTGATGTTAGGGGTATTTTGGTAATTTGGTCATTTTTAGTGATTTTTATCGTGAAGCTTCTTTTTGGTTTGCAAGATGATGATTTCTATGTTTCTGGGGTCGTATTTACCTAGCGTAGCGTGGTTTCTATGTTTTGTCAGTTCGAGATACCTCATCCGGATTTCTGAAACATATCTGGTAACAAAATGAAGCATTGGAATAAACATCCATCATTGGGAACCTTTGCGATCGGGTTGACGAGTTGATTAATCAGGCGAGTGCAAAAATGGGGTGTCTACAGATGCCCCTCTTTGGCAGAGGGTTGAAGCAAACTAGATAGCAAATTTATTTCGGTAGATAGTGCGATATCCGAATGCCAAAGCTAGTGACAGTTCATTTTGCAGCCTGATTTAGCAATTCGTCTGGGCATTCAGATCCTTGAGCGTAAACTCTCCCCGAACTAAAAGGTTGTCAGGTCCTTGAATTTTTAAAAAAATTCTCCTTGACTGATGTAACAACTGTGCAAGTGTGTGGACTCAAAAATCTGAGGTAAATTTGAGTAAAATCTAAGCACAAAGTGAATATAAATTAGACATAAACTGAGCATAGAGTGAGCATAATTGAGCATAAATTGATCATAATTCCGAGTAAACCCTCGTCGGTAACTGAGCAAAATCCAAGATAACCCTTGGCGGCAACTGAGCAAAATCCAAGATAACCCTTGGCCGAAACTGAGCAAAATCCAAGATAACCCTTGGCGGCAACTGAGCAAAATCCAAGATAACCCTTGGCGAAAATTGAGCAAAATCCAAGTCAACCCTTGGCGGCAACTGAGCAAAATCCAAGATAACCCTTGGCGGAAACTGAGCAAAATCCAAGATAACCCTTGGCGGCAACTGAACAAAATCCAAGATAACCCTTTGGCAAAAACTGAGCAAAATCCAAGATAACCCTTGGCGGCAACTGAGCAAAATCCAAGTTAACCCTTGGCGGCAACTAAGCAAAATCCACGGCAACTAAGCAAAATCCAAGATAACCCTTGGCGGAAACTGAGCAAAATCCAAGATAACCCTTGACGGCAACTGAGCAAAATTGGCGAAGGAATGAAGGACTTTTGGGAAAGAATGAATGAATTTGGAAAAGACTGATCAGAGTGAATTGAATAAATCTGGAAGATACTGAATCTGGAAGAGAAATGATCGAATCCAGGAATGATTGGATCTGGGGATACCATATTAGTTGATCTCTGGACACAGTCAAATGTGAGATCCGAAGTACTTTTGTTTGAACCTCAAGGATTTATCCAAAAGTTTTATGAATTTAAAACCTGAGTTTTTATTTCTTTTGAACCTCAAGAGTTTTTTGAAGAACTGTTATCAAGAGGGTAACCTTAAATTTGAGGTTTTTAGGATTAACATTGCTCCAAAAACAAAATGTCCCTAGTTTGACAATAAACATGCCATTGAAAATAATTGAATACATCATTAAAAAATGCCCCTGGTATAAGGAGGGAAATTACACAATTTAGAGGAAAAAGAAAAATGCCCCTTGTATGAAGGTTTGAAATATTTGATTACTACAAGCGTAATAAAGATCCAACTTTTAATTTTGATTAATTTTATTGAAGATTTTGAGTCAGGCTCAAGAGAACAAAATATTTCCTTTTGAGACTCATCCTAGAATTCACCCTTCTCTCCATTGGTTCACTTGGGGAAGTAAGAATTTTCAGATTGATCGTAGATAAGATACTTGTGGCTTCTGAATCTATGCCTGGTTTAAGTTGAGTATTGAACTTGATTATTCGGACTTCTAATGTTTTAGCTCGAACCGCTCTCAGTTTGGGATTTTCTTCTGTTTTTCTTTGTTGCTCTAACTTTTGCCTAGATCGCCTTTTCAGGTTTTCAATCTATCAAGCTTGCTCTAACTTTTTCCTAGATCGCCTTTTAAGATTTTCGATCTAGCGAGCTTTTTCTTTTTTCTTGGCTCTGATTGTTGCCAAAGTTGTCCTTTCAGATTTTCAACTTTGCGAGCTTGCCCTAATTTTTGCCTAAGTCGCCCTTTCCGGATTTTCAACTTAGCAGGCTTCATCATTTTTTTATCTTTTTCTTTTCATCTGACCTTCTAGAATCGCTGTCTGATCATGTTCTACTACCCTCCTTGACCTTTTCACACGGTACTTAGGAGGACTTTTATAGGTAGGCTTGGGACTAGGCATAAAGTGAAAGGGATTTTGAGGCTCAAAACCCAAATGCCCCTTGTGTGGCATTTCTTTTATTTTGTTTTGAATTTTCTTCCCTATTTTGAAGATATTTCTTTTTCTTTTGAATTTTTTTCTTTTTAGATTTTTTTTCTTGTTAGGGAATCTATTTTTTTATTTTGATATGGTCGAGCCTGAAGTAACTTCTCAGGTTGCCTACGTCCCCCAAATTTTTGGGATCAGACCAAAACGTAGTTCAGATTTTTCCCTCCCCTGGGTTAGGTAATCAGGCTGAGAAATAAAAGGCATAATTTTTCTCTTTTTGAACAGGCTGCAAAGGGGTTGAGAAAGGAGAATAAAGAACTAGGTAATAGGAAAATTGATTCTGCCAAAAATGGCCTCCTTAAATGTAGTACCGTTTGATTTGGTCAAGGTTGGTTGGTTCTGGTAACTCGATTCCATCATGATCTTGAAGCCTGACAGCTTTTCCTGGTAATATCTCCTTGATGATGTACGGACCTCCCCAATTTGGTTTGAACTTCCCTCTAGGGTCAAAGATAGGTGTCCGATTCTCTTTAAGTACTAAATCCCCGACTTGTAAGTAACGAACCTTGATCTTTTTATCAATGCACGGGCAACTCTTCTTTGATAAGCTTGCACGTGATACAAAGCTCTAAGTCATTTTTCTTCAATCAAATTCAATTCTTCATACCGCTGGGGAACCCAATCTGTTTCTGACAACTGACTTTCCAACAAGACCCTCAGAGATGGAATTTCCATTTCAACTGGCAAGACTGCTTCCATGCCATACACTAAGGAGTAGGGAGTAGCTCCAGTAGAGGATCGAATTGAAATTCGATATGCCTATAGTGCAAATGGCAATTTTTCAGATCAATCTTGATGTGATTGACACATTTTCCTAATGATAGTCTTAAGATTCTTATTAACTGCTTCGACTGCTCCATTAGTTTGAGGGCGGTAAGGAGATGATTTGTGGTGTGAGATTTTGAACTTTGAACACAAAGTAATAACCTCAGCTTTGAAATGTGACCCGTTATCAGAAATCAGTTCTGAAGGTACCCCGTACCGGCTGATAATATTTGTTTGGATAAACTTTGCAACTCGAGATACAGTGAGAACAACATAAGAGGCAGCTTCGACCCACTTAGTAAAATAATCGATAGCAACTAAAATGTATTCATGCCTGTTTGATGCTTTAGGTGATATTTTACCAATAATGTCAATACCCCAGACTGAGAATGGCCATGGTGAAGTCAGACCAACTAATCGAGAAGGTGGCACATGTATGAGATTTGCATGTATTTGGCATTTGTGGCAGGTTTTGACCATGTGATGACAATCCGTTTCCATCGTAGGCCAGTAGTACCCTTGTCTCATAATTTTCTTGGCTAACATTTTCCCACTCATGTGAGGGCCGCATTCTCCTGAATGTAGTTCAACCATTATCTGTTCAGCTTGATCTTCATCGATACACGACAAATGAATCCCTTCATAAGACCTTTTGTATAAACTTCCTGCACACAGGATGAATTGAGATGCTAATCTTAGCAAAGCTTGTTGTTCCTTCCTCGATGCTTCTTTTGGGAATTCTTGTTTTTCCAACACCTTTTTAATGTCTGTGTACCACGGCTTTCCATCAGGTAGTCGAGTAGCAATACTGATCTGACAGCAATATGCAGGTTTGTCTCTAACTTCAACAGTGATCGGCCTCAATTCCATGCCGGGGGGCAAATGGATCATTGAAGACAGAGTGGCTAACGAGTCAGCAAATCTATTATCTTCCCTTGGAACGTGTTCGAACAGAATAGCTTCAAACTTACTCACTAGGTTTAACAAATACTCATGATAAGACTTCAACTTGTCGTCTCTTGTCTTCCATTCTTCCAATGACTGGTGTATGACCAAAGCTGAATCTCCAAAAACTTCAATTTCTGTAATGCCAAGATTCAAAACAGCTTCAAGTCCTGCGATACATGCTTCATATTCGGCTGTGTTATTGGTGTTAGAGAAGGCTAACTTAATAGCGATCGGAATGTGGCATCCTTCTGGAGAAAATAGGACTGCCCCTATTCCATACCCATTCTGATTGGCGGCTCCATCAAAATACAATTGCCATGTTTGGTTCTGAGGTTCTTCTCCAACATGCAAGATGTTCTCATCTGGGAACTGATCAACGGGCCTTATTCCTTCTGCTACGGGGTGATCTGCCAAGTATTCTACTACAGCTCTCCCCTTGATAGATTTCTGCGTAACGTGCGTGATGTCAAACTCTGATAACAACAATAACCATCGTGCAGTTCTCCCTGTTAGTGCCGGTTTCT
Source organism: Akebia trifoliata (assembly GCF_017979445.1). NCBI lineage: Eukaryota > Viridiplantae > Streptophyta > Magnoliopsida > Ranunculales > Lardizabalaceae > Akebia > Akebia trifoliata. Next base: position 10,449,572 of record NC_141386.1, on the reverse strand, counting down.
CGAAAAGATACTTGAGATGATCCATCCGAGATAACAAGATAATTGAGTGAGATAGCATATAGTATCGGAGTTTCTGAGTAGCCCATACTAGTGCCAAGCAAGTTTTTTCCAAGGCTGAATACTTTCGTTCATACTCTAACATTTTCTTACTGATGTAGTAGATAGCCCTTTCTTTGCGAGTATCTTTGTCATACTGTGCCAGCATGCATCCCATAGCTTCTTCTGTGACTGACAGATAAAGAAGAAGTGGTTCACCCGGTGTGGGTGGAACTAAAATAGGCGGGTTCAAGAGGTACTCCTTGACTTGGTCGAAAGCCTTTTGACATTGCTCATTCCAAACTGTTGGTTCATTCTTCTTGAGAAGCTTGAAAATAGGTTCGCAGACGTTGGTAAGTTGAGCGATGAATCTGCTAACATACTGGATTATACCTAAAAACCCTCGAATTTGCTTTTCAGTTTCCGGCGGTGGCATATCTTGGATAGCTTTAATCTTCACAGGGTCTACTTCGATCCCTCTTTGACTGACCACAAATCCCAACAATTTTCTAGAAGTTACTCCAAACACACATTTCTGCGGGTTGAGGCGGAGTTTGTACTTTTGAATTCTTGTGAGAAATTTTTCTAACGCGGCAACGTGCCCCAGTCATTCTTTGGATTTAACTATCATATCATCTACATAGACTTCGACTTCCTTATGTATCATATCATATAATAAAGTCGTGGCTGCTCTTTGATAGGTGGCTCTGGCATTCTTCAAACCAAAAGGCATAACCTTGTAGCAAAAGATTCCCCACTATGTGATGAACGACGTCTTTTGCATATCCCGATGATCCATTTTTATCTGATTGTACCCCGAAAAACTATCCATGAAGGACAATAAAGCGTGCCCTACTGTAATATCTACTAGAACATCTATGTGTGGTAAAGGAAAACTATCCTTTGGGCTTGCTTTGTTTAGATCTCTAAAGTCCACACACATCCTGACTTTTCCATCCTTCTTCGGCACCGGGACGACATTGGCAATCCACTCAGGGTATTCTACTACTTCTAAGAATCCAGCGTTAATCTGCTTCGTAACTTCTTCTTTTATTTTCAAAGTCCATTCCGGTTTCATATGTCGAAGTTTCTGTTTAATGGGTCGAGCATCTGGATATAACGGAATCCGATGTTGAACAAAGTCTGTGCTTATTCCCGGCATATCCTCGTAAAACCACGCAAACACGTCTTTGAACTTTCTGAGCAAGTCTACTATCCCTTTGCGTTCATCAGGGGATAATGTAATCCCAATCCGAATCTCTTGAGGACTTTCTTTTGTTCCGAGATTGATAACCTCTATTTCCTCCATTGGAGGTTGAGCCCGACGTTCATTTTCTTGTTCAAGTAATTTGATTATTTCAGAGGGAGGTTCTTCATCAGAAGATTCTCCCTCCGAAGTCAGATTATTAGTTAAATTATTATTGCGCTCGGGGTAATCAAGAATTTCTTTCATTTCATTTAAAGAAGATGGGGTAACAGGACTCATTGCCAACTTGACAGACTCACTTAACTTAGCAGCGATAATGGACTTACTTGACTCAACAGAAACAAATGACTCATCTGGCATGTCAGACTGAACAGGACTAAGGGGACTAACATAGCCATTCTTGACATGCAATGCAGGACTAATTACATGATAGCTAGAGAGACACCCTACGACGGGTTTGATTGCAGAGTGAGGATTTGGGATCCCTTTCTCAGTTGACAACACCGAGACACTGTGATCTTCAATGAATAACTGGTCGATGTTGAGGGAGTCTAGATTGAACTGCCAGTCTTCAATTTTCTTCTCTTCGGCTTCTGTGTTTGCTTCCTCTTCAGGCCAATCCATACCAAAGAAGATCTCAAACCCCGACAGACGAGTACCTGTGATGTGGTCAATGAATGGCTCGGGGAACCCATAGTAACGGAAATCTTCTCCTTCTTTCACAAAATAGCCATTAAGGGTCTTATGATAAGGCTTCATTTTGATGAGATCCATGGTGTGTCTTTGCCTTTTCGTAATTGCCTTGTCTCGCTTTGTCTTCCAGTATTGGGCCCAATCTTCATTAGTAGGCTTATATCCTAGCCCAAATGTGCCAATGACCTCTTTAATCACTGGTGCCTCTTTAATACCTTGTTGCTTGCGGCCTAAGCCCATACCAGGGAAAAATCTCATTTTCTTGAATATATTGGCCATATTGCACTTAGAAGTATTTTCCATTGGAAAATATTCTTTCATGGCTTGATCCCATTGGACTGAGCATATTTTCTTAAACTCGAACCCACTGAGCTCTACTCCCTGTTGTTCTGGCTGAATCTCAAGCAGCGGCTCATCCTTAGCTTCAGTACTATTTATGATCCCTACAATTTCAGCATCTCCATGGAGAGTGATCACTAGCCCATCTTTGATAAACTTGACCTTCTAGTGCAGCATGGAAGGTATGGCTTTGATTTGGTGTAGCCACGGTCTTCCTAATAACAGATTAAAGGAGGATTGGATGTCTATGACCTGAAATTCTGCCAGAAAGTCAGCTATGCCCGTGGACAATCGAAGGTGTAGAATTCCCAGTACGTCCCTTTTAGTGTTATCATATGCCCTAACCCCTTGATTAGTGGGCTTGAGATCTTCAGTTTTAAACCCAAGGCAAGTGGCGGTCTTCAAAGGGCAAACATTCAATGCACTCCCATTATCAATCAATACCAGAGGTACCCTCATACCGTTACAGTCAACTGTGATGTGCAATGGTTTAGTGTGGTTTACTCCTTCCTTTGAGAGATCGGAGTCCGAGAAGGATAAGATATTTTCCACATAGGTTGCCCCTACTATGTTGGCCAGCTGATCTGGAGAAGTGTCAAGGGAGACTTAGGCGGTATTTAATGCTTTGAGAATAGCCTCCCTATGTGTCACGCCCCAAAAACTCAACCCGAATCCCCATGATTCCCAAGTTGAATTCCGAGGCATGATATAAAACCCATGTCATGATAATCAATACATAAACTTAAATGACAAATAATATAACTATATGTCATACCTGATCATTGCTCAACAGAACAAACACGTATCCTCAAACATCAGAAACACTTGACATATATACTTAAAACAGTAATGTCATACTATGGTGTTCATAATTACATAACCAAAACCGATAGCTAAAGACTTAAACCTAACTCTAGTTTAAGACTTATTACTAGTAATACCCATGCTCCACTCCTGGAAGCTTGGACTGATCATCTATAAGGCCCTGGCACTGAGTCTCCTCGGAAGGATCACCTAAATCAGGTGCGCCTGAAATTTGTGATGTCGTAGGGGTAAGTAACAGGAGAGTTACCCAATAGGGGAATCTTATAATTCTAAATAACAGCATCCTATATGCAGTTTAAACATTCTAAGAATTCATAAATCATGCATATTTGATATTCAACACAATTAAAAATAATTGAACACCGATGTCATAAAACTTAGTAGGAAATTAAAACACTTAAAAATCTAAAGAAAACAATTGTTCATAATATAACATCAAATAATAGAGTACTATAATAGAGAGTTGAGGGTCACGACTGATGTGAACATCTCAGTCAAAATACGATTATTCCAATACTTCACCAGTGTGGAACCCCACCGTTAGTTCCTGATTCTATGGCCAGCCTCTGCCATAATTTGGGTAACTGTTTTCCGGCTCAGGTTGGCCGTTGACCAAGGCCTTAAGAAACGGGCCAAATCAAGTAGGTCATTCTTTCTTGACTACTCTAGACTATTAATGATCATTAACTAGCCATCTTCATCTATGCCAATCTGGCGTGCATGTGATCCTCGATATTCTCTATCAATCATACAACTATCTACATCTTGTTCTCTATTAAAGATAGAAAAGAAACTCCCGGATTCCTATTGGATGTTGTGTTCTTATGCATCCCATAATACATAAGAACTCAAACAACGCAACTGTTATCCTAGAATAACACGTCATTCCGGAAATATCACAACATGTTATTCTTTATAGGTTTTCACAATCTCTTTAATAAATCACTAAAATACTACATATAAGTATTTATTTTCTTTTCAAAACGTAATGAAAAATAAAACATACACGTGTTTTAAATACCCAGTCCACTCTTAAATGTATAGTCTTATCTCTCTTTTCTTTTTCTTTCTTTCGTGTCTTACACGACCCTTAGTCGAAGCATTTCACTCATTCGTGTCTTACACAGTCTATGACTGAAGCATCACTTCATATTTTCTCTCCTTTTCGTGTCTTATACGGCATACGCCGAAGCATCTCACTAACTGGATATTTAAAAGCACGACATTCAATTGAGAACTCGTTCTCATATTTATTTTAATAAATTACTTTTCTACCCAACTTTTAATTAGAAACATTTCTTGGAAATCCATCACTAAAATGATTAAGTAAACTGTCCACCAGTTTAACTTATTCAAAAATCATGTATGTTTATAAAAATGTGAACAAAATATGTATTGTGTAAAAAAAAACAGCAACTTATATAGTTGCTGTATTTTCTTTTTGACAAGTACAAAATACGTATAAAATACGTATTAAGTACTTATAAAATACGTATAAATTAACAAATACTTTTTAGCATGAAACTAAAGTAAACATAGTAATATATTATATAAAAATAGCAACTTTTATAGTTGCTGTATTTTATATTTAATACGTATAACGTACGTATAAACACGTATAACGTACGTATAAAGCAACCATTTTTTATTATATTCTATCCAACAATCATGGTGTCAATTTAATACAAAAATAGCAACTTTCATAGTTACTGTATTTTGTTGTTAGTATGTATAATATTACATATAAACATGTATAAATCAATTTCTAACATGTAATAATTCTTTTTTTTAAACAAAATAACAAATACTAGCATGCTTTAAAATTATAAAAACAATAATATAAATATGTATAAAGAATATGCATGTTGTTAAAAATTTACAAAACAATTTAACTTTAAAATTTCTAAATCAAAATTGTTTTAAAAAAAACAAAACAAATTCAATTTTTATAACTATAAAATCAGCAATATACATATATATATACATACATATATTTTACTAAAACCATTATAAATAGTTGTAAGGGCCTACCTTATTTCTTTTCCTTTCCTTCTTTTCTTTCTCTTCTTTTTTTCTTTCTCTTCCTTCTTTCTTCTTACTTTTCTCTTCTTTCTTTGTGTAAAAAAATGAAACAACACTAAAAAAATCAGCTAATATCTTTATTTGATATTTTAAAAAAAATATCTAGATATTTTAAATATCTAGATATTACAAAATTCTAATTCTTTTAGAATTTCTTAAAAATATCTTAGTCAATTTGACTTAGTCAAAGTTGTTTGACTAGTCAACAATAATTGACTTGACTTGACTTGAGTCAACCATAGTTGACTTGACTTGAGTCAACATTTTTTTTTTATTTTTTATTTTTTAAAACATTACACTATGGGTAGTGGAAGCCATGAGTAAACTCTATACTAAGATATTGTCCCCTGATTTCTTCAACTGCTTGATCACAGAGTTATCTTCTTCGATATTTTTTTTGATAGGATCTTCTCTTTCTCTTCTTGCCAGGGTTGTCGGATTATCAACACAGAGTTCTTGTGGTTTAAAGACTCTTTCCCCTCGAGTCATATGTCTAACTTTATCACAGGAGAGAGGATAAGGTTCATCTTTTTTAGTCAGCAAATATGGATCTTCATCTATCACAGGTACAGGGCTTTTCAAGTTCATCTGAGCCAACAAGTAACTGGTGAATGCGGGGCTACTGTATCGAGGCGGGGATAAACAATACGTATCATCTGAGGTTAAATCAAATGGTTCATTGTTTGTGGTGAAAACCTCATCAGTGAAGGCTATCCCGGCAAGGGGGTAACTAGGTGGTTTGACTTGGATGGGATGGATAAGAGATACAGGATCGAATGGCAATGGTGTGTGAGAAACCATGTTCAGGGTTGGTGGAGGTCGATAAGTAGGTTGTGGATTAGTGGTGACATTTGGTGGGCTAGGGATTGTGAACTTTTTGTTATCAATCAGGTTTTGAATGGCATGGCGCAAGGTGATACATCGATCTGTGTGATGGCCAGGATTTTGATGAAATTCACAGAATAAGTTGGGATTGTGTCCGGCTGGTAAGGGATTTGGTAAAGACCGGGGTAAGCAACCCTTTTTTCAATAATTTTTGCAAAGCTACGGTAAGGGTCATCCCTAAATTAGTAAATTGACGTGGAGTTCGAGGTTGACTTGGGTGAACCTGGTTATTAGTCCGGGCTGGGGGTTGAGCTAGGGTAGATGATGTGTTGGCTATGTAGACATGGTTGGTACTAGGTTTAGAAATATAGGGTTTCTTAAGCTTGTTATCTGAGGGGTTAGAAAGAACCCCAGAGGCAAAAGCGTCCTCAAGTTCGCTCCCGGCTTGTAACAAAGAATCGAAAGTAGGGAGATATTGGGCCACTTGGTGTTGAGCATATCCTTGCGAGAGGTTCTTTAGGATAATCGCTACTTGTTCTTTCTCTAACGGTTTATCCCACATTTGGGCAGCCTTGGCCCTCCAACGACCAATAAAATCAGTGAATGTATCCCCATTCTTCTGCTTAGTTGCTTCCAAATCTCTTCTTGAAGTCTCAATCTCGGTATTGTACTTATATTGATGCCAGAAAGCCTTTGACATACTCTCCCAGGTGCCCACAACAACTGGATCTTGAGACATTAGCCAACGTAGTGCTGACCCTGATAAAGTCCTCTGAAACAACAACGTCATATGTTCGTCACTAAGCCCCATAGTGCGCATGTTAGAAACATATACCTTAAGATGTGTTTTTGCACACCCTATACCACTAAACTTGTCCATTTCAGGCATCACGAACTTCTCGGGCAGATGGATTCTAGGGATGCGGTTCAGAGCTTCAATACCTGCTGCAATTTCATCGATGCCTTTTATACTTTTCATAGCCGACTCTAATTGAGACATTCTGTTAGCTAACATCGGATTTTCATTGACATATTCTTCATCTCCGTCGAGTTCGAAGACTTCATGTGGACGTCTCTCTTCTATTTTCTTTCCTTTTGGATCATTTAAGGGATTGCCTGTTGATTCTGAGGTCTGTTCTAGGACTTTCACTTTGCCCTTTGTAGACATGAGAAATGTTCACCTTTGAACCTCAATGCTACGTTGTTTGGAGTCGCCACCATTCTTTTTTGTAAATGGGTGTGAATGGGCACCCGAATCGATTATTTTGAAAACCATCTTTTTTATGGCATTGTAGTGACTCTCAATCATGGAAAAGGTATGATCTACCTAAGATCTAAGTAAGGGGATTCGGTTAGAGAATGGGGAAGGTGTTAAACACCCCATTCTCTCCACCTAAGGTGGTTACCTTTAAATTTGGCCATTTTTTGAAAAGAATAGAATAACAAGTAGAATGCATGAGATGCATGAAGTGGGTGGGTGCATATAGTGTGTATGTACCTCATTGGAAGAGGATTTGATGTTGGTGTTGACATAGGAAATATCTTATGGAAGAAGACATTCTATGGAGTCAACACACTTTTACATGAGTTGAAATGTTGGTTTATAATTTTAGAGAAGTTCCATGAAAGGAATCCTCTTAGATCTATAACCTTAATGCATGCATGTTTAGCTAGAAACTTAGTGTTTTAACCCCATCAAGAGAGTTACACATTTCTTCATCATAGCCAAACATGTGTGAGGTGTGTGCATAGTGTACATTATGATGCATGATATGAGAATGGGTTAAAAAGGGCTTCAACCTCCATCCTTTCGACCAAACCGCCTCAAGCATTCCATGCCCAAGGTTGAGGTTCAATCTACTCGGGATGAAGGAGGGTTCTCCATTACATCCTAAGGGTTTCTAAAAAAAAGAAAAGAGGGTTAGAAGAAGAAGATGCAAGATAAAAGAGAATAACTAAATAACTACTATCCCACCTTGTCCCTTTTGGAAGTCTTGAGAGAACTTGAGCTTGAGAGTTGAAGGATATAGTTGATGGTTAAGAGAGTTGAAGGTTGGAAGTTGAGAGATGAGGGATAAGTGGAGATTTTGGTAGAGTTTTAGGTTGAGAGAAGGGGGGGCTTGAGAGCATGAGTTGTTCTTAGAAAATGAGGGTATTTATAGAGTTTTTGGAGAACTTTTGGGGATAAAGTGGTCCAACCCTAAAAATAAAGAAAATGGACATGAGATTTAGGTTGTTTCTTTTTGGATTTTTCATTTGTATTAGGGTAAAGATGACATTTGTGGAGAAACCCTAAAAGCATGCTTTGATCCTTGGTTTTTTTGATAAATAGAGGTGAGAGAACAAAAGTACTTTTGGGAGGTGAATAACGGAGTGACATGTGTAAAGGTGGAGTGGTAGGTAAAAAGTAGATCTTGGTTTATTTGTAAATAACTCATAAAGCAAGGGTGGAAGTAGTTTTTGAAATGGACCAATGGGAAAACAAAAGCACATTTGGGAGGGTGAATAGGAGAATGACATGTGTAAAGGTGAAGTGGTAGGTGAAAAGTAGATCTTGGTTCATTTGTAAATAACAAATAAAGTAAGGGTAGAAGTATAATTTTGAAATGGACCAATGGGAGAACTCCATGTATGTACTTGAAGATTCCCACCTTTTGAGGGCATAATGGGAAGTTCTCTCACCTTTATAGATTATTACCAAAGACCAACTAACCTTTTTGGTTTGACTAAACTTTTTGAGAAGGGCATTCTTGAGTTTTCACAAAAGAAAGGTTGACTCTCCAATTAGATGATGCATTGGGTGTTGGAGGCTTATGAGGTATCAACATGTGTCATCTTGTGAAGGGGTGAGAGAATGGACTTGGTGTTGGGCTTGAGTATGGACTTGGTGTTGGGTTTGGATATGGACTTGGGTTTGGGCTTAGGATAGACTTGGTTTTGGGTTAGGGATGTGGACTTGGGTTTGGACTTAGGATGGACTTGGTTTTGGGTTAGGACATAGACTTGGATTTGGGTTTGGGATATGGAATTGGATTTGGGTTTGGGTGATGGGCATAGGTTTAGGTGGATTAGGGACAAGGTATGGGCATGCGATGATATGAGATGATGAATGTATGCATGAAAATGATGCAAAATAGCAATGTGGGTCCGTCGAAGAACTTGAGTTCTAAATCGAAATTAATTCGAGAAAATTTGGATTTTCCTATGGGTTCGTGCAAATTGGGGTGTCTACAGCTGCCCCTCTTTGCAGCAGTTGCTTGCAAAGAACTGCAAAGAATAAATTAGACCCTTTATTTGCACGAATCCGAAATAATTTATTGCATGACGATTAACAACGCCGGATGGATTGAAGAATTTTTTGTAAAATGTGGCTACCCAAGCACGGGGTCTGACACGATTAGCCTTTTTGAAACCCTTGATTTCGTGGCACGGAGCTCGTTTGAAATCTTAGATACCATTTTTTATGATTTTTGGAAGTGATTGACGTTTTGAACCATGCAATGCAATTTTGAGATATTTTTTCTTTTTCCCTCCTTGATTTTGCATTTCGAACTTAGTTTCCCCTTCATGGAAGTTATAGGATCATCTTGAGAGAGCATAGTGTGACGTGACCATCCTTGAGAAAGACTTGCATGATGGTATAATATTTGAGTATTTGGTGTGTCATCAAGCCTCAAATGTGAAGAGAATCATCGTTGACCAAGCTGCTCAGGTCAAGCCCTAGAGGATGGCTTGTTGCCTTCTACGCTTGCCAGAGAAATGCTTGAGTGGTACTTTGCCCGTTATTCCTTCTTGTACCCTGCTTTTAATGATAATGATGTAACACTATTTGAAATGAATGAAATAAGTTTTTTTACATAGTGGCCTCAGATATATCTACTGCTTTCGAAAACACTTGATTTTAAGAAAAGTCCTAGATTCTTCGTCATAGGCCAAGAATAGTAATTTTGATGATGCATTTTTTTTTGTTTTAGATTTTAAAAGATTCCCTTTGTCGAATAATCTGTGACAGACTGTGTTTGAAAACTCTGAAAGTTAACGATCATGGTGCCTTTGCCAAATGTCGAGGATACAAGTGTCAGCTAATCCTTAGCCTCTTTAGAGTCATCCCCGAGATTGATAATTTTGACTCAATTATCTTCGTTGTATCCGTTAGAATTTTGAGGATTTCGAGATTTTTGCCGTTCACAGTTTATACTCTTGCGGGCCAGGAGTTTTTTTTTTTTTTTTTAATTTTTTTTTTTTTTTAATTTTTTTAATTTTTTCATTTTTTTCATTTCTGCCCCTGGCGCCAGTTACGGTTTTCACCAGACCCGATTTCCACATTTTTACTCATCGACGCCCTTTTTGGGTTTTCATCATGCCGGTGGTTTTGATCTTGCCATGGACTGATTTTTTTACTCATAGTGCCCTTGCAGGTTTTCACTATGCCCTTTCAGTCTATTCTTACTTTATAGAGATTTTTTTTTTTTTTGAATGTCTTATCGATTTCTTTATGCCCCTTGGGCTTGGTGACTCAAGTTGAGCTGCGAGATCGAATACTCTACTCTTCTAGTGGCGCTCTTTCTTGAGTAACAGATCTGGACTCCCCTCTCGAGTTCCTCCGACGATTTTCATGGTGCGGTGACTCAAGTTGAGCTTCAAGATCAATGACTCTACACTTCGAGTCGCTTTTTTTTTTCAAATATTCGACCTAGTCTCCCCTCTCGGATCTTCCAACGACTTTGGTGGCTTGAAATCCGATTTAAGTGGCAAGATAGACTGCACTGACGATGTTTTCCATGACGTGCTTCCACCGTGATTGAGTTGCCTTGAACCGTTCCCTGATCTGAGAGGACTTTAATTATGACGAAACGTAGGCTTAGGTTAGGTTGTCAAAGGATATAAAGAAGGTTGAGTCTGAATTTATTGAGGGGTAGATTGGACACGGGGTTTGTCTGTTTTTGTTTCGAAAATATGATCTATGTCTCCTCCAATTGTCAGACGAACTTGGAGATTTGGGTAGAGCTTTGATCAGACATTCGTGATTTTTGACCTTTTGATTTTTTTTTTTTTTTTTTTAGCCGTTCACAGTTTATCCTCATGCGGGCCAGGAGTATACTTTGGTATTTTGTTTTGACTTTTGGTGGATTTTTTTTTTTTTTTTTTTTGTGGTGACTTGCCCCGGTCTTAGGTGAGAAATGAATGTGATGGCTCAAAGAGGGTTAACTAAGGGTAGATAATTGTTCAGGTAGTAGAAAGATGGCCTCTCTTCATTTCAAGGAACGACTTTAGGCGTAATATTTTTTTACGGTATCAGCGTTGATCGGTTGTGGAAAGACATCCCTGTCCATCTCTGTGAGAATCAGCGCTCCTCCGGACAGTACCTTTTGGACGACAAATGGCCCCTCGTAATTTGGACGAAACTTTCCTCTCGCATCTTCCTGTATTAGCAAGATCTTCTTCAGAACTAAGTCTCCGGGTACAAACTCTCGAGGTCGAACCTTCTTGTTATAAGCACGTGCTATTCTTCGTTGATAAGTTTGCCCATGGCAGATTGCTGAAAGTCGTTTCTCCTCTATTAAGTTCAACTGATCGAATCGGACTTGGACCCATTCTGCCTCATCCAATTCAACTTCTTTTAAGATTCGGAGGGAGGGAATCTCAACCTCAACGGGCAAGACTACTTCCATTCCATAGACTAGTGAATAAGGCGTTGTCCCAGTCGAAGTTCGGATTGATGTTCGATAAGCATGTAGAGCAAATGGTAACATTTTGTGCCAATCTTTGTAAGTAACGGCCATTTTCTCAATGATCTTCTTGATGTTTTTGTTAGCGGCTTCAACTGCTCCATTCATCTTTGGTCTGTAAATGACTGAGTTGTGATGGGTGATCTGAAAATCCTTGCACATCTTAGACATATCTTTGTTCTTGAGATTTTTAGCGTTATCGGTTACTATCCCGCTTGGGAGGTCATACCGACATATGATGTTGTTCTTCACAAACTTCAAGACATTGCCCCTCATAACATTGGCATAAGATGCCGCTTCTACCCATTTCGTAAAATAGTCGATGGCAACTAGGATGAAGCGATGCCCATTGGAAGCTTGAGGATTGATCTGCCCGATGACATCCATGCCCCAGAGTAAAAAGGGCCAAGGAGAAGTCATATTGTGCAATTCTGAAGGTGGTGCATTGATTTTATTGGCGTAGATTTGACACAAATGACACTTCCGAACATGTTGGTACCCATCGCTCTCCATAGTCATCCAGTAGTAACCCATTCTCATAATCTTCTTTGCGAGCATATGTCCATTCATATGAGGTCCACATACTCCTCCATGCACGGTCTCGATCAAGCATTGAGCTTCTGTCTGTGTTACACATCTGAGGAGGACCTCGTGATGCGACTTTTTGTATAAGACTCCGCTACTCAAGAAGAACTGTCCTGCCAATCTCTGAATAGTCTTCCGGTCTGTCGTTGTGGCATCAGGTGGAAAAGTTCGATCCTCTAAGAATGCCTTGATGTCTGCATACCATGGTTTTTCCTCAGGTTCTTCGATCTCCATAGGTAAGCAATATGCTGGCTCATCTTGAATACCAATCTCAAGAGGGTCAACTATGGTATCTTCAGAGATGCTGATCATTGAAGCCAGAGTAGCCAATGCATCTGCAAACTGGTTCTTAGCCCTCGGCATATAGGTAAATGAGATTCGGGTGAAGTTTGAACTTAGATTTTCGAGATATTCATGATACGGAACCAGTCTCTGCTCTAGGGTTTTCCATTCTCCGGTTGACTGGTAGACTACCAGACTTGAGTCTCCAAATACATCTATTTCATCCACTTCGAAGTCGATTGCTGCTTTCAACCCCACAATGCATGCTTCGTATTCAGCTTCGTTGTTGGAACACTAAAACCTTAATCTGACTACGATGGGGATATGAGTTCCGTCTAGCTTGACCAGGACTGCCCCAATTCCATTTCCCTTTTGATTTACTGCTCCATCTAAATACATTTTCCAACTAGATTCTTCATTGTCGCTCTCGGCTTCAGCAAACAAAATGGCTTCATCAGGAAAATTTGTCTTTAGCGGCTCATAGTCAGGTAGAGGGTGTTCCGCTAAGTGGTCAGTAATGGCTTGTCCTTTGATGGCTTTTTGAGTGACATAGGTGATGTCGAACTCAGATAATAGTAGCTGCCATTTTGCAGTGCGTCCTGTTAGCACCGGCTTCTCGAAGAGGTACTTCAAGGGGTCCATCCGAGCAATGAGCATAGTCGAATAGCTAAGCAAGTAGTGACGTAGTCGTTGTGATGCCCAAACGAGGGCACAACACGTCTTTTCGAGTGTTGAATAGTTCACCTCGTAACTTGTGAACTTCTTGCTAAGGTAATAGATGGCACGCTCTTTTCGACCTGTTTCATCATGTTGCCCCAGTACACAGCCCATGGAGTTTTCTTGCACCGAAAGATACATCAGTAGAGGTCGACCTGGTGTAGGTGGAACTAAGACTGGTGGATTAAGCAGATATCTCTTAATCTTGTCGAAAGCTTCCTAACAGTCTTCATTCCATTCTTTTGGCTCATTCTTCTTCAGTAGTTTGAATACTGGCTCGCATATCGGAGTTAGTTGTGCGATGAACCGACTAATGTACTGAATTCTCCCTAGGAATCCCCTGATCTCTTTCTCTGATTTGGGTGGCTCCATATTTATGATGTACTTCGTTTTAGCTGGATCAACTTCGATGCCTCTCCTACTGACAATAAACCCTAATAGCTTCCCTGACATAGCCCCAAATACACACTTTGCCGGATTAAGTCTTAAACTGTACTTCCTTAGTCGATCGAACAGTTTCTTCAAGTTTACCAGATGATCCTCGTCAAGATTTGATTTAGCTATCATGTCGTCCACGTATACTTCTATCTCTTTGTGGATCATGTCATGAAATAAAGCCGTCATGGCTCGTTGGTAAGTTGCCCCAGCGTTCTTGAGACCAAATGGCATGACCTTATAGTGAAAGGTACCCCAAGGTGTAATGAATGCAGTCTTCTCTTGATCTTCTTCCGCCATTTTTATTTGATTGTAACCCGAGAAGCCATCCATGAAGGAGAACATACCGTGCCCTGCTGTGTTATCGACCAAAATGTCGATGTGTGGTAATGGAAAGTCATCTTTCGGACTGGCTCTGTTCAGATCTCGGTAATCCACGCACATACGTACCTTTCCATCTTTCTTCGGTACAGGAACGACGTTAGCGAGCCACTCAGGGTAGGTGGATACTGCAAGAAACCCTGCTTGGAGCTGCTTCATTACTTCATCTTTGATCTTAAGTGTCCACTCTGGTTTCAACCTTCGTAATTTCTGCTTGACTGGCTTGCTTCCTGATTTGATAGGTAACTTGTGAACGACTAAATCTGTGTCTAACCCGGGCATGTCTTGGTAGGACCATGCGAAGACATCTTGGTACTGTTGTAAGAACTTTGTCATCTCCTCTTTCTGCTCGATTGTTAATAGGGCTCCGATTTTAACGATCCGTGGGTCATCTTCGGTGCCTAGGTTCACTGAGTTTGTATCCTCTATTTGCTGAACACCTTTCTCGTGACGTTCTATGAGTTCTTTGATTTCTTTTGGAAGATACTCAACCTCTTCCTCTAACTCTTCTTCGATCCCCATGAGATTAAAGTCGAGCTCGAGGTCAAAGTCGTATTCATCTCTTTCATACTCTGTTCTGTTACAAGACTCACTCAACTGAAGAAATTCTTTGAAGACCTTAGGTATTTTGAAGATTTCTGAATTTTTTGAAAATTTGAAAATATTTGATTTTTTTGAATTTTGGAGAGTTTTTGATTTTTTTGAATTTTGAAATTTTTTTGATTTTTTTGGATTTTGAAAACTTTTTGATTTTTTTGGATTTTGTGGACTATCTGTATTCTTGAAACAAGATAAAGAAAAATCATGCAAATTCATTAGCAACGAAGGTGAGCCCCCAAAACAGTCTTGCTCCGAGGACGAGGGCTCATTATGGTCCTCGGGCAGATGAGATTTTGCTAATGAAGTTTTTTTTTGGAGGCCGTAGGGATTCTGGACCCCATGGCGGCCTCGTAAGTGATTGGGTATTCCTCCCAATTCTTGAAAACTTGCCCTTCTTCTGTAGGGCGGATAAGTTGGGAGAGTGACTCCCCTGATGGTTCAGATATAACCATCACTTCCGGGTGACTGTCGTCAAATCCGGGAGTAGGAATTTGTAGGGTGGTTGGAATTACGACAGATCCCCAATCAATTTGAAAGGGGAACGGTGATTTTTCTTCTTCGCATGTTGCGACTTCCGCCTTGGCGGGCTCTCTTTCTTCTTTCTCTTGACTCCATTCGGAATCCCCTCCGAACAAGATGTCCATGCCATCTGTAAAGGAATGCGGGGACTCAACGAATGAGTCTTCTTGTAATTGAACGGGCTCGATACTTACGATACTTAGTTCTCCTGTGTGACTTGTCGGTGGCAGTTCTGCCGAGTCATTTGACTTCTTCAAGGATGGTGGGAAGCTGATGTTGATGTGTGGTACTTTGCCCAAGTTCCCCACATTAGGCTCTCGGTTCTGTCTTCGTGCAAGTCGAAGCTCCCTTTTTTTATCTTTCATATCAGAGATATCCTTCCTCGTAGGCTTGAATCCAAAACCAAAGTAGGGAATGTGTTTTCGTATGTTGATCAAAGTGGCCCTGCCTTTTCCTTTAGGCCCTAACCCTTGTTTCGGACGATATCCCGCCTTCTTCATTACTCGTCCGACCATTAGGTTTGCTTTTGACCAGCTTTCCCTTGTCTTCTCTTTTCCTCTTTGGATGTGATTGATAGATGTAAACTGAAAGGCGTGAAACCCCTCTTTATCCCCGGTCATCTCTACATCGATATAAGGCACATCCGGCGATCGATCAGCTGGTATAAGATTTTCTGCGAGGACCGATATCATCCTCTGTCCAATGATGAATTTGACTCACTGGTGCAAGGAAGAGGGGACTGCCCCTGCGGTGTGAATCCAGGGTCTTCCTAGAAGGAGATTGAATGCAGAAGGTATGTCAAGAATCTCGAATGTTACTTCAAATGTGCATGATCCAATGGTGACTGGGAGATCCAGTTCCCCTAACGACTCAGTTTTCCTACTATCAAAAGCCCTTACGGTCCTTCTAGTTGGCCTGAGGTAAGATAAATCCGCGTTTAACTTGTGCACAGTTTGTAGAGGACAGACATTAAGAGCTGAACCATTGTCGATCAATACCTTTGCTACCATCATACCTTTGCACATTACCATAATGTGCAATGGTTCAATGTGTCCACATCCTTCGCTAATAAGTTCATCCTCGGTGAAGGTGATCGGATTGGGGGCCATGATCTGACCTACTATCTTTTCCAATTCTTCTGGCGAGGTGTTGTCAGGTACATGCGTATTACTAAGGACTTTGAGTAATGCTTCCCGATGATGTTTTGAGTTTAAAAGCAGGTCAAAGATACTGATTTGAGCTGGCATTCTGTTCAACTGCTCTACTATGTTGTACTCACTCTTTCGAATGAGCTTGAGGAGGTCAGCTGCCTCCCTGTCAGTTACCCTGCTCTTCTTCTTCTCTGGTTCCCCTTGAAGTGTTTGTTCCTCTTCTACCAGCTTTCCTTTCCCTTTTTCTTTTCTTCTATCCTCTTTCTCGTTCTGCCTTTTTTATTCTTTTTCTGGTACTTTGTAACACCTCCCCGATCTAGTCATATGACCAATATCCGTGATCATGGCCTCTTTTGGTTTCTCAACCCCTGCAGATGTTACTATCATCGTCTCATAACTCCATGGGACGGTTTGGCTGGAGTGGTATGGGAAGGGTTTAGGGGATATGATGGTCATGGGTTGAGGATCTGGCTTTACATGGAGGATAAGAGGTGGTGGATTGGGTTTGACGGTTAGCGTAGTGATATTTGGGATTTGTGGATTGGTATAAGATAAGATGAGGGGTAGTTGGAAGGAAAAGCTTGAAGTTTGAGGGGTCGGTGCAGTGTAGGGTATGACAAGAGGTGGTCGGGAAGGATTTGAAGTTTGGGAGTTAGAGTGAATGGTGAGATTAGCGAAACTGATTGGGAGTTGGGATGATGATTGGTTGGTCGTATCTGGTGGCAACGCATTGATGCTTGGTGATGTTGGTTCTTTTCTCAAATTGACTCTAACCTTAGAGCCAATAGGTGCTATCAAAACTGAAGGGTTGAAGCTTGGTTCATCCCTCTCTATGGCATTGACTGTCGGCCCATTACCTCTCCAATTATGCGTCGGTAGCGGGTTCTGATTGATATTCTGCTGAGGTGCTTGGGTTGCCGGACCATCCAGGATGATCGCTTTCCTATCGATCAGATTTTGAACTTGGTGCTTCAGTTGCCAACATTGGTCGGTGGCATGCCCTGGCGTACCCATGTGGAATTCGCAGAATTGATGGGGATTGTACCCTGGTCCCTTTACCGCCTCTGGGTTTGGCTGCCTCTTAGTGAGATATTTTCCCCTGAGTAATGCTGGGAGGAGTTCTGACAGAGTCATAGGCAAACGGGTGAAGACTCGAGGAATCCTATTGGGTCGGCGCTGCTCGGTTTGATGATTCTGAGCAAATTGTGGGTTTTGCCCAAATACTGGATTTTGTCCGAATTGAAATACTGGTGGAGCCAGTACAGCTTGAGGTGGGTTCACCTTGAAGGGGACCTAAGGTATTGGCGGCCTCTGGTTTGAGATGAAAAAAGGTTGAACAGGTTGTACATTGTTAACTTGTACTTCTTCTTTCTTCTTGTTCAAGACTACCGGTTTCCGTTGAGTAGACCCCCCTACTGGTGCCCCTAGACTGGACAAGTCGTAGATCAGACCTGACCGAATACCGTCTTCAACTCGATCCGCCACTTGGACCAATGACGAGAAGCTTGCAGTTGTATGACCCACTAGATGCGTGTAGAATGAATGGCCCTGAGTAGAAATGAATATAGTGTTCATCTCTTGTTCAGTCATAGGTTGTTTTACTTTGGAAGCTGATTCCCGCCACCTTTGCGCGTACTCTTTCACACTTTCTTTCGGCTTTCGTGTCATCCTTGCCATGTCATTCCGGTCTAACCCCATATCTGTATTGAACCTATATTCTTCCGAAAACAATGTAGCTAGATCTTGCTAGCTCTTGATTCGAGAATGATCTAATTGAGAGAACCACGAAAGAGCCGCTCCCATTAGACACCTCTGAAATAGTTGGACCAACAACCTATCATCGTCCCCAAACTGGCACATAGATCCGCAATAGAGTTTTAAGTGGGACATAGGGCACCCAATGCCATTGTATTTCTCGAAGTCAGGACATTTGAACTTTGGTGGTAATGATGCATTTGGGTAGAGGCAAAGATCTCTTAACCTCATTCCGCTTGCAGAATCCTTTCCTTTCATTCTTCGGATCTCTTCCTCGACTGCCTCGAGCTTGCTTGCGAGTTTCTCCTCTGTGGTACTCCTTACCTCGGCTGCCCTGAATTCACATTCTTCTTCTTGAATGACTTCATGTCGTGGTGGATTGCAGTGAATGTGAATGGGTGGCCCTTGATTGGCAGGGATGGTGGGTGGTAAGGTATTCGGTGCTTGCGGAGGTTGTTGTTGTGGTTGTTCGGGTATGGCCTGGTTCGAGCCGGAAGCTTGATGTTGGACGGCCTGGATGATACTTGGGTTGGCCATCAGCAGATCAAGAATCTTATCGTGTTTTTCCAGTGCCTTCACTACCAAATCGAGCTTTGAGGCGAGATCCGTTACTACTTCTGTCGTTGTTTGCTGAGGTTGTTCTGATGTGCTCATGGTTGGTTGCGAGCGTAGAAAGTACGGAGGATTATCGGATGATAAGTACTTTTTTCTAGGTCGTTTGGCCACCTGCGGACGAAAAGTTAGGCATTAATATATCGTTTACACAATGAAAATGCATGATAATTTATTTAGGCCAGATTGGGTTAAATGGTAAAGTTGCATTAAGAAAGCCTTGAATTTGGTTGAGGTTGAATTTTTTTTTTGTTAGCACAGAGCTGGGGTTTGTCGACACGGAACCAGATATTGATCAACACGGAGCCGGGATTTATCAGCACGGAGCCAAAGGTTTGTCAGCACGGAGCTGGGGGTTCATCAGCACGGAGCCGGAGGTTTGTCAACACGGAACCGAATGTTTATCAGCACGGAACCAAAGGTTTGTCAGCACGGAGCTGAGAGTTCATCAGCACGGAGCCGGAGGTTTGTCAGCACGGAGCCGAAGGTTCATCAGCACGGAGCCAGAGGTTTGTCAGCACAGAGCCGAATGTTTATCAGCACGGAGCCAAAGGTTTGTCAGCACGGAGCTGAGGGTTCATCAGCACGGAGCCGAAGGTTTGTCAGCACGGAGCCGAATGTTTATCAGCACGGAGCCAAAGGTTTATCAGCACGGAGCTGAGGGTTCATCAGCATGGAGCCAGAGGTTTGTCAGCACGGAGCCGAAGGTTTTGTTAGCACGGAGCTGGGGGTTTATCAGCACGAAGCTGAAGGTTTATCAGCACGAAGCCGAAGGTTTATCAGCACGGAGCTGAGGGTTCATCAGCACGAAGCCGGAAGTTTATCGTAGATCATGGACATGGTTGAGATTGAAAGATTGATAGGGTACGGGTTGGGAATTCGACTTGAAGAGGATATAGGTTGTGAACCCATCTGACAATGGGTATGGGTCGTGGACCTAATTGGAAGTGGATATGGGTCGTGGACCCGTTAGGATATGGATATGGGTCATGGACCCAATTGGAAATGGATATGGGGTGTAAGCTTATTTGGATATGGATGTGGATCGTGGACCCAATGGAAGTAGGTATGGGTCGTGGACCCATTTGAAAGTGAATATGGGTTGTGGGCCCATTCGAAAGTGGATATGGGTTGTGGACCCCATTTGGACATGAATATGGGTCGTGAACCCATTTTGAGAGTGGATATAGGTGGCGGACCCATTTGGAAGTGGGTATGGGTTGTGGACCCATTTCGAGAGTGGATATGGGTGGTGGACCCATTTGGAAGTGGGTATGGGTCGTGGACCCATTTGAGAATGGGTATGGGTCGTGGATATGGGTTGTGGACCCATTTGGAAGTGGGTATGGGTCGTGGACCCATTCGAGAGTGGATATGGGTCGTGGACCCATTTTGAAAGTGGATATGGGTTGTGGACCCATTTGGAAGTGGGTATGGGTCATGGACCCATTTGAGAGTGGATATGGGTCATGGAGCCATTTGGATACGAATATGGGTCGTGGACCCATTTTGAGAGTGGATACGGGTTGTGGACCCATTTGGACACGAATATGGGTCGTGGACCCATTTTGAAAGTAGATATGGGTTGTGGACCCATTTGGATATGGACATGGGTAAGGTTGATAGTGGGCCATGTTGGGTTGAAATCAATTTCGATAGGTAGAGTGTAAGCGAGCTCCGTTTGGACCAAATACAAACTACGAGTCGTAGGCCCTAAGTTTAACGATAAAAACGATGTATTTAATCATTTTCAAACCTTAAAACTCAAAAGAAAAATAAAGTCCAAGAGAAAAGTTGTCAAGACTGATGTCATGGACGAAATGAGCAAAAAAAAAAATTTTTTTTTTTTTGGGGTCCATTTTTAATGAACGGACCAAAGTACTTTTGTACTAGTCCGCTCTTTAAAAACGGACTAGAACCTTCATTTTCGCCGATTTTTTTTTTTTTTTAATGATGCAAAGCATAAGCAAAGATTTCCCCCTTTACCTAGGGGGACATGTAAAGAAATAAAAAAAAAAAAAAAAACAAGCCTAAAACCTATACAACTTGCCTTCGTGGGCAAAAAAAAAATACAAAGTCATCTCCTTGGATTGGAAAAATTACAATAATGAGAGAGTTGATAACTCATTTTTCCAAAATTGTGTCCTAAGCCTCTAATCGTATTGAATGCATGCGGCTATAGGTGGCTTCACAGTTACCCATTCTTCAAACCTCAATGCATATCGATGTACACATGTCTTAGGTTGGTGATTGGGTTGGATGTGTTCGTCCCCGTACCCGAAATAAACGATCTCGAGTCGTGAAACTACTAAGCATCCGGGTTTAAACTTTTATAGGTAGAGGAGGTTTGTGTAATGGGCTATGCAAGCGTAAGTGCACAAGTGCATTTTAAAAACAAGTATCAACCCCCTTTTACAAGCATTCAACCCACAAAATATTAAAAAATATATTACAACCAATCCTCAAGAAAAAGAAAGACAAAATATCAAACAAAACACAAACAACAACAATGTTAGAAACACATATTAAAATTTGTTCTCTTTTTTTTGTTGTAAAAATGGCCAAATGGTCATGGTTTGAACCCGCAAAGTCCCCAGTGGAGTCGCCAAGTTGTAGACATGAGAAATGTTCACCTTTGAACCTCAATGCTACGTTGTTTGGAGTCGCCACCATTCTTTTTTGTAAATGGGTGTGAATAGGCACCCGAATCGATTATTTTGAAAACCATCTTTTTTATGGCATTGTAGTGACTCTCAATCATGGAAAAGGTATGATCTACCTAAGATCTAAGTAAGGGGATTCGGTTAGAGAATGGGGAAGGTGTTAAGCACCCCATTCTCTCCACCTAAGGTGGTTACCTTTAAATTTGGCCATTTTTTGAAAAGAATAGAATAACAAGTAGAATGCATGAGATGCATGAAGTGGGTGGGTGCATATAGTGTATATGTACCTCATTGGAAGAGGATTTGATGTTGGTGTTGACATAGGAAATATCTTATGGAAGAAGACATTCTATGGAGTCAACACACTTTTACATAAGTTGAAATATTAGTTTATAATTTTAGAGAAGTTCCATGAAAGGAATCCTCTTAGATCTATAACCTTAATGTATGCATGTTTAGCTAGAAACTTAGTATTTTAACCCCATCAAGAGAGTTACACATTTCTTCATCATAGCCAAACATGTGTGAGGTGTGTGCATAGTGTACATTATGATGCATGATATGAGAATGGGTTAAAAAGGGCTTCAACCTCCATCCTTTTGACCAAACCGCCTCAAGCATTCCATGCCCAAGGTTGAGGTTCAATCTACTCGGGATGAAGGAGGGTTCTCCATTACATCCTAAGGGTTTCTAAAAAAAAGAAAAGAGAGGGTTAGAAGAAGAAGATGCAAGATAAAAGAGAATAACTAAATAACTACTATCCCACCTTGTCCCTTTTGGAAGTCTTGAGAGAACTTGAGCTTGAGAGTTGAAGGATATAGTTGATGGTTAAGAGAGTTGAAGGTTGAAAGTTGAGAGATGAGGGATGAGTGGAGATTTTGGTAGAGTTTTAGGTTGAGAGAAGGGGGGCTTGAGAGCATGAGTTGTTCTTAGAAAATGAGGGTATTTATAGAGTTTTTGGAGAACTTTTGGGGATAAAGTGGTCCAACCCTAAAAATAAAGAAAATGGACATGAGATTTAGGTTGTTTCTTTTTGGATTTTTCATTTGTATGAGGGTAAAGATGACATTTGTGGAGAAACCCTAAAAGCATGCTTTGATCCTTGGTTTTTTGATAAATAGAGGTGAGAGAACAAAAGTACTTTTGGGAAGGTGAATAACGGAGTGACATGTGTAAAGGTGGAGTAGTAGGTAAAAAGTAGATCTTGGTTTATTTGTAAATAACTCATAAAGCAAGGGTGGAAGTGTAGTTTTGAAATGGACCAATGGGAAAACAAAAGCACATTTGGGAGGGTGAATAGGAGAATGACATGTGTAAAGGTGAAGTGGTAGGTGAAAAGTAGATCTTGGTTCATTTGTAAATAACAAATAAAGTAAGGGTAGAAGTATAATTTTGAAATTGACCAATGGGAGAACTCCATGTATGTACTTGAAGATTCCCACCTTTTGAGGGCATAATGGGAAGTTCTCTCACCTTTATAGATTATTACCAAAGACCAACTAACCTTTTTGGTTTGACTAAACTTTTTGAGAAGGGCATTCTTGAGTTTTCACAAAAGAAAGGTTGACTCTCCAATTAGATGATGCATTGGGTGTTGGAGGCTTATGAGGTATCAACATGTGTCATCTTGTGAAGGGGTGAGAGAATGGACTTGGTGTTGGGCTTGGGTATGGACTTGGTGTTGGGTTTGGATATGGACTTGGGTTTGGGCTTAGGATAGACTTGGTTTTGGGTTAGGGATGTGGACTTGGGTTTGGACTTAGGATGGACTTGGTTTTGGGTTACGACATGGACTTGGATTTGGGTTTGGGATATGGAATTGGATTTGGGTTTGGGTGATGGGCATAGGTTTAGGTGGATTAGGGACAAGGTATGGGCATGCGATGATATGAGATGATGAATGTATGCATGAAAATGATGCAAAATAGCAATGTGGGTCCGTCGAAGAACTTGAGTTCTAAATCGAAATTAATTCGAGAAAATTTGGATTTTCCTATGGGTTCGTGCAAATTGGGGTGTCTACACCCTTTATACTGGTGATATCATTGGTGAAGGCTGCCAAGATCTTACGGATCTCTGTAAGTTCAGATTCTGAAGCCATCTTTGCTTGTTGACTTGGTACCGTAGCTCGTTCTAACCGACTGGACTTACGACTCCAACTAGGAGGTGGACGCTTGAGTTTGGGCGCAATGATAATCCTATATGACCCCATCAAAGGTAAATTTAGTCAATTTCAGTATTACCCTCTTGATAACATTTTAAGGAATCATTTCATTGAGATTTGTGCACCAATCCATTAATTAATCCATTCACATAATAAACATTCAAAGAAGAAATCAATATTTATTTTGAAAGAAAAAATAGCTTTATTGAAAACGATTGACAAATAAATGTTCTCATTAAAAACATCTTTCAAAAAATTTGACCTGAACTATTTTTACATGGACGCTTGGCTTTGTCTTGACGGTCATCAGGATTGTTGTTAGGCTTAACCCTCTTGGCTCTAACAACTGGCTCTTTGAATTCTGTTGGTCCGTCTGGATACCCTAAGGTGCGCTTGTTCCAGGCTTTCTCAATGAGGTGTACTAACTTTTCAGTCAATGGCTCAGGGGGAAAGAAAGCTTTGTGCTGAGGTAAAGATAACTCTGTAGGCACGTCGTATTGTTCTGGGATCAGATTAGGATGGTAAAAAAATGTTTCTTCTAAACCAATCAGACGGACATAGTATGATCCTTTGGTTCCTAGAACAGGGGGATCAGTCAGCCACCAAGAGCACCTAAAACCAATATGACAGGCAAGGCGAGAGTCTAACCATTTGCTCCAAGCTTTGACTGAGTTGTGACGCACTAACAGGTTTCTCTTGGAAAAGTGTTCTGGCCCATATTCAAGGTTTGATGGAACCTCTACGATTTTGAGACGGTCACAAAGCCACATATAGAGTAAGGTGGTGTTTGTTTGCGCTATTTTTCAGTGCTTATTGCTGAAAAAAATTAAATTCAGCACTTTTGTCAAAATAGCGCGTTTGTTTACTCGTGCTTATTGCTGAAAATAAGTGAAAAAAATTCAGCACTATTTTGATGCTGAAAAAAAGTGCTGAAGCGGTAAGCACTTCGCTTTTTCAATACGGACAAGTATGCCCTTTGTTTTTTTGAGCATGGACAACTATGCCCTTATTCTTAAAAGGATATTACCTCTTATATCCCATGGATAAGTATATAGACACCCCACAAATTAATAACCCACACCATAGCTAAATTATTTTGTCTTATATAGGTTAAAATTTTTGGAATGAGTTGATTTTTGGTGAGGATGATCTCTACAATGAGGAGATCATTCTCACAAAAAATCAGCACATCTTGAAACTTTTAACCCTATCAAAACAAGTTCAAGAATCGTAAATTGTCCATTTTTTTTTTTTTGAAAACTATTTTTAACGATTTAGAAGTTTCAAAATAAACTGATTTTTGGTGAGGATGATCTCTAGACCATATAAATTATCCTCACTAAAAATTTGGTCATTCCAAAAATTTTAATCCATATAAAACAAAACAAAAAATGGCTATAGTGTGGGTTGCCCTTATTAATTCATAGGGTGCTTTTATAATTACACATCCTTCATTTCCATCGAAAATTATTCATAAAAAATTAAGTTCTTTTTAAAGTTGATTTCAAATTTTGGTGACTTGTATGACATTATTATTTTTAATTTGAAATTTGTGGGCTTTTATAAATAGAAATTATTATTTATAAATTGAAGATTTGAGTATTATTTATTATTAAAAATAAATTGTATTTTAATTTTATAAGAAATAATATATTTTATTGTGTTTGATAATAAATAAGCATTTAAAACATGCAAACAATGTATAATATGATTGTAAGGGTAACAAAGACAATTTATCAGTTTCAGCAATGTGTAACAAACATGATTCAGCATCTAAACAAACAACTTTTTTAGCACTTAAATTCAGCGCTTATAAGTTTCAGCGCTTAATGCTATTCAGCACTTATTTTTTTCAGTTTAACAAACAGCACCTAAGTAGGGGCTTCCTTTGAAGCTTTCCCGCTCACCATTTTTTATGGCATCTAAACCTGAGAAAGTTTCGGCTAGGATGAGAGGTACTGGGTTGGCTTTCCTTGAGAGCTGAGAGGCTATATCTATGAAGGACTCAGGGATAGTTTGGCCATCACTATTGGAGGTTAGTATGTATTGGGTTAGGATTCCTAGGCACAATCGATAATCTCTAGTAGCTCGCCAGGCTTCGAGTTTTACATTGATAGGGTGACTGCGGGAGCGATACGAGCCCAGTAAAGGTACTAAGTTCAATCTCCCGTCATTGACTAAGATTTTGGCTTCTTCCTTGGAAATATTTAGTCCTGTGGCGAGTTCACCAGAATATCCGGTCTTCAATGAGGGCCTGACTAGAGGGCCTGAAGTGGATATCCTCATGATGCCGCAATAATCCTTGTGAGTAGGACATAAATGCATATACCCCATATGGAATATGTGAAGATAGGGGTTCCATCGCTTAGCCATAGCATGTAAGAGGTTCCAGTCTATCTCAAACTCATAGAAGTAAAGAGCACTCCTCAACATGAATCTCCCAAAATTGATCTTCTCTACAGGGTGCATTCCTATGACGGTTGTTTTGACTAACTGATCGATTGGGTTATCGCCGGTGGCTAACATCCTGGTTTGACAAAAAAATGAATTTTAGAACTCTCCCAAGGTCCATGTAAAATATCAATATTTTTCTTTCAGAAAATCTTATTCTTATGGAAAATATTTTCTGGAAAATATTTTTTCTGAAAAACGTTTATTCTAAATAACACTTCTTTTGGAAAATAATCTTTTCTGAAAAATATTTTCTTTTTCTTCTTCGAAAATTCGATTCCCATTTTGATTTAACTAGCCCGGTCCATCATGATTGTTGGATCGGGATGGACTGGGTCATTACTGTAAAAGAATGGATTCTTTATTGGGTGGGTGCAACCATTTTAATTTTCAAATTTTTTTTTTTTTTGATCGTTGAGGACAATCATACACTTTGATCTCATTATTTGCATCACTCACATACATTCATCAATCACATGCATTCATTCAATAACAACCCGGGAACACCCACAATAAGTTCGAGTCGTGACCTACTGGGAAGGTTTCTAGACTCTAAGCTTACTACGTGCAATGCATTTTCATCTAGCCACCCTTGCCCAAGCACACCTATATACCTTTCGATACGTGGTGACTTGGTTTGATATACCGTATAGGTGATAATCTAAAACCTCAATTTACTTCTCTGAAGTCAAAAACAGCCAGTTTGATCTCCAGTTGAGAGGTGGCGCACAATGCTGAGCAAGGACCCACTTAAATACCTCTCGTCTAGAATAGACGTAGTCTATCCCCCTCATACAGTAGGGTACAGTGGGGCAAGATCTTGCTTAGGCACCGGTTTTGACCAAGAAGTGCAATTGATATACTTAGATTATCTTTTATACCTACGGGTACGAGTCAAGAGTTGTAGCTTTCATAAATGATTTGGCATCCCACGAGGGAACCGACCACGTACTAGTACTACGTTGGCAATTGAGACATGTGACTGTGTGGCTTACAATAGGTCAAAGGCTCAGGTTGCTCCAGCCTGGGTGCATCAATATACTTCTCAGAATCACCTGATCAGACGGTAGTGATGCCCCCAGTTTGATATACCCTAAGGTACGTGACTGGAGTTGTGGTTTTCATGAATGACGTCGCATCTCCGAAGAGACCGGGCTACGCACTAGTGCCACGTTGGCTATATGGGACGTGTAAGTGGAAAAAACAGTAAACGTGCATATGGTGTGTGCAAAATAGGGTGGGGTATGCCCGAGGCCTTTTATAAACAAATGGGCCCATGGGTCCAATTAAACCGATCACACATTGGATTTCATCAATATTAAAAAATCATATTCAATCAAGATCAATATCATTCCAATCACGTAAGCACATTAAGCATATCAATGTTAGAATCAAGCAGTATTTCCTTATGTAGTCCAATCAAGGGTTATTTTGGGGGTGACCTTAGACAAACCGGAATTTCAAAAAGATATTGAGAATGAAATGAATATTATCGGGATGAGAAATTGTGATCATCATTTTATTTTTATTTTTATTTCTAAAAAAAAGTTAGTTAAATTTTCAAAGAAATTTTTCTAAAAAAGAAAAAAAAACTTTGCTAATTATCACTAAAATGCTTAAGAGCCCAATTTGAAAAGAGAAGAAAAAAATCCACCGCCACATCAGCTTGTACGTTCATGACCAAAGAAATTATCGATCAGTATCATAACGGGGATATGTCCCAAATATGAATTGGTGTGACCATAGCGATTTGAGGAGAAAAAAATGAGTAACCCAATCTGCTTACTAACGAAATAAAATAATCCAAATAAATCACCTTAATTCAATTTTATCTCATTCAATAGTTTTGGTCCCAAATATCCCAACAGCAGATTCCGAATCTCATTCGGATAACGTCCTCTCCAACTGGAGCAAACTTTCATTGTATTATGAATCCGAATCAAGGAATAATTCTTTTGCCAAGAATAATGAAGGGCAATCTGGCCTCAAATGAATGTCATCATCTATTTAACATGGAATTCCAAATCGAACAGTCCATAGGCAGCTTTGAGGAAAACTAACGTTTCATGTGGGAGTTTATTATACTGCTCTATGGAGTCGTCAAACTCTGCAACCTCTCGTCTGAGTTCCTCCATCACAGATTTACCATTGGTCCTTCCGATCACCAAAATGGACACCAAACCAGTTGGTTCTTCCGACAACGATCAATTTAAAATTGAGTTTTTACCACAAAATCGGATTTTCATAAAACACAAACGTAAATTATTCACTTTCTTTTTGAAATAAATAAATTTACCTTCGATTAAGATTCTGCCCTTTTTTTTCGATTTGAGTTTTCACCATCGACCGAAATATCAATCTCGAATCCTTTCCTCAAGAGGTGAGAGAAACGTCGATGAACATCATTCCAGATTGAAGTGATTTCAACAGGAATTGGAAACTATCGATCTCTGATCTTTACACCCAGAGATAGGAGCATCTGTCACGAACTCTCAGCCAATCGGGCTGGTTAAGGACCGTGAGGACATGGAGACAGAATCGATGGAGTAAACTTGCAAGGGCACCGATTGCTTCTTCAAAAAAACTGAATCGATTTGATGGATCTACACCTATTGTGTTGATTTTGCATCGAGAGGAACAAGGGATAGAATCGGTCTCTGTTGAGAGATCGATGGAATTGGGTTACATAAATAACGATGAAGATGATGTGCGCAGTTTAAAGAATGAGTTTTTATTTTCGGCACACCACATATCTCCTCATGTATTGGTGGTGTAAACGAGAAAAAACAGCACTTTTTTTATGGCGCACCATGCGCACCAGCACCCATTGGCAGAACCTAGAAATTTTTTTTTTTTTTTGGTTTTTTGTTTTTTTTTTATTATTTGCTTCTTGATTGCTGTCAACGGACAACACCATCATCTTATTAACACAAACTACCAAACCAAAAAAATAAAAAAATAAAAATTAAAAAATTAAAAATTTTATCAACCAAAGGGTCGACCACACCCCTACAAATAAAAACAAATTAAAAGCGTATCTCCCTTTCAAAATAAACATCCAAGGATAGATCGAAGTATGCCTAAAAAATCAGCAATCTCTCTTCTCCAATAACCATTAGTTCATTAATAACTTTTCAAAATTTTGCATTATCTAGGATCACCCTAATACGACCCTCAATTGGACATAGAAATAATAAATAATGCTTGATCGAACCATACCAAATAATATGTCAAAATATCGATGCCCAAATACATACTCAATAATCGAAAAATAAAATAAGAAAGAACGAAATAAATAAAAAAAACTACCCAAACTAAAAACATTCTAGGTCTCTCTTAACAATGCTCCCATACTTGGGGTTTTTCAAGTTTGATCCTCAATGGTCCCCAGTGGAGTCGCCACTGAAAGCGCCCTCGATCCGCGGGGTACGCGGATCCACTTTTGACCCTTGAGGTTTGGGAGTCGCCACCTAGTTATTGTGGTCTAGGAACCAAACTTACTCTAAAATGGATAAAAACTAATCTACTACAGAAAATCTGAATCCAGGGATCATGTTACGGGGTTGGAAGGTGTTAGGCACCAACCCCGCCCTGCCATTGCCGGTCTCTACTAATCCCAAATAAATCTACATCGCTAATGACAAACCTAGATTAAAAAATAAAAAAAATAAAAAACTTACCTTCGATCTGCAAAAGTGTTATTCCCTCAGATCTGGTGAAAACGGCTTCTTGTACCGTATTCCTTACTTCGTTCTATCTCCGGATCTGATTTCTGATCTCTGAGGTAAGGTATCTCCTTCTTGGATCTAAGTGCTTCAAATTTGTTATGGATTTTTAGGATCTTTTTGAGAGGTTTTTGGGTATTTTTTAGGCTAAAATCGGAGTAGGGGTGTTAAGGAAGGAGTTGGGGCTCTAAAATTAGGGTTTTGGGGAGGTTATGGAGGCTTCTTCACCTACTTTTTCTAGGGTTTTTTCTTTGATACGAAAATAGGGTGTGGAGGCTCCTATTTATAAAGTTTTTTAGGAGAATTAGGATTTCATTAGGGTTTCTTTTAGGGTTTCAATTAGGGTTTAGACTTTGGTCTCATGAGATGGACTTAGTCTTTAGGGTTTTAATTTAGGGTTTTGACTTTTAGTCTTATGAAATTGACTTGATTAGTTTAGATTAGGGTTTTGACTTTTAGTCTTATGAGATTGACTTGATTAGTGTTTTGATTTAGGGTTTTGACTTTAGTCTTATGATATTGGCTTTAATACTTTGACTTTAGTCTTTTTTCGTTGACTTTAATGTTTTGACTTTAGCCTTACTTGACTTTAGTCTTACTTGATTGACTTTAATGTTTCACTTTACATTTTTTAATGATTTATTTATTAATTTCAAAATTTTTAATTATTAAAGTTGTAAAATTACCGTTTTGCCCTCGGAGAGGATTTTTTACGTTTTAAGTCGTTTTTCAATGTTCCAGGATGTTTTGGAATTAGTTTCTCGTAACGAATTCAATGGAAAAGTTGATTTTTGTCATTTATGAAATTTTTTGTGTGAAATGATCGTGAATTTTATGAGGGGTATTTTCGTAATTTTATCGAATTTTGTGAAAATTGGTGAAATGATTTATTTGGTTTCGATTTGTTGTTTTATGTGTTTGAATGGGTTTTCCTAAGGGTAATGTAGGCTCTAGGGTTGTTTTGATGTTAGGGGTATTTTGGTAATTTGGTCATTTTTAGTGATTTTTATCGTGAAGCTTCTTTTTGGTTTGCAAGATGATGATTTCTATGTTTCTGGGGTCGTATTTACCTAGCGTAGCATGGTTTCTAAGTTTTGTCAGTTCGAGATATCTCATCCGGATTTCTGAAACATATCTGGTAACAAAATGAAGCATTGGAATAAACATTCATCATTGGGAACCTTTGCGATCGGGTTGACGAGTTGATTAATCAGGCGAGTGCAAAAATGGGGTGTCTACAGATAGAACTTGCCAGACACATCATCCTTTTGAATTCTTTGTCCCACGATTGACTCTTTATTCACAACGAATTAACAAAAGTTGTGGAGGATTATTATTGGAGAGCTTTCACGTTAATCAGTATCTTTGTTGGTATTGGGTAGCATGAAACATCTTAGGGATGTAGAACAATACTTTGCTCTTTGTCAAACATATATACATTATGCATGCAACCCAAACCAAGGATCTTACTTTCTACATGTCCTATCTCATCTTAGAGATTCTGATCAATGCCTGTCTCAGGTTGAAGAAGGGTCACTCACTAGTTTTCCCACATTTAGTCTGTGAAATTCTTGAGAAGCATATGGGAGTGCCAATGGAAATACAAACACCCGAAGGTGAGATGATCCAACTTTCAGAATTCAAGTAAGCATTATCTTTTGCAGAGTGTGCCTCGGGTTTGTGGTAGCCGATACCAAAACACTTTGAGTAAAGAAGCCCTTATGGTTTGTGGTGCCCAAGATAACAATTTGACGAGGCCAAAGCTAGCGAAGCTAGATTGTCTAGTCCTGATTTTGAGGACACATCCTTCTTGAATGATGTCAAACCAAGTCTCCTGCAAAAGACATTTATAAAAAAATTCAAAGGATGTGTAACTTGTATAAAGGATAAAAGGTGCTAGAATGATGACTATCTAGAAGAATTTGATTGTCCAATATGCTCGATGTTGTGTTTTTCTCCAAAAGGCATTGGAGCGATGACAACTATTTAGAAGCGTTTGAAAAATATTTTGGCAACTTTGTTGTATTTTGGTCAAGATCTTAGCTAATTTCTTTAAAGCACTTATTAAAAATACTAAATCAATCTTTGGCTAGAAGCTTTGATTTAGAGTCTCCATTCATGTTTCTTTTAGACAAATGTTAGAGCAAAGTTACCATTTATTTATAGTTACTTCTCATAAGATTACCAAGAGTCTAGGATGAATTGTGGGAGCTTATTACCCTCTTTCTATCTAGAGTATAAGGAAAAATTGGGGTTCGATGAACTTTGATTTCCTTATTCATTTGGTTGGCTGATTAGATGAAAAACATAACTGGGTTAAATATGTCTTGAGCAGCAATTATTGAATTAGATTGGATACCTTGAAAATGGCTACCTATTTTTCTTAGAAAAAAAGAGAGTAAAAAAGGAGTCGAAAACAAAAAAAAAAGTAAGAAAGACTCAAAAGAATACAAATAAAAAGTTATCAATTTTAGTAGGGTGAAAGCCATCAAGTGTAAAAACATGAATACGCTAGAATATTACAAATAAAGCCCCTAAAAGGTATTAAAGTAAACATCCACATTTATCACTACCCAGACAGGATGTTAAGTTTAGAAATAAACCGTAAGTTAATACAATTATTCTAAAATAGTTAGAAAGTTGAAACTCACTGTAGAAAACCAAATCTCTAAAATTTCTAAGTTAGAATCACTATATCTTAAAAGGTCAATTGAAGTCAAAGTTTTGTTATAAAAAATTAAGAGTTGAGACTCCATACTAAGTATTACTTCCAAAGGAAATGCTAAGGACATTGGGGGGAGAAGAGAGAAGGTACAAGAGACCATACACTCTTTCCTAATTGGCAAAATGATCTATTTATCTACTTGAGGTACTCTCGAAAGATCCAAAAATAGCCGTGATCACTCTTGGTATAATCTTATGTGCAATAAAAATTGAAGCAATTCTAGTGCAATCCAACCGAGGTGGACTGTGCTACATTGATCTGGAAACATCCAGATCACAATTTTTGCTTGGTTACTTGATTGCACTTCCTGATTGCAATGTACTCTTGATTGATTGACTTGGTGTTCATCATGACGAGTTGATCATTAATCTGTAAAGTGAACACACGTGATCAGTTTTTTAATTTTTACAATTATTTTGCGTAATTAACACTAATTAACATAGTATAATATGAAATGCAATAAATTGAGGTTTAACATATTTATTTATCTAATATAATGAAATAAGGACTGAAATTGAGATAAATGCTTGGGAAAAGTGTGGATAAATAAGTGTTTTGAGACATTGATCACACCACCAAATTTATCTTTTTCTTGTCCCTTAAAAAATAACTGTGCCACTTTTGTAAGCATTTTGACTGCATTTAGCGAATGCAACAAGGCCTTAAATCGCTAGGTTATCCTAGTAGACAAGTTTGCTCATGAGGGTTTGAAGAGAATATACCTACAAAATTCAAAATAACTTTTGAAGTAATAATGGTCATAATTAAAACTTATATCTAAAAGCCCAAGTTATTTAAGATTTGTTAGTCATTTGGAAGTAAACTTGGTATGGAGTCTATGAAAAAACTTACCTTTTAAGATATAGTGATTCTAAATTAAAAGTTTTAGAGATTCAATTTCTTAGAGTGATTTTCAACCTTTTAACTAATCTGGAGTAATTGGATTAACTTAGGGTTTAATTCTAAACTTAGCATCCTATCTGGGATAGTGAGAAGTGTGGATGTTCACTTTAATACCTCTAGGGGGCTTTATCTATGATGTTCTAGTATATTCACATTTTTTACACTTGATGGCTTTAACCCTACTGAAACTCTAAACTTTTCAACTTTGATTCTTTCTTTATTTTTTGTTTCAAGGGATCTTTTTTTTTTCTTATCTCTTTTATTTTCTCATTTTCTTTTCTACTCATTTTTTAGTTTCTTTTTTTTTTAAAGAAAAGTAGTTCAATGGTTGTTGTTCAAAACAAATTCAAAGTAGTTCTATTTTTCTTCTAATCAGCCAACCAAATGAATAAGAAAGTCAAAGTTCATCAAACCTCGATTTTTTCCTTATACTCTAGATAGAAAGAAGGTAACAAGATCACTCAATTCAACCTAGACTCTTGATAACCTTATTAGAAGTAATTATAAACAAAAGGTAACTTTACTCTAACTTTTGCCTAAGAGAAATACGAATGGAAACTCTAGATCATAACTTCCAACCAAAGACTAATTTAATATTTTTAACTAGGTGCTTTAATGATACAAGCTAAGATCTTGAAAAAAATAAACAAAGTTGCTAAAATATTTTCAAATTTTTCAAATTTTTATGATTTTGATTTTTTATTAGAAAATAAAAAAAAGTTGGAAATTCGATCCTACATCCCCAAACTTAAACATAACATTGTCTTCAATATTTTAGTATGCACATGCAAATGCAAAACTTAAATTGGCAAAAGTAAATGAAGTGGGTTGGATAATACATAAAAATGATTCTACAATATTGTGATATTAACACAATGTCTTCTAAAATAAGACAACACACTACTCACCACTATCACATCTTCAATTGTGTCAGTCGTATTAATCATGATCATGTAGTTTGATGCATGAAGCACTATGAAAAATATTGTGATCACAACCTAGGTAATTGGTTCCTAAGCTATGTTAGAAAAACACACAACAGTATTTTCAGCCTATATTATCTAAACTAGCATAATAAAAAATAATTATGAAAAAGAAAATGATTTCTAAAAAATATTATAAAAAAAAACTGTTTCTGAAACAAAATATAGATATTATAACATTCAAATAAAACAAAAAAAAACACTTAAAAATGAAAATACTAATAGAAAACTAACAAATAAACTCCTAATGAAAACATCTAATCCAGTTGAGATCTACCTCTAGCAGTTTCTATCTCAAACTCTTGCACTCTTTTGTATTGGTTAGCAGCATCGAGTTGTCGCTCTAGCGCCTTTTATCCTTTATACAACTCACATATCCCTTTAAAAATTTTGTTAATGCCTTCTGCAGGGTACATTGTTTGACATCATCCAAGAAAGATGTGTCTTCAAAATATGAACTAGACAATCTACCTTTTGTACTTCTCAAAGTGCTCTAGTATCGACTATCACAAACCCGAGCACACTTTGCAAAAGATAATGCACCCTTGAATTCTAAAAGTTGGATCATCTCGCCTTCAGGTGCTGGCATTGCCATTGTGTCATGGCTGTGTTCTTTCGAAGCGAGGTCTTACAGTGCTTGGGGTGTTAATCCACAAGTATCAAAATTATTTCATACCACAAAATGTACTTAGCTACATAAGAGAACGAGGGCAACACGAAGCAAAGCCTAGAGGCAACTTTGTCAATATAGTTTACAAATTACACAGAGTAACATGTTATAAAAGCAAATAGGTGTGTTACAAGCAACTAGTGATCTACGATACGCGAGATGCCATGTAACTTGGACGAGGGATCAAATTCAATATGGGTGCAGCTCGAGGATTGGGAGCAAAGACACCATTCCTACAAAGAGTATGCTAAGTCTTTACTAGGTTTCTAGAAGGAAACATCAAAAGTAGAGGTTGGTCATACTTTTTCCTATTTTGTTATAGAAATGACTCTAAGCTAACAGTTATGCCCTAGTATGGGGGCTAATATGGCTTCATATGTGAGCCTTACATAGAATTACATGGGTACTCCCGGGTGACTCCAAGGTAAGCTACACATAACTCTAGGTGTCATCATGTATGGCCTTCACAGTCTCCCTTACCTATTCTGCAGACGTTCTTGTCAAATTATCCTTGAGAAAATTTTCAATTTTCTACTTGAAAGGTAGTAAGTTCCATGTACTTTTCTAGGTAGTTTAATATTCTGGCATGTTCTTACACTTGACAAAGTACTCCACATGCTACTACTTGCTTGAATAACTATTGGCTTGATGTTTTGCAAAAACTTTCTCGACAACACGCTCTAGATAAATAGTTGAATGAGAAGGTGTACATATTGGAATGCTGCATGCGAGATCTGCTGGATTTGTATATAACGGCTTGAAATAGCTGGCATAGAAGACTGGGTGAATGTTGCGTAACCAGTGCGATAACTTCAACTTGTATGAGACTTTGCCAACTCTAAAAAGGATGAGCATTGGACTTTCATAATGCTATATTAGGCCTCTTTCTTATCGTTGAACTCTATTAAACCTTTTCAACTGATTTGTCTTGAGAAGAACTAACTCACCAACTTTGAAAGGATCTAGTCAACGATGATCATTATCCCATTTATTCATTTGCTTGGACATTTTTTTAAGGTAAGATCTGGAAATTTCATTATTGTTTTGTCAAAACTTAGTAAACTTGTATACCCTTGGACAATGTTCCTAGTAACCGAAATAATAATGTGAGGAGTTAGAGGTTGTTGGCAAATAATAAGTTCAAAATGACACTTTTTGGAAGAAGAGCTCTTCTGAAGGTTGAAACAGAGCTGCGCGACATCAAAAAGATTCGCCCAATCTTTATGGTTGGCATTGGCAAAATGCATCGTCTCAAACATAGCATTGAATCTCTTTGTTTACGCATCTATTTTAGGATGTCCACTGGTCGAAAAGTCAAGCTAAAACCTAAGTAATCTGAATAGTTCGGTACAAAACTTTCCTATGAATCTAGAATCTCTTTCACTGAAAATATTTTTGGGCACACCCCATTACTTGATTACATACTTGAGAAGTAACTGAGTGGCTTCTTCTACAACTTAAATTTGATAGTAACCTAATCTCAAATCTAACTTTGAAAAGTACTTAACTGCCCCAAGTTGATCGAATAAGTCAGCAATCAGTCAGATAAGATACTTATTTTTGATGGTGACACTGTTTGACGCTCAATAATCAATACAACATCGTAATGACCCATCATGCTTTTTCTAGAACAAAACATACACCCCATAAGGTACCTTGGAAGGTTTAATAAACCTAGACTCTAGAAGTCCATCAAATTGCTTGCATAGCTTAGCTAGTTCTAGATGACTCATCCTTTAAGGCCTTTTCATAGGAGGCGTGGTACCAGGTACTAGTTCAACTTGATGGTCAATAAGCCTACGTAGCAGTAAGGCCTTAGGAAACTCATTCGCCATCACATTATCAAATTCTTTCACTACCTCTTTAATCGGAGTAGGGGTTAAACTATGGTCCAGATCATTAGGTTCAACTCAAAGAATAACCATGAAAGTTTTCTTATCTTTTTCAACTCTTTCTTCAGCTAAAAAGATAAAATCATATTTCCCTCTTCTTTACCTATGAAAATGGGAATGAAGCTTAGACATTTAGTTAACATGCCCAGTATCTTGGAGAATGGCATCAGAACGACCCTATTTTATCGTAAAAAGTTTATCCCAATGATAACTACAAATTCATCAAGTGAAACTGCAAGCAAATCAAGCTTACCCTTTTGTGTGCCTATCTTGATGAACATAGACTTGATCGATCCTTGGATAGGAGTAACTTGGGAATTTACAGCCTTCATACGACTAGAATTTTTTTTGAGTCAAATATTGAGGTGCTTCATCTCTATAGGGGAAATGAAGCTATGTATAGTTCTTGTATCAACCATTGCTTGGGTGGTCTTACCACTAATCTTTATGTCCAGATATATGAGACCCTTCCGTTGATGGATCTTTTGAGTCTTAGAGGTTTGTTTGATTGCATTTAGCAAATGAATGGCTCCCATATGAGAATACTCATCATCATTTCACCTACTTGTACTCTCGTGACTAGGGTCATTATGGGAGGCTAGTAATACGTTCAACTTGCTTCATTATGGGTACTTGAACATCTTATGAGAACCACCACACAAAAAGTATTTAGGCTTGTTGCTATGATTGGAAGGTAACGTATTTCTATTCTTCAAAGGGGAGGAATCCCATTGGGATCCCTGGCTCGAACTGCGTTTGTATCCTCTATTCTTACCTTTGGAAGATTCATAGGTGTGTTCACGCTATAGGGTGTACCCTTTCAATTGAGGTGTACCTTCTTTTTGAATCCATGTATGGGAGTACAATCTGTATGTCGCTCGGCTGCGGTGATAACAATCGTAAGATCTTGCATACGTTGCCTTTGGAGTTCTTTTTGAACCCAAGGATTAAGTCCTTCTAGGAATGAGAACAACTTGTCTTTCTCTAACATGTCACAAATATCAAGCATCAAGGTGAAAATTGTTTTGATGTATTTATGGACTATAATTGTCTGGTGGAGTTTCATTAACTTTCTATGGGCAATGAATTTCACATTCTCTAGTAGAAACTAATTTTTCAACTCCCATTTAAGGTTATTGTATTTATCGATGGAATATTGACCACTTTTTATCTTTATGTACATGGTACTCTACCATAATTTGGCATCTCCTGTGTGATACATGGAAGTTGTGGTGACTTTTAGTTTTCTAAATCAGGACGAGCGGCACGCAAGTACTACTCCATATCAGACAGGAAATTTTTAAGCTCATTTGCATCGTGAACACCACTAAAGGCGTGTGGCTTGAGGACTCATAGGCTCAAGGAAGAAGCTTCACTACTAATAGGTCGTTCATTACCAATGACTCTAACCAAGAGATATACCTTAGTAGTGAGCTTCGTGATCTGTTCTTATAAGTCTGCTAAGGATCCTTAGGTATCTTTCTCAAGGTTAATCAATCTAGTATTGAAGGTCACAGATTCGTTGTCCAGTGTATCTTGGCGATCACTTAGTTGAGCAATACCATCAACAAGATCCGATATTTGGGCCATCTTATCTTCGAGTAGCTTAATACATTTCTTATTTGTACATGGGGATAGTGGAGTTGGAATGGGTTGGTCCGCAGTACTTCTCTTTCCTCTTGCCATTGTTCACGTGAACTAAATGGAACTTGGGGAAGAGCTATGTCTTGAAACCAACTTGTCTTTGATACCAACTATGACGGTCATGTTCTTTCAAAGCGATGTCTTACAGCGCTTGGGTTGATAATCCACAAGCAAGTCTATCAAAATTATCTCACATCACAAAATGTACCTAGTAACACAAGAGAACAGTGGCAACACGAGTCAAAGCACGGAGGAAATTTTGTTGATATAGTATGCAAATTACACAAAGTAACATGTTACAAAAGTAAATAGATGTGTTACAAGCATCTAGTGATATGTGACACGCGAGACACCACGTAACTTGGGCGAAAACTCAAAGTTAATGTGGGTGTAGCCCGGGCATTGGGACCAAAGCCACCTTTTTTACAAAGGTTATGCTAAGTCTTTTCTAGGTTCTTAGAAGGAAACATCAAAAGTAGAAGTTGGACACACTCTTTCCTATTTTATTACAACAATGCCACTAAACTAACAGATATTCCCTAGCACAAGGGCTAATATGGCTTCATATGTGAGTCTTACATAAAATTACATGGGTGCTCTCGAGTGACTCTGGGGTGAGCTACACCTAACTCTAGGTGTCATTGTATATGGCCTTCATACATTGGCACTCCTATATGCCTCTCAAGAATCTAATAGGTTAAATGTTGGAAATCTAGCTAGTGACCCTTCTTCGACTTGATATAGGCATCAATCAGAGTCTTTAAGATGAAACGGTCATGCAAAAAGTATGGTCCTTGGTCTGGATCACCTACATGATGTACATATACTTTTCAAAAAATAAATTATTATTCTTTGTCCATAAGATTTTTGATGCCATCCATCGCCAAGAAAAATACTTATTAACGCGAAAGCTCTTCGATAATAATTTTTCACTCCTTTTGCTAATGCATTGTTAATCAAGATCCAATCATATGACAAATAATTCAAATGGATGATGTGTCTGGCAAGTTCCATCCTTGACCTCTACAATTCCTAATATCTTCGAAACCAATAGAAAATGTGATGCCACGAAACTCGATAGTAAGCGATGGAATGGTAGGATTGCTCGAAACAGTGGAGGTGTAAAATTCTCTTACTAATTCCTTGTGATGGACTTTGAAATTGATGTAGAGATAATTGCTCCATCCTTGTCGGCAATGGTTTTCTTAACCATGATCCATTGATGCCTTGAAAGTAAGGTCCAAAAACAAACTTCTCAAAAATTGTTCATTTGGAAGAAGTCATAGATACTACTACAATCAGAAGGAAAAAAAGATTAACTATTGAAAATCTGATGATGATTGGTGATCAGATGACCATGACACAATGAATGTTGAATGCGACGTATTGAATTTGATGAATTTGCAACCATAGTAACTGCGATCTGGTCACAATTTGATACTAATTGCATTGATTACTTCAGATTTACACAAATACAGTTGTGGATGAAAATCTGAGAAATAGATCTTTGATGGTTATAGATTTGGACGAATTTGGAAATGGACATGGAGAAGAATAATTAGAGATTAGGGCTTATTATTTGATTTTCAGGCTGATTGAAAATTTCCAAATTACCCTTGAGTTAAAAGAAAATCCTAAAATGCTAAGAAGTTAATTCCTAAAATGAAATAAACACTAATTAAGCTATAAAATATAATCTAAAAAAATCCAATGAAAAGAAATACTAAGGAAAAATACAAATTCTTGCAGTTTTGGAAGGAAGGGTAGCTAAGAATATTGCTTAACTCGTCACTTTTTAGCACGTAGACCTTGGGTGCATCAGGTATGCGATCTCGATTCATCGATGACTATTTGAAGAGGGCCAGCAATGGAAAAACCAATCGATAGGTAGACTATTCATTTTTGTTAAGTTTTGTGCAACCCTAAACATATGAGATCAATTATGATTTTTTTAGAACCTACCACAACCACATTGGTTCCAAACTGATAACTATTCCCGATAAGGAAAATGCCCATGTTGTATGCCTAACTGAAGCAAAAAAATTATAGTACTCATCCAAAACTTCTAAAACTACTAAAAATAAAAATAAAAAGAATGGGTTGCCTCCCAAAGGCACTAAGTTTAACGCCTTCAGCCAGATAAAACTCTATTAATCTTGATAAATTGGTTCATCGAGGAAAAGAACTTCTTTTGGAGGTATATACTAGAGATACGATTTGAGACACTGGTCATTCACTTTGAAAGTGGATCTGTCCTTAGGATTAAGAACTTTTACAGTGCCATGGTGGTAAATTGTTTGGATAATAAAATGGTCAGTCCAATGAGACTTGAATTTCCATGGAAAAAGGTTAAGTCTGTTGTTGTACAACAAAACTCTTTGATTAAGTTTTAAATTTCGTCAAAGAATGTGCTTATCATTATAAAAAAATTTATGCACTTTGTAGCGTTTATCACAATCATAAAATTTATTTCTAATCTCTTATAATTGATCAAGTTGTAAGTTACGTTGTTCACCAACTTTATCAAGATCAAAGTGAGGCATTTGATCAGTCAATATGCTCCATGCTCAAGTTCTATAGGGAGATGATTGGCCTTGCTAAAAACTAACTAGTAGAAAGACATCCATATTGGTGTTTTTAAAATAGTTCGGTAGGTGCATAATAAATCATTTAATCTCAAATACTAATCTTTCCGTGAATGATTGACTATTTTCTACAAAATGATCTTAA
The DNA here is from genome assembly GCF_017979445.1 of Akebia trifoliata. Classification (NCBI taxonomy): domain Eukaryota; kingdom Viridiplantae; phylum Streptophyta; class Magnoliopsida; order Ranunculales; family Lardizabalaceae; genus Akebia; species Akebia trifoliata. The sequence continues at coordinate 10,408,249 of NC_141386.1, read as the reverse complement.
TTTTCCTGTTAGAAATCTCTACCTATCCACATGTTTGTGTATGATAAGGTATTGAAATTTTATGAGTTATGAGGTATTTCCTCATCAATGATATAAAGATTTTATTTCAGAAATGTGAGTCACCATCACTTATTGTAGCTCATGGAGTACCAAATCTTGATAAGATGGTCTCTTTGACAAACTTGATCACCACCTTATGACCATTCATTTTACACACAACAACATCTGTCCATTTGGATATGTAATTAACTAAAACGAGGATATACCGGGAGATATGAAAGGGTCCCATAAATCTATCCCCTAAATTTCAAAAATCTCAATGATAAGAATAGGATTTTGTGGCATTTCATTTCTTTTGGAATTTTTTTTAATTTTTGATATCAACTACAAGATTTGCTAATCTCATGAGTATCTCAAAAAATGGATGGCCTGAAAAAATCGTACTACAAAACTTTTGAAGCGGTTTTATTACCACTGAAGTGCCCTCCGTAGGCATGATTATAACAAAACTCTAAGATATTGACTTGGTCATAGGTTGGAACACAATGTCTAATAATTTAATAATCTGGTTGGGACAATACTTGAATAAGTATGGTTCATCCTAGAAGTACCATTTAGCTTTTGAAAGAATACGTAGTTTCTTTTACCTAGTCATTGAGATTGGTAATTGACATGTAACTAGGTAGTTGACAATATCAACATACCATGAAATGTTAAAATTAGAAATTTACATAAGTTTTTCACCAGGAAAGGATTCAGAAATGGGTAAAGATTCCTCAGATGACTTAATAACAATACTAGATAGGTGACCAGCTATGACATTCTCTGCAACCTTTTTATCTTGAATTTTGATATCAAATTCTTGCAAGAGCAAAATCCAATAGATTAACCTTGCTTTAGCATCCTTCTCAGATAGAAGGTACTTCAATGCAACATGGTCTATATAGACCACAATTTTCAAGCCTATTAAGTAGAGATAAAATTTATCAACGGCATAGGCCACTACAAACATTTCCTTCTCTATTGTAGAGTAGTTAAGTTGAGTGTCATTTAGGATTTTATGACATACTGGATAACATGAGGATGTTTATCAATTTGTTGACCAAAAACAACACCTATCACATAATTCGAAGCATCGCACATAACCTCAAATGGAACATTCCAATTTGAAGGTTGAATGATGGGTGTCGATGTTAACTCAGACTTAAGCTTGTTAAACGCAAAAAAACATAACTTTGAGAAGTTAAAAGGACCATCCTTGCCTAAGAGTTCACATAAAGGTTTCGAGATGTTCTCAAAATCTTTAATGAATCTATGGTAGAAACCTGCGTAGGCTAGGAATGACCTAATTTCTTTGACAGTTCTATAAGGTGGTAACTTCTAAATTAAACCTATCTTCGCTTTATCTACTTCAATCCCTTTAGATGAAATATTATGTCATTGCATAATTTTGGATGTTACCATAAAATGATATTTTTTTCAATTGAATACTAGGTTGACTTCTTTAAAACGCACGAGGATCAAAGTAAAGTGATGAAGATATTCCTCAAAACTTTATCTAAATACTGAAAAATCATCCATGAACACTTCGAGATATCTTTCTATCATGTCTAAAAATATACTCATCGTATACTTCTGAAAAGTAGGTTGTGCCTTGCACAATCCAAATGGCATGCAGTGATATGTGAAAATTTTGGCTACACATCATTATCTACATCAACTCCTTGGAAATTTTGGTGATATGTGAAAATTTCGATGATATGTGAAAATATACTCATCATATCTAACATGCTCACATCCTCTACATCATCTACATCAACTCCTTGGAAATTGTGAAAGATGTTCAATTTTACATTCATATCCCCAAATACTAAAGTCATTATCATGTTTTTATAACGAATAACTACGTCAAAAGTTGCTAAAAATGGGCGTCCTAAGATTATAGGAATATGACTATGTGGATTGATAACTAACTCTATGTGCAAGACAACAAAGTCAACTAGGAAATAAAAATCCTCAAATTACACTATTACATTTTCATTTATACTTTTGGGAACCATGATGGACTTATCAGCTAAGCTCAACATGATATCAGTGGGTTTCAAAGCCTCCAAACCTACTTGCTTATTTATAAACCGAGTAAGATGAAAGATTCACACTCATCCCTAAGTTTAAGGGACATTTTTCAACCAATTGATCTCTAATGTGAATGAAAATTGTCAGACATCTAGGATCTTTAAATTTTTGTGCAACCACTTGATAGATGTGAGACAAAACTTTGGCTGCCATGATGGTTTTCTGAGAAACTAATGTTTACCTATTAATTGTGGTTAAATCTTTTAGGAATTTTGTATAAGAAGGTATTTGTTTAGTGACATCTAAGAATGGAATATTGATGTGCATATTTTGGAAAACTTCGAGGACACCCTCGAATTGCTTACTCATCTTATTGTTTCCAAAGTAAAGGAATTTTTTTTTCAAATCTTTCTCCTTCTCCATAGGAGATTTTACAACTTCTGCTACATGGATTTTTTTCCTTTTCTGGGACATCATTTTCCTCGTTAATAGGTTGGACTTTATTATCCACCTTCTTTCCTGATCTTAAGTTGTGGATAGCTTGGACGAAGTCTTAGAGATCTCGAGAATGACTTCCTACCTCATATTGACCTTTTAGTCTATTGGAAACCATAGTTAGACCTCTAGGATTAGGAATAGTTTGACTAGGAATCGTCCTTTCTCTCTTCTTCATAGGAAAAAAATTAACTGACCCAATTGAACTTCTATCTTAGTTATGGATTAAAAAGTGATCTGATTAAGCTGAATTTGATTTTGATTAGTTTATTATTGAGTTTAGATTACTTGCTATTGTTGCTTCATCAACTCTACTATCATAGATTCTTAAATGACTGTTACTGGGTAGTGAACTGTAATTGGGCATGGAATCTAGAATTATGGCTCTACATTCAGTAGATTGTCAAGATTGATATGGGACTTCTAAAATAATGGCTTGGTTCATGGAAGGACTGATTTGTTTAAGATAATTTTTATTATAACGTAGCGGACTTCTAAATTGAATAGGTTCGTTTTGCTTGTATGAGAAGTTATGATGGAACCTATTATCTAGATGATACGTTCAACTATACAAATTATGAATGGGCTAGATTTTTTTAAGAGCTTTTTAAATAAAGTTAGAGTTAGATTATGTTTCTTTTAGATAGTTTTAGAGTTTAATTATATTTTTTTAGATAGTTTTAGAGTTTAATTAGAATTCTATTAGATAGTTTTAGAGTTCAATAAGAATTCTATTAGGGTTAGGGTTTGACTTTAGTCTTATTAGATTGATTAGGATTTTGACTTAAGTCTCACTTGATTGACTAGAATTTAGGATTTTGACTTAAGTCTTACTTGATTGACTTTAATTTTCATTAGGAATTTACTTTACATTAATTAATATTTTAATTATTAATTTATGAATTTTTAATTATTAAAATTATAAAATTACCATTTTGCCATCGAAGAAGACTTTTTGTGTTTTAAGTATTTTTTCAATGTTTCAGGATGTTTTGAAATTTATTTTTAATAAGGAATTCAATAGGAATATTAGTTTGTGTCATTTATGAAATTTTTGTGCAAAATGATAGTGAACTTTATGAGGGACATTTTCGTAATTTTGTCGAATTTTGTGAAAATTGACTAAATGGTTTATTCGGTGTCAATTTGTTGTTTTATGTATTTGAAAGGATTTTCCTAAACGAAATGTAGGCTCTAGGGATGTTTTGAGGTTAGGGGTATTTTGATAATTTGGTCATTTTTTAGTGATTTTTACCGTGAAGCTTCTTTTTGTCTGCAAATTGATGATTTCTATGTTTTTTGAGTTATATTTTCCTAGCGTACCGTGGTTTCAACAGTTTTGTTTGCTTGAGATACCTCATCCGAATTTCTAAAATATATCTAGTAACAAACAGAGAATCGAAATAATCATCCATCTTTGGGAATCGTCGCGATTAGGTTGACGAGTTGATTAATCAGGTGAGTGCAAAAATAAGGTGTCATGCAACGTGTAATGCAATAAAATAAACGTGCTAGTGGTGTGTGCAAAACAAGGTGGGGTGTGCTCGGGGCGTTTTTCAAATAAATGAGTCTATGGGCTTGATCAGATCACACAAGTATGGATATCAAATAAATATTGATTTGAAAACACAAAAGTATCCATAACATCAAGATTAAGATCATGACATGCACATCAAAAATATATATCAATCAAGATCATGACATGTCAGATATCCAATCAATTAGCATAGCACCGAAATAATCAATCATTGAACAACCATTGAAATATGCAAAGGAATTTTTTCTATTTTTTAAATGAACTAAAACAAAAAGACTTTTTTTTTGTGGTCCAATCAATGATCTCTTTGAGCAACCCAAAACAATTCGGGATTTCAATGAATATTGAATTAAGAATAGAATGATAGTTGCGGAGATAAAAGAAATCTATTATTAACTAGTACTATACAAATTACTAAACAAATGGACTTTTTTTTTCTTAAGAAAAATTGTTACTGACTATTAAAGAAACCTAAAAAAATAAAAATTCCAATAATTCTGTTGCCACACCAATTTTTACACGTAAGAAAAAAGAAAAACATAATAATGATGTGTTATATGTAAAAACTGATATGCTAAAAAAGATCCTTTAACGATGGCGCAGTCGAAACAAAATTTTTTTTTATAAAAAAGCTTGATACTGAAAAGTATTTCCCACATAAATGAGAGATCAAAAATTTCACAAGAAACTCAAATCCTCTCATTGAACGCTTCTTGAATCTCAATCGGAATCAAGGGAATTCTACAAAGAGGGCAAATCTTGATCACGATTCATCCGACGATCCAAATATTTTAGGCAGAAGATATGATTGCACTCCATCAACCGTCGGATTTATTCCTTATCAAATAAAGATTCAAATCCCTATTTCAATCATCTCTAAAGCTTTACTCAAGCTCCCATTTCAATCTCTAAATTTTCGATTACAAAGTCATGATGGAAACATTGTAATGTTGAACCCCAAAATTTCTCCATCAGTGGATGGTTTTAGTAGAATCAAAATCTTAATCCTTAGCTTCAGACCCATCTCTAAGCAAAGAGAAATCGGGATTAAGCTTTACTTAAAAAAATTCGGGTTTCAAAATAAAATCAGATTTTTAAGAAGAAATCAATTTTTTTTAATCAATTTAGATTGAGAGGGAAAAAGAGGATAAAGAGAGAGAGGGAATGAGAGAAAGAGAGAGAGAGAGATGAAGAAGGTAAAGGCGTTTTTTTTTTTTTTGCTATTTTTCGTCCTCTTCTTTCTCATTGGAAAAGAAGATAGAAGTAGGAAAAAACACATTTTCACTATTGGCACCCCATGCAAAATATATATATATATATATTTCTTGGAATCCTCTCCTCATTACAAAAAACATTAAAAAGGTACTTTTTTTGTTTACTAATACATCACTCACAAATAATTATATGAAAATAACATGAAAACAAAAAAAAATCATTTTCTGCTAATGGCACACTACACATAAAAATATTTTTTCTTTGCAATTTTTTTTTTGATTTTTTTTTCTTAGAATTTTCTCCACATCACGAACAACATTAAAAAATGTATTTTTTTTTCTTAATGCATCACTCACAAATATTTATATGAAAAGAAGATAAAAATAAAAAAAATCATTTTCTGATAATGGCACACCACACATAAAAATAATTTTTTTTTTACGATTTTATTTTTTATTTTTTATTCTTGGAATTCTCTCCTTATCATGAACAATATTAAAAAATACAATTATTTTGTTTCTTAGCGCATTACTTACAAAAATTTATTTTCACAACTCGCCACCCATGCATATTATTGTGCTAAAAAAATTTCATCCAAATTTTTTTTTCTTTTAAAAAAAAAGGTAAAATCTATGACTCTCATCCCAATCACCATGATTCCATCCTCAATTTATATATCAATTTGAATCATTCATTATTTAGGATCATCAAAAAGTGACCCATAATTGGATCAAAAACAAAAATACAATACCCAAAATCCAAATAAGTAATCCACAATCAAATCACGAAAATAAAAATAAAAGATAAAAATAAAAAAATAAACAAATAAAATAAACCAAACTAAATAAATAAATAAATAAAAACTAGGTCAATTTTGCAATGTTCCCATACTTGGGGTTTTTCAAATTTGATCCTCAATAATCCCCAGTGGAGTCGCCATTGAAAGCGCCCTCTATCCACGGGGGTGCCGGGATCCGTTTTTGATTTTTGAAATTTGGGAGTCGTCACCTAGTTATTACGATCTAGGAATGGAACACTGACTCTAAAAAGCAAATAACACTAATCTACGAAAGAAAATACGGGTCCGGGAATCACGTTATAAGGTTGGAAAGTGTTAGGCACCAATCCCGCCTGGCAAACATCGATCTCTACTTTTTCCAAATAAAACTACATTGCTTGTAACACCCCGAATTTTTAATTTGTATCTCGAGGAAAAAATAAATAGTGGAATTTTAAGAAAATCTTGAAAGTGGGATTTAGGGATAAAACTTTATGATATTTTTGATCATTTTTAATGGAATCTGACCTCACCATTAGATTCAAAATGATCGAAAAATATAGTTTAGCCTGTAAGCACGCTCAAATGCAAGTCCGAATATAAAAGTTGCAAAATCCTCGATTACCGGGTCGGACCAAGCTAAAACAGTGACTTTTTGTTAGAGGAATAATTTTTAAAATTCGATCATACCATTGGGTTCATAATAAAAAATTATTCAACATAGACTATTTATTTGTCATTTTTGGAGATCAGGAAGTCGAATTATCACCAAAAACGAAAACGACTGTAGACACCCCATTTTCGCATCCGCCTGATTGATCAACTCGTCAACCCGATTGCAATGATTCCCAATGATGGATGTGTATTCCAATGCTTTATTTTGTTACCAGATATATTTCAGAAATCCGGATGAGGTATCTCGAACTGACAAAACCTTAGAAACCATGCTACGCTAGGAAAATACGACCCTAGAAACATAGAAATCATCATCTTGCAAACCAAAAAGAAGTTTCACGATAAAAATCACTAAAAATGACCAAATTACCAAAATACCCTTAACCTCAAAATAACCCTAGAGCCTACGTTACGCTTAAGAAAACTCTCTCGAACACATAAAATAACAAATCGGAACCTAATAAGTCATTTCACCAAATTTAACAAAATTTAACAAAATTACGAAAATGCCCCTCGTAAAGTTCACAACCATTTCACACAAAAAACTTCATAAATAACAAAAACTAACATTCTCATTGAATTCCTTACGAAAAACCGATTCTAAAACATCATAAAACATTAAAAACTGACTTAAAACGTGAAAAGTCCTCTCCGGGGGCAAAACGGTAATTTCACAATTTTAATAATTAAAAAATTTGAAATTAATAAATAAAACATTAAATAATTAAATTTAAACATTAATGAAATTAATTTAAAATTTTGAACCTAAAAAATCGATTAATCGGACTCTCAAGCAAAATTGTTGAGGGTTCGTGGGATATTTCTTTAAGGACCCCTCCATTTGGGGGTCCAAAGAATTAAAGATATTTTAGAGGGGGGTTCTCCAAAATTAAAAGTAAATCAAGCAAGACTGAAGTCAAGGTATTAAAGTCAATCAAGTGAGACTGAAGTCAAAATTAAAGTCAATTAAGCAAGACTGAAGTCAAAATATTAAAAGTCAATCAATTAAAACTAAAGTCAAAACATTAAAAATCAATCAAATAAGACCAAAAGTCATAATAGAATTATAATTGATTAATAACTCTATCTAATAGAGTTCTAACTTAAAAACAATTCTACCTAAAACAATTCTAATTAAAACACAATTCTACCTAAAACAAGTCAAACTAAAACACAACTCTAATTAAAAGATTTCTAATTAAACACTAACTCTATCCAAATCAACCCCTAAAAACATCTATAAATAGAGGTGCTCACACCCTATTTTCGTATAAAATAATAAACCCTAAGATAAGTAGGTCTAGAAGCTCTCCTAGCCCCCCATAAACCCTAGTTTTGGAGCCCCAACTCCTTAGCTAACATCCCTCCTTCAATTTTAGTCTAGAAAACACCCAAAAACCTTCTAAAAACATCCTCAAATCCACAACGAATTTGAAGAGTTCAGATTCAAAAACAAGGAGATACCTTGCCTTGGAGATCCGAAGTCAAATCCGAAAGCAGAACGAAGCAAGGGAGCACGGTACAAGGAGTTCTTTTTGTCAGATCTGAGGGAACCAAGTCCTTGCCATCGGAAAAGTAAACCTTTTATTTTTATTTATTTTTATCTAGGTTTTAGCAATGTAATTTACTTGGGAATTTAGTAGAGACCGGCTTTGGCCGGGCGGGGTTGGTGCCTAACACCTTCCAATCCTATAACATGATCCCCGAATTCAGTTTTTTTTTTGTTTTAGATTAGTTTTTATCCGTTTAGAGTCATTGATCGGTTCCTAGATCGTAATAACTAGGTGGCGACTCCCAAACCTCAAGGGTCAAAAGCGGATCCGCACACCCCGCGGATCGAGGGCGCTTTCAGTGGCGACTCCACTGGGGACTATTGAGGATCAGACTTGAAAAACCCCAAGTATGGGAGCATTGCCAATAGGACCTAGTTTTTTATTTTATTTTATTTTATTTTTAGTTATTTATTTTTTTTCTTTTGATTTTTATCATTCTTTTGGTTATCATTGATTGGGATGTTAAATATTTTTGTTTGGCACATTTTTGTTATGGTTCAATTTGGGAACATTCAAAATGACCCTAAATAATGCAGGATATCAATGGTTAATGACGTGAGGAATGATTCATTTTTTTATTTGAATTATTTTTAGGTCTGTATTATCCTTTATTAGTATCTTTTGATTCAATTTTGAATACTTTGTTTTGGCATTTTTTTTATGGTTCAATTTTGGATACTTTGTTTTGGCACTTTTTTTTTATTGTTCAATTTTGGATACTTTGTTTTGGCACTTTTTTTTATGGTTCAATTAAGGGTCACTTTTTGATGACCCTAAATAATGAAAGATTTAAATTGACATATAAATTGAGGATTAGATAATGTTAGCAGTAAATTGATGAGATATGAGGTGATACTTATTTTTTATTATAAAACAAAAAGAAAATAAAAAAACATTAAAAAAAAAAAAAAATTTTAAAAAAAAAAAAAAAAAAAAATAAAAAAAAATAAAAGTTAAAAAACAACAAAAAAAACGTTAAAAAAAAGGGGGTTTAAAAAAAAAACGTTGAAACAAAATTAAAAAAAAGACTTTTTAAAAAAACTAAAAAATAAAAAATTTAAAATAACAAAAATGTTAAAAAAAACAAAAAATAAATAAAAATAATAAAAGTTAAAAAACAACAAAAAAAAAACGTTAAAAAAAAGGGTTTAAAAAAAAACGTTTAAAAAAACATTAAAAAAAAAACGTTTAAAAAAAAGACTTTTTAAAGAAACAAAAAAATAAAAAATTTAAAATAAAAAAATGTTAAAAAAAACAAAAAATAAATAAAAATAATAAAAGTTAAAAAACAACAAAAAAAAAACGTTAAAAAAAAGGGTTTAAAAAAAAAACGTTTAAAAAAACATTAAAAAAAAAACGTTTAAAAAAAAGACTTTTTAAAGAAACAAAAAAATAAAAAATTTAAAATAAAAAAATGTTAAAAAACAAAAAAAAAAAAAAAAAATAAAAGTTAAAAAACAACAAAAAAAAAAAAAACCTTAAAAAAAAGGGTTAAAAAAAACATTTAAAAAAAATTAAAAAAAATATATAATAAAAGTTAAAAAACAACAAAAAAAAAAAACGTTAAAAAAAAGGGTTTTAAAAAAAAAAATTAAAAAAAAAACGTTTAAAAAAAATTAAAAAAAAGACTTTAAAAAACAAAAAATAAAAAATTTAAAATAAAAAAGTTAAAAAAACAAAAAATAAAAATAAAAATAATAAAAGTTAAAAAACAACCAAAAAAAAAAACCTTAAAAAAAAGGGTTAAAAAAAAAAACATTTAAAAAAAACATTAAAAAAAAAACGTTTAAATAAAAAATTAAAAACGTTTAAATAAAAAAATAAAAAAACATTAAAAAAAACATTAAAAAAGGTAAAAAAAAAAATAAAAACGTTAAAAAAAAAACTTCAAAAAATTAAAAATTTAAAAAAATTTTAAAAAAAACAATGTTTTAAAAAAAAAAATTTTAAAAGTTAAAAAAATTTAAAGCAAACAAAAAACCGTTTTTAAAAAAAAAAAAAAATTAAAAAATAAAAAAATAAAAAAACATTAAAAAAAAATAAAAACGTTAAAAAAAAAAAACTTCAAAATATTAAAATTTAAAAATTTAAAAAAAAAAAAAAAAACAATGTTTTAAAGAAAAATTAAAAAAATTTTAAAAAAGTTAAAAAAATTTAAGGAAAACAAAAAAACAAAAACAAAAAACGTTTTTAAAAATTAAAAAAATTAAAAAAAAACGATAAAAAAAAAAAAAATTAAAAAATTTTAAAAATGTTAAAAACAAATTAAAAAACAAAACGTTAAAAAAAAAACAAAAAAAAAAATAACGTTTTTAAAAAATAAAAAAATTAAAAAATAAAAAAATAAACAATAAAAAACTTTTTAAAAAAAATTAACAAAACGTTAAAAAATGAAAATAAAAAAAAAGTAAAAAAAATAAAACATTAAAAAAATTGTTTAAAAAAAATTAAAAAGAAAAACTTTAAAAAAAAATTTTAAAAAACCGTTTAAGGAAAATTAAAAAAAATAAAAATACTGTTTTTTAAAAAATATATATAAAAATAGTAATAAAAAATCAAAAACTAAAAAAAAAAAAAAAAAACTTTTGAAAATTTTAAAAAAAAAAAGACATTTAAAAAAAAAAAAAACGTTTTAAGGAAACGTGTTAAAATAATCAAAAAACATTTTTAAAAAAATTAATTATAACTCTTAATCTCTACAATTATCAATATACCGTCAATTCAATATTCATAGAAATCTCAAATTATTTTGAATCGCCTAAAAGGGACCCTTGATTGGACCATAAAAAATAAAGAAAATTCTTTTAGCTTAGATTAAAAATTGTGTGTTGGTTCCAATATTGAATCTAATTATTAGTCTTGGTGTTGCACCCATTGATTGCCTATCTAACATGCCATGATCTTGATTGATATATATTTTTGATATGCATGCCTTAATCTTGATCTTGATTGTTTTGGATAGTTATGCTTTATGATCATATTTTTTCTAATATCCATATTTTGATGGTTTAATTGGACCTATGGGCCCATTTGTTTGAAAAAATCCCGGGCACACCCTACCCTGCTTTGAACACACCACATGCACGTTTACTGTTTTGCACACTTACACGTCCTATTTAGCCAACGTGGCACTAGTGCGTGGCCCGGTCTCTTCGGAGATGCGACGTCATTCATGAAACCCACAACTCCAGTCACGTACCTTAGGGTATATTAAACTGGAGGCATTAATACCGTCTAATCAGGTGATTCTGAGAGATATATTGATGCACCCAGGCTGGGGCAACCTGAGCATTTGTCCTATTGTAAGCCACACAGTCACATGTCCCGATTGCCAACGTAGTACTAGTACGTGGTGGGTCCCCTTGTGGGATGCCAAACCATTTATGAAAGCTACAACTCTTGACTCGTACCCGTAGGTATAAAAGATAATCTAAGTATATCAATTGTACTTTTTGGTCAAAATCGGTGCCTAAGCAGATCTTGCCCCGCTGTACCCTACTGTACGAGGGGGATAGACTACGTCTATTCTAGACGAGGGGTATTTAAGTGGGCCCTTGCTCAGCATTGTGCGTCACCTCTCAACTGGAGATCAAACTGGTTGTTTTTGGCTTCAGAGAAGTGAATTGAGGTTTTAGATTATCACCTATACGGTATATCAAACCAAGTCACCACGTATCGAAAGGTATATAGGTGTGCTTGGGCAAGGGTGGCCAGATAAAAATGCAATGCACGTAGTAAGCTTAGAGTCTAGAAACCTTCCCAGTAGGTCACGACTCGAACTTATCGTGGGTGTTCCCGGGTTGTTCATTGAATGGAATCTTATGAAACTTTGTGATTGATATGAATGTATGTGAATGATGAGATCAGAATGCATGTAAATGATGAAATTGATGTATGTGAATGATGAGATCAGAGTGTATGATTGTCCTCAAGGATAAAAAATGTTATTTTTGAAAATCAAAATGGGTACACCAACCCAATAAAAAATTCATCTCTTGCAAATGACCCAGCCCAACTCGATCCAACAATCCTGATGGACCGGGCCATTTAAATCGAAATAGAAATCAAATTTTCAAAGAAGAAAAACAGTTTACAAAGGGAAAGTATTTTCCAGAAAAAATATTTTCCAAAAGAAGTGTTTTCCAAAAAAAGTGTTATTCTCTAAAAAAAAATATTTTCTAAGAAAAAACGTTTTCCAAAAAAATATTTTCCAAGAGAAGATACTTTCCAAATAAAAAATTATTTTTCAGAAAAAAAATATTTTCTAGAAGAAAATGTTTTCCAAAAGAAAAGAAAAAGAAGGAAAAATAATTTGCAAAAGATCTATTTTTGCATGAAAAATTTTTATGGACCGTGAAAAACTACCAAAAAATGTTGCAAAAAATAATCAGATTTGTGAAATAAAAACATTATTTTCTAATATTTTTCAAGAGTGCAACATAATTATTTTTCTTCTGAATAATCATTGAATGGATGAATTTTTTAATGGATTGGTGCACAAAATTCAATAAAATCTCAGGATTTATTTAAAATGTTATCAAGGGGGTGACACTGAAATTGGCTAAATTCACCTTCAAAGAGGTTTAAGGGTTATCATTGTATCTAAGCTCAATCGTCCATCGTCTAGCTAGGGTTGTAAATCCGGTCAGTTAGAGTAAACGTCAATATCAAGTCAACAGTCAGAAATGACCTCAAAATTTCTCAATATCGCACAGTTGTTCCATGAAGATCATCGTGCCTCAATCCTGTTATTTGTAAGCAATGTCTTAGTCCTCAGTCCTAATCAAGCCCATTGTGGGTACTTGCCTTGAGTTTTCATGAGTCATTTGGGTTAACTCGAGTCCTTTTTTCCAGCAAGGTCATGCCTTCCTTAGATTGAGTCTACTCTTTCCTAGAGGTGTCTGTTGCCCCATCTAAAATTGATCGGATAAAGGAAATTTTTGAATACCTCGAGCGCATTAACGAATTAACTAATAATTTGATAGATTTCGTTTCTGAACAAGAAGATAAGAGTCGGGCTCAACCTTTAATCGAGAAAGGAAAGGTCTTTGACCTCGAAACAAAAAATAATTCCTAAAGAGATTCAAATAGAAACCATCTTATCCCTAGAGGAACACGAGAGGATAATGAATTTACTCAGAAATTTCAAAAGACTTGTTCATGTGATCATATGAGGGTATGATAGGTACAAGCTTGGGTGTTGTTCAACATGGAATAGATACTCATCTATATTAATGGAATCAAAGAAGATGTTATAAAATGTATCAGCACTATCCTTACTACATCTTGAGTTTCAAATCACATATTATCAGTCGATATGGGGGTACCTTTTGAACTGATCTCTGATAATGGGTCGTACTTCAAAGCATAAATCATTACTCTATGTTTAAAGTTGAAGATCCGGAAGCAAAAATCATCCCCCTACCGTCCTTAGATCAATGGAACGGTTGAAGCAGTTAGTAAGAGTTTCAAGACTATCATCAGGAAAATGTGTCAATCACATCGAGATTGGTCAGAAAAATTATCATTCACACTATGGACATATTGAACTTCAATTCGATCCTCTAGTGGAGCTACTCCCTACTCCTTAATGTATGGCATGGAAGCAGTCTTGCCAGTTGAAATGGAAATTTCGTCTCTCAGGGTCTTGTTGAAAAATCATTTGTTAGAAACAGATTGGGTTCGTCAATAGTATGAAGAAATAAACATGATCGAAGAAAATGAGTTAAAGCCCTATACCATTTGAAAGCTTATCTAAGAAAAGTCACCCGTTGCATTTGACAAAAAGGTCAAAGCTCATCATTTACAAGTCAAGGATTTAACTATCAGACTTCAGAGAAAATTAAACACTCCTCCTCGACTATAGGAAAAAGTCTGAACCCAATTGGAGAAATTCATTCATTAAGGAAATACTATCTGGAAAAGTCGTCAGACTTCAAGATCATGATGGAAGTGAACTACTAGAGTCAACCAGCCTTGACCGAATCAAATGGTACTACATTTAAGGAGGCCATCTTTGGCCGAATCAATTTTCCTGCTACCCAGTTCATTATCTCCTTTCTCAGCCCTTTGCAGCCTGTTTAAAAAGAAAAAAAATGTGCCTTTTATTTCTTAGCCTGATTACCTAACCTAGGGGAGGGAAAAATCCGAATTACGTTTTGGTATGATCCCAAAAATTTGGGGTACGTAGGCAACCTGAGAAGTTACTTCAGGCCCGACCACACCAAAATTAAAAAAATAGATTCCTCGATGAAGAAAAAAAATCTAAAAAGAAAAAATTCAAAAGAATGGGGAAGAAAATTCAAGAAAAAGTTTAAATGAAATGCCACACAAGGGGCATTTGGGTTTTTGAGCCTCAAAATCCCTTTCATTTTACGCCTAGTCTCAAGCCTACCTATAAAAGTCCTCCTAAGTACCGTGTGAAAAGGTCAAGGAGGGTAGTAGAACATGATCAGACAGTAATTCTAGAAGGTCAGAGAAAAAGAAAAAGATAAAAAAAAATGATGAAGCCTGCTAAGTTGAAAACCCGAAAAGGGCGACTTAGGCAAAAATTAAGACAGCTCGCAAAGTTGAAAATCTGAAAGGACAACTTTGGCAACAATCAGAGCCAAGAAAAAAGAAAAAGCTCGTTAGATTGAAAACCTGAAAACGCGATCTAGGCAAAAGTTAGAGCAAGCTCGATAGATTGAAAACCTGAAAAGGTGATCTAGGCAAAAGTTAGAGCAATAAAAAAAAAAAAAAAAAAAAAACAGAAGAAAATCCCAAGCTGAGAGCAGTTCGAGCTGAAACATCATAAATCCGAATAATCAAGTTCAATACTCAGCTTAAACCAGGCATAGATTCAGAAGCCACAAGTATCTTGTCTACGATCGATCTGAAAATTCTTACTTCCCCAAGTGAACCAATGGAGAGAATTGTGAACTCTATAATGAGTCTCAAAAGGAAATATGTTGTTCTCTTAAGCCTGACTCAAAATCTTTAATAAAATTAATCAAAATTAAAAGTTGAATCTTTATTGCGCTTGTGGTAATCAAATATTTCAAACCTTCATACAAGGGGCATTTTTTTCTTTTTTCCTCTAGATATGTAATTTCCCCCCTTATACTAGGGGCATTTTTTAATGATGTGTTCAATTATTTTCAATGCCATGTTTATTGTCAAACTAGGGACATTTTGTTTTGGAGCAATGTTAATCCTAAAAAAATAATGAGAACTCCAAATTTAAGGTTACTCTCTTGATAACAATTTTTCAAAAAACTTTTGAGGTTCAAACTCAGGTTTTAAATGTACAAAACTTTTTTGATAAAGCCTTGAGGTTCAAACAAATGCATTCTGAATCTCACATATGAGATAGGATATCCATTCTGTCTCAAATTTATTCATTCCCAGATTCAACCACTCTTCTCCAAACTCATTTTCAATCGTTTCTCTCCCAGATTTATTTCTTTGTTCTTAGTTTTACTCAGTCAGTCTCTACCAAGGGTTATCTTGGATTTTGCTCAGTCTCCGCCAAGAGTTATCTTGGATTTTGCTCAGATGCCGCCAAGGGTTATCTTGGATTTTGCTCAAATGCCGCCAAGGGTTATCTTGGATTTTGCTCAGTCTCCGCCAAGGGTTATCTTGGATTTTGCTCAGATGCCGCCAAGGGTTATCTTGGATTTTGCTCAGTTTCCGCATCTTGGATTTTGCTCAGTTGCCGCCAAGGGTTATCTTGGATTTTGCTCAATTTTCGCCAAGGGTTATCTTGGATTTTGCTCAGTTGCCGCCAAGGGTTATCTTGGATTTTGCTCAGTCTCCGCCAAGGGTCATCTTGGATTTTGCTCAGTTTCCGCCAAGGGTCATCTTGGATTTTGCTCAGATGCCGCCAAGGGTTATCTTGGATTTTGCTCAGTCTCCGCCAAGGGTTATCTTGGATTTTGCTCAGATGCCGCCAAGGGTTATCTTGGATTTTGCTCAGTTTCCGCCAAGGGTTATCTTGGATTTTGCTCAGTTGCCGCCAAGGGTTATCTTGGATTTTGCTCAGTTTCCGCCAAGGGTTATCTTGGATTTTGCTCAGTTGCCGCCAAGGGTTAACTTGGATTTTGCTCAGTTTCCGCCAAGGGCTATCTTGGATTTTGCTCAGTCTCCGCCAAGTGTTATCTTGGATTTTGCTCAGTTTCCGCCAAGGGTTATCTTGGATTTTGCTAAGATGCCGCCAAGGGTTATCTTGGATTTTGCTCAGATGCCGCTAAGGGTTATCTTGGATTTTGCTCAGTCTCCGCCAAGGGTTATCTTGGATTTTGCTCAGATGCCGCCAAGGGTTATCTTGGATTTTGCTCAGTTTCCGCCAAGGGTTATCTTGGATTTTGCTCAGTTGCCGCTAAGGGTTATCTTGGACCTTGCTCGGTGGCCGTCAAGGGTTTTCTTGGATTTATGCTCAGTTTACGCTCAATTTAAATTTACTTCATTTTGACTCATTTCCAACTCAAACTCTTTGAAATCTATCTCAAATTTTGAGCCCACACACTTGCACAGTTGTTATATCAGTCAAGGAGAATTTTTTAAAATTCAAGGATCTGACACTGCCAGTGAGAGCTCGCGCTCAAGGACCTGACATTTTTCTAGTTCGGGGAGAGTTTTATGCTCAATGATCCAAATACCCCGACGAATTGTTAAATCAAGCTGCAAAATGAACTGTCATTAGCTTTGGCATTCAGATATCGCACTATCTACCAAAATAGATTTGCTATCTAGTTTGCTTCAACCCTCTGCCAAAGAGGGGCATCTGTAGACACCCCATTTTCGCATCCGCCTGATTGATCAACTCGTCAACCCGATTGCAATGATTCCCAATGATGGATGTGTATTCCAATGCTTTATTTTGTTACCAGATATGTTTCAGAAATCCGGATGAGGTATCTCGAACTGACAAAACCTTAGAAATCATGCTACGCTAGGAAAATACGACCCCAGAAACATAGAAATCATCATCTTGCAAACCAAAAAGAAGTTTAACGATAAAAATCACTAAAAATGATCAAATTACCAAAATACCCTTAACCTCAAAATAACCCTAGAGCCTACGTTACGCTTAGGAAAACTCTCTCGAATACATAAAATAACAAATCGGAACCTAATAAATCATTTCACCAATTTTAACAGAATTTGACAAAATTACGAAAATACCCCTCGTAAAGTTAACAACCATTTCACACAAAAAACTTCATAAATAACAAAAACTAACATTCTCATTGAATTCCTTACGAAAAACCGATTCTAAAACATCATAGAACATTAAAAACTAACTTAAAACGTGAAAAGTCCTCTCTGGGGGCAAAACGGTAATTTCACAATTTTCATAATTAAAAAATTCGAAATTAATAAATAAAATATTAAATAATTAAATTTAAACATTAATGAAATTAATTTAAAATTTTGAACCTAAAAAATCGATTAATCGGACTCTCAAGCAAAATTGTTGAGGGTTCGTGGGATATTTCTTTAAGGACCCCTCCATTTGGGGGTCCAAAGAATTAAAGATATTTTAGAGGGGGGTTCTCCAAAATTAAAAGTAAATCAAGCAAGACTGAAGTCAAGGTATTAAAGTCAATCAAGTGAGACTGAAGTCAAAATTAAAGTCAATTAAGCAAGACTGAAGTCAAAATATTAAAAGTCAATCAATTAAGACTAAAGTCAAAACATTAAAAGTCAATCAAATAAGACCAAAAGTCATAATAGAATTATAATTGATTAATAACTCTATCTAATAGAGTTTTAACTTAAAAACAATTCTACCTAAAAACATTGAATTAAAACACAATTCTACCTAAAACAATTCTAATTAAAACACAATTCTACCTAAAACAAGTCAAACTAAAACACAACTCTAATTAAAAGATTTCTAATTAAACACTAACTCTATCCAAATCAACCCCTAAAAACATCTATAAATAGAGGTGCTCACACCCTATTTTCGTATAAAATAATAAACCATAAGATAAGTAGGTCTAGAAGCTCCCCTAGTCCCCCATAAACCCTAGTTTTGGAGCCCCAACTCCTTAGCTAACATCCCTCCTTCAATTTTAGTCTAGAAAACACCCAAAAGCCTTCTAAAAAATCCTCAAATCCACAACGAATTTGAAGAGTTCAGATTCAAAAACAAGGAGATACCTTGCCTTGGAGATCCGAAGTCAAATCCGAAAGCAGAACGAAGCAAGGGAGCACGGTACAAGGAGTTCTTTTTGTCAGATCTGAGGGAGCCAAGTCCTTGCCATCGGAAAGGTAAACCTTTTATTTTTATTTATTTTTATCTAGGTTTTAGCAATGTAATTTACTTGGGAATTTAGTAGAGACCGGCTTTGGCCGGGCGGGGTTGGTGCCTAACACCTTCCAATCCCGTAACATGATCCCCGAATTCAGTTTTTTTTTTGTTTTAGATTAGTTTTTATCCGTTAAGAGTCATTGATCGGTTCCTAGACCGTAATAACTAGGTGGCGACTCCCAAACCTCAAGGGTCAAAAGCGGATCCGCACACCCCGCGGATCGAGGGCGCTTTCAACGACATCAAGTTTAGGGGTCACCTCAGGCCAAAAATGTAAATTTTTGTTAGAGATAAAATTCGTAAAAATTGACTATACCATTAGATCCAGAAAAAAAAATTAGGCGAAATAGAGTATTCATTCGTCAGTTTTGGAGTCCGGATGATCAAGTTATCGTCGATCAAAACAATTGATAAAATGTCGAATTCGTCCCAAATTTAATATAAATAATATTAAAATTATTTTTTATATGTCACCTTCCCCAACTCGTCAATACAGCCGTGCGAAAAAAAAATTTGTTTTTTTTCCACCGATGTTCTACCTCAGATCCTTCACAAACAGTTCGCCGTCGACGATCGCCGTAGAAGGGAAAAAGATCTGCAGCTGCGTTCTCTACAAAACCTACCCAACCTTTCTTCATTTCACTTTCTATTTCATCCAATATCGTCAAAAATCAGCCGTATATGGATACGGAAACTTTGAAATTTTGACCTCGGATTTCGTCCGTTTCGGGGTCAAACCGTCTTCCGACGCAGAAGGGAGAAATGTCCGCAGCCTCATTCTCTACATAACCCACCCAAATTCCTTCCGTTTTCTCGTCTTTTTCACCCCATATAGTCAAAAATCAGCCGTATTTTTATACGGAGATTTCGTAACTGCGACCTCGATTTTCATCAGTTTCGGGGTCAAACCGTCTTTCGCCGTAGAAGGGAGAAGAGACGATCACATCGAGATCTTCGAAACCACCAGGTCGATTTCAAAAATCAACCGCTTCGAAGTTTGATCCATCTCGATTTTCGTGTTGATCGCCTCGATTTCCGCACACACGCCTCGATCCTTTTGCTTGGAGATTGTAAGGAACTCTCAATTTCTATTAGTAATCATAGATTGTGAAAATTGCATTTAGGATTTTATTGGAAAAATTTGGATGTATTTCCGAAATGTAGAATTCTTTTGTTATTTCAAAAATTCACGTCAGAAATTGCATGTTTAATATGTTTAATTGTATTTTTAACAAATTATACGTGGGTAGGGTATTATAACGGGTTATTTCTATAAATTGGGTCTTGTGCACTGTTCGAACCCCGTTTGGATATAAAAATTGTATTCTTTTTCAATATTATTGATAGAAATAAATTCTATAGTTGGAAAATGTGATTTAATATTCAATGAACTCATTTTGAGTTGATGAATATCAGAAAATGGATGTTTTATTGAAGATATTAAAAATTGTAAAAAAATCGGAAAGAGGAAAAAAAGGTATGAAACGGTAAAATGTCAGAGTCACACCTGAGGGGTGATGTCTACATTTTACGTTGTTGTGTTGTGTGTAGGTTGGTGAACAGATATCCAGGGATAATATTATTGGTTGCATGTTTATTTCCTTTCTGTTAGCGTGAGGCGCTGTTTACGTTTCCGTTATGTTATTTATTTTAGGCCGGGTGGCCACACTTGCATGGTAGGAAACTGGATATCTATTATCAACCTTGTATTGTTAATTTCTCTTTTGTTTTCAAATGAAAATAATATATATATATATATATATATATATATTATATATATATATATATATATATATATATATATATATATGTAACTATTTTGTGAGCTGTTAAAGAGTTTGTGAATGCCTGAAGAGATAGTGCGTCATATCATCCGAAGTGGTGTACTATCGTGGGATCTACGGTAGGGACCACCAAGCTCATACGTGGTATGGGACGCGTATGAGAGTGGAGTCACAACTGGAATCCGGGTTTATTCCTCTCTATCTTTACCAGTGAACTTGTAATGTAAAGGTGGTCGTATACGAATGGTTTGTATATTTGGGAATCACATGTACGCCTGATAAGCATAGACGAAGATGATTGGTCAGTGATCACTAATAATCTATAGTAGTCGAACGTTCTGACACATCGAAAAGAGACCCATTGCTTACGGTCACGTCAAACAGCCAGCCTGAGCCAGATAAATGGTCAACCAAACGTGGTAAGGGCAACGACCGGCCACAAAATCAGGAACTAAAAGCCAAAGAGAAATTGTAACATCATGTCCCGACTGGGAGCGATCCAGTCGTGAATCCCAACACTCTAATTCCAATACTCCACCATTGTGTATTATGTATCTGCTGCTTTACTTTGATATATAAAATGAAATACATGTTTAATGTTTCCATTTGATCAATTAGATTTGTACATAAGGAAAATGGTATAGTGAGTACTGTTGATTGATGTAATGTCAGTTTTAAAATGTTTAGTTGCTCATCCCTGGCTATATGTACCAGTTAATCGTAGTTTATTATGTAAAACTTTGATTATTTTAAAATGATTCAGTATGCTTATTCGTTCATGCTAGGAGGGGTTATTGGCAGAAATTGTTTGTTTCCCTACTGGGTAACCATTGTTACTCACCCTTTCCTTATCTATTTTTTTAGTTTTAGATCCGAAGTTTGACGAGGCAGGTATAGAACACGAGTGAGAATCATCTGGTAGGTCAGATAGACAGCCAGAGTTCGTCACTTGGTGAGTATTGGGATTAATACCCCCTAGTGGTGTCTGTTCTTCCAAGTAGTTTTGTGGATTCTATTTTGAGCGTTAGGAATTTTGTTAGAGTGAGAACTATTTGTAAAACTTCTATATTCTGGTTATTCTTTCGCACTCTGATCTATCGTACGTTACTAGACGTATATAGGCTTCCGCTAGTATTATATTTTATATATATATGCAGGATTGTATGTCGTTTATCAGGTGCAGGTTGAACGCCTTGGAATGCTAACATAAACAGAGGAGACCATGCCGAAATTTCGAGGTGCTACATAATACCTCGAGATCTGACATGGGGATTTGTGTTAGCGTTCGGCGGGACGCCACATTGCTAAAGATCTAAATAAATAAATAAAAAATAAGAATAAAAAAATACCTACATGATCACAATGATAATTCCTTCAGACTTGGCGGAGAGATTCCTTGTTTGTGATTCCTGGCTTCGTTTCCATTACTGGATCCACTTCGGATCTCCAAGATGAAGTATATTTTCCTTAGATCTAAGTGCTTCCTAATTTTTGATGGATTTCTAGGTATTTTTGAAGGATTTCTGAATATTTTTGAGCAAAAGTTGGGGTTTGGATGATAGGTAAGGGGTTAGAACTTCAAAATTAGGATTTTGGGAAGGTTGTGGAGGCTTCTTGACCTACTTTTTCTATGTTTTTCTTTTTTATACGAAAATAGGTTGTAGAGACCCCTATTTATAGATTATTTTTAAGGGCTCTTTTAGATAGAGTTAGATTTAGATTATATTTCTTTTAGATAGTTTTAGAGTTTAATTAAAATTCTTTTAGATAGTTTTAGAGTTTAATTAAAATTCTATTAGGGTTAGGGTTTGACTTTGGTCGTATTAGATAGATTAAGGTTTTGACTTAATTCTCACTTGATTGACTAGAATTTAAGGTTTTGACTTAAGTCTAATTTGATTAACTTTAATTTTAATTAGGATTTCACTTTACATTAATTAATATTTTAATTATTAATTTCATAATTTTTAATTATTAAAATTGTAAAATTAACTTTTTACCCTCGAAGATGACTTTTTGAGTTTTAAGTCATTTTTCAATGTTTCAGGATGTTTTGGAATCAATTTTTCATAAGGAATTCAATAGGAATGTTGGTTTGTGTCATTTCTGAAATTTTTTGTTCGAAATGATTGTGAACTTTATGAGGGGTATTTTCGTAATTTGGTCAAATTTTGTGAAAATTGACGAAATGGTTTATTTGGTTTCGATTTGTTATTTTATATGTTTGAAATGATTTTCTTAAGCATATTGTGGGCTCTATAGATGTTTTCATGTTAGGTGTATTTTGGTAATTTGATCATTTTTTAGTGATTTTTATTGTAAAGCTTCTTTTTGTCTGCAAGATGATGATTTTCATGTTTTAGGGGTTATATTTTCCTAGCGTAGCGTGGTTTCTATAGTTTTATTAGTTTGAGATATCTCATCTGAATTTCTGAAACATATCTAGTAACAAATAAAGCATTGTAATAATCATCAATCATTGGGAATTGTCGTGATCGGGTTGACGAGTTGATTAATCAGACGAGTGTAAAAATGGGGTGTCTATAGAAGGAAGAAAGTAAGTGAGCTTTTGATAACCAACAAGTTCTTTCTAATTCTCCACTGCAATTTCAACATGTGGTTGAGGGCTCTCTTTTGGCTATTGGTTTATAAACAATGTCATTTTCAATTTGTGAAATTTTTTGCAGGTATTATTACAACAAGATAAAAAGCAATCTAAATGGACAATACCCGATGAACTGAAGGTTTCTTTTTCTTAACTTGTACAAATAAAGTTGGTCAAGTATCTCAAATTTTATGTAGGCTTCTATTTCGATGGTTGGATCAACTCAAACTAAACTAAATCCGTTGTCAAGCCTGAGTAGCTCAATCCTACCTGTAACTCAGGTTACATTTCTCAATTCAAGTTTTAGATAAATAATCTAAATATATAATATAATGTGTGTGTGTGCATTTTTTTATTTTATTTTTGCAGCTCTAAAGCTCACACACGACTCCACCAAACTCTTCAACTCAACCACTAGATGGTGATTGATTTGATGTATTTCGTATTTAGTTCACTTTTTTTTGTATAGTTGGTTGTATTAAATAGTTTATGCCTTTAAAACAATTTTAGTTGATTATGTGTTTTGGATTATTTTCATGGTAGTGATAAGTTGTGGCACTTGGAAATTTTTATGTTATGCACTGAGTGGATTATTGTTATTGTAATGAACCTTCAAACTAAATCAAAATCAGAAAAATAGATTTTTGTTACAAACATGGGGCTTTAATGGAATAGGGATTGCTTGTTATCTTAGTGTCTTTTAGTTAGGATTATAATCCATTTCTTAGTCTCTTTTTAACTCCTAGTATGCACAATGGAGAGAAGTTATGCATGAACTATGGGTATACAATTATAATATTTGATTGTTATTTATTTATGTATCTTTGGGTCCATTACTACTTCCAATGTGTAGCTTTGCATAATAGTTCCATATATTTTCTCTATCATGTAAGGTTAATTAGTTTCATGGAATTTTCATTTCTGAATTTGATCTTAAATAGGTGATTGTAGGCTCAATACTTGGAAGAGATAATGTTCAATATTGGGCATTGGCATTGTATGTAGAAAAAAAAATTAAAGTTTAGATATCGATTTGTAATCGATGCCTAAAGTCTCAGACTTAGGACATCAATCTTGTAGACATCGGATTTTAAATCGATGCCTAATATATATATTTTTTGTTATATAAATGTAGATTTGGAATGGTTTTAACCCATTCCAAAATTTGAGTTTTGGAACGATTTTTAGCCATACCAAATCTTGAGTCTATAACGATTTCCAGCCATTTAAATTCAATAACAACGCCTCGATAGGAGACAGTCTTTTAATCGTTTCAGACAATCTTAGGAACGGTTACAAGCCATTCCTAATTTCCATTTTTGTTGTAGTGAGGGCCTAAGAATTAGAGCCAATAACCCTTTCCTAATTGGGAACATGTTTTATGTATAGACTTGAGGTGCTCTGGAAGGATCCAAAAGTAGCTGCCATCACTCTTGCGTAAAATCTCACATGTGGAGTACATTAAAGATTTTTTAGGGCAATCCATGCAAGGTAGATTGCGCCACATTGCTCTTTGACAATGCCATATTGATCTGAAAGCATCCAAATCTTTACTTTTTCATGGTTACTTCATTGGTCTTCTAAATTGCAATGCATTCTTGATTGGTTGATTTGGTGTTCATCTAGATGAGATGAACATTGACCTGTACAATAAACACACGCGATCGATTTTCAAATAATTACATTTATTTTGTGCAATTAAGCCTAATTAGCATGGTATAACATGAAATGTGATAAATTGATGCTTAACATACTTATTTACCTAATCTAATGAAATAAGAAAAAAATCAAAATAAATACCTGGGAAAAGTACGGATAAATTAGTATTTTGAGACACTGATCACACTCCCAAACTTATTTTTTCTAGTCCTTTAAAAAAAACTTTTCCACTTTCATAGGCATCTCGATTGCATTTAACTAATGCAGCAAATCCTTCAATCATTAGGTCACCCCTAGAGGACGAGTTTGACTTGTGAGGGCTTGCAGAGAATATACCCATAAATTCTTTTAAGATTTATTAGTCATTTAGAAGTAATACTTGGTATGGAGTCTCAACTCTTATTTCTCTATGATAAAACTTAGACTTAAATTGACCTTTAAGATATAGTGATTCTAACTTAGACACTTTAGAGATTCGATTTCCTTGAGTGAATTTCAACCTTCTAAGTAATCTAAAGTACTTGGATCACTTAAGGTTTCATTCTAAAATTAGTATCCTGTCTAGGGTAGGGAGAAGTGTGGATGTTCACTTTAATAACTCTAAGGGACTTTATTTGTGATATTCTTGTGTACTCACATTTTTACACTTGACGGCTTTCACCCTACTAAAACTCTAAATTTTTCTACTTTGACTCTTTTGAATCTTTCTTTCTTTTTCACTTTGACGGATCTTTTTTTTTCTCTTACTCTTTTGCTTTCTTTTTCTTTTTTACTCCTTTTTCATTTTTTTTATAAGACAAGTAGGCAGCCCTTTTTCAAGGTACCCAATCTAATTCAATGGATATTATTCAAGATATATTCTACCTAGTTCTATTTTTCTTCTAATCAACCAATCAAATGAACAAAGAAGTTAATGTTCATCAAATCCTGATTTTTCCTTATACTTTATATAGAAAGAAGGTAGCAAGTTTATTCAATTCAACCTAGACTTTTGGTAACCTTATTAGAAGTAACTATAAACAAAAAGTAACTTTGCTCTAACTTTTGCCTAAGAGAAACACGAATGGAGACTCCATATCAAAGCTTCCAACCAAAGACTGATTTAGCATTTTGACTAAATGCTTAAAGATACAAGCTAAAATCTTGAAAAAA
Organism: Akebia trifoliata; assembly: GCF_017979445.1. Taxonomy (NCBI): domain Eukaryota; kingdom Viridiplantae; phylum Streptophyta; class Magnoliopsida; order Ranunculales; family Lardizabalaceae; genus Akebia; species Akebia trifoliata. The sequence goes on along the minus strand of NC_141386.1, from coordinate 10,382,420 downwards.
AAATACAATAAATTAGCCAAAAGATTTCAAATTTCTATGATTTTTAAATAAAAAATAAAAGAAAATAGGTGAAAATCTAACCTTACACCCCTAAACTTAAACATAATATTGTTTTCAATATTTTAGTATGCACATGCAAATGCAAAACTAAAATTCATTGAAGGAAATGAAGTGGGTTGGATTACACATGAAAATAATCCTATAGTCTTGTGATATTAACACAATGTCTCCTAAAATGATATACCACACCATTCACCATTGTCGCAGCATCGATTGTATATGTTTTATTAACCATGATCATGTTATATTATGCTAAAAGTACCACGAAAGATACTATGATCATAGTTTAGGTAATTGGTTCTTAAACTATGTCGAAAAAAAACACACCAGTATTTTCGACTTACACTATGGAAAATAGCACAAGACGAAATAACTACAAAAAAAGGGGATTTCTAAAAAATACTACAAAAAGAAACTGTTTTTGAAATAAAACGTGGATAGTACATCCTTCAGTTAAAATAAAACAACTACTGAACATAATAAACCTAATAGCATACTAACAAATAAATTCATAATGAAACATCTAATCCCTATGATGATAGTACAACCGTCAGATAAAATAAAACAACTACTGAACATAGTAAACCTAATAACATACTAACAAATAAATTCTTAATGAAACGTCTAATCCCTATGAGCTCTGCCTCTAGCAGTGAGCATTCACCAACAAAGATATTGATTAGCTCGAAAGCTCTTTGATAGTAATCATCTGCTCCTCTTGCTAATGTGTTGTAAATCGAGACTCAATCGTGTGATAAAAAATTAAAATGGATGACATGTCTAGCAAGTTCTATCTTCGACTTCCACAATTTCTATGAATTTTTTTAATATCATTAAAACCAATGGCAAAGATGATGCCACGGAACTTGATGGTAAGCGATGGAATGGTGAGATTGCCCAAAACATCGAAAATGTAAAATTCTCTCACTATTTTCGTGCAATAAACTTTGAAATCGATGTAGAGCAAATTATTCCATCCTTGTTCGACGATGGTCTCTCGAAATTACGTTCCATTGATGTTTTGAAAGTATTGAATGAAAATAGACTCCTCAAAAATTGTTCGTTTGGAAGAAGCCACGGGTACTACTACAATCAAGAGGGAAAAATGATTGACTATTGAAAATTTGATGTTGATTGGTGATCGGAAGACTGTGAAGTAGTGAATGTGATGAATCTGCAAACACAATAACTACGAGCTGGTTGTAATATAATGCTGACTAGGTTGATTACTTCATATTTGCACAAACACAGCTGAAGAAGAAGATCTGGAAAATGGATTCTTGATGGTTATGATTTTGGACAAATTTGAAAATGGAGATGGAGAAGAAGAGTTAGAGATTAAGGCTTATTATTTGATTTTAGGGTTCATGGAAAATTTTCAAATTACCCTTAAGACAAAAGAAAACCCTAAATTGCTTAGAAAACAATCATAAAATGAAAGAAATACTAATTAAGTAAATCCTAATTTGCTAAAAGAATCTTACAAATTAAAAGAAAAGAAATACTAATTCCTAAGATTTTGGATGGGAAGGTAGCTATAAGCATTCGCTTAATGTGATAAGGGATTAGCTCGTCACTTTTTAACACGTAGAGCTTGGGTGCATCAGGTATGGCATCCCCAATTCGTTGGTAACTATTTGAAGAGGGCTAGCAAAAGGGAAATCCATCGAGATGTAAACCATTCCTTTTGGTTAAGTGTTGTGCAACCTTAAACATATGAGATCAATTATTGTATTTCTTTTAGAACCTACCAATTTGGTTCCAATCGGTAACTATTCTCGATGAGGGAAATGGCCAAGTTTTACGCCTAACTAAAGAGAAAAACTGCAATACTCATCCAAAACTACTAAAACTAATAAAAACAAAAAGAATAAGTTTTCTCCTAGAAACACTAAGTTTAATATGTTTAACTCGACAAGAACTCTATTAATCCTAGTAAATCGTTTCATCAAGGAGAAGAACTTCTTTTAGAGGTACATACTTGATATATGGTTTGAGATGTTGGTCATTCATTGTGAAAGTGGACCCGTCTTTAGGATTGAGGACTTCTATAGCACCATAGTAGTAAAGTATTTTGATAATAAAAGGGCCAATCCAGCAAGACTTGAGTTTTCCTGAAAAAATGTGAAGTCTATTGTTGTACAACAAAACTCTTTTACTAGGTTCAAAATTTGGTCGAAAAATGTGCTTATCATGATAAAATTTTGTACGTTTTTTATAGCGTTAAGCATAATCATAAAAGTCATTTCTGATTTCTTTTAATTCATCAAGTTGTAATTTGCGATTTTCATCGATTTATCGATATCAAAGTTTAAGTGATTGATCGCCCAATATGCACAATGCTAAAGTTCTACAGGGAGATAACAGGCCTTGCCAAAAACTAATCGGTATAGAGATATCCCTATTGGCATTTTAAAAGTGGTTCGATAAGCCCATAATTAGTCATTTAATCTAAAAGACCAATCTTTCTATGAAGGATTGACAGTTTTTTCTAGAATGGTCTTGATTTCCCTGTAGGAAATCTCTACTTGTTCACATGTTTGTAGATGATAAAGTGTTGCAATTTTGTGAGTTATGAAATATTTCCTCATTAACACTGCAAAGATTTTATTATAGAAATGCGAGCCACCATTACTTATGATAGCTCGCGGAGTACCGAATCTCTATGAGATGGTGTCCTTGACAAAATTGATCACCACTTTATGATCGTTTGTTTTACATGCCACAACTTCTACCCATTTGGATATGTAATCAATGGGAGCGAGGATAAACTAATAACCCTAGAAAATAGGAAAGGGTCCTATAATATCTATGCCCCAAACTTTAAAAATCTCGATGATCAGGATAAGATTCTGAGGCATCTCATTTCTCTTAGAAATTATTCTTAATTTCTAACATTAACAACAAGATTTGTTAAATTCATGGGCATCTCAAAAAATGGATAGCCAAAAGAAACTATACTGTAAGAATTTTACAATGATTTTCTTACCACTAAAATGCCTTTCGTAGGTAGGATTATAAGAAAACTCTAAGATATTGGCTTGCTCACAGGTTGGAACACAATGTCTAATGATCTGGTCGAGACAATACTTAAATAAATATGGTTCATCCCAGAAATACTATTTGACTTTCAAAAAGAAATAGAGTTTCTCTTGCCTAGTCATTGAGATTGGCAATTGACTTGTAACTAGGTAGTTAACAATGTCAGCATACCACAGATTGTTAATCCGAAAAAGATTCAAAAATGGGTAAAGATTCCTCAGATGACTCAGTAATAATCCTAGATAGGTGATCAGCTACAACGTTATCTACACTTTTTTTATCTAGAATCTTGAAATCAAACTCTTGAAAGAAAAGAATCCAACAGATTAACCTTGCTTTAGTATCCTTCTTAGATAGAAGGTATTTCAAGACAACACGATCTGTATAAACCATGACTTTCAATCCTATTAGGTAGGGACGGAATTTATCAATGCCATAGATCACTGCTAGAATTTTTTTCTCTATTGTAGAGTAGTTAAGTTAAGCATCACTAAATGTTTTACTAACATATTGGATAACATGAGGATGTTTACCAATTCGATAACCCAAAACAGTGCCAATCGTATAATTCGAAGCATCGCACATAACCTCAAATGGTATGTTCCAATTTAGAGGTTGAATGTGAAATTACGGGCCTTGTACCATGTCTAAACCTAGAGGGGGAGTGAATAGGTAAATTAAAATTTTAATTTTAAAATCACCCCCACAAAGTTACTAGGTCTCTCAAATATGCTAAAATGGATACAACATAGAGATGCACAAGATTAATCTATTTTGAGTTATAGCATTGTAGACACCCCATTTTTGCACTCGCCTAATTAATCAACTCGTCAACCCGATCGCAACGATTCTCAATGATGGATGTTTATTCCATTTGCTTTATTTTGTTACCAGATATGTTTCAAAAATCCGGATGAGGTATCTCGAACTTAAAAAATCTTAGAAACCACGCTACGCTAGGAAAATATAACCCCAAAAACTTAGAAATCATCATTTTTCAAAGAAAAAGAAGCTTCACGATAAAAATCACTAAAAATTGACCAAATTACTAAAATACCCCTAAAATCAAAACAACCCTAGAACCTACGTTACACTTAGAAAAATCCTTTCAAACACATAAAACAACAAATCGAAATCAAATAAATCATTTCGCCAATTTTCATAGAATTTGACAAAATTATGAAAATGCCCCTCATAAAGTTCACGACCATTTCACACAAAAAATTTCATAAATGATAAAAATCAGCATTCTTATTGAATTCCTTACGAAAAACTATTTCTAAAACATCCTAGAACATCAAAAACCGACTTAAAACGCGAAAAGTCCTCTCCGGGGGTAAAATGGTAATTTCATAATTTTTATAATTAAAATTTTCGAAATTAATAAATAAAATATTAAATAATTAAAGTGAAACATTAATTAAATTAATTCAAAATTTTGAAATAAAAAAATCGATCAATCAGGCTCTCAGGCAAAATTGTTGAGGGTTCGCAAGATATTTCTTTAAGGACCCCTCCATTTGGGGATCCAAAGAATTAAAGATATAATAGAGGGGGGTTCTCAAAAAAAAATTAAAGTCAATCAAGCAAGACTAAAGCCAAAAATATTAAAGTCAATCAAATAAGACTAAAGTCAAAATTAAAGTCAATTAAGTAAGACTAAAGTCAAGATATTAAAGTCAATCAATTAAGACTATAGTCAAAATCTTAAAGTCAATCAAATAAGACCAAAAGTCAAAATCCTAATAGAGTTCTAATTAAATAATAACACTATTTAATAGAATTCTAACTCAAATATAACTCTACCTAAAATAATTCTAATTAAAATACAACTCTACCTAAAATAATTCTAACTAAAATACAACTCTAACTAAAAGAATTCTAATTAAACACTAATTCTATCTAAATCAACCCCTAAAAAAATCTATAAATAGGAGTCCTCACACCCTATTTTCGTATTAAATCATAAATCCTAGGAAAAATAGGTCAAGAAGCCTCTCCAACCTTCCTAAAATCCTAATTTTGAAGTCCTAACTCCTTACCTAGCATCCATACCTCAACTTTAGCTCAAAAAACACCTAAAAACCCTTCTAAAACACCTTTAAATCCATAAGAAAAATAAAAAAACTCACAGATCTAAGAAGAAGATACCTCAACTTGGAGATCAGAAATCAAATCCGATGATGGGCGAATAGTAAGGAAATACATACGTAAATACTCTTTGCTGGGGCTGAGGGAATCGTTGTAATCGGCAAGGTAACTTTCTTTTATATTTTTTTTTATTATAATTATTTGTTATTTTTTGGTCTATTTTGCAATGTAACCGATTTTTGGGAAGAAGTAGAGACCGGCACTTGCCGGGCGGGGTTGATGCCTAACACCTTCCAACCCTGTAACGTGATCCCTGGACCCGTATTTTCGTAGATTAGTTGTCTTTGTTTTTAGAGTCAATAATTGGTTCCTAGACCGTAATAACTAGGTGGCGACTCCTAAACTTCAAAGGTCAAAAGCGGATCCGTGCTCCCCGCGAATCGAAGGCGCTTTCAATGGTGACTCTGTTGGGGACCATTGAGGATCAGACTTGAAAAACCCCAAATATGGGATGCATTGCCAGTAGGACCTTTTTATTTGATTTTTAGTTATTTGTTTATTTGTTTATTTTATTTTTTTTGGCTTAATTATGGATCATTTTTTTTGGATTCCGAATACTTCGTTTTGGTACATTTTCCTTATTCAATCTATGATCATTCGGAATGACCTTAAAATCATGCAGGATTTCAAGAAGGTAATGGTCTAAAATAATGGGTGTTGACTCATTTTTTATTTGGATTATTATTATTTTTTTGTATTATCCTTTATTAATACCCTTTGGTTTAATTTTGGATATTTCGGATTTGACATATAATTTTTTTTTTTATTCAATCTAGGGTCATTTTGGGATGACCTTAAATAATGAAAGATTCAAATTGACATAAATTGATGATGGAATAATGGTGGTTGAGATGAGAGTTATGATTATTTAAAAAAAGAAAAAAAAATTGGATGAATTTTTACTTTTTTCGGTGCGTTACTAGGCATATGCGGTGAGTTGTGAAAAAAAATTATTTCTAGGTAATGCACTAAGAAATGAAAAAATTCCCTTATTTAATGTTGTTCGTGATGAGGAAAGGATTTCAAGAAAAAAAATCACAAAAAAATCACAAAATTTTTTTTTTTTTTTTACATGTGTGCTATTAGCAGAAAACAACTTTTGATGTTTTTATCTCCTTCTCCAATGTTCAAAAACGGAAAAACAGCAAACAGCAAGAAAAAAAACGCCCTCTGTTCTCTGTTCTCTCTCTTTCTCTCTCCCACTCTCTCTATCTCTCCTCCATCCTTTTTCAATCTCTTCTCCTTCTCTTCGATAGAGATGTTCTTCTTTTTCTTCTAAATCAAGCAAAGGAACAAATCTCCATCGTCAATGTCAAAGATTGGGTCGAAAAGACTGGATTTTTCTTTAAATCGACACTCTAAACTCTCTTGATGAACGGAATCAAAAGCCAATCGAGTCACCTCCACTAGACAGATCAAAGAAACTTCCAATGTTTCAATTTCAATTGGAACCGTTGATTTTGTTGACCGATTGGTCGATTCATCTCCGTATAGATTCTGCTGCTTGTTCATGATTCGTTAAAATTAAAGAGAGAGATGAGTCTGTGCCTCTTGAGAACAGCTATGACCATTCAAACCATCATCAACAGAAAAGAGAGAACTCTAGAATTAGATTTCTGGTTACAGAAAGAAACAAGAACACCAGAAATATGGAGGAGAGAAAAATAGGCCAGCCTCTAATGGTGGTGTGGATCGTCACAATTTTTCTCCATTTTCGCTTTAATTTCCTGCATCGATGACAAGTGCGCAGCTTGCAATGCTGTTGCGATGGAGCTAGAACCTGTACTTTCTAATGAGAAACCAAGGAACCGTTTGGATGCTTAAGGTTAAAGTAGGGGAAAAGTGATAGATTAGAGTCAGCAAACTAAGAGTTTTTAAACTCTTGGATGGTCTCTGTGAAAAGATGCAAGATTACACCCTTGAGAAGCTAGCTTCGAACAGACAAGAAAGGGTCAAAGTAAATGACTGAGATCCCTTCATTACATTGACCCTTTCCATCACCACCAGATTATTTGAACGGTGGAGAAAAGCCTAACCCATGGAAGTATATTTGCTGATATACGGTATTTTCTCTCTCTTCTTTTTAATTTGATATGGCTTCATTTAGTCAAAATTAGAAGATTTGATAACATGAAACAGCACGCCATTTTACTTGGAACAAGAATGAATAACAATGATGTTTTAATAGTTGTTACAGATATTTTAATAAGGTGGGCCACTGATATTTTTATCTGGACCATTACTTGGTGGAACCACATGGATCTGAGTCTGATTTGAAAGTCAAACTAATGCCTAGAAAAGTCTGTAATAATTCCTAAAATATCACTGTTGATCATTAATAATGCCCTCAATTGTTGTATGTTAAAAAAAAATAAAAAAATAAAAAGATAAAGATTTACTTGGCATAGTTAGTGTTGCGTTTGGATAAAAAAATACTAAGTTTTTGCTTTATTAAGCCTATCGATTAACAAAGTTTTGGAGTGGACCCTCATCTTTTGAAATAAATTACTTATAACATTTTTTTTGTCCTTTGGCCATTGCATGAAAGGAACATTGTAATAATTTATTATATAATGTAGGTCTATTTCATGACTTGATAAGTAAGGAAATTTTCTTATCAGTGAAAGTTTCCTAACTTTAGCAATAGAGAACATTTAGATAAAGTAAGGCTAGCCTTACTAGTTTAGTAAGATTTCTTTCTTACTAAGGGCTATTGAGAAAATCACGTGGCACCCGAAAAAGAGAAAAAAAATTCGTTTTGATATCATGAGTTTGTAGAGGATGGAATTTTAAGAGTTTTTCTTAAAGATTTCGAAATTTTCTTTTTTGAATTTAAACTTCGAATTGTGATAGTCGTTCACTTTCAAAATCTTAGGTCCAAGCTTGAAAAAAATAGGAATTTATTGTCGAATTTTATTTTTCAATTTTAAGCTTTTTACGTGAAACCTAGAAGGTTGTGGTATTGATGTGCCAATGTGATGGTCCACATGAGCTCAATAACCCTTAGTAAGGTTTCAAATCTTACTTAGTTGGTTACTATAGCCTATGTTCTCACTCCCAAATTTATCGTGTAACAACTTCATAAAGTAAGGAAATTTTTAAAAAATTCAACAAGAAGGTTTGCCAAGTATCTCTCTTTCTCAACAAAAAAAAAAAAAAACAGAAAAAAAAAAAAAAAAAAAAAAAAAGGGATTCTTCTTGTGCCTCAATGATTGATATTATTTTGTATTATCTAATTGATTGATCATCTTAATCCTTTTTTGCACTATCTTTATTGACTTGTGAAAGCGCCCTCGATCCGCGGGGTGCGTGGATCCGCTTTTGACCCTTGAGGTTTGGGAGTCGCCACCTAGTTATTACGGTCTAGGAACCGATCAATGACTCTAAACGGATAAAACTAATCTAAAACAAAAAAAAAAACTGAATTCGGGGATCATGTTACGGGATTGGAAGGTGTAGGCACCAATCCCGCCCGGCCAAAGCCGGTCTCTACTAAATTCCCAAGTAAATTACATTGCTAAAACCTAGATAAAAATAGAAAATAATAAAAAAAAAAATACCTTTCCGATGCAAGGACTTTATTCCCTCAGATCTGACAAAAAAAGCTCCTTGTACCGTGCTCCCTTGCTTCGTTCTGCTTCCGGATTTGACTTCGGATCTCCGAGGTAAGGTATCTCCTTGTTTTTGAATTTGAACTCTTCAAGTTCGTTGCAGATTTGGGGATGTTTTTAGAAGGCTTTTGGGTGTTTTCTAGACTAAAATTGAAGGATTGATGTTAGCTAAGGAGTTGGGGCTCCAAAACTAGGGTTTATGGGGGGCTAGGGGAGCTTCTAGACCTACTTCTCTTAGGGTTTATGATTTGATACGAAAATAGGGTGTGAGCACCTCTATTTATAGATGTTTTTAGGGGTTGATTTGGATAGAGTTAGTGTTTAATTAGAGATCTTTTAATTAGAGTTGTGTTTTAGTTAGACTTATTTTAGGTAGAGTTGTGTTTTAATTAGAATTGTTTTAGGTAGAATTGTGTTTTAATTCAAATTATTTTAGGTAGAATTGTTTTTAAGTTAGAACTCTATTAGATAGAGTTGTTATTTAATTAGATCTCTATTATGACTTTTAGTCTTATTTGATTGACTTTTAATGTTTTGACTTTGGTCTTAATTGATTGACTTTCAATATCTTGACTTCAGTCTTGCTTAATTGACTTTAATTTTGACTTCAGTCTTACTTGATCGACTTTAATACATTGACTTCAGTATTGCTTGATTTACTTTAAATTTTTGGAGAAGGCCCCTCCATTATTTCTTTAATTCTTTGAACCCCCAAATGGAGGGGTCCTTAAAGAAATATCTCACGAACCCTCAACAATTTTGCCTGAGAACCCGATTGATCGATTTTTTAGGTTCAAAATTTTAAATTAATTTCATTAATGTTTCACTTTAATTATTTAATATTTATTTATTAATTTCGAAATTTTTAATTATGAAAATTGTGAAATTACCGTTTTGCCCCCGGAGAGGACTTTTCACGTTTCAAGTCGGTTTTTAATGTTCCAGGATGTTTTAGAATCGATTTTTCGTAAGGAATTCAATGGAAATATTAGTTTTTGTTATTTATGAAGTTTTTTTGTGTGAAATGGTTGTGAACTTTACGAGGGGCATTTTTGTAATTTTGTCAAATTCTGTTAAAATTGGTGAAATGATTTATTTGGTTCCGATTTATTATTTTATGTGTTCGAGAGAGTTTTCCTAAGCGTAACGTAGGCTCTAGGGTTGTTTTGAGGTTAGGGATATTTTGGTAATTTGGTAATTTTTAGTGATTTTTATCGTGAAGTTTCTTTCTGGTCTGCAAGATGATGATTTCTATGTTTCTGGGGTCGTATTTTCCTAGCGTAGCGTAATTTCTAAGGTTTTGTGAGTTCGAGATACCTCATCCGGATTTCTGAAACATATCTGATAACAAAATAAAGCATTGGAATACACATCCATCATTGGGAATCATTGCAATTGGGTTGACGAGTTGATTAATCAGGCGGATGCAAAAATGGGGTGTCTACAACTTGTATGATATGCATGTCTTAATCTTGATTTTGATTACTTTGGATATTTATATTTTATGATCATATTATTTCTAATATCTATATTGTGATGATATGATTTGGGCCATGGGCCCATTTGTTTAAAAAAGGCCCCGGGCACACCCCACCCTGTTTTACACACACCACATGCACGTTTACTGTTTTGCACACTTACACGTCCTATATAGCCAATGTGGCACTAGTGCGTGGCCCGGTCTCTTCGGAAATCCGACGTCATTCATGAAAACCACTACTTCAGTCACGTACCTTAGGGTATATGAAACTAGGGCATCAATACCGTCTGATCAGGTGATTCTGAGAGGAATATTGATGCACCCAGGCTGGAGCGACCTGAGCCTTTGACCTATTGTGAGCCACACAGTCACATGTCTCGATTGCCAACGTAGTACTAGTACGTGGTCGGTCTCCTTGTGGGATGTCAAACCATTTATAAAAGCTATAACTCTTGACTCGTACTCGTAGTTATATAAAAGATAATCCAAGTACATCAATTGCACTTCTTGGTCAAAATCAGTGCCTAAGCGAGATCCTGCCCCGTTGTACCCTACTGTACGAGGGGGATAGACTACGTCTATTCTATACAAGAGGTATTTAAGTGGGCCCTTGCTCAGCATTGTGCGGCACCTCTCAACTGGGGATCAAACTGACTGTTTTTGACTTCAGAGAAGTGAGTTGAGGTTTTAGATTATCACCTATACGGTATATCAAACCAAGTCACCACGTATCGAGAGATATATAAGTGTGTTTGGGCAAGGGTGGCCAGATAAATTGCATTGCACGTAGTAAACCTAGAGTCTAGAAGCTTTCCTATAGGTCACGACCTGAACTTACTATGAGTGTTCCCGGGTTGCTCAATTTAATCCAATTAACAGGTAAGTAAATGAACTAATTCAGACTGATCAAACAAAACCCGTAATATCGGTCCGACCCAATCGGTGAAATGTACCGATTAAGTTGAACCACTTAAACCAGTTGGCCCAATTGACAAATGGATCAAACTGATCAATACCAAATCAGTTGGACTAATTGGTTTCACTTTTAAAGATCTAGACCACTTTGTATAGAAAGATTCGATCTTAGGATCAAATTAATTTGTCTAATCAAAGGTTCAATCCCAATCAAGGGTAGACCCGCGTCTAACCTTTCTCACTTTTTTGGTCACTATAGACTTATAGTGCATTTGGATTCGATATTTTCCACTGGACTTGGGCTATTCTATATCGAAACTTTAATCATGTGGTTAAGAGTCAAACTTTTAGAGTCAATGGTTAACCTTGATTTACTTCCAATCAGGTGATAATTGGTCCCAAATGTTCTAAACCTCCATCTGTACCACTGTGGGTCTGTGAAAAGAGTCGTCTTTCCAGAGTACCATTGCCAAGTAGTCAGTCTTTGCCACGAGAAGAAACGAGTACCATGGATGAAGCTGCGCTCCGTCAGATTTTAGAATCTTTTCAAGCATAGATTATTGCTTCTGTCCAAACACAAATTGAATCCCTAAAAATTAAAAAGGGAAAAGATAAAGCTATAGAACCTTAGGATGTGTTTGACCTCGTTAAAAATCAAGAAGATGATCAGTTACACGTTGACCCTATCCTAGCTCATCGAATAACTCAGGTTGAAACTGCTTTGAAGAACATCAAAGACCCTGATGATCTTACTCTTGGAGTAGGGGCAATGACCTTGTTTCCCACGGTCCGTCTACCAGAAAAGTTCATAATGCCAGATATGGAAAAGTTTGACGGTATTGGATGCCCTAGGACTCACTTAAAAGTATATGTCGGCATAATGCAATCTCAGGGTCTGAGTGAAGAACAGATGGCTCAACTTTTTCAAAGAACCCTTACAGGTCCTGCCCTACGCTGGTTAATGTCATTGGACTCATCTCGGGTAAGAACATGGTATGAATTGATGAAAGAATTTATTGGTCGATATTCATTCAACACGAATATTGAACTCACAAGAAGAGACCTAGAAACTACTAAACAGAAACCTGAGGAAACTTTCACTGAGTTCATTGCTCGATGGAGAGCTAAAGCCGCTCAATTATGGGACCGACCTCAAGAGAAGGAACAAGTCAAGATTATCTTCAGGAATCTCACTCCAAATTATGCCAAGTACTTGATGCCTCAGTACCTTCCCACTTTTCAATCCCTCCTTGAGGTTGGAAATCAAGTTGAGGATGCCTACTCTTCGGGACTTTTTAGTAATTCGTCTGATTCAAAACCCAAACATTTCAAACCTAATGTCAATTCCTTACAAGTGACCGACACCTCCTTCACACTATCTCCTCAAGCTACTCAGCCTTTACAAGCTAAGCCTAGGAGACAGTTTACCAATCTTGGATGTCTCTTAGTGTTGCTTATAAAAAATTGATGAAAAGGGGATTGTTGACACCTTTAAAACCTAAGCCTTTACCTAATCCACTTTTCCCAAATATGGATAATGGACAATTCTATGAATTCCATCAGATGCCTGGTCATATTCTTGACAGGTGTATTACTCTCCGTCATACTATCCAAGGCTTGATTGAATAAGAAAAGGTTATCATACCCACTCCTACTACTCCCAATGTTAAGACTAACCCTTTGCCTACTTTTCAAAATCAACCCCCTCCTACTATGAACCTAATATCCATATCCAAACCCGAAACAATTGATCAAATTTCTTTCATTCACCCAATGGGTCTTAATAGTGCATTCTCTCCATGCCAGAATGAGCACAACTACCCTAAGACAGTGATAGAACTGAAGAACAGAGAAATTATTGAAGCAACGGGTTGTCCCGCATATGACAGGCTTGAATCAGAATTATGAAGAGATAGTAAAAGCAGACAAGTTCAAGTTATCCATAAAAATAACCGAAGTGGCATAGACTCTAGAATTGTGTCCCTCCATTCAGAATGATGTCGTCTTTTAAGTCTTCTTAAATTTTTTTAGCTTCAGCTACGTGAGTCTTTGAATTCAGTTAGACATCTTTATTTTTAGGTTTTAATAAGGTTTGTCAGTTTATGTTCTTTTCAATTCCAATAAATAAAGAAGCTTTTGATTATCATGTGTGCAATAATGATGTGAATATAAAATCTAGCATGAGAAATGACTTAAAGCTCACTAATCAAATTTGATAAATATTGGAATTAAAGAGTACACTCAAGAAGTACAAATTGGTAATACGTTATCCTTAGGAGAACATGAGAGAATAATAAACTTACTTGAGAAATCCAGCAATGTTCTTGCATAGTCTCATAAGAATATATGGATGGATCGCACAAAAACATAGATCAAGATGTAAAGTCAAGAGTGATTTCAAAGTCAAAGATTATTGGTCAAAAATGATATAGCTGAATGTATTGATAAAAAAACTAAGACTTACAAGTGGATCTACTATGTTTTTCACTCAAAAGAGGAGAGTTTTCATTCATAAGAGAATAAAAGATTTTCTCGAAGTTTTAGAAGAGTTGAATAGTCAGAAAACTCGATCATACTCGATTTCACAAAAGAAGACTAAGAATATTCATTCTCAAAAGAAAACCTTACTCGACAGAGCAATCTAGATATCGAATTCCTAAAACTTTGAACAAGTCAAGCAGCATTCATCAAAGGAGGCCTTCTTTGGTCAAACAATTATCCTATCTTACTAAAAAAGAAAAAATAACCTTCTTTAGCTCCTCGCAGCCTTTAAAAAAATAAAAGTAATAGCCTCTTCTTTCTAAACCATACCGACCAACCTTAGGAGGGAATCTTAGTATGAACTACGTTTTGACCTGATCCTAAAAAAGAAAAGAAAAGAAATATTTGGGGTACGTAGGCAACCTGAGAAGTTACTTCAGGCTCGGTCATACAAAAAAATGATAAAAAAATAAAAAAAAGAATATTAGACTAGGGGCATTTTGGGAAGTTGAGCCTTTATCTTTTCTTTCTAAACCATGTCCTAAGCCCACCTATTAAGTCCTCTTGAATGCTAATTGACTCGGTTAAGGTGCAGGGAACCAAGATTTTGTCGAGTTGGTTATTCAAGATCATCAAGAAAAAAAGAGAAGCCCACTAAGTCGAAAACCCGAAAAGGCGACTTAGACAAAATTTAGGGCATAACCATAAAAAAGAAAGTCTGGTAGGTTGAAAACCTAAAAAGACGACCTAAGCAAAAATCAAAGCAACATCAGAAAAAGAGAAACAAATCCCGCTAGATTGAAAACCTGAAGAGGCGATCTAGGCAAAAATTAGGACATCATCAAATGGGAGGAAATGTCCTATCAAGAAAAAAATTCAGAAGGAAGCTTATGCAGAAACTAGAAAATACAGAACCATTCAAGCCACAATATTCGTTTCTCAGCCAAGAGCTCACATCCATCGAAGACAATGTTGAAGTAAAAAAAAATCAGAAGTCATCTTGAACATTGTAGGATCTTCAAAAGTATGTTTACTTGTTCAAGTGTTCACTAATAGAAGACGCAGAATCATCAACCACTTTGAAGAGAAAGATCTTCTATTCTAATATTTATTAAGATTTTTTAAGTCCAGCTCAAGCATTTCTCAAAAATAATGATCAATTCTTTATTGCACATATGATAATCTTAAAAGTCTTAAATTTAAGAGAATGTTAGTTCTTCTATCTATCATACATCAGAGTCCATATTTTTCAAACGTAATCTATTCTATCAGTCTCGTAGTCAAGTCCCAGTTAAAGTCAACCTTGAAACTAGGGGCATTTTTGAGTTTTTGTTCTTAATCACATGATAAAAAAAAATCTTACAAAAGCGTAAAAGTCCGACGAAGTCCAATGATAATTATGAATCCAGATGCATGATAAGCCAATAAAGGCCTGATCTTTCAAACTTTGAGCTCGATTTTAAATCATTGAATGAATTAATAGGATTGTTTAAGTTCTTATAAATCTAAGCCCGAGAAACGTGGCTTAGTAAGTTCGAGTCCGAGAAACGAAACTCCAACTTTTTAAATCATAGAATGAATAGGTTTTTTGAAGTGCCTACAAACCTAAGTTCGAGTTCGAGAAATGAGACTCCAACTTTTTGAATCATAGAATGAATAGGCTTTCTGAAGTGCCTACAAACCTAAGTTCGAGTCCGAGAAACAAGACTCCAACTTTTTGAATCATAGAATAAGTGGACTTTTTGAAGTGCCTACAAACCTAAGTTCGAGTCCGAGAAACGAGACTCCAACTTTTTGAATTATAAAATGAATAGACTTTTTGAAGTGCCTATAAACCTAAGTTCGAGTTCGAGAAACGAGACTCCAACTTTTTGAATCATAGAATGAATAGACTTTTTGAAGTGCCTACAAACTTAAGTTCGAGTCCGAGAAACGAGACTCCAACTTTTTGAATCATATAATAAATAGGCATTTTGAAGTGCCTGTAAACCTAAGTTCGAGTCCGAGAAACGAGATTCCAACTTTTTGAATCATAAGTTTTTTAAAGTGCCTACAAACCTTAGCTCGAGTCCGAGAAACAAGACTCAATGCTTAATAGGATTGTTTAAGTTCCTCTAAACCTTAGTCAGAGTCCGAGAAACGAGACTTCAGCTTTGTTTGAATTATATTGAATTAACATGATTGTTTAAGTTCTTTAGCCCGAGAAGCGTGGCTATAATAGGCTCGAGTCAGATAAACGAGACTCAAACTTTTTCGAACTCTAAAAAAGAATTTCAAATAAGATTTAATGAAGTTCCTACAATGTTATGACTCCAATTACCTCATTATTCAACCTTGTCATGATTGTTTTCGTTGCACAAGCGCATCTCAATTTTTGAATCATTATTGTTAGCGAGAGAAGAACTCTAGGACCTGACACATTTTTACTCGGCATCACACCATTGCACACAGTGCACTTTTGCATTAGTCAAGGAGAATTTTTTAAAATTCGAGGATCTGACATCGTCAGTGAGAGTTCAAGCTCGAGGACCTGACAAACTTGTTCGGGGAGAGTTTTACCCTCAAGGATCCGAACGTCCCGACGAATTGCTAAATAAGACTACAAAATGAACTGTCACTACCTTTGGCATTCAGATATCGCACTATCTACCAAAATAGATTTGTTATCTAGTTTGCTTCAACCCTCTGCCAAAGAGAGGCATCTATAGAAATCTCATTTTTGCATTCGCCTAATTAATCAACTCGTCAACCCGATCGCAACGATTCCCAATGATGTATGTTTACACCATTGCTTTATTTTGTTACCAGATATGTTTCAAAAATACGGATGAGGTACCTCGAACTGAAAAAACCTTAGAAACCACGCTACGCTAGGAAAATATAACCCCAAAAACTTAGAAATCATCATTTTTCAAACAAAAAGAAGCTTCACGATAAAAATCACTAAAAATTAATCGAATTACGAAAATACCCCTAACATCAAAACAACCCTAGAGCCTACGTTACGCTTAGGAAAATCCTTTCGAACACATAAAACAACAAATCGAAATCAAATAAATCATTTCGCCAATTTTCATAGAATTTGACAAAATTATGAAAATGCCCCTCATAAAGTTCACGACCATTTCACACAAAAAATTTCATAAATGATAAAAACCAGCATTCTCATTGAATTCCTTACTAAAAATTGTTTCTAAAACATCCTAGAACATCAAAAACTGACTTAAAACGCGAAAAGTCCTCTTCGAGGGTAAAACGGTAATTTCATAATTTTTATAATTAAAAATTTTGAAATTAATAAATAAAATATTAAATAATAAAAGTGAAACATTAATCATATTAATTCAAAATTTGAACTAAAAAAATCGATCAATCAGGCTCTCAGGCAAAATTTTTGAGGGTTCGCAAGATATTTCTTTAAGGACCCCTCCATTTGGGGATCCAAAGAATTAAAGATATAATAGAGGGGGGTTCTTAAAAAAAATTAAAGTCAATCAAGCAAGACTAAAGTCAAAGATATTAAAGTCAATCAAATAAGACTAAAGTCAAAATTAAAGTCAATTAAGTAAGAATAAAGTCAAGATATTAAAGTCAATCAATTAAGACTAAAGTCAAAATCTTAAAGTCAATCAAATAAGACCAAAAGTCAAAACCCTAATAGAGTTCTAATTAAATAATAACACTATTTAATACAATTCTAACTCAAATATAACTCTACCTAAAACAATTCTAATTAAAATATAACTCTACCTAAAATAATTCTAACTAAAATACAACTCTAACTAAAAGAATTCTAATTAAACACTAATTCTATCTAAACCAACCCCTAAAAAAATCTATAAATAGGAGTCCTCACACCCTATTTTCGTATCAAATCATAAAACCTAGGAAAAATCGGTCAAGAAGCCTCTCCAACCTTCCTAAAATCCTAATTTTGAAGCCCTAACTCCTTACCTAACATCCATACCTCAACTTTAGCTCAAAAAACATCTTAAAGCACCCTCGATCCGCGAGGTGCGCGGATCCGCTTTTGACCTTTGAGATTTGGGAGTCGCCACCTAGTTATTATGGTCTAGAAATCGATCAATGACTCTAAACAGATAAAGAACTAATTTAGAATAGAAAAAACTGAATTCGGGGATCATGTTACGGGGTTGGAAAGTGTTAGGCACCAACCCTGCCCGGCCAAAGCCGGTCTCTACTAATTTTTCAAATAAGTTACATTGTTAAAAAAAATATAGATAATAATAAAATCAAAAATAAGAAGTTATACCTTTCCGATTGCAAAGACTTTGTTCCCTCAAATCCGACAAAAATTGCTCCTTGTACCGTACTTCTTGCTTCGTTCTGTCTCCGGATTTGATTTTCGATCTCCGAGACAAGGTATCTCTTCTTCTTAGATCTGAATTCTTCGAGTTTGTTAATGGATTTTGGGGTGTTCTTGAAGGGCTTTTAGGTATTTTTTAGGCTAAAATCGAAGAAGGGATGTTATGTAAGGAGTTGGGGCTTCAAAACTAGGGTTTATGAGAGGCTAGGGGGGCTTTTAGACCAACTTCTCTTTGGGTTTATGATTTTATATAAAAATAACGTGTTAGGACCTCCATTTATAGATTTTTTTAGGAGTTGATGTAGATAGAATTAGTGTTTGATTAGAGTTCTTTTAATTAGAGTTGTATTTTAGTTAGAATTGTTTTAGGTA
Organism: Akebia trifoliata; assembly: GCF_017979445.1. Classification (NCBI taxonomy): domain Eukaryota; kingdom Viridiplantae; phylum Streptophyta; class Magnoliopsida; order Ranunculales; family Lardizabalaceae; genus Akebia; species Akebia trifoliata. Next base: position 10,363,981 of record NC_141386.1, on the reverse strand, counting down.
GAATTGTATTTTAGTTAGAATTATTTTAGGTAGAGTTGTATTTTAGTTAGAACTCTATTAAATAGAGTTATTATTTAATTAAAACTTTATTAGGGTTTTGACTTTTGGTCTTATTTGATTGACTTTTAATATTTTGACTTTAGTCTTAATTGATTGACTTTTAATATCTTTACTTTAGTCTTGCTTAATTGACTTTAATTTTGACTTTAGTCTTATGTGATTGACTTTAATACCTTGACTTTAGTCTTGCTTGATTGAATTTAAATTTTTGGAGAACCCCCCTCTATTATATCTTTAATTCTTTGGACCCCCAAATGGAGGGGTCCTTAAAGAAATATCTCACGAACCCTCAACAATTTTTCATGAGAGTCCGATTGATCGATTTTTTTAGTTCAAAATTTTAAATTAATTTCATTAATATTTCACTTTAATTATTTAATATTTTATTTATTAATTTTGAAAATTTTAATTATGGAAATTATGAAATTACCATTTTCCCCCCAGAGAGGACTTTTCACGTTTTAAGTCGGTTTTTAATGTTCTAGGATGTTTTCGAATCGATTTTTCGTTAGGAATTCAATGGAAATATTAGTTTGTGTCATTTATGAAATTTTTTGTGTGAAATGGTCATGAACTTTATGAGGGGCATTTTCCTAATTTTGTCAAATTCTGTTAAAATTGGGGAAATGATTTATTTGGTTTCGATTTGTTGTTTTATGTGTTCGAAATCATAACGTAGGCTCTAGGGTTGTTTTGATGTTAGGGGTATTTTGGTAATTTGATCAATTTTTAGTGATTTTTATCGTGAAGCTTCTTTTTGTCTGAAAAATGATGATTTCTAAGCTTCTGGGGTTATATTTTCCTAGCGTAGCGTGGTTTCTACAGTTTTGTCAGTTCGAAATACCTCATCTAGATTTCTGAAACATTTCTGGTAACAAAATAAAGCAATGGAATAAACATCCATCATTGGGAACCGTTGCGATCGGGTTGACGAGTTGATTAATCAGGCGAGTGCAAAAATGAGGTGTCTACAGATGCCCCTCTTTGGCAGAGGGTTGAAGCAAACTAGATTGCAAATCTATTTTGGTAGATAGTGCGATATCTGAATGCCAAAGCTAGTGATAGTTCATTTTGCAGCCTGATTTAGCAATTCGTCGGGGTGTTCGGATCCTTGGGGGTAAAGCTCTCCCCGAACTAAAAAATGTCAAGTCCTCGAGCAAAGCTCTCACTGGTAGTGTCAAATCCTTGAATTTTAGAGAATTCTCCCTGACTAAAAAATGCAAGTGTGAGTGTATGTATTGTGTGAAACTGATCAAAGATTGAGAAAAAAACTAAGTATAATCTGAGCATAATCTGACCAAAGTGAGCATAATCTGAGCAAAATTTGAATGTCTTCTTTTACCTACCTTAGGTGAACGAGTAATAAACTAATTTTTTGAAAGTCCTACTCTACCTGCCCAGGGTGAGAGTAATGAACTAATTTTTTTGGGAAGTTCTACTCTACCTACTCGGAGTGAAAGAGTAATGAACTAATTTTTTTGAGAGTCCTACTCTACCTGCCCAGGGTGAAAGAGTAATAAACTAATTTTTTTGGGAAGTTCTACTCTACCTACTCGGAGTGAAAGAGTAATGAACTAAATTTTTTAGGAGTCCTACTCTACCTGCCCAGGGTAAAAGAGTAATGAACTAATTCTTTTTTTTGGAAAAGTTCTACTCTACTTACTCGGAGTGAAAGAGTAATGAACTAATTTTTTAGGGGTCCTACTCTACCTGCCCAGGGTGAAAGAGTAGTGAACTAATTTTTTTTGGAAGTTCTACTCTACCTACTTAGAGTGAAAGAGTAATGAACTAATTGTTTTGAGAATCCTACTCTACCTACCCAGGGTGAAAGAGTAATGAACTAATTATTTTGGGAAGTTCTACTCTACCTACTCGGAGTGCAAGAGTAATGAACTAATTGTTTTGGGAGTCCTACTCTACCTGCCTAGGGTGAAAGAGTAATGAACTAATTATTTTGGGAAGTTCTACTCTACCTACTCGGAGTGAAAGAGTGATGACCTAATTTTTTGGGAGTTCTACTCTACCTGCCCAGGGTGAAAGAGTAATGAACTAAGTTTTTTTGGGAAGTTCTACTCTACCTACTCGGAGTGAAAGAGTAATAAACTAAGCTTTTTGAGAGTCCTACTCTTCCTACCCAGGGTGAAAGAGTAATGAACTAATTTTTATTATTTTTTAAGTTCTACTCTACCTACTCGGAGTGAAAGAGTAATGAACTAATTTTTTTGGGAGTCCTACTCTACCTGCCCAAGGTGAAAGAGTAATGAACTAATTTGTGGCGCCCCGCCGAACGCTAACACAAATCCCCATGTCAGATCTCGAGGTATTATGTAGCACCTCGAAATTTCGGCATGGTTTCCTCTGTTTATGTTAGCATTCCAAGGCGTTCAACCTACACCTGATAAACGACATACAATCCTGCATTTACATACATAATGTAATAACGAGCGGAAGCCTATATACATCTAATATCGTACGATAAATCAGAGTGCGGAAGAAGAAAATTTATATACAGGATTATACAGAGATTTTCTCACTCTAACAAAAGTCCTAACGCTCAGAACAACATCTATAATACTACCTAGACAAACTAACACCATTAGAGGGGTGTAGCCCCAATACTCACCAAGTGACAAAGTTTGGCTATCTATTTGACCCACCAGATGATTCTCACTCGTGCTCTATACTTGTCCCGCCAAGCTTTAGATCTGAAACTAAAAAAATAGTGAAGGAAAGGGTGAGTAACAATGGTTACCCAGTAAGGAAGCAACAATTTCTGCCAATAACCTTTCCTAACATGAACGAATAAACATACTGAATCATTTTAAAATAAACAAAATTTTACAAAAGAAAACTACGATTAACTGGTACATATAGTCAGGGATGAGCAACTAAACATTTTAAAACTCACATTACATCGATCAGCAGTACTCACTATAACATTCTCTTTTATTACAAATCTAATTGATCAAATGGAAACAATAAACATGCATTTCATCTTATAGATCAAAATAAGCAACAGATACATAATACACAATGGTGGAGTATTGGAATTAGAGAGTTGGGATTCACGACTGGATCGCTCCCAGTCGGGACATGGTGTTACAATTCTTCTCGGGCTTTCAGTTCCTGATTTTGTGGCTGGTCGCTGTTTACCACGCTTGGTTGACCATTTATCCGGCTCAGGCTGGCCGTTTGACGTGACTGTAAGCAATGGGTCTCTTTTCGATGTATCAGAACGTTCGACTACTATAGATTGTTAGTGATCACTGACTAATCATCTTCGTCTATGCCTATCAGGCGTACATGTGATTCCCAAAGATACAAACCATTCGTATACGGCCACCTTTACATTACAAGTTCACTGGTAAAGATAGAGAGGAATAAACCCGGATTCCAGTTGTGACACCACTCTCATACGCGTCCCATACCACGTATGAGTTTGGTGGTCCCTACCGTACATCCCAGGATAGTACACCACTCCGGATGATATGATGCACTATCCCTTCAGGCATTCACAAACTCTTTAACAGCTCACAAAATAGCTACTTATATATATTATTTTCATTCGAAAATAAAAGAGAAATTAACAATACAAGGTTGAGAATAGATATCAAGTTTCCTACCATGCAAGTGTGGCCACCCGGCCTAAAATAAATAACATAACAGAGCGCCTCGCGCTAACAGAAAGTAAATAAACATGCAACCAGTAACATTATCCCTGGATATCCGTTCACCAACCTGCTATACAACACAACAACGTAAAATGCAGACATCACCCTCGGGTGTGACTCTGACATTTTACCGTTTCATACCCTTTTTCCCTTTTTTCGACTTTTACAGTTTTCAATCTCTTCATAAAATATCCGTTTTCTAATATTCATCAACTCAATATGAGTTCATTGAATATTAAATCACATTTTTCAACTATAGAATTTATTTCTATCAATAATATTGAAAAAAAAATACAAATTTCATATCAAAACGGGGTCCGAGCAGTGCACAAGACCCAATTTATGGCAATAACCCGTTAAAATACCCTACCCACGTATAATTTGTTAAAAATACAAGTAAACATATCAATCATGCAGTTTCTGGCGTGAATTTTTCAAATAACAAAATAATTCTATATTTTAGAAATACATCCAAATTTTTTTGATAAAATCCTAAATGCAATTTTCACAATCAACGATTACTAATAGAAATTAAGAGTTCCTTACAATCACTAGGCGACGGAATTGAAGCACGTGCGCGGAAATCGAGGCGAACGGCGCAGAAATCGAGACGGACCGAACTTCGAAGCGGCTGATTTTCGAAACTGGCCAGGTGATTTTGAAGATCTCGATGTGCTCGTCTCTTCTCCCTTCTACGGCGAAAGACGGTTTGACCCCGAAATCGATGAAAATCGAGGTCGAAGTTACGAAAATCTCCGTATAAAAATACGGCTGATTTTTTACTATACGGGGTGAAAAAGACGAGAAAATGGGAGGAATTTGATTGGGTTGTGTAGAGAATGAGGCTGCGGACGTTTCTCCCTTCTGCGTCGGAAGACGATTTGACCCCGAAACGGACGAAATCCGAGGTCAAAATTTCAAAGTTTCCGTATCCAAATACGGCTGATTTTTGACGATATTGGATGAAATAGAAAGTGAAATGAAGAAATGTTGGGTGGGTTTTGTAGATGTTGAGGCTGCGGATCTTTTTTCCTTCTGCGGCGATCGTCGACGGCGAGCCGTTTGCACGAGATCTGAGGTGGAAGTTTGAAGAAAAAAAATGAATTTTTCGTTGTATATGTCGCGGTTGAAATGACGAGTTGGGGAAGATGAGATTAAAAAAAAAATTAAAAATATTATTTAAATAAAATGTGGGACGAATTCGGTATTTTATCAATTGTTTCGATCGATGATAACTTGATCATTCGGACTCCAAAACTAACAAATGAATGCTCTATTTTGTCTAATTTTTCGTTCTGGATCTAATGGTGTAGTCAATTTCTACAAATTATGTCTCCATCAAAAAGTTACATTTTTGGCCTGAGGTGACCCCTAAACTTGATGTCGTTCTCGTTTTTGACGATAATCCGACTTCCTGTCACCAAAAATGACAAATAAATGGTCCATATTCAATAATTTCTCGTTACGAACCCAATGGTATAATCGAATTTTAAAAATTATTTCTCTAACACAAAATCACTGTTTTAGCCTGGTCCGACACGATAATCGAGGATCTTGCAATTTTTATATTCGGACTCGCATTTGAGCGTGCTTACAGGCTAAATTATGTTTTTCGATCATTTTGAATCTAATGGTGAAGTCAGATTCCATTAAAAATGATCAGAAATATCCTAAAATTTTACCCCTAAGTCCCACTTTCAAGATTTTCTTAAAATACCACTATTTATTTTTTTCTCGAGATACGAATTAAAAATTTGGGGTTTTACATAATTTTTTTGGGAAGTTCTATTCTACCTACTCGGAGTGAAAGAGTAATGAACTAATTATTTTTGGAAGTTCTACTCTACCTACTCGAAGTGAAAGAGTAATGAACTAAGTTTTTTGGGAAGTTCTACTCTACCTACTCGGAGTGAAAGAGTAATGAACTAATTTTTTGGGAGTCCTACTCTACCTGCCCAGGGTGAAAGAGTAATGAACTAATTTTTTTGGGAAGTTCTATTCTACCTACTCGGAGTGAAAGAGTAATGAACTAATTTTTTTTGGAAGTTCTACTCTACCTACTCGAAGTGAAAGAGTAATGAACTAATTTTATTTTTTGGAAGTTCTACTCTACCTACTCGGAGTGAAAGAGTAATGAACTAATTTTTTAGGAGTCCTACTCTACCTGCCCAGGGTGAAAGAGTAATGAACTAATTTTTTTGGGAAGTTCTACTATACCTACTCCGAGTGAAAGTGTAATGAACTAATTTTTTTTGGAAGTTCTACTCTACCTACTCAAAGTGAAAGAGTAATGAACTAAATTTTTTTTTCTTTTTTAAGAAGTTCTATTCTACCTACCCAGGGTGCAAGAATAATGAACTAAGCTTCGAGGGAACAGACGGGAGATTAAACTCGCATTTGATTTTTTTTTTTTAAATAAAAAACTGAATTTTATGAAAGTCTGGTAAACATTTTAACTCTTTTTGAATCTGAGGAGTTTTCAAATTACTATCAGGAGGGTAACCTTTAATTCAAAGTTAACCTTATCCTTTGGGGTTGGAATTGACCAGGCATTTGAACAAAAATACCCCTAGTTTGACAAGGAACATTGCACTGGGGATAATTGAACATAATTTGAAAACAAATGCCCCTATTGCAAGGGGGGAAACTATACTCTTTAGAAAAAGGAAGTGCTCTTGTTATGAAAGTTTGAAATCCTTGATTACCGCAAGCGCAATAAAGGTTTAACTTTTTATATTGAAGATTTTGAGTCAAACTCAAAGAAATTGGAACAAAATATTTCTTTCTGAAATTAATCATAGAATTTATTCTTTCTCCCCGTCGGTTCACTTAGGGACATGAAACTCTTCAGATCAATCATAGACAAGATACTTGTATCCCCTGAGTCTATGTTTGGTTCAAACTGAAACTTGATCATTTGGACTTCTGATGTTTTTGCTCGGACTGTCTTTTCAGCTTCTCAACTCAACTGAGATTTTCTTTTATTTTTTGATAACTCTAAGTTTTGCCTAGATTGCCTATTCAGATTTTCAATCTAGCGAGCATGCTCTAGCTTTTGCCTAAATCGCCTTTTTAGGTTTTCAATATAGCGAGCTTACAATTTTTTTTCTTGCTTTGATTGTTGCCAAAGTCATCCTTTCAGATTTTTAACCTCGCGAGCTTTCTTTTTCCTTGAATTTTCTTCTCTACTTTGACAATTTTTTTCTTTTGAATTTTTTTCTTTTGAATTTTTTTCTTTTTAGATTTTTTCGTTGTCGGAGAATCTATTTTTATTTTTTTTTATTTTGATGTGGTCGGGCCTGAAGTAATTTCTCAGGTTGCCTACGTACCCCAGAATTTTGGGATCAGACTAAAACGTAGTTCGAATTTTCCCTCCCCTAGGTTAGGTGATCGGGCTGAGAAAGAAAAAGGCATCATTTGTTTTTGAAAAGGCTGCAAAGGGCTGAGAAAGGAGATAATGAACTGGGTAGTAGGAAAATTGATTCGGCCAAATATGGCCTCCTTAAATGTAGTACTATTTGATTTGGTCAAGGTTGGTTTGTTCTGGTAATTCGATTCCATCATGATCTTGAAGTCTGACAGCTTTTCCTGGTAATATTTCCTTGATGATGAACGGACCTCCCCAATTTGGTTTGAACTTCCCTCTAGGGTCAAAGATAGGTGCCCGATTCTCTTTGAGTACTAAGTCCCCGACTTGTAAGTGACGGGCCTTGATCTTTTTGTCAAATGCGCGGGCGACTCTTCTTTGATAAGCTTGCACGTGGTACAACGCTTTAACTCGTTTTCTTCGATCAAGTTTAATTCTTCATACTGCTGACGAACACAATTTGTTTCTAACAAATGATTTTCCAACAAGACCCTGAGAGACGAAATTTCCATTTCAACTAGCAAGACTGCTTCCATGCCATACACTAAGGAGTAGGGAGTACCTCTAGTAGAGGATCGAATTGAAGTTCGATATGTCCATAGCGTGAATGATAATTTTTCTGACCAATCTCGATGTGATTGACATATTTTCCTGATGATAGTCTTGAGACTCTTACTAACTGCTTCAACCGTTCCATTGATCTGAGGACGGTAGGGGGATGATTTGTGCTTCTGGATCTTCAACTTTAAACATAGAGTAATGATTTATGCTTTGAAGTACGACCCATTATCAGAGATCAGTTCAAAAGGTACCCCTATATCGACTGATAATATGTGATTTGAAACTCAAGATGTAGTAAGGATAGTGCTGATACATTTTATAACATCTTATCTAATCCGTGTTGAACAACACCCAAGCTTGTACCTAACATACCCTTATATGATCACACGAACAAGTCTTTTGAAATTTCTGAGTAAATTCATTATCCCCTCGTGCTCCTCTAGGGATAAGTTAGTTTCAATCTGAATTTCTTGGGAATTATTTTTGTTCTAAAGTCAATGACCTTTGCTTCCTCGAGCAAGACATTTATCTTCTCATTCAAGAGGGGATTCCTTATTAGAGGAATTTCTCCTTGAAGCCAGTTATTAGTTAATTCGTTAATGCGCTCGAGGTATTCAAAAATTTTCTTTATTCAATTAAATTTAGATGAGGTAACTGACACCATTGCAGACTCGACAAACTAACTTGACTAGAACAAAATAAGAAATAAAAAGACAGACTTGATTATTGAATTGATAGAAAGAACTGGACTCAAGACTCATAAACAACTAAAAACAATTACCCACAACGGGCTTGATTACAGACTGGGACTCGAGAAACTATTTCCACGTGATTGGACTGAGTCTTCTTCTTCACATTCTTTGCATTCTTCAGACTTACTTCTTCTCTCTTGGCCAAGACTGCATTTGGTGGTGAAAACCTCATTAGGGACCGTCACTCTGGTAAGAGGGGGGCTAGGAGGTTTATGATTGACTGATCGGATGAGAAAGATTCGGTCAAACGAGAGTTGAGTATTGGATACCATGTTCAAAGTCTGAGGAGGTTGGTAAATGGGTAGAGGGTTTGTAGTACATTTGACTGCTCAGGGGCAGGGACAGTAACTTTTTTGGCATCAATGAGGTCTTGAACTGTATGACAAAGAGCAACGCAACGATCAGTAAGATGACCGGGATTTTGGTGAAACTCACAAAATAGGTTGGGATTGTGAGAAGTGGGGAGTGGATTTGGTAAAGGTCGAGGTTGGAGAGGTGCAATGAGCCCTTTACTTAATAGTTTTTGAAAGACAATGGTCAAAGGCATACCAAGATTGGTGAATTTTCTACTTGGTCGAGGTTGATTAGGGTTAACTTGGTTACTAGGCAGGATAGTAGATTGGACGGGTGTAGTAGACGTATTGGCTACATAGGCGTGATCAGTGTTAGGCTTGGAATTGGTGAAAGGCTTTTTGAACTTGTTGTCAAAAGGATTGGAAAGGATTCCGGAAGCGAAAGCATCTTCCAATTGGCTATCAGATTGCAATAGAGACTCGAATAAAGGAAGGTATTGGGAGACTAGATGTCGGGCATACCCTTGCGAGAGATTTTTTAAGATAATAGCCATTTGTTCTTTCTCTGAAGGTCTATCCCACATTTGTGCAGCCTTGGCCCTCCAACGATCGATGAAGTCAGTAAATGTTTCCCCATTCTTCTGTTTAGTTGACTCCAAGTCCCTTCTTGAAGTTTCAATTTTGGTATTGTATTTGTACTGATGCCAGAAAGCCTTTGACATATTTTCCCATGTACCTACCATAGTTGGGTCTTGAGACATCAACCATCGCAGAGCTGACCCGGATAGAGTTTGCTGAAATAGCAATGTCATCTGTTCATCGCTGAGCCCCATAGTGCGCATGTTAGTAACATACACCTTAAGATGCGTTTTTGCACAACCTACCCCACTGAACTTGTCCATTTCAGGCATCACAAACTTCTCTGGCAGATGAATTCTAGGGATACGATTCAGGGCTTCAATGCCCGCTGCAATTTCATCAATACCCTTTATACTCTTCATAGCTGACTTGAGTTGAGACATTCTATTGGCTAACACTGGATTCTCATCAACATACTTTTCATCTCCATCGAGTTCGAAGACTTCATGGGCACGTCTCGCTGTATTTTCTTCTACCATTTTTCCTTTCGGATCGTCAAGGAGATTGCTAGTTGATTCTGAAATCTGTTCCAAGCCTTCTACTTTGCCCTTTATACTGTTGATATCATTGGCAAAAGTTGCCAAAATCTTACGGATCTCTGTGAGCTCAGATTCTAAAGTCATTTCTACATGTTGACTTGGTACCAACGTTCGTTCTAATCGGCTGGACCTACAACTCCAACTAGGAGGTAGACGCTTGAGTTTGGGTGCAATGATTACCCTAAAAACCCCATCAAAGGTGGATTACTAGTTACGTACCCAGAGTAGACTTTTAACAAATAGAGGTTTCTCTTGATAGCATGGGTTAAGTTAACCCCTAGATTCAAAATCTCTAACCAATAAAATATTCCCATCAAGAAATATTACATGAAAATGATTTACTGATCTTGTTAAGTATGAAATATTCAGTCCATTGAATTAAACTGGCCGATGCAAAGTGATTGGGACTATGTACCCATTTGAGTTTGGGCCAGTTCGACCCAATGGATATCCACTTGCATCATTTTATCTAATATTTTTAAGCCAATTAGTTCAACCGGTTCATCTGTTGATCCATAAGATCCATTTACCAATGGGGCTAATTGGTTTAACTTGATATTGACTAGTATGTCCCATCAATTAAGTTTATTTAGTTGGACCGATATTGCGGGTTTGATTGGAGCGGTGTGGACCAGTCCACCCACTCACCTTTTGATTGGATTAAATAGAGCAACCCGGAAACACCCACGATAAGTTCGAGTCGTGGCCTATAGGGGAGGTTTCTAGACTCTAAGCTTACTATATGCAATGCATTTTTATCTGGCCACCCTTGCCCAAATACACCTATATACCTCTTGATACGTGGTGACTTGGTTTGATATACCGTATAGGTGATAATCTAAAATCTCAACTCACTTCTCTGAAGCCAAAAACAGCCAGTTTGATCTCCAGTTGAGAGGTGGCGCACAATGCTGAGCAAGGGCCCACTTAAATACCTCTCGTCTAGAATAGACGTAGTCTATCCCCCTTATACAATAGGGTACAGAGGGGCAAGATCTCGCTTAGGCACCGATTTTGACAAAGAAGTGCAATTGATATACTTAGATTATCTTTTACATACCTATGGGTACGAGTCAAGAATTGTAGCTTTCATAAATGGTTTGGCATCCCACGAGGGGACCGACCACGTGCTAGTACTACATTGGCAATCGGGACATGTGACAGTGTGGCTCACAATAAGTCAAAGGCTCAGGTCGCTCCAGCCTAGGTGCATCAATATACCTCTTAGAATCACCTGATCAGACGGTATTGATGCCCTAGTTTGATATACCCTAAGGTACATGACTGAAGTTGTGGTTTTCATGAATGACGTCGCATCTCCGAAGAGACCGGGCCACGCACTAGTGCCACGTTGGCTATATAGGACGTGTAAGTGTGCAAAACAGTAAACGTGCATGTGGTGTGTGCAACACAGGGTGGGGTGTGCCCGGGGCCTTTTCAAATAAATGGGTCCATAGGCCTAATCAAACCATCACAACATGGATATCATATGAATATTGCCCACATAATTCATCACATCAAGATTAAGATCAAAGCATGCACATCAAGAAATATCTATCAAGATCATGGCATAATCAAACAAACATTGCAATAGGCATAATTTTTAAGGTCCAATCAATGATCACTTTTGGGTGATCCAAAATAAATCGACATTCCAATAGATGTTACATTGATGATAGAATGACAATGGTTGAGATGAGCTCATTCTCAGGAACATTAATTGTGCTAACATTAGATAAATTCGGATTTTCTATGAATTAGGAAAATACAATCCGAACTTGCATCAGTGATATCTAAGGCTCCCGATAACGAAATCGAGTGAACTCAGACTCTAAATTAATCTACTCGATGAGATCTACATTTTATTAATAGGTACCTAGACTTAGTTCTCACTAGAATGTTCTATAAAAACGTTTTAACATTGCTGTCCCAACCTTCATTCAGCAACAATTCCAGATTTACAGATTGAACTTGCATCGATGATATCTAAGGCTTCCGATAACAAAATTGAGTGAACTCAGGTTTTAAATTAATCTACTCGATGAGATCTACGTTTTATTAACAGGTGCCCAGACTTAGTTCTCACTAGAATATTCTATAAAAACGTTTTAACATTGTTGTCCCAACCTTCATTCAGCAACAATTCTAGATTTACAGATTGAACTTGCATCGATGATGTCTAAGGTTTTCGATAACAAAATTGAGTGAACTCAGGTTCTAAATTAATCTACGCAATGAGATCTACGTTTTATTAAGAGGTTCCCAGACTTATTCTCACTAGAATATTCTGTAAAAACGTTTTAACATTCCTGTCCCAACCTTCATTCAGCAACAATTCCAGATTTACAGATTGAATTTGCATCGATGATATCTAAGGCTTCTGATAACGAAATTGAGTGAACTCAGGTTCTAAATTAATCTACTTGATGAGATCTACATTTTGTTAGAGGTTCTCAGACTTAATTCTCACTAGAATATTCTATAAAAACGTTTGAACATTACTATCCCAACCTTCATCATTCCATCATTTTCATATGTCAATTTGAATCTTCTATTATTTAGTGGTCATCAAAAAGTGATCCTTAATTGGAAAAAAAATGCAATACCCAAAATCATTTACAATCAAGTCACAAAAATAAATAAATAGAAAAAATAAATAAAATAAATCGAACTAAATAATAAAAAAAACTAGGTCATCTTGGCAATGCTCCCATACTTGGGTTTTTTCAAGTTTGATCCTCAATAGTCCCCAGTGGAGTCGTCACTGAAAGTGCCCTCGATCCGCGGGGTGCGCGGATCCGCTTTTGACCTTTGAGATTTGGGAGTCACCACCTAGTTATTATGGTCTAGGAATCGATCAATGACTCTAAACAGATAAAGGACTAATCTAGAACAGAAAAAACTGAATTCGGGGATCATGTTACGGGGTTGGAAGGTGTTAGGCACCAACCCCGCCCGGCCAAAGCCGATCTCTACTAATTTCCCAAATAAGTTACATTGCTAAAAAAAATCTAGATAATAATAAAATAAAAAATAAGAAGTTATACCTTTCCGATAGCAAAGACTTTATTCCCTCAGATCCGACAAAAATTACTCGTTATACCGTACTTCTTGCTTCGTTCTGTCTCCGGATTTGATTTTCGATCTCCGAGGCAAGGTATCTCTTCTTTCTTGGATTTGAATTCTTCGAGTTTGTTAATGGATTTTGGGGTGTTCTTGAAGGGCTTTTAGGTGTTTTTTAGGCTAAAATCGAAGAAGGAATGTTAGGTAAGGAGTTGGGGCTCCAAAACTAGGGTTTATGGGAGGTTAGGGGGGCTTTTAGACCTACTTCTCTTTAGATTTATGATTTTATACGAAAATAGGGTGTGAGGACCTCTATTTATAGATTTTTTCAGGAGTTGATGTAAATAGAATTAGTGTTTGATTAGAGTTCTTTTAATTAGAGTTGTATTTTAATTAGAATTGTTTTAAGTAGAATTGTATTTTAGTTAGAATTATTTTAGGTAGAGTTGTATTTTATTTAGAACTCTACTAAATAGAGTTATTATTTAATTAGAACTTTATTAGGATTTTGACTTTTGGTCTTATTTGATTGACTTTTAATATTTTGACTTTAGTCTTAATTGATTGACTTTTAATATCTTGACTTTAGTCTTGCTTAATTGACTTTAATTTTGACTTTAGTCTTATGTGATTGACTTTAATACCTTGACTTTAGTCTTGCTTGATTGAGTTTAAATTTTTGGAGAACCCCCCTCTATTATATCTTTAATTCTTTGGACCCCCAAATGGAGAGGTCCTTAAAGAAATATCTCACGAACCCTCAACAATTTTTCATGAGAGTCCGATTGGTCGATTTTTTTAGTTCAAAATTTCAAATTAATTTCATTAATATTTCACTTTAATTATTTAATATTTTATTTATTAATTTCAAAATTTTTAATTATGAAAATTGTGAAATTACCGTTTTGCCCCCGGAGAGGACTTTTCACGTTTTAAGTCGGTTTTTAATGTTCTAGGATGTTTTCGAATCGATTTTTTGTAAGGAATTCAATGGAATTATTAATTTGTATCATTTATGAAATTTTTTGTGTGAAATGGTCATGAACTTTATGAGGGGCATTTTCCAAATTTTGTCAAATTCTGTTAAAATTGGGGAAATGATTTATTTGGTTTCGATTTGTTGTTTTATATGTTCGAAAGGATTTTTCTAATCATAACATATGCTCTAGGGTTGTTTTGATGTTAGGGGTATTTTGGTAATTTGGTCAATTTTTAGTGATTTTTATCGTGAAGCTTCTTTTTGTCTGAAAAATGATGATTTCTAAGCTGCTGGGGTTATATTTTTCTAGCGTAGCGTGGTTTCTACAGTTTTGTCAGATCGAGATACCTTATTTGGATTTCTGAAACATTTCTATTAACAAAATAAAGCAATGGAATAAACATCTATCATTGGGAACCGTTGCGATCGGGTTGATGAGTTGATTAATCAGGCGAGTGCAAAAATGAGGTATCTACAACACCCAAAAATCCTTCCAAAACACCTTCAAATCCATAAGAAAAATAAAAAAACTCACAGATCTAAGAAGAAGATGCCTCAACTTGGAGATCAGAAATCAAATCCGGTGACGGGCGAATAGCAAGGAAATACATACGTAGATACTCTTCGCAGGTGCTGAGGGAATCATTGTAATCGACAAGGTAACTTTCTTTTATATTTTTTTTAATTATAATTATTTGTTACTTTTTGATCTATTTTGCAATGTAACCAATTTTTGGGAAGAAGTAGAGACCGGCACTTACCGGGCAGGGTTGATGCCTAACACCTTCCAACCCTGTAACGTGATCCTCGGACTCGTATTTTCTTTCGTAGATTAGTTGTCTTTGTTTTTAGAGTCAATGATCGGTTCCTAGACCGTAATAACTAGGTGGCGACTCCTAAACCTCAAAGGTCAAAAGCGGATCCGCGCACCCCGCGGATCGAGGGCGCTTTCAAGCATACAACATGCAATCACAAAATAGACATTTTATCAAATACATGATGTGCATGTCATGGTATCTATGTCATTCACATAAAATCAAGTATAATGCATAATCAAAAAGAAGACAAGATTTATAGTGGTTCGACAACTTGCCTACATCCACTACCAAGTACCCTACTCCTTGGTGTTGGGTTTCACTATCAAATAGAAGTTTATGACTCACCTCGAAACCTTACATAGAATTTTTACACCTAGAAAAAATTCTAACCTTTAAGATCGAGAGAACGACATCCTCTCAAAATGTGGGAATTTTGTTTCTTGAAAATCCACTAACCTTTACTCTTGTTACGAATCCTTCATTCGAACAAGAGTTTGGTTTTTGAGGGCTGAACCAAGTAACCACCTTTTATTAAAGAAGGAAAATAAAAAATTACTCACAAGGACCTAACCTAACTAGATTGATTTGTCAATGTATTGAACGAGTTCTCCAAGTTTTTGAGAAGATCTTCTTCAATCCAAGGTGCTCCTTGCTTCAAGTGGATGTTTTGAGCTCCATGAGATTCACCAATCTGTGTGCAAGCAATGTTGATAGAAGAAGTGGTTCACCTATGGGATGGATTTGGGTTTAAAGGTTTTTCAACTAATTATGAGGCCTTCAATGGCTAGCGAGAGGATTAAAAGGGTTTGGAAATGAGAAAACTTCTTTTCTAAAACTTCAACCAACAAAACAAAATAAGGTAGAGTTAGTATTAAAGAAAATAAGCTGAGTTCGTGCCTCAATGGTCAGAAATATGACTGTTGAGTACTTGTTGACAGTAGCGCCATCAGGTCCTGACGGTGGTGCCATCAGACACAAGGGTAACACCGGTATAATTATAGAAATGTCCTTAAATGGTATTTTAGCCATAACTTTCGAATGGCAGCTTCGTTTCACATGTCGTTCGGCGATCTAATACATCTTACTATTTAGAACATTCTCAAACTTCCACCAAGCATGGACCATGATAAAAAGGGGTGAAATAACCAAAATACTCTTTTTTATTTCTGGTCAAAAAAAGCTTTCGGAAGTCTGGCGACAAAATGGTTCGAAGGTGTGCTAGATTTTACCTATATAATCTCACCAAAAAATACCAAGGATAAAAGATGATTTTAGGGTGGTCAAATTTCTAATGTCCCCACTATGACCATTTTCGATTCTCGAAAGGTTCGATGAGTGAACACGTCGAGAAAAAAGTTTTCTAAATCACTATGGGTCGACCTATTAAATATTGGGGAATGGTCTTAGGTAGTCTCATTATCTTTAGAGTTTATGCACACAAATTGAAGCTTTTTTTTTCGAGGCACATGCAGTTAAGCAACTTTACTAGAGTCTTCATATGTCTTCAATGACAAATCGATCCAACACTCAACATATGTCTCAGGATTGACAAAATATGGAACTTACAATCTCCTCCTTTGTAAATTACGAGAAAAATCTTAAGCTAAATCAAATAGACTGGGAAATATTTCGAGAATGCCCAACACAGCTTACACTCGATTAAAATCTTACAAAAGTGTTTTAAAAGAAAATTCCTAAGATTCTAACTACTTCGCTCCCCCTTAAGTACTGCTCCCCCTGAATGATTTACCCATAGAATTCAATTGAGACAGTACACATGGGTGGAAACTATATTCTCCCCCTTTTTGTCAGTTTTTGACAAAGGGTGTAATCAACCCAATGTTGATACAAGATATAACCAATAATCATAAAGGGATAATATACATGCACGCAATTAATATGACTATCAAAGCGAGATGCATGACGGAAGCAAATAAGGACATGCTAAACAAAATATAACTATATGGCATAGGCATGGCATGATAAATGACATAGATAAACAATATAACTAATTAAAGCAATGTCATATCATGCAAATGTGTGTAAAATGTAAATACTATGCAAATAATCGATTAAGAGCACACGAAACATAGTCAAATATTTTATCATTAAGAGCATACATAACTGTCTAGATTATAAAATGGGAGTTGAAAATATAGGAACAAGAATCAAACAAACAAATAACCTATTACAACCTGATAAACAACAACCTACATACTAGTAGGAACATGCGAAACCTAGTGTCACTCGAGGTAGTGGGGCTAGCGTCAGGAGAGGAAGGCAGAGGTCTACATGACCGAACAAGCCGATGAAGATAGCTTGAAATTTTCTCCACCCTTGACTTGAACTGGACATTCGTTGTTCTAACCGTTCTTGCAATGAGAGAATCTGTTGCTGGCACTCTAGGCCAGTCAAGCGAGCCTCAATGTCAAACTCCTTGTCAAGATCAACAAGGGGTGACATCAAAACCTCTAATCATCTAAATAAGATGCAGATGGTTGATGTAGAGTGGATGGGCTGGCAATCATTTTGAGGATGTTGGTCAAATTTGTGTCACGAAATGTCTTTGCTGGAACCATACAGGAAGGCCGGCTCCAAATTGACATTTCACAGTAAGTCGAGAGATGAGATGACCAAAGTCAAGACCCCTCTTTGATTGAGGTTGTGTCATCATAATGATGTTTTGAAGAATAAGTGTTGGCAAGCACATGGAACCACCTTGGGCCACATAGTACAATAAGTCATACTAGTAGGATGCCAATTTAGTGGAATTACCAGCACGAGCGTATAGCTTGTGTAAGAAAATGCTGTGTAGGATGCACAAAGGAGTGAGTATGCATATCGAGCATGTAACACCTTTGGATCATCAGAGTCGGTTGTTGGGACCACATAACCTTTATTAAAGTTGTTCATGTTGATCAAGTTGTTAGACTCCAGCTCGGGCATGGACACATCAGTGACGAGCAACACCAAAAGTCTAGTAATTATATGAGGGGTTCACCATGCGAAGAAATGCCTAATGGTGGAATGTTGTCACAACAAGTGATGGAGGATTGCACTCAAACTCCGTCACAATGGCATAGAAGTTTACGACTCGAATAGGGTACACATCACCACCAAATCGAAGCATTTCATCCCAACCCACGCGATAAAGCATACTAAACACGTTGAATTTTTAAGTGGTAGATTCTTAGACATTGATCTTTCAAATGACAAAGCGTTTCTTAAATGATATGCATTGAGAAACATAGCTAGCATGATCCATGGGAAGCTCATCATCCGATTCCGATTCTGATTTCGTTTCCACAACGATCATTTGAGAGGGTAGAGGCGAAGGAGGAGGAAATAGAGCAGTGCAAGAAGATGAAGCTACATTTTTAGACTTCTTGGAGTGCGAGATGCATCGTGAAGGTGGATCTTACGGAGGTTGCCTCTGTTTAATCGTCACAACGACTAGTAATAAGATGGAGAATAAAGTAAAGAAGAGGGAAAAAAAGAAATATAGTAATGAATAGATCAGTGATGGGGAAAAGGTTGCAGGAAATGGAGAAATCTCACCTAAAAGGGAAAGAAAGCAAGAAAAAAATGAGGGAGAGAGCAATGAGGAAGTGGATGAGTGGCAAAATAGTGTAAAAGTGAAAAGAGGGGAGGAAAAAACACAATTTACAGACTGTAGACACCCATTTTCATACTCGCCTGATTAATCAACCCGATTGTGACGGTTCCCAATGATGGATGGATATTCCAATGTTTTCTGTTGTTACTTGATATGTTTCAGAAATTTGGATGAGATATTTCAAACAAACAAACTTTAGAAATCATACTACGCTAGGAAAATATGACCCAAAATGTAGAAATCATCATTTTCAGACGAAAAATAATTTTACAAGAAAAATCATTAAAAAAAATGACTAAATTACCAAAATAACGCTAACATCAAAACAACCCTAGAGCTTACATTACGATTAGGAAAATCCTTTCAAACACATAAAATAACAAATTAAAATCAAACAAAATTCTTTCACCAACCACATTTGATAAAATTACGAAAACGCCCTCATAAGGCACACAATTATTTCATACCAAAAACCCATAAGTGACACAAACCTGTATTCCCATTGAATTCCTTACGAAAAATTGATTTCAAAACATCATAAAACGTTGAAAATCAACATCTCAATTCAAAAGTCTTCTTTGAAGGCAAAATGATAATTTTTCAAACCCTAAAAATCAAAATTTTAAAATGAATAATTAAAACATTAATTAACGTAAAGTGAAATCTTAATAAATTGAATAAAAAATTTTGAACAAATAAAATTAATTAATTAAGCCCACAAGTCAAATTTTAAGTGATGGCCTATTTATTTAAGTAGGGCCCACATGATATTTATTAAAGAACCCTCCACCAAGGGTCCTAAAGAATTAAAAATATAATTTAATAAAAAAACCCTTCATTGGGAGGTTTTCCAAAAACTAAAAAAAAAATTCTACGTAAGATTCAAAATCCTAATTAAACACTAATTGAAACAACTTAAAAGATCTAGTCAAACCCTAAATCTCCTAAAAAACATTATAAAAAGGAACCTCTACAAACTAAATTCACGAGTCAAGAAAACCCTTAGAACGAGAAGCCAAAAACTCTCCCAAGACTTCCCAAAACCTTAAATCTGAAGCCTCAAGTCCTTACCTAATACCCAAACCCTATTTTTTATCAAAAAAACATCCAAAAACCCTTAATACCCAGATAAGTCAAAAAATATTTAGATCTAGGAGGAGAATACCTCATCTCGGAGATCGAAAGTAGATCTAGTGACAAAAATGAAAGTACGAAGATTTACACGATGAACGTTCTTCGCTAGTTCTAAGGGAATCGACCGTCACAATCACCCAGTTAAAAATGGTATTATTTTTATTCTAATTTTTAGGTTATTTTTTTGCAATGTAAAAGTTTTGGGAAAGGTAAAGACTGGCGTTCACCGAACAGGATTGGTGCCTAACTCCTTCCAATCTCGTAACGTGATCCAGGACCCGTTCTTTTCGTAAATCAGTACTTTTTTATCTATTTTGAATCATGTTTCGGTTCCTAGACCATAAAACTATGTAACGACTCCCAAAAAAATAAAAAGTGGATCCGCACCCACAGATCAAGGGAACTTTCAGTGGTGACTCTGTTAGGAAATTTTGATGATCAAATTTGAAAACCCCAAATATTAGTGCATTACGAAATCGGCCTAGTTTTTTATTTTGTTTATTTATTTTATTTGTTTAGTTATTCATTTATTTATTTTATTATTATTGTTTATTTTTGTTCTTTTCACTCGATTGTGGATCATTTCATTGGTTTTTCGATATTTTATTTTTGAATTTTTTTCTCTATGGTCCAATCGAGGGTTACCAAAAGGTGACTCATAATAATTTTAAATTTTCAAGAATTGAGAATGGAATGATGTTGGATTGTATGATTGGTGTAGACACCCCAATTTGAACGGGTCCTCACTCGAAAGAGCCCAAAAATAGCATTTTTTCAATAAATTTGGCCAACGGGCCTCGATGGCCCGAATCATCGAAATCTGACATTTTTGTCAAATCAAAGTCTCTAGAACCTCTCAACAGGTTAGTAGGTCCACCAAAAAGCTCGGCATGCTTCATTCCATTCAAAATATTAGTTTTCCAACAAAATAAGTCAACGGGCCTCAAAGGCCCAAAAAGTTAAAAAGTGACAATTTAATTGAACCAAGGCCCCTAAAATCACCCAATGGTCTAAAGGACCCACAAAAGGGACCGAACTCATCCAACGTTGTCCCAACCTTTACCGCTCCACGCTTACATTCAAAAAATCGATAAAATCCTTCAACGGGCCTAAAAGGCCCGATTTGCCAACATGTGGCATATTTTATCGAACCGACAATTATAAAAATCTCAAAAAAATTAATAAATTAAAAAATGTGAGACTTGGGATGCCTACCCTCCATCTACTTCCCACCGCCCCACCGCGGAATTCGCAAACACCATAAGCCCATTCAAGGCCCATGAACCCTCAAATCTACAAAAGTCAATTGCCTATCTTACCCTTAACCTAAAATTGATCTCATATCACCTAAACCCTAAAGTGAAACCACCCTCAAAAATCCAACCCACAAACAAACTTTATCCAAACCAAAGTAACCCACAACCTTCCTAAAACCAAAGCCCAACACATCAAAGCCCATAAAATCCTGCCCATATCCAATTCATTATCCAACCCATAACCCTAACTTATCAACCACTACCCACATCAAAAGATGACACATGTCATCATCCCCTTTCACCTCCCTCATCTAATCACCTACCCCCATCATCATTCTCTAAACAATCCATCTAACCCACATCACTTCCCTCCAAAATCACCTCAACCCATACCCTACCCTAACCTAACCTATCCTCATTCTCTAACCAACCACATCACAACCCATACCCAACACATCCTAACCTATCATCATTCTCTAACATCAACAACCACCCACATCACAACCCACATCTACACCCATCATTTTCCTTAAAACACTCCAATGAAATCACTTCAACTCATACCTCCCTCATCATCAACTAACCAACCCATACTCTTCTCTCTAATCGTTTAACCACCATCAACCAATCTCATCACCACACTCTCTCATCACATATGCCACATGTCATTCCCCCTTTTATTCTCCCAAAATCCAACCAATCAATCTTTTACACTACACATCCCTCCAAATCTAAATACCTTACCCTTTTCATCAGTCCAACACTCAGTCAAACACCTAACACCTTACACCCCCATTCTCTTCATCAACCATCACTCATCTCACCCCACCAAACACTCTTCCCAAATGGATTTGGGTAAGATCCAAACCATTTGGGTTAAAACACAATCCACTTTCATCATTACACAAATACCCTCACTTCCATTCTAAATTTCATACCTTCCACCCCTAAAACCTATACCATTATCTCTCCTTTCAAACTTTCACCCTATTATACCCCTAAACCTCCTCCAAACATCTATAAATACCTCTCCCCTCATCCCAAAAATGGTTACCAAGTCTTACTAGAAAAAAAGAAATGGAATCTCAACTCATCTCTCATCTTCCATCTTATTTCACTATAACCTTAGAAATATATACATATTCTCTCATAGTTCACTAAGGGCTCAAGAAGATCTAGAAGAAGAAAGAAGAGAAGAGAAGAGAAGCTTCAAGGTGGGTTCAAAGTACACTTCCCCCCCTCCCCCTCTCTCTACCCTCTCCTCCTTCCTCTTCTATCATCCCCCTCCTCTTCATTTTGTTTTAGATATTTTAGGATATGTGGACCCCAAGGCTAAAGGTCTATAAGGGTCATTTCCATCAATGAAATGACCCTATGATCAAACCAAAAATAAATCCCTATCTAGGGTCCAAAATGCACGACACGTGGCACTTTCTTTTTCACCTTTTAAAAAATTAAAATGACCGAGTTGCGTAGAGGTTACCGCCACTTAGCGGGGAGAAAAAGGTGTCTAACACCTTCCCTTTTCTCCAACCAAGCTACTTACCTCAATCTCTAGGTTTGATTAGCCCCTTATCCATCGTGAGTCACTAAAATGCCAAAAATGTCCTTTTTGAAAAATGTACATCGGGTGACCATTCACACCCACTTACAACATAAATGGTGACAACTCTAAATCATAGTAGATGTGGTCGTCATAATGACGAAAACCACGTATCTACAGCTAGCGACTCCACTGGGGAGTTTGGCTCATCCCTCGTGACAACTCGATCATTTGAAAAATAAAATGAAAAAAACAAAATACATTTTTGTTTTACTAATGTTGTTTGTTGATTGTTGTTTGTGTGTTTTCCATTTAAGTTTTCATTTCTATGTCCTCAATGTAATATTTACTTACATTCTTGTTCATGATATCTGTAAGGAGGTCGATGGAAAAAATAATAATAAATAAGAATGCACGTGTGTACTTCCGAGCATAGCCTCACTTCCAAGCCACCCCACCCTCAATATACTTAGCCCCGATGCTTAGTAGTTCCACGGCTTGAAATCGTTATTTCAAGTGTCAGGAATGAACACATCAAACCCGATCACCAACCAACGACGTGTGTACTTCGGTATGCATCGAGGTTTGAAGATCGGATAACCATAAAGCCACCCACTAGCCGCATGCATGTGCCCAATTAGTCAATGCTAGGACACAAGTCTTCAATGTTACATCGGCCCCCAAGCAAAGTTGTAATTGTACAAGTTGTTGTCGGGCCTCGAAGCCCAAGTTGTAAGTCCAATGGGGCACCCTTAGATCATTAGGTAGATGTTTTCAATTTATTTTTATCCTCCCTTAGGTAAAAGGGATAGTACACGTGGCATCATTCAAAACACAAGAAAAAAAAAGAGAAAAACAGTGAGCAAAAGACTTAAAATAAGGGAGACATGAAAAACATGAGCAAAGAAAATAGTTTTGTGAATTTCTAGAAACTGAATTTCTTTCTGGTCCGTGTCAATGAAACGGATAGACCAAAATATGCCCCATCCATGTTGGGAACGCGGTTGAAGCAATATGTGCCTCATCCGTGTTAGTAACACGGTTGAAGCAGTGGGTACTCTATCCGTGTCTTGAACACGGTTGAAACAGTAAATTTCTCATCCGTGCCCAAAACACGAATCACAGAATGACTACTATATCCGTTCCATTGACACAGACTAGAGTGAACTCGACACCACAGAATGAACTCGACAGTCCATTTTTGAAGACGCTCACTTACTAATCGATCCAACGTTGATGGCACCCTTAGAAAAATCCCAAGTTTTGGACAAATTAAGTAAAATGGACTATGTTAATCAATGTTTCCAAACAAAAAAAAAAAGAAAACAAAACAAATAAAAAATAAAAAACAAAACAAAATAGAAAAAAAAGGGGTGGAAAGAATTTGCAGATTTTCCAACTCAAAACAATTTCGTGAACCAGATCCCCACTTGTATCCATTTAAACTGGGTCCACGACCCAGATTCAATCCCACTGGGTCCACGACCCAGATCCAGTCCAACTGGGTCCACGACCAAAACCCAATCCAATTGGATCCAGATCCATTTTCAATTGGGTCCACGACCCAGATCCAAACCCATTTCAACTGGGTCCAAGACCCAGATCCATATCCATTTTAACTGGGTCCACGACCCAGATCCCGTTCAACTGGGTTCACAACCTAGATCCAAACCCATTTCAACTGAGTCCACGACCTAGATACATATCTATTTTAACTGGGTCCTCGACCCCGACGCAGATCCATATCCATTTTAACTGGGTCCACGACCCAGATCCGCTCCAACTGGGTCCTCGACCCCGACCCAGATCCATATCCATTTTAACTAGGTCCACGACCTAGATCCATATCCATTTTTAACTGGGTCCACGACCCAGATCCACTACAACTGGGTCTAAGACCCAGATCCATTTCAATTGGGTCCACGACCTAGATCCACTACAACTGGGTCCACGACCCAAATCCATTTCAAATGGGTCCATGACCTAGATCTACTACAAATCGGATCCATATCAAATTTCAAACCAAGTTCATGATCTAACAAAGATAACAACCGGTCAATTGACTTAAATGCATTCAACTTTCCCACAAAAAAAAAATTTTAAAAAGTACCAATTGCAATCCTTGATCAAAGTCGATGCCTAAAAAGATCTTACCTTGTTAATACGAGGGGGATAAACTACGTCTATTCAGGAAATAAGGTGATTTAAGAGTACCATTGTGCGCCGCCTCTTCCCTGGAGATCTGCCTGGCCGGCGTTGATTTCAGAGAGTTGAAATGGAGGCTACCAAAACATGGATTATTCTAACTCCATTTATTTTAGAAATTACTCTTTCAAAGTATTTTCCCGACTCTGTGTCGATGCCAGCTCCGTGCTAATGAAATTACCTTTTTCAAAATGTTTTCCCGACTCTATGTCGATGCCAACTCCGTGTCGATGCTAACTCCGTGTTGATAAAATTACCTTTTCAAAATGTTTTACCCACTCCGTGTCGATGCCAGCTTCGCGCTAATGAAATTATCTTTTCAAAATATTTTTTCGACTCCGTGTCGATACCAGCTCCGTGCTGATGAAATTACCTTTTCAAAATATTTTCCTAACTCCGTGTAGATGTCAGCTCTGTGTTGATGAAATTACCTTTTTAAAATATTTTCCCGACTCCGTGTAAATGCCAGCTCCGTGCTGATGAAATTATCTTTTCAAAATATTTTCCCGACTCCGTGTCGATGCTAGCTCCGTGCTGATGAAATTACTTTTTCAAAATGCTTTCCCGACTTCGCGTCGATGCCAGCTCCGTGCTGATGCCAACTCCGTGTTGATGCTGACTCCGTGTCGATGTTAGCTACGTGCTAATGCCAACTTCGTGTTGATGTCGACTCCGTGTCGATGCCAGCTCCGTGCTGAGATAATTTCACTTTCAAAATATTTTTCCCACTCCGTGTCGATGCCAGCTCTGTGTTGATGAAATTACCATTTTTTTTAAATGATTCATCGACTCTGTGTCGATGCCAGCTCCGTGCTGATGCCAACTCCGTGTTGATGTTGACTCCGTGTTGATGTCAGCTCTATGCTGAGTTAATTCCGTGTCGATGCCAGCTCTGTGTTGATGTAATTCTTTTGTAAAACATTTTACCAACTATGTGTTGATGCCGGCTCCGCGTCGAGAAATTACTTTTCCGTTAAAATTCATAATAAACAACTTTACTTGACTTAATAAAACATCATGCACCTTCATTTTTGTAAATAAAATAGTAACACTTGGTCTTCTGTACCCACAGATGGCCAAACGAAAGAAATACAAACAGCCAGAAGTACCTCCATATTTTCTGAGATCATCTATAGTCACCATAAGTTCTTCTGAACCAACACAACCCCCAGTAACCGAAACATCAGGTATCGATTCACAAATCGCAACATTATTGAAAATAATCGAGAGCCAAGAAAAGATAGTAAGTGTTGTATTAGCCAATGCCAGCATCATATAGGCTCAAACAATACAGCAACCTGAGTTCTAGATCAAATCAGGATTTACCCGAGCAACCTCCCCAGGGACCACAAACCAGCCGCCTGTAGTGCTTGAATACCAGGGGCCCTCGCTCTATATTCCACATAATTAACCACCACCTATGGTCATTCCTGATGACGAATGTGAGTACAGGGCCACAGAAGCCAAGAGCGCAACAGACGAAAAATTGGCTCAGCAAATCGAGTCTCTACAGGAAGAGATGAGAAGAATGAAGGGCCTCAACACGATGAGTGGAACTCGGTTCAAAAACCTTTGCTTCTACCCCAATGCTCAATTACCAGTTAAATTCAAGTGTCCAAAGTTTGAGAAGTATAATGGAGTGGGGTGCCCACTGTCACACTTGAAGTTATATTGTGGGTCTATGTGCCAATATGGCGAGGATGACAGGCTGTTAGTACAATTGTTTCAGAGGAGTTTGACAAGACCGACACTCAAATGGTTTTCTGGATTGGACCACTCACTCATTAAGAACTGGCAGGACTTAGCTGAGATGTTCTGGCAAAATTACCGCTTCAATACAGATGTGGGTCTGGACCGAAATGACATGGCTAAAATGACAAGAAAGCAAAGGGAAACGGTGAAAGAGTATGCACAGAGGTGGCGAAAGTCAGCCTCGTAAGTAAGGCATGCAATGACTGAACAAGAGATGAACACCACATTCATCTCAATACCAGGGCACACCTTCTATACTCATCTGGTGGGGCACACCACAGGCACATTTCGAATCTAGTACAAGTGGCAGATCGGGTCGAGGATGGGATCCGAACCGATCTGATATTTGATTTCACAAGTTTAGGGGCAACGACAGGGATCCCTTCTCAGAGAAAGCCAATGCCTACGGGAAAAAAGAGGGAAGAACCACAGGTTAACAACATACAACCAAATCGACCCCTGTTCATCCCTTCATTAGCACTAAGACCACAAGCGCCATCAACTTCGTAGGCACCAGCACCGTCGACATGGAACCCTCCACCTCAGAATCCATTTTGAACAAATCCTTCACCAGTTGCATAGCAGGCACAACTATATGGGCAGAACCAGCAGGCACGTCCCAACAGAGTAAACAGAGTGTTCACCAGGTTACCCATGACACTATCGGAATTACTACCAATCTTGCTCAAAGGTGAGTATCTTGCGAAAAGTCCGTCAAATCCTGAGGCTACTAAAGGGCTACAGGTCAATACTAGCAGCTCAAACATCAAGTACAGAAATTGATCGATAAGAAGGCTCTCATCCTAGATGGGCCTACCAACCTGCCCCAACAACAGAACATCAATCAAAACCCCCTACCTACTCATAATGGAGAGGGGAGTGGGCACAGGGTAAAAGCCATTTGCGGAGAACTCGACTTCAATCCTTCGGATTTGATAGCACCTATTGGGACAAAAATCAGGGTCCACTTAACAAAGGAATCAAAGACGTCAACGGTTAACACAGTCAACCACTACACAGCGAATCCATCTCAAAACTCGCAATGGCCACTCAGATTGGCCGACCTCACTATCCATCCTGCTCATCAAAATAATGCTACTCGACCACCTTTAGTTATACCTTATGGATCATCAAACCATCAAAATTCGACCCGACCTCCTCTTGTTATACCATACATACTACCAACTCCTCAAGGATCAATCCGACCACCCCTTCATATACCATACACTTCATCTTCACGACCATTGCTCGTCATATCATACACTCCATCAACTCCTCACGTAACTCCTCCCACCACCACTACATCCAAATCATCACCACCACCCCTCATTCTTAATGTAAAACCCGATCCACCCCCCATTACCATACACTCACCCAAACCATTCCCCTTATAGCTCCAGCCAGGCAGTGCCCTGGAGCTACGAGAGCACCATCACCATTACCGCAGGGGTCAAGACCATGAAGAAAACAATGGTGGCTGACATCGGCCACATGACAAGGACAGGAAGATGCCAAAAATTATTAGAAAAGGGGGTAAGCATAGGTGAAGAAACAAAAGAGGACACGAAAGAAGTGACAGATGAAAAGAAAAGAAAAGTGAAAGGAAATGGTAAGTTGTATAAAGATGATAAGATGGAAGAGAAGGCGAAAGTGACAGACAAAGAGGCTGTAGATTTTTATTAAGCTCGTTCACAGAGTGAGCATAATATAATGGATCAATTTAACAAACAACCAGCTCAAATTAGTATTCTGGACCTAATGCAAAAATCAGAAGAACACCAAGAGGCATTACTGAGAGTTCTGGGAAAATCACATATACCTGCAACTACCTCACCGGCATAGTTGGAGCAAACGGTTGGCCAGATCATGGCCCCCAATCCTATTATTTTTCACTGAAAGTGAATTCATGCCAGAAGGACGGGGGCACGTCGAGCCGTTAAACATCATGGTCATGTGCAAGGGCATGATGGTTGCCATGGTGCTGATTGATAATGGTTCAGCGCTTAATGTTTGTCCGCTTGAAATTTTTCGGAAACTCAACGCTGACTGGTCACATGTCAAGCTTAACAACAAGGTTGTCCGAGGTTTTGATAGCTCGAGAAGGGATTCCCTAGGAGAAGTGAATTTACCGATCACGATAGGTCCGTGCACATTTGAGATAACATTTGAAGTCATGGAAATACCGATGACATTCAACTTGCTGTTGGGCAGGCCGTGGATCCACATAGTAGGGGCTATACCGTCCTCATTGCACCAAATAGTCAAATTTATCATGGGACAGAGGGATGATATCGGTATTAGTAGAAAATCTTATCCTGGCTAGAAGAGATCCGGATGTGCCATTCATCGACATTGAGATGACAAAGGATAAGGCGATGTACTACTCCTATCAATTTGCTGTTGTCAATTACGTTGAAAAAGGGAAAGAGAAGGTAAAAGCGGAACTGTCAAGGGCCAATCTGATGGTCGGTCGGGTTTTGAAGAAAGCAGGTTACCGACCCAGACAAGGGTTGGGACCCAAAGGGAAAGGGAAAGCTACACCGGTTGAAGCAGAGAAGCATAACCCTTATTTCGGTCTGGGGTTTAAGCCCACGAAAAAGGACATAGCAAAAATGAACGACAAGAAAAGAGAACTTCGATTAGCCAAGAAACAAAATCGTGAACCAAATATCTGGAATCTAGGCAGAGTTCTTCGTATCAGTGTCAGCTTCCCAAAATCACAGGTCAGACCCGATAGTTTATCAGAACCACTGCCAACAAAATCAGCTAAAAAGAATAAAAAGGTACATTTCAAACCTTTGCACATTCAAGAAGACTCAGTTGTTGAGTCCCAGTCGTCCTTCATAGAAGGCATTGATATTTTATTCAATGGGGATTCCAACGAAAGTCTATCAGAGACTACCCAAGAGCCTGCAAAAGAGTGCACAAGCCAAAAGAAAGAATTACCCTTTTTCATTGGAATCGACTGGGCATCAGTCGTCATCCCACCAAGCTTGGGAGGGACTATGCCCCAACCTAACAAAGATCAATCAGAGATAATGGTTGTCTCCGAACCACCAACCAAATCATCCAACAAATCACTCTCTCATCTCATTCGCCCCCTTAGAGAAGGGGAAGTTCTGAACAATTGGGAGGAATTCCCATTAACTCTTGAGCTGTTGAGGCCTCCAAAAAAAATGCAATTAGTCGAATCTAGTTTGCCCGAGGATCCTAACGAGCCCTCGTCCTCAGGTAAAGACTGTTTTGAGGGCTCCCTATCTTTACTAATGAATTTGCATGATTGTTCTTCTTATTTCAGGTACCCAGAAAATCACAAAAAAAATAAATATTCCTCAAAAATAAAAAAAAAATCAAAAATTTCTCAAAAGACAAAAAAATCAAAAACCTTTCAAAATTGTAAAAAAATAAATATTTTTTAAAACCCAAAAAAAGAGTTTTCAAGCTATTAGTCTAGATCAAATAAGTACCTAGATAAAATGAAATTTGAAAGGGACGAGTATGATTTTGACCTTGAACTCGACTTTGACCTCATAGGGATCGAAGAACAATCTGAGGACGAAATGGAGTACCCACCCAAGAAAATCAAGGCCTTGGTAGAGTGTCACGAGAGAGGTGTTCAGCCAAACATTGAGGATACAGACTCAATCAATCTTAGTACCGAAGAGGACCCACGAATTGTCAAGATCGAAGCCTTGTTAACGTCGCAACAAAAGGAAGAAATGGTTGAACTCTTACGGAAGTATCAAGACGTCTTCACATGGTCGTACAGGGATATTCTGGGTTTAGATACAGATCTGGTCATCCACAAACTACCAATTGCTCCTGGAAGCAAGTCGATTAAGCAAAAACTAAGAAGACTGAAGCCAGAATGAACCCTCAAGGTCAAAGATTAGGTCATGAAATAGTTCGAAACTGGATTTCTTGAAGTTTCTACATACCCTGAGTGGTTGGCTAACGTCGTCCCTGTACCCAAAAAATATGGGAAGGTACGCATGTGTGTTGACTACCGAGACTTGAACAAAGCCAATCCTAAGGATGATTTTCCACTTCCACACATTGACACTCTAGTCGATAATACAGCAGGACACGACATGTTCTCGTTCATGGATGGTTTCTCAGCCTATAATCAGATAAAAATGGCAGAAGAATACCAGGAAAAGGCTGCATTTATCACACTATGGGGTACTTTCCACTACAAACTCATGCCATTCAGACTAAAGAACGCAGGGGTGACTTACCAACGGGCAATGACCGCATTATTCCACGATATGATCCATAAGGAAATGGAGGTCTACGTAGATGACATGATCGCTAAATCCGACATTGAAGAAGACCATCTGGTGAATCTGAAAAAGTTGTTCGACAGACTCAGAAAATACAGTTTGAGGCTAAATTAGGCAAAATGCATGTTCAGGGCAACATCAGGCAAGTTACTGGGGTTTATAGTCAGCAGAAGAGGTATCGAGATAGATCTGAAAAAAACTAAGTATATCCTCGAAATGAAGGCACCTGTTTCAGAAAAAGACGTTCGGGGCTTTCTGGGGAGGATACAATATATCAGTCGATTTATAGGTCAGCTCACGCCTATCTCCGAGCCAGTCTTCAAGCTACTCAGGAAGGACACGCCAAAGAAGTGGAACAAAAACTGTCAGGAAGCATTCAATAAGATCAAGCAATATCTGCTCAATCCACCAATCCTAGTCCCTCCTACTCCAAGGTGACCTCTACTGATGTACATCTCAGTAGAAGAAACATCAATGGGATGTGTGCTAGGACAACATGATAAATTAGGACAGAAGGAATAGGCCATCTACTATCTCAGCAAGAAGTTTACCGAGTACGAGGTAAAATATTCAACGCTTAAGAAAACTTGTTGTGCACTAGTCTGGGCATCTCAACGATTGCGGCATTATTTGCTCAGTTACTCGACTATGCTCATCGTTAGGATGGACCCCCTGAAGGACCTTTTCGAAAAATCAACGCTAACAGGTCGTACAGTGAAGTGGCAGTTATTATTATCTGAGTTTGACATCACCTACGTCACTCAAAAAGTCATCAAAGGGCAAGCCATCACCGAGCACCCATTGTCTGATTACGAGCCGTTGAAGACGAACTTCCCGGATGAAGCCATACTATTTACCGAGATTAAAAATGATGATGATGACGAAGAACTAGGTTAGAAAATGTACTTTGACAGAGCCAACAATAAAAAAGGAAACGAAATAGGGGCAGTTTTGATTAAACCAGATGGGTTCCATGTACCGATCGCAAGCAGATTGAAGTTCCAATGCTCTAACAACGAGGCTGAATATGAAGCATGCATAGCAGGGTTGAAAGCAGCGTTGGATCTCGAGGTAGATGAGATTGATGTTTTCGGAGATTCAAGCTTAATAGTCTATCAGACGATTGGAGAATGGAA
This sequence comes from Akebia trifoliata, assembly GCF_017979445.1. Classification (NCBI taxonomy): domain Eukaryota; kingdom Viridiplantae; phylum Streptophyta; class Magnoliopsida; order Ranunculales; family Lardizabalaceae; genus Akebia; species Akebia trifoliata. The sequence continues at coordinate 10,332,314 of NC_141386.1, read as the reverse complement.
GACCCGGGAACAGAGACTGGTCCCTTACCACGAGTATCTAGAGGAACTAAGCTCACGCTTTGACAGGATCTCATTCACATACATGCTAAGAGCTAAGAATCAATTCGCAGACGCACTAGCTATGCTTGCTTCCATGATTAGTATTTCAGAAGATCTGGTCATCGACCCAATTGAGATTGGCATTCAAGATGAACCGACTTATTCTCTTCCCGTCGAAGTAGAAGAATCCAAAGAAAAACCTTGGTACTCGGACATCAGGGCATATCTCGAGGATCAAACCCTTCCCTCAGATGCAACGTCAAATGATCGCAGAACCATTCAAAAATTAACAGGGCAATTCTTTTTAAGCAATGGTATTCTGTACAAGAAGTCGCACCACGAGGTCTTGCTCCGATACGTGGCAGAAGCAGAAACAAAACGATTAATCGAGACTGTACATGGTGGAGTCTGTGGACCTCACATGAATGGTCATATGCTAGCAAAGAAGATTATGCGGATGGGATATTACTGGACAACAATGGAAAATGACTGCTATCAGCATGTTCGCAAATGCCATCTGTGCCAGATCTACGCCAACAAGATCAATGCTCCGCCTTCAGAGCTACATAATATGACCATTCCTTGGCCCTTCTCACTCTGGGGAATGGTCGTCATCGGGCCAATCTCACCTAAAGTTACAAATGGGCATCGCTTCATTCTAGTAGTTATCGATTACTTCACCAAGTGGGTAAAAGCTGCTTCATATGCCAACGTTACCAAAAACAATGTCCTAAAGTTTGTCAAGAACAACATTATCTGTAGATATGGGCTTCCAAGCGGACTAGTGACGGATAATGCCAAGAACTTCAAGAACAAAGATATGATCAAGATGTGTGAAGATTTCCAAATTACCCATCACAACTCTGTACCCTAAAGACCTATGATGAACGGAGCAATCGAGGCAGCCAACAAGAATATCAAGAAAATTATCGAGAAGATGGTAGTTATGTACCAAGATTGACACGACATGTTGCCTTTTACACTTCACACCTATCGAACCTCGTTCAGAACTTCGACTGGGGCAACTCCGTATTTATTGGTCTACGGAATGGAAGCAATCTTACCCGTAGAGGTTGAGATTCCCTCCCTCCGAATCTCAAAATAAGTAGAGTTAGATGAAACTAAATGGATTCAAGCTCGGTTTGATCAGCTGAATTGATTGAAGAGAAACGCCTCACAGCCATTTGCCATGGACAGATCTATCAACGATGACCTATAACAAGAAGGTTAAGCCTAGAGATTTCTCACCAGGAGACCTTGTATTGAAGAAGATTCTGCCAATCCAAGAAGATGCTAGAGGAAAGTTTCAACCGAACTATGAGGGACCCTTGTTCATACAGAAGGTAATGATAGGAGGAGCTTTGATACTTACAGAGATGGACGGACAAGTCTTCCCGCAACCGATCAATGCTGATACTTTCAAGAAATACTACGCCTAAAAACTGACCCTGAGATGACGAAAAGTCATCCTTGATATCCTGAACAAACTATCTACCTTAGTAAACCTTTTTGAGCCATCACGTTCATTTCTTAACCTAAGACTAGGGCAAGTCAACAACTACAAAAAAAAAAATTAGAAAAAAAACTCAAAGCATCAAGATACTCCTACTCGCATGAGGATAAACTGTGAACGGTTAAAAATACAAAAAAAAAATCAAAAAAGTCAAAAACTCGAACACTTGATCCGAGCTCGACCCAAATCTCCAGCCTAAACAAGTTCGAGAAACACGAGGAGGAGACACAGATCACCTTTTCGAAGTAAAAATAGACGAACCCCATGTCTAATCCATTCTAAATACATCCAGACCTTAACTTCTTTTGAATCCTTCTACTACCATTACCAGGAGCCAACATTTCGTCCCAACAAAAGTCTTTTTTAATCAGGGAATGTTTTAAGGCAATACAATGATAGTGGCAGCACCAATGATCTTGCGACTTGGTCCGGACCTCAAAGTCTTATTAGTCGTTGGAAGACTCGAGAGGGGAATCCAGGTCGGATAGTACTAGAAGTGTAGAGTTGTCGATTTCGCGGCTCAACATGAGTTGTCGAACCACGAATAGTAATCAGCAAACTCGAAAGGAGAATCTAGATCGATTACTCAAGAAAGAGTGCCACTACAAGAGCAGAGTCGCCGATCTCGCAGCTCAACTTGAGTCACCAGCCACAAAGACATAGAGACTCCGAACAGAATCGTAATGTAAAAATCTAAAAATACAAGCATAATCTGAAAGGGCATAGTGAAAACCTGAAAGGGCATTATGAGTAAAAGAATCAAACTATGGCAAGATCAAAGCCACCGACACGATGAAAATCCCAAAAAGGACGTTGATGCGCAAAAATGTGGAAATCGGGTCTGGTGAAAATCGTAATTGGCACTAGGGGCAATAAAGGTTTAAAAAAAAACTCCTAACCCGTAAGAGTATAAATTGTGAACGACGAAATCCTTCCAAGAAAACCCATGTCCCGAGTAGATAACAATCCTCAAAATACCAAGGCATTGGGGATGACTCTAAAGGAACCAAAAGATAATTGACACTTATATCCCCTGTGTTTGGCAAAAATACCAGGATCGTCATAACCAAAGATTTTACAAACTCTGAATTTATCATATTGATTTGATAAAGACATTTCACAAAATTACATTTCAAAAACTACTATTTTGGCCAATGACGAAAAATATAGGGCTCATTCAACAAAACTTCGTGTTTTCAGGAACAATAGATATACCTGAGGCCAAGTAGGTACAAAACCTATTTTCTTTGCATTAATCTTTCAACATTTTGCATACAATCAGATAATGAAAAGAAAATACAAAAAGTGGGAGTACAACGCAGTCAAACATCATGGTAGAAATGAAAAAAGAGTCAAGGCGTTCCTCTAAAGTACGGATTCGGACAGCTTGGCTCATCATCACTTTCTCAGCATCGGAAGCATCGAGACTCACCAAATATGCTGCAAAGTCCTCAAAATGAGGATACTGGGCAAGTCGATCCCTCAACTCAGTGACTTCAGCTCGAAGCCTAGCCACTTCGCCACTATCACTACATCCGGACTGGACAAGGGCAGATGTCAGCTGAGCGATCTCTTTCTGCATCTTCTTCTCGGATTTAAGCCAGATAACTTGAATTCGACGATGATCAGTCTAAGACTCCTCAACTCGATCTCGGTAATCAAAGAAAGATGAAGCACCAGGGCGCGTTCGGGGAACTATCGACACCGATGACCTCCCAGAAATGAGTTCTCGAATCCAATGCAAGTATGTCGAGAATTGGTGTGCTGCAAAGATGGGTCGGCTCAGAACCTCAACCCAACCCCATTCTTTTACAAGTCGACTCAAGAGCGCAGTCGATAAAGAGCCAACCAAATCATTGAAATTCTCGGGAATGAGCACACCCTGATCATAACCAAATTGACGAAGAACCCGAAGTGGTACATAATGAGTTGCCTCGTGAAGACTAATCAAAACAAGGAAATGGGCACCATCAAATGCAATCACAGGAGACCCTCGAGGTTGAAAAGCACCGACCCATCTCACTTCTTCATCATCAAGGCTCCTAATAAAGGAATACCACTCTTCTTTGCCACCCGAGATGGACGGGGCAACTCGTCTTGACATCATAAATACGAGATCAGCGTTAACGCAAAATGGATGATTAACGACTTTAGTTGAAGCCAGATGATCCATGAGCAAAAAATGCAATAACTGGAGCATTCTAAACTTTGGAAACTAGTAAATTTAACTTAAATCCAAAACTAAGCTAAGTTTGGAATCTACCTGCAGGAGTGGAGCACACCCTCGGAAAACTTGATCACGACCGGAAGAACAAGCCGTGAGAGATTGGAACATCTCGCTCAAAAGCATCGGTGCCAATCGGCATCCCTCCCGGACTTGTTGAATCACGTGAATGAGAGAAAGATCTATGATGTCTCCGCCACCCGGAAACAAGAGTTGACTCACCACCATCAAAGTGAGAGCGTTAAAGTGAATCAAGGGCTTCGAGAGATCCGTGAGGCGTTCAATCAAGAAAGACTTGGACATTGTCTTCAAAATCAATCCACCATCCGGAATCCTCAAAAACTTGTGGCTTATCTCCAAGAAGTCGAAAGCCTCACTTCGGTATCCATCACGCAATGGTGGAACCACAACTAAGCCCGATATCTCAAGCCCCAACAACATTTCAAACTCCTCAATGGTAGGAGTCATTTCATGCTCCCGAAATCGAAAGAGATTAAGCTCGGGGATCCAATACCCCAACATGGCCTCAATCAAACCCCATTGCAATGGGACCTTGGGCAAAGAAAAAGTGAACCCCAACTTATTCAAACACCATTAGGCTCTATCATCATTATCCATGCCATCTATCCAACTACTCAAGAAAGAATCAACAATGCCATACCTTTTCAAATTGGGAAGAGTAGAGAACACCTCCATGGAGCTTGAAGAGAAGAAGCTTTGAGGAAGAAGGAGAGTAAAAATCGCCCAAAATGTGAAAAGAGGGAAGTAAAATCGTAAAAAGTAAGAAGTTAGGGCAAAAAACAATGGTAAAACAGGTTTAAAATATGGGATAAATTGTGCTGGTCCGTGTTTGAAACACGAATAAGGTCAAATGATAATTGATCCGTTCCTAAAACACGAATGGAATGGAAACTAACTAATCCGTGTTGGGAACACGGATAAAGCAAGATATGACTCATCCGTGCTTAAGACACGGATAGAATACAAAATGCCCTATCCGTGATCCTGGCACGGATAAAAGTTGGAAAAATCTATCCGTGTTGAGAACACGGACCAGAACATTTTAACTTTGGGGCCTGAGTCATTTGAGGTCTCGACAACTCCAAACTACATAATGGTCATCTCAGAGCTTGATACCTTAAAATCATATGGAAATGATCGGAATTCCTACGTGCTCAATAGATGCACTCAAAACTCTCAAAATATATACAGCCACGTAGGAGTTCGGCAAGATCATATTGGGCCAGATTAAGCCTCCAAAGACCATCTCACTCACCATGGACCCCAAGTAGGGCACACCACTCAAGAGCACACTCGAAGGGTCCTTGAGACCCTAATGGCACCCTTTACTCGCCCATAGGCTCACCAACACTCAAAAGGGCTCAAAAGCTATGATGATTGATATCACGCCCAAGGAACTCGAGTCAATTGCACATATGATCATAATACAGATGCAAGGAATAATGAACATAAACACACATATATACAAAAGTTCGAAATGTTTACATACAATGTCTAAAAAACTAATATTAAACGTCTGTGATTTTACAAGGTGCATCAATAATCAGATCGAAAGGGGAACACCGTCATGGGCACTCCGAGTCTCCAGAACCATTCCAAAAGAGGATCCAACCACAGCACCAGAACCCGACACCCCGGAAGAAGGTAGACCATGCATCCGCAGTCGTCCCTCAGAATTCATGAAGAAGAGCTCTGCATCCAAGGCAACATCCTGCTCTGTGGTCCTCGCAAGATCAACACCCGGAACGAAGGGTCTGGTAGAAGGGGAGGCCTGAAAAAGGAAAAGTAAAACAGATCAAAATATATGCAGGTGTATATACAGAATATGCGAGGAAATGAACAACTAAAATGCAAATACTTACCCTAGGAGGTGTTGGAGGCCGCGCAGAGGTACTCACTCCATCTCGACGTCGATAATAATCTTGAAAAGATCATAAGAGAACCAATCAAAATAGAATATTCATGAACTACAATCTATGAAACAGAAGAGAAACAGAAAGTGACATACCATCTCAGCCTGAAAACGAGACTCCGCAGGGCCATCTCCCGCTCTAACTCCTGGATCCGAGCTGCCTGCGCCTCTATGCGAACCTCCTGCTTGTCGGGCAGCCTGCTCCTCCACCTCGGCCCTAGAGGCTCTCAACCTATTTTTCATCTCCATAGCCCTTACTACCTGGGCCTCGATCACATCGTAACCCTCTCAAAGACGACGAAGATCATCAGCCTAAGAACAAGAACATCGATCAAGTGAGACAGGGATATAATGGAACGCAGAAAGTTATAAGGAAGAGAGACAGTGATAGAATGCGTACCGTGACAGCATGCTCCTAAAGAAGGACCCCTCCAATCTTTATGATCCCGACTCAAGCGGTGACAGCAGGCATGATGCACCCAATAGAGGCCTCTCGAAACCAGACCTGATAGTCACCGCCCCTCACCAGTCCAGCAGCATCAACACCCCTCGACTGGGCAAGATACTCATCTACCGTCATAGCCCCCCGAGATGGGCTCAGGTGGAGCGACAGGGATGCGAAGGCTCCCATCGTACTGGAAAACAAGCGCTCCCCTAGATAAAATGTATATCTCTACTCGCCAATGAAGTAGGGGTAGCGCTGTCGTTTGATGTTACGCTTGTAAGCGATCCTCACCTCCTGTCGCCCGCTGATGGTGCTAGGAAGGTCCCGCAAAGTAACAGAAAAGATCTGCAAAAGAGATAATCAGATAACAGGCATAGCTAATTGCAAGAATAGAATAACTGAATAAGGGCTAGACTACTCACATCTCGTAGCCGACAACGATCAATATGGGCCCGAACACTCCTAGGGCTGCTCCGGATGGCCCTGGCGTCTCTGGTGGCCCAAAAAGTGCCCAATGGATAACCTTCGTTGGGATGACGACGAGTAGGCAGATAAAATGGAAAATATACATGAACAAAAATCTTAAGAAAGAAGGAAAGCATCAAACGATGAACAGGATATCGAGAAAGAAACTAAAAAGAAACAAAACAAAGATTTGTTTTACCTCAATAAACAACCAGAAGAATCGTGTGGAGATCCTAGCTCCACGAGGCACAGTGATGCCCTCAACTACCCGATCCAGACCAGCAAGAATGGTCCCATAAATCAAACTCCCCCAATCAAATCGCCAATATGGTCAATATCATACATGACTGAGAGGAATGTGGTGGAAACCAAAGAATAATCCTCTAAAAAGAAACAGTTGCCGATGAGAAGGAGAAAGCAAATCCGGAAAACAACGTCAAAATCACGATCACCGAAACGGGCTGATCTCTCTCTATAAGTGGCGGGAGCTCCGTCGTCCCCCTCTATTAGCAACAACCCCATCAACACCTCTGTGCTGATCCTCCCCATCTTCCCCACCATGGAGGCAGGGACTCTGGTGATGCCCAACAGCTTGCCTACCTCCTTGACAGACATCATGGCAAGGGGCAGGGGCTCCCCATCCATAGTAATGCCCATAATCGCTACAAAATCGGAAGGTCGAATGCCTATCTCAACCTCCGGCATATGAAAATAGTGAGTCACTGGGAACCACTCTCTACCATGGCTAGAAACAGAGGCCGATCTGCTCTGAGCGCCGGTATCTGCAAGAAGGCGTCAAAGCCTACAATAGTGAACTGCGTCCGAATGTCATCCGAGAATAATGCAGTAGTCGACAAAAATGCACTCCACCTACCCCTAAAACTGGCCGATGGGTATGGAGTAGGAATGTCCAGTCGACCAGCATCGAAACATGCCTCCCAAGGTCACGAAGCAGAGAGGTATCTGAGACCCTGTCACTCTCCTCCACAGGGATCTCTACCCTGGAAACCTCACGGCCTACTCGACCAGCACCTACGGCCCGATCAGTCCGGCCTCAACCACCACGCCTGCCTCTCCCACTGCTGCTGCCTAACAGATCCTCAGCTGGGCCACTCTGAGAAGTACTGACCTCCTCTACTCTGCTACCCGAAGAAGAACCGGTCGTTGAAGACGAGTCAGGCCTCCGCAAAGGCTACCTCGGCCAGCCATATTCGGTCGCCACACTAAATCCTAGAGCAAAGCGGGTCCGGGGCCTCACCTCCTCCTCCTCATTCGAAGAATGCCTCGCCACTCGAATCCGTCGCTCTCTACCCATCTACAAGCCCCCAAGTAGTCAAATCGACAACACAAAATCCTATGGTCACGTATCTCGATGAAACTAACCCAACCAACTCAATCAAACCAATCCATCTAAGTCAAACCCAATCTAAGTCAAACCTAGTCAACTAAGTCAAACCCAGTCCAATCTGAGTCAGACCCAGTCAACTCAGTCAAACAAATCCATCTAAGTCAACCCAAGATCAATCCAGTCCACCCACTAAGTCTAGTCAACCCAAGATCAATCCAGTCCACCAACTAAACCTAGCCAATCTGAGTCAAACCCAGTTGACTCAGTCAAACCTATCCAATCTAAGCCAAACCTATCCAATCTGAGTCAAACCTAGTTGACCCAGTCAAACCTATCAAATCTGAGTCAAACCCATCCAACTCAGTCAAACCTAGCCCATCTAAGCCTAACCTAGTCAAACCTAGCTAATCTGAGTCAACCCAACCTAACCCAGTCAACTCAATCAGACCTAGCCAATCGAAGTCAAATCCAGTCAACTCAGTCAAACCCATCTAATCCCAGTCAAACCCAATCAATCTAAGTCAAACCTAGCCCATCCGAGTCAAAACCTATTAAACCCAATCAAACCCATCCAATCTAATCAAAGCTAGGTCAAACCCAGTCAACCCACTCAACCTAGTCAACCAAACCAACCTATCCAACTTAGTCAACCAGAGTTAACCCAACCAAAACCTTGGCAACCCAGTTTAACCTCAATCAACCAGAGTTAACCCAACCAAAACCTTGTCAACCCAGTTTAACCTTAGTAAACTCCAGCCAACCTTGTTAACCCAACCTAATTCGGGCAAACCTAGCCAAACCGGTCCAACCCAACCAAACCCACACCCATCTGGCTAAGGAACCATTCAAGGGAAAGAAAGTAAGTGCATGCCCGAAGCAAAACAAAAACGAGCATATTTTAAGCAAGCAGAGCATGGGTAGCAAATCAAAACATTCATACCTCAAACAAGTAAAATGAGGCAAAAGGAAAGAAGGAGGCATAAAAAGGAGAGCAAGCATGATAAAAAAATTTCTTTAAAATATATAGCATGCTAAAATGAGGGTAAATTAACTTGCCTAACAAACGGTTCAGCACAGGCCAACTCAGACAACCCTCAAAACCGTCCTTAAACCATGTCGGTTCCCACCACAAAGCCAACACCTAAACCACCCCGCTTCCCACCCTAAACAGTCTCGTTGATAGCCTAAAACAACCCCAAAATCTTAACCAAAATAGTGTCCCACTTTCGCTCCTAATAGCCCCTACACCACCACAGTTCTCACCACAAACAATACCTAAGTCGACCTATCAACCCATAAAATCACCTCATATTTTACCATCGTTACCCAACAAACCTCCCAGTCATCAATCTATCATCAAAAGCAAAGTTCCCGCCCAAACAATTCAAAACTCTCAAAGCAATCCCAGGCCTCCTTAAAAACCCATGACCATCTCATCCAATCCCCAAAACAACCCCTTTCACCCTGTGTATCCTAACTTAGTCTAATCCATCAACTATTCGAAAAGCCCAATTAGTCCATCATAAAATTCAAACCGCCTCTTCCGAGTTAATGCAAAAGGCTGCCACCCACTATTCGAAACATACCCGGCAAAGTTCGCCATCCAAAAACAATACCCACAAAACCATCCATTCACCAACAACCTATCCAAAACCACGTATCGTCCCTAATTCCCAAACACCCTGGGAAATTCCCATTCAAAATAAACCCCAACCCTTCAAAGTTTCACAAATCTACCACTCAATCAACAGTCCCTGCATTCATATCCAACCAAGTAATGACAAAGAAACAAGCGAAGCAGCAACAATCAATAATATTGTTTCGAAACATAAGCTGTGTAAATAAATCAACAAAAAAGGCAAGAAGAGATATCGTTGTCCAAAGCGAAATAATGTGCTTATACAAAATAGGCAACGAAGAAAAAGATCAAAAATAAAAGGGGAAGACTCACGGAATGATCGTATAGCACAAATGAACTTCCTAAAGCTTCGAATCACTCCCAAGTGTCCAAATCCGACAGCACGCGCCCCAAAATTGTCCCAACAATCCACCAAATGAGTCAACGAAAATAAGAGGAAGAGGAAGAGAAGGAAAGAAAATCACCAGAGATGGAGAAGAAATCGAAGAAAAACTGAAAAAGAACGGAAAAATAAAGAGGCACACTGGTTTTAAAACGTTTGAAATCCTATTGTTCCGTGCTACCAGTACAGATTGGCAAAGCTTTGTTGAATCCGTGCTCCAGGCACGGCTGAATAAAGAAATCGCATCATCCATGTTTCAAATACGGATAAAATAAAGAAGCATGCCATCCGTCCTTCCAGAACGGATGAGACAAAATTAAATGATATCCGTGTTTCGAGCACGAATCAGCCAATGAAAAATCAAAATCAAAGTCAAATCAAAATCAAAAAAATCAAAAATCAAACGAAAATAATAAAAAATCCAAAAATCAACTCTAAAAAAATAACCAAATCAAAAAGTCAGAAAAATCAGAAAAATTTCAAAAAAAATCCTTTCGAGTTACAATCAATTCTGAATTGTTAAAACACGATTGAGAAGTACCCGAATTTCAAAAATCATCAAATCCGAGATCTCACATGAGCTCCGCGCCATTGATATAAAGAAATTAATAAGGAAACTCTGTCAAACCTCGTGCTTGAGTAACCATTTTCTATGAAAGTCATCAATTCGATCGGTGATTCGAAGTCGTGTTTTTCAAATTTTTGTCCGGCCCGTACAAATAGGGGTTTAGTCTATTATTTGCAGTTCTTTGCACGCAATTCCTGCAAATAAGGGCAGCTGTAGACACCCCAATTTGAACGGGCCCTAACTCGAAAGGGCCCAAAAATAGCATTTTTTCAAAAAATTTGGCCAACGGGCCTCGATGACCCGAATCATCGAAATCTAACATTTTTGTCATATCAAAGTCTATAGAACCTCTCAACGAGTTAGTAGGTCCACCAAAAAGCTCGGCATGCTCCGCTCCATTCAAAATATTGGTTTTCCAACAAAATAGGCCAACGGGCCTCAAAGGTCCAAAAAGTTAAAAAGTGGCAATTTAATTGAACCAAGGCCCCTAAGACCACCCAATGGTCTAAGGGACCCACAAAAAAAGGATCGGACTCATCCCATGTTGTCCCAACCTTCATCGCTCCACGTTTACATTCAAAAAATCGATAAAATCTTTCAACGGGCCTAAAAGGCTCGATTTGCCAACACATGGCATTTTTTATCGAACCGACAATTGCAAAAATCTAAAAAAAATTAATAAATTAAAAAATGTGAGACTTGGGATGCCTACCCTCCATCTACTTTCCACCGCCCCACTGCCGAATTCGCAAACATCATAAGCCCATTCAAAGCCCATGAACCCTCAAATCTACAAAAATCAATTTTTCGTCTTACCCTTAACCTAAAATTGATCTCATATCACCTAAACCCTAAAGTGAAATCACCCTCAAAAATCCAACCCACCAACAAACCTTATCCAAACCAAAGTAACCCACAACCTTCCTAAAACCCAAGCCCAACACATCAAGGTCCATAAAATCCTACCCATATCCAATTCATTATCCAACCCATAACCCTAACCCATCAACCACTACCCATATCAACCAATCACAATCTTCAACGTCAAAGATGACACATGTCATCATCCCCTTTCACCTCCCTCATCTAATCACCTACCCCCATCATCATTCTCTAAATAATCCATCTAATCCACATCACTTCCCTCCAAAATCACCTCAACCCATACCCTACCCTAACCTAACCTATCCCCATTCTTTAACCAACCATATCACAACCCATACCCAACATACCCAACACACCCTAACCTATTTTTGAAAGTGATTTTCATATGGTTGGAGGCCAAAAACAATCTAAATTTTTCAAAAGAAAAATAATGAGGCAAGATGGAATGGTGTTGTTAGACATGCAATAATTGAATATGGAGATATGGGTGCTGTTAGGATGAAAAAGTATATACAAAAAAGGGGTAAAAAATAATTTTGTTTAATTACAAGGTTTCCCATTTTTTCTTTCTCTCTTCTCGTTGTGACTAGGCTGTATCCAAAGAATGCAAATCCTTCTTCTCAGACTTCTTTGAACTTGGAGAACTCGAAGTATAATTTTTCTCACCTTTATAGACCTCATTGAAAGGCCAGACTTTCAACTATTTGAAGAACTTGGTGGCCTCTATTTTTGAAGGTGTTTCTCTATAATCGGTTGTTGGTGTTGTTGTCATGATAATAGTAATTGAATTTTTGTCAACGATTCTCTCTTTCTTCTCTCTCTCTCTCTCTCTCTCTCTCTCACCCCTTGCCCTTCTGGCATTTAACAACTTCTCTGTTTCTGAAAATTCAAATTGGTTCTAAAAAATATTAGAAATTCTACTATACTTAGTTTTACGTTTGGAGATCCATTAGTCTCCTTTGTTATGAGTAAGTCGTGAGATCGATCAAAGAGGATCATACGAGACCAATAGAAAATTTTTGGATAGAGAGAAGGAAAGAGAGACGAATAAATGGGTATGGCTATGATGAGATCTTGTCTTCGAGTGACCCTTCGCAAAGGTGAACGTAATGTTCCTGCAAAAAGGAACTTCTCTTCCTCTGCTCATTACGATGATGCTATGAGACTGTATATTAGAAACAAGTAGTTCCCATATGGGTTCTAGTTAGCCATTTTGAGGTAAAACATAAGGACCATTAACATTCGAATCTTATAATCTAAACATTGCTATTTGTTTTGGATGGTTGTTGAGATTTTATAACTGCTTGGACAAAATGTTTTTCTATTTCTTTGAAGTATGCTCTTATGGCATATCCTTGAAATTTATGCAGATTTGAAGATTTAATTGAATGATTGATTGTTATCATGGTCTTTCTAAAAAAAGAGCTGATGTGAGTGTTGTGTGGGTTGGCAACAATAAAACTGTGAAGGAAATTAATTGCACAACAATCTTAACTGTACACGTGTCCAAGCAGAGCAAATGGTACTTGACATTGGTCAACGGGAGAGGCGTCGCCCAGTAGACAGGGCAAGTCACAATAGATACCTCCCTAGTCTGGCTAGCAAGGCAGCACAGCACTAAGCGAAGCCAGTCCTGTGAAGCAGGGCAGGTCAGGCCTTGAGAATACCGCAGTATTGTTGCGTGCACACCAATCCTGAAGATCTCAGAGGGGATCTCTACAGATAAGTTCGATCGATCTAGAATATTTCGATTAGGTAAACAATCCAGATGAACCAGTAGAAATTCCATGATTGCAGCCTATATTGAGTGAAGCCCTAGGGTAAGGTACATGGGGTTAAATAGCACAACGTGTACTATTGCAGGGGGCTGGAAAGTTCGAGAGCTAACCAATACTAATTATTGTTCCTCTGTCTATCTAATTTGAGCATCGGAGTGTTTGTGGTAGGTTTCAGGCTACTACAAGGAAGGAAGCGTTAGGAACGACTTCTAATTGGTACGGGTTGGGGCCATCAGAGCTATCCATCAGATTCCAACCACACAGAAACTGGCACCGTCTGTGGGACACTAATAGAAAATTGATTTCAGTCGAAATAATGGTGAGATCTATAAGAACGAACGAAGTCAATGCACCCCCACCAGTGGCTACGACGGCAGACGTGCAGCTTCTGACAATGTTTGAGGCTATGAGAAAGTAGCAAAAAGAGATGCAGAAGAAGATAGACAATTTGGTAGAACAGAACCAAAACTTGAGTCAACGTCTTGATGACCGGTAATAAGCGAAACAAGAAAGTGCACTGAAGGATCCTCAGGTAGCGAGTAAGGATGACCATCCCTCTAGTACAGAATGAAGCACACCATTATTAATCCCTATAAGGGAAAGTGGAACAGAGGTTGCTACTGTAGCCACTTGAACTGAATCCGTAGTAGGTTTAACTTGAGAAGAGGTTAGAGAGATGATTAGAAATGAGAAGGAGATGATGAAGAGTGTCGACGTGGGCACAACAACAGCACAAGCAATTCACGAAATTCAGAAGTCTCCTTTCTAGGTAGAAATCTTAGCTGAATAAATTTTGAAAAAAGTTTGCACCACCACGATTTATTATTTATTCTTGGAAAAAAGACCCGGTGGAGCATTTATTTCACTTCCGACAGATACTCGCATTGTGGAAAAGGAAAATGGGGTTGATGTGTAGATTGTTCCCTTCGAGTTTGCAGGAAAATGCTCTAACATGATTTCACAAATTGCCATGTGGATCTATTAATTCGTTTGAGGAGCTTTATACTACTTTTGTTGCGCGATATATCAACAACAAGAAGATTGGAGGAGATGTTGATGCATTACTTAGCATGAGGTTGGGACCAGGGGAGAGCCTCAGGGAGTTTACCAAGAAGTTCAAGGAAGATGCAATGTTGGTAGAGAGTTGTGATGAGTGAACGGTAGTAGTAACGTTTAGAAATTCCCTACCCTCTAACTCAGGGTTGTATAGATCTCTTATAAAAAGAGGACGAAGATTCTGAGTGAGATGTTTGAAAGAGCAGAAAAGTATATCCACTTGTAGGATGATCCCCAAAGTTCAGTAGGGAAGAGCAAGGTCATACACATTGTGGAAAAGCCTAGCAATCAGCACCAGTCACGGCAGCAGGATAGGAAGAAGCCGCGAGAGCAAAATGGGGAGAAGAGAAAGGCAGGGAGATATTTCACTTTGCCTCCTAGTGAAATATTGTCCCTTATTACTCGTGAACCATTTTTTGAGTGGCCTGCGCCCCTTCCTCGAGATCAGATCAACCAAGGTGAAAGGTATTGCGATTACCACAAGGTACAGACCCACACCACCAACAGATGCTAGGCTCTGAGAAGATTCCTACAAAAGCTAGCAGAGCAAGGCAGGCTGAGAGATTTGCCTAGAAGATAGAGGGAGGGCTTGTTACAGGATAGGGATCGCAGGGCAGAACAACCGAAAGTAGGAAGGCATGATGGAAAGGTAGCTATGACACGCATTGTCCTTAGAGAGGAAAACAATAGGCCTGGGCAGACCAGAACCAACAAGAAAGTTGAAAGGAAGAGGGCCGAGCATCTGGCTCACATTTTTCCAACAAGGAGTGGACTTACCAAACTAAAACCCTTCGGGGAGCAAACGGTGGCGTTCACTGAGGAAGATTTGGAAGTGGCAAGACCCCATTACGATGCACTAGTAATAACCTTGCAAGTGGTCACCTTCACACTTAAGAGAGTGCTAATAGATAGTGGCAGCTTAGTGGATATCTTGTACTCTTCGACCTTCTTAAAAATCTATAAAAAAAAATCACCAAAATGATGAAAATACCCCTCATAAATTTTTGACCCCCAAAAATTCTCGAAAGTACCTCCATTGCACTCAGAATGTGATTTCAAGTCTAACGAGACCCAAATCGATGAAAACTGATAAAGTTATAAAAATCTATAAAAAATCACTAAAATGATGAAAATACCCTTCATAAATTTTGGATCTCCGAAAAATCTCGAAAGTACCTCCATGACACTCAGAAGGTGATTTCAAGTCTAACGGGACCTAAATCAGAAAAATTCAAGAAAAATCATCAAAAATTATAAAAATGACCAAAATGCCCCTCAACATCCAACTCTAACATAAAGACCTTGATCCCTAGGAAAATAAAATTCAAATAAAAAATTAAACAAAATAAAATTCAAATTGAAAATTAAACTAAAATTTAACTAAGATCCAATTAAAATCCAAAATTTAAATCAATTTAAAATTGTAAAATCAAATTAAATTTCAATTAAAATACAAAATAAAAATTACATTTAAATTAAAAATCAAAAAAATGATTAAAATACAAAATCAAAATCAAAATCAAATTGAAAATCAAGTTAAAAATCATTCAACCAATCAAAATGTAAAATTAAATTAAAATTTAAAATCAATCAACCAAATCGACCAATCAAAGTGCAATCAACAAATTAAAATACATTCGATCAAATTAAAATACAATTAATCGACCAATTAAAATTTAAATTCAACTTAAAATTTAAATTAAAATTAAAACTTTGCATATGTAAGATGGCTGAGTTGTATGACGTTCAAGAGGAGAATATAAAGCAGGACTGTGTTGTGGGGGCGTTAGAAGAAGAAAGAGATGGAAGATGGCTGAGCTGTGGGGGCATTAGAAGAAGAAGGAGAGGAAAATAAAGGTCTTGGTGAAAGGTTGGGTCGTCGACGGGAGTTCACCAGGTATGTTCTCATCCTTCTTTCTTCCTTTTTTTTATTTTTTTTTTCTTTTGTTGTTTTGTTTTTGCTGCAAGAACCAGAGAAAAGAGAGAGTTCAAGAGAAAAGAAACGTAGGAGAAAGAGGTATGAGAGCGTAGAGGAATCTGTCCAAAATAGAACGTGGGAGAGAGGGAGAGCTTCAAAAAGAAGAAGATAGAGAGTTTTAAAGAGATGGAGTTGTTGATTTTTTTTTAAATGGCAACCAACCATGAAAACGTTTTTTCTATTTTTTTTTTTTTTGTGTTTCCCTTCAATCGGTTGCTGTATATCCTTTTATGGTAGATCTCCTCACTAAAAATGTGAGAGAGGGAAAAGATGGGAGAAAGGGCAAAGAAGGCTGAGATGAGTGAAGAGTGTGGGTGGTTATTGAAGGAGTTGGAGAAGGAGAAGAAGACGTAGGAGGAGTGCGTTGGTGTTTAGAGAAGAAGAAGAAGAAAACGTGATTTTTTTTTTAATTTTCTTTTTAAGAAAATGGGAGAGGGATCCCGCGCTACCTGTACTACGGTAATTTACTGTTACTGAATTCTGATTGGTTGAATTTTTTATTTGAGCTTGCATTTTGGATTTGTCAAATTTTTTGGATTTCGATTTAGGTTGGTTTAATTTCAATTTGGTTTGTTTTGAATTTTGACTTGAGTTTTAATTTTATAAAACTTTGCATATGTTAAAATGATTTAGTATGTTTATTCGTTTATATTAGAAGAGGTTATGAGCAAAAATTATTTGCATCCCCACTGAGTAACCATTGTTACTCACCCTTTCCTTCTCCATTTTTTTAAGTTTTAGATCTAGAGCTTGGCAAGACTGGTGTAGAACATGAGTGAGGACTATCTGGTAGGTCAGATAGACGACCAGAGTCCGTTACCTGATGAGTATTGGGGTATACCCCATACTGGTGTTAGTTCGTTCAGGTATTATTATGGGTCTTGTATTGAACGTTAGGACTTTTGTTAGAGTGAAGAATGTTTGTATAATCCTATATTTTATGTATCCTTCCGCACTCTGATCTATCGTACATTATTAGATGTATATAAGCTTCCGCTATTATTATATTTTTGTATGTATATACAGGATATTATGATTTTTGTTTATCAAGTGGAACAAATTGAATGCCTTGGAATACTAGCATAAACAGAGGAGACCATGCCAAAATTTCAAGACGCCACCTAGTGCCTCTAGTTCTAACATGGAGCTTTGTGTTAGCGTTTGGCAGGGCGTCGCAGATGATATTAGAGCATAGTATTAGATCCGTATGGAATACAGATCTGTTTTATTTTGGAAAATATGTTGATACCACAAGCATTGGAGATAATCATAGAGTGTCACTAAGAATCTGATATTAGAAATCATTTGTAGTTTCGTATTGGGATTGCGAGCTCTTCTGTGTCTAGAAGTCCTTAAAGCCTAGTAAGCGTAGGATAAGATTCTAGGTTCATTCTATTAGTAATGAAAATGGTGTCATTACTAGATTCCTTATTATACTAGTAGTTAATGCTTCCATGAGAAGGATGTTGGCGTGGTTTTGAGAAGTGTCTTACTTCTAATAAATTGAAGATTACTGAACTTGCCAGTTAGGAAAAATGCAAGGAAATAGAAGTGCAATTGGACTTGTGACAAGGAGTTAAACTGGTGGAGAAGATCTACCTGGGTCTAGTAAACTCACCAAGATATAACAGTTGGTAGAAGCAATCTCTGAGTTATCCCAGAGTTAAGCTCGTATGGAAAGAAAACAATTAGAGATGTTTGAAGCCCAAATGATCATGGTAGATCAACTAACAAAAAGATTATAAAGGATAGAAGAAAACTCAACCACTATTTTAAGGATAAATCTTAAAATGATCAAAAAGTAAATATCCCACCATAGGGAGGACTATAAGAAGAAATAGGGATAGTACAATCATCATCTCAAAGCCTAGTAGAAGAAAGGGAGTTAGGATCCAATAAGAGGCAAACAATTACGAAACTAGCAAAGTCGTGGAAAAAACAACCATGCATAAGAAGCAAGACTATAGAAATACCCACTCAAGCGATGGAAAATTTTTACAAGAAATAACAACATATAATATTAAATCAATCGAAAGAAAGAGTAGAGGCATGTTACTAATGTGGTAAGTTGGGACATAAAGGGGAGTAATGTTCGGGTTGACGTCAACCGATGAAAGATGCATATCTTAGAAAAATATTAGATGGGCCAACTCAAGGAATAATAAGACCACTGGATTTTAACAAGATTGATGACATACTTATACTACGGTAAATAGATCGAACTAGTGGTCAAAAATGAGAAGGAATAGAATTACAAATATCCCGAAGACAAACCAGTCAACCTCAAACCTTTCTTACTTCTAGATTAGACCCGATCAAGAGGCCAATGTATGTGAGGCCAATTTTTCCTAGATCAATGTACCCACAGTATAGAGCTACTCCACTATCAATTTTAAGGATTTCCCCATCATTGAGTCATAGAACAATTGAGACTCCAATGATGCCTGTAGGACCAAAGGAACCAACATGGTAGGTTCAGAGCATGTAGGCTCCAGTTTATCAACTGACCACTCCACAGAAACCTACGAAGGCAAGATCGTTAACATATTACGTGTGTGGTCAAGTGGGAAATATCAAGAGAGAGTGCCCTCTATCATAGTTACAAACAAGGGTTATAATCTAGGAGAAAGTATCTATCTCTGGAGCTTGGCGAGGTCGGTGTAGAACACGAGTGAGGACTATCTGATAGGTAAGATAGATGACCAGAGTCTATTACCTGGTGAGTATTTGGGCTATACCCCCTAGTTGTGTTAGTTCATTCAGGAAGTATTATGGGTCTTGTACTGAGAGTTAGGACTTTTGTAAGAGTGAGAAATGTTTGTATAATCCTATATTTTGTTTATCCTTCTGCACTCTGATCTATCGTACATTATTAGATGTATATAGGCTTCCATTATTATTATATTTTTGTATGTATATATAGGATATTATGATTTTTGTTTATCAGGTGGAATAGGTTGAACACCTTAGAATGCTAGCATAAACAGAGGAGACCATGCCGAAATTTTTGAGGTGCCACCTAGTATCTTGAGTTTTGACATGGGATTTTGTATTAGTGTTTGGCGGGGCATCACATATGGCAGGCCAAAATTTTGTTTTCGTAGTGAGTTACCCATGGTCAGGCTAAAATTTTGCTCTAGCCATTGGTTACCCATGGCCATGAAAGATTTTGCCCCAATTTGTCGATAAAGCATGACTAGAATTTTTTCACAATTTAAAACATGAAAATTGATCTTTTGTTCGTAAACTTGAGATTTTGCGATTTTTGCTCAAAAACTTACAATTCTCTTATCCTAGATGGAGTATACCAACTATTCAAGAATGAGTAATCATCAAATCGAGGAAGGATCCAATGCCTTGGGTCCTACTTTTCTCAACCTAAATTGGTATTCTATCAAGGATAACCATACAACTCGATGGATTCAAGCTATGTCTACAAATGAAAAGGCAAGATGGATTGGTGAAAACATGTTTGGGCTTGTTCTATCTTTGTATGAAGCAGAGGTGAAGTGGGATTTAATTGAATCCATGATCGAGTGTTGGATCTCAAATTCGAATGTATTTTGATTCGAAGAGTATGAGTTTATGCCAATGATCAAGGAATTAAAGAGGATCATCGAGTTGTACTTCTCTAACCAGGTAGTCTTTCTTTCCTTACACCCTAGCTATAGGAATGAGTTAGTCCAATTTCTTGGAATTCGTTGCTTTAAGCTAAAGAAATTAGATAAGGACTCTAATTTGGTTTGATTGTCTAAACCTTTCATTTTTGAACACACATTTTCGAGTGTTAACTCGGATACCTGGTTTAATGCCCTATCTGTGATGGTTGTGAAACAAATCTTATTTCCTATGGAAGAAAATCTAGTGGACCCCTCATTGATATGCATAATTATTGAAGTTCATGAATGTAACCGGTTAACTCTAATGATTTTGGCTGAACTTTGAAAGTTTGTGTTATAGAGAGACGTCGTTTTTTCTCGAGGTGTGCACCCATCTTGCAGGTAAAAATAAATACACACTTATTTTATATTTATTTTTTGTAGATTTCTATATTTTTATTTATTTCAGGTTTAAATTTTATTCCAATTGTTATTTGATTACTTCTTTGCTCTAATGTAGCTTTGGCTTTTCGATCATCTCTCGTCTACAGAAGCGATCAAGCTTCCTTTTTCCTATAACATCGATTTAGTTTCCTTGATGTCATCAAGAAAGTATCTTCTCTTTGTGGTTGGGAAAGAGAACTGGTACACTTATCTTTAGTCTATAGATAAGAGGATGATTATATGGGTAGGCTCCTTCCAATATCTGTTCAACTTATTTGTCTTTTGTAACTGCTTCTTCTTAGTCTTGCTTGGCTTGTCGAGGTCTACTCATTATTTCATGTTCTGAGTCTTCCACCAGTATGGCCACATTCAGGGAGCCTATTGTCCTGAGGAATTTAGTTAATCGATCGGAGATTTTGACTCTTCAGATGCCTATTTACAAGATCAGCTTTGTAAACTTTGGCAGAATATGGAGATTCTCTGTGTTCCTATCTTTGCTTCTCACGATTTTTTTCGATACTAATCCTGGCTTAGAGATTTGATGGGTAGTTGTCTTCTTCCTACTCCTAATCCCCACCTCGATTTATATGTTTCTCATATCCATAACTTCCATGATCGAATTGAGAAGCTTCGGGTAGATCACTGTTGTATTGAGCATATCTTGGTACAATCTGAGTAGAAGCTACAGTCTGATATTGATTGCTTGAGTGTCTCTTTTAGTGATAGCGAGACTGTGAGAGGTACCAAACTAAGATTATGATCTTAGGATGAAGCTGAGCTCCAGTACTGGTGTTGACGACATGACATCATACCTGGTGAATTAAGATCCTTCTGATGTCGATAGAGTGATCCTTGATTTGGTGGCTCGAGTGCGTGACTTAAAGCTTTACCTAGAAGCTTCTTATGTTTCCAGTAGTTAGATAGAATTTTCCTATATTTCCTGCATCTTTATTTTTTGCACACTTGAACAAAATGATGCAAAATTATGCAATGTATTAGAAAATATTTTTTTGGTATTGTTGGCCTCAGATATATCTACCTTTTGTTTTGAAAACTATTGTTTTGATACAAATTCTAGATTTTTCCTCATAGGTCGAAAATATAGATTTTACATGCTTTTAAGATTTTTTTGGATTTTTAAATTTTTAAACTAAAATTGAAAAAAAAAACAAGTAAATTATTTTTTATTTGCAAAGTTATTCGAATTAAGCAAGGTTAGGATATGTATAGGTAAAGCCTAAACATTTTGTAGTTATTGAGGCAAAAAACAGCAAATAGACTATGTGGACCATTTCTTAGCTTCTTTTGGATCCTTTAGACTCATCCCCTGAAGTCGGAAAGACTTGTCTTTAAGAATTTGAGGGAGGTGAGGTAGAGGTTTTATATAAAGAGGTGTATTTGGGTTGATTGGTGGTACCTAAAAGAAATTCTTCACGGATTTTTCTATTTTTTTTCTATTTTTCTTACCAATGTTACCCTTATGCTCTTTTGGGGTTTTCATCATGTCAATAGTTTTAATCTTGCCATAATTGATATTTTACTCATAACGCCCTTTCAAATTTTCACTGTGCCTTTTCAGACTGTGCTATATTTATTAACATTATAAAATAAAATGGATACAAAGACTAAAGCCCATACGATTTCCCAATGACTCGAGTAGTCTGGTGATTCGAGTTGAACTAGCAAATCAAATACTCTATTTTGCAGCTACTCTTCTAATGGTTCAATCTTTTTTTCTATTCTAATAGTTGCGTCTACTTTCAAATATCCGATTTGATCTCCCCTCTCGCGTCTTCCAACAACTCTTGTGACTTGTGTGTCCTTATTGATCCTATTTACTTCTTTTCGTTAGTGCAAAATATTGTCTGAATTTCGTCATCACCAACCAACTGACTTTAGTATCTTACCTTCAACCCTTTACCTGATCGGAGAGAATTTTATTGGGTTGTAATATAAGTTATGGCTATGGTTGAAGAAAGAAATGATAAATGGTTCAAAAAAAATAAATGTACTAGGTAAGAACTGGAGTGCCCTCGTTGTTTCTTAAACTACCATTTTTCTTAGAACTCTCAATGATGTTATCTTCTTGGCCTTCAAGATGCGATTTGAGCCCAAAATTGAAAATTTTACTTTTGACTTTTTTCTCTTTTATTTATATTTTTAATCATTCACAGTTTACCCTCATGTGGGCCAAAAGCTATCTGAAAGTTTTCTTTTTTTTTCTTTCTTTCTTTTAATTTGATTTTTTCACTTTTTTATTGAAAATACCTAGTTATTTCCTCAAATTTCCCAGTATATTCTCTAGCCTTCCCCAGCATACTCACTAGCTTGCCCCAATTCTAGGTAGTCAAAGAAACTATAAGGCTCAAAGGAATTTGACTAAGGAATATTTTGGTAAAATGATTAGGAAATGAAAAATAACCTCTCTTGCTTTCAAGTTTCAAATCTTAGGCATAATTATTCTTAACAATGTCAATGTTTAGTGGTTCAAGAAATACTTCACCTTCCATCTCTATGAGGATTAGCGCACCTCCTAACATCACCTTCTTGACTACAAAGGGACCTTCATAGTTCAGCTTAAACTTGCCTATTGGATCTTCTTGAATTGGGTGGATTTTCTTCAAAACTAGATCACCTAGCTGAAAATATCTCAGTCTAACCTTCTTGTTGTAAGCTCATGCAATTCACTTCTAATACAACTATCCATGAAATATTGCAATAAGTATTTTCTCCTCATTAGGTTTAGTTGGTCATACCATATTCTAACCTATTAAACTTCTTCCAACTCTGCTTCCATAAGGACTCTGAGATAAGGAATTTTTACCCCAACTGGAATAGCTTACTCCATTTCATATACTAGTGAGAATGGTATTGCCCCAATAGAAGTTCTAAACGAGGTTCTGTAAACATGGAAAACGAAGCATAACATTTTATCATAATCCTTTTAAGTTATTGTAATCTTCTCAAGGATCCATTTAATGTTCTTGTTAGATGATCAGTGTCTCAAAACATTGATTTATCCATATTTTTACTCGGTATTTATCTTGATTTCTTTCCCTATTTCATTAGATTAGATAAACAATTGTGTTAAGCCTCAATTTATCACATTACATATTCTACCATGATAATTAGGCTTAATTGCATAAAATTAATACATTTATCAGAAGATTAATTATGTGTGTTCATCGTACAGGCCAAATATCAAACCATCAAGATGGACTACTAAATCAATCCAAGTGTGCAATACAATCTAGAATATCAATCAAACAACCATGCAAAATTGGAGATCTAGATGTCTTCAAATCAATATGGTGTAGTCCAAATCCAATGTGGCATAGTGCTTTTTGAATGGAACCCTAAAATTGCTTCAGTGTGCTCCGCACGTAATATTATAAGAAAAAGTGATGGTATCTATTTTGAAAGCACCTAAGGTCTATAAATAAATCATTTTCCAAATTAGGAAAGGGTCCTTGGCCCTAAGTCCATTCTCTCTTATTCTTCTAATGCCTTTGGCATTTTCTCTATAAATTTCCATTTTTAAATAGGTTTTATTTCAGCAATTCTCTGTAATTTCTCAAAAAATGATATAGTATATATGGTTACTATATGAATACAAGTATTGGTTTCATGACTTCTCCTTGTATCCTTGTAATGACCATAGGGTAGACTTCTTCCATTAGTAAAAGGATGAAGCCTAAGAGTAAGCTTAAATTCTGTGTTTATATTTTTTGTCATATCATGTTCTTTATGATTATTGGGTTCTCTTTAAGGTTTTATCCAACTCTAATGGATCAAAGCTTTAGATGAATCTCTACACTTCTTATGTTTAACTTAGATATTTTATGCTTAGATAAGATCAAGGTAAAATATACTTAATCTAGATAATTGGTAGTAGGGACTTCACACATTAATGAGTGAAGGAGTCCTAACTATTGTATTATTTCAAGCTTCAAGCTATATCTTCCAACCCAAGGAGCTCACACCAAGACCTTGGGATTGAGTACAAAGAATGATGAAACTTAGATGTAATTTTATTTGCTAATCCTAGGTTACTCTAATCACTAATGACTTTGTTCTCTTGTTTCTTAGTATAAATTCTCTTTCTAATGCACTATTTTCTAATAGCATTTACTCTCCATTTTTGTTTCACAAAAATACGAAAACATATTTTAATTATAACTTAAATTAACTTCATTTTGCTTAGCTTAGTAACAACCCCCATTTTTTTTGGGTTCGATCCCTTACTTGCCCATAAGTTAAGAAGAGTATAAACATATTAATTTCTAATAAGATGACGACGATATCAGAATTTTGACACCATTATCGAGGAAATGTGTAGGTGTTCTAAGCTGGATCGAAGTTATTTTTGTTATTTTCTTCATTTTGCTTCTATTTCTACTTCTGTTTTCTGTCAAATAGAAATTTTTTAGAAAATTAAAAAAATCTATCGTCATTACAACCAGGGAGATTATCTAGGATCTATAGAAAAATTCCAAACACAGATTTTGAGATTTCAATGTGATGCAGTCAATATTCACTACGCCACATTGAGTCTAGATAGTTGCGTCTTCTGATTTTGACACACTTCCTAAGTTATCTTCTGG
The DNA here is from genome assembly GCF_017979445.1 of Akebia trifoliata. Classification (NCBI taxonomy): domain Eukaryota; kingdom Viridiplantae; phylum Streptophyta; class Magnoliopsida; order Ranunculales; family Lardizabalaceae; genus Akebia; species Akebia trifoliata. The sequence continues at coordinate 10,307,414 of NC_141386.1, read as the reverse complement.
ATTGTAATAGTAAATTTAGTTTCTATTTTTCTTTTTCTATTTTGTTTAGTTTCTAACACTTTGTTTCTTTTGTAGGTTGGATAATTTTTTTAAAAAAAATATCAAGTTTGATCCATTATATCCAAGATTCATTCCATCTTATTGTGTTTTTTTTCTTTTTTCTACATTTTTAATTAAATTTCTTTTCTATTTGTATTAGGAACTTTGTAAAACTTTCATTAATTAATTAAATATTCCAAAAAGGCTTGGATAGGGAAGGATGACGGTTGGACAATACCATCATGGCTCTTTAGGTTCGCATACCAAAGTTTGAGTTGGTGGCCTAAGTCGACTCAACACATCTTCACCCGATCTAGTATAGGAAATAATTTTGATCCACCCACGCCTCTCATTGCTAATGGGTTACTCATTGCCTTTATTTGTTAATTTCTAATTTACACACACTTGAATTAATTAATTAAGATTAGTAAAGAGCACCCCTTTCATAGGGATGGCATCATAAGATAAGGATTAGAGGTCATTACCAATTCCTTATTCTAATTAGAATAATCAATTCACTAGTCACCCAATCAAATTAATTAAAATCAATTAGACTTAACTATAGGGCCCACGAGCTCAATAGGAGAAATTTGCCCAAGTTGTGCCGATTGCACTTCTTGATCATCTTTGGCATCTAGTAAGATTTTTTTCCTTAAAAGGGATAGACTCAGTCTATTCGAGAAAGGAATGTGATTTAAAACTTCCATTGCTTATGCATTGTGCCCCACCTCCAATCTGGAGATTCAGATGATCTGAATTTGACTTCATAAAATCAAGTCGGAAGGCTCATTATGCAATTTTTACCTAGTTAGGAGTTGTCTAAAGTTAGGCAACCAATCTAGATCTAATATTTTCTTTTAGGATTGTTTGATACATTCTATGATTTATATGCTTGGTAGACAATCTAGAAGTAACGCATTAGAATCATTGGATCCTAAAATTGAACATACCATCAGTAGAATTCATAAGAAACCCTCATTGAATATGATAGATGGTCGAGAGGGAACTCTCAATGAGCTTTTTGCTCCATCTTCTACTATCCCACCTACTTGCATTGTGTTACCACTAAACGTTGTACCTCAATTTGAAATTAGGCTAACCACCATAAACTTGTTCCTTAAATTTCATGGTTTAGAGTGTGAGCAGTAATAAACTTACCTCAATTGATTCTTAACCATATGTCAAACCTTTAAAAACTATAATCTAGAAAAGAAGAGTGTTAAGTTCATTTTGTTTTCGTTAATAAAGAGTGCCCATTTTATAGGAACTTTAGAGGGTATCCACATGAAGAATTCTCTCAAATTTGGGAAAGACTCATTGATTTATTAGTCAAATGCCCACACCATGGCATCGAGGATTAACCATGAATCAACATACCTTACTTGAGTCTATGCATAAGCGTCAATTCATGAAACAGACTCCTAACCAAGCATACAATTTTCTAGTTGAGCTAGCTGATAGTGATCATAATTGGAGTACTAATAATGAAGAGTTTGATAGAGAAAAAACTGTTAAGAAGCTAAGGAATGTATAAGACGAAGGTAGACCCTAATCTCAAGAATGTTATGTCTAATTTAGTAAGTGGTATGCACAGTCTTATAAAAAATCTAAATGTTTTTACCATCTCAACATCCAACCCTCAGTATGATTCTCGCTCAGTTTCGCAAGTATCAGTTGAGCCAATTTCTTTGTGTGTCTTATACGACGACAATGACCATTTGGTTGAATGTTGTCCCAACTTGCCAACCATTAAGGCCGAACAAGCCAATGTTAATAATGACTATATTGTTTTTAGGAAACCAACTCAGAATTCTTATAACTAAACATATCATCTAGATAATAGGTTTCATCCTAATTTTTCGTACAAACAAAATAAACTCATTCAGTCTAGTGGTCCGCCAGATTATAATAGAAGTTATCCTAAACAATCAGTCATTCTATGAACCAAGCCATTATTCCACAAGTATCGTGTCAATCTTGATAATCTACTAAATGTAGAGCCATAATTCTAGATTTCATATCTAATTATATTATGCCTGACCAACAACAATCATCCTTAGAATCTATGATGGAAGAGCTCGTAAAGCAATAGTAGCAGCTCATTAAAATTCAACAACAAACCAATCAAAATCAAACATAAATTAATCAGGTCACTACTTAGTCCATAACTAAGATGAAAGTTCAATTGGGTCAGTTAAGTCTTTCCCTTGGAGGGAAAGAGAAAGGTCAATTTTCCAATCAAACTATTCCTAACCCTATGGTTTCCAATAGACCAAGGGATCAATACGAAGAAGGAAGTCATTCTAGAGCTTTACAAGACTCTATCCAAGCTTTCCACACCTTGAAATTAGGAAAGAAGGTGGACAAAAGGTCTAACCTATTGATAATGAAGATAATGTCCTAGAGAAAAACAAAATTCAAGTAGAAGAAAATAGTAGAATCTCCTAAAAAGAATGAGAAATGTTTGGAAAAACTTTCCATCGTTGTACCAATTTCGAAAGCTTTATTTTCCCATCACCTTAGAGACAACAAGAAGATTAAGCCATTCGAGGGTTTCTTCAAAGTATTTCAAAATGTGCATATCAATATTTCATTCTTAGATGTCATTAAGCAAATACCTTTTATGTAAAATTCCTTAAAGATTTTATCACAGCTAAAAGAAAAATCTCATTTCCTCGAGAAGCCATCATGATAGTCTAGTTTCGTCTCTCATCCAACAAACAATTGCAATGAAATTTAAAGATCTAGGATATCTGACAATTTCCATTTATATTGGAGATCAAGTGGTTGATAAATGTCTCTTAAACTTAGGAGTAGTGTGAACCTTTTACCTTACTCGATTTATAAACGACAAGGTTTAATGGTTTTGAAACCCACCAATATCACATTGAGTTTAGCCGATAGGTCTAGTAATGTTCCCAAGGGTATAGTTGAAGACGTGATAGTGAAAGTCAAAGATTTTTAGTTTTTTATTGACTTTGTTATCTTAGACAAGAACTAGTCATGAATTCGCATAGTCATGTTCTTATAATCTTAAGACGTCCATTTTTAGCAACTTCTAATGTAGTCATTTATTGTAAAAACGGGATTATGACTTTAGCATTTGAGGATGTGAGAGTCAAATTGAACATCTTCCATAATTTCTAAGGAATTAATGTAGATGATGATGTGGAGGAAGTAGACATGATAGATGGTGCTAGTCAATCGAATGTGTCAAGATTTATGGTATTCTTATCCCCTAGAAAGATGTTTGACGCATTTTGGCCAAGATTTTGACATGGAAAAGTCCATAAGTGAAGTCAATACTTTCATTGAATTTATTCTTTACTTAGAGTCTACGCGTTGGCATGCAAAAGTCAAAGTCTTCATGTTCATACTTTCACTCTTATTCCTTCCCAAATCGAGCCTCCCAAAATAGAATTCAAAGTACTTCTAGAGACTTTGAGATATGCATTTTTTGGAAAGAATCAAACTTTGTTTGTGATCATTTCTTTCTACCATAGTATAGTCCAGGAAAAAAATTGTTAAAAGTTTTCAGAGAACATCAACAAGCTATTGGTTGGACAATAGTTGACATTAAGGAAATTAGTCCACCATAATAATGCACCAAATTCATCTGAAGGATTTTGTTATGCCTTCCTTAGAATCTTATAGACAACTAAATCCTATCATGAAGGATGTAACCTAGAGTAAAGTAATGAAATTATTATATGCGGGCATCATCTACCCTATTTTAGCTAATCGTTGGGTGAGCCCAATTCAAATTGTTCATAAGAAGTCTGGTATCACTGTGGTAGTGAACCAAGACAACAAGTTAATTCCCACTCGAGTCCAAACCGGGTGGAAAATGTGTATTAATTATAAAAAACTTAACTCAATGACTCCCAAAAATTACTTTATACTACTTTTCATTGACCAAATATTAGAACGTCTAGCAAAAAATTCCTACTATTGCTTCTTGGATGGTTACTCCGGGTACAATCAAATACCCATTGCTCTTACCGATCAGGAGAAAATAACTTTTACATGTCCCTTCAGAACTTTCACATATCGTCTCATGCCCTTTGGGTTGTGCAATGCACCGCTACCTTCCAACAGTGTATAATGAATAAATTTTCAGACATGCTAGAAAGATATCTTGAAATGTTCATGGATAATTTTTCAGTTTTCAGATCAAGTTTTGAAAAATGTCTCTATCACTTGACTTTGGTCCTTGTGCATTGTAAAAAAGTCAACCTACTCCTCAAATGGGAAAAATGTCATTTTATGGTAACATCCAAAATTATACTAGAACACATTATTCATGCTAGAGGGATAAAAGTAGATTGAGTAAAAGTAGGTATAATTGAGAACTTACCACCTCCTAGAATAGTAAAAGAAATTAGGTCATTCTTAGGCCATGCAGGTTTCTACCGTAGGTTCATTAAAGATTTCAGGAAGATCTTAAAGGATTTACGTGAAATGTTAGGTAAGGATGCTTTCAACTTCTCAGAGTCATGTATCTCCCTGTTCAACCAGCTTAAGTTCGAGTTACCTCGATACCCATCATTCAACCTTCAAATTGAAACATTCCATTTGAGGTTATGTGCGACACTTCGGATTATGCGATAGGAGTTATTTTGGGTCAATGAATTGATAAACATCCTCACGTTATCCAATATGCCAGCAAAACCTTCAGTGATGCTTAGTTTAACTAATGTACAACGGAGAAGGAAATGCTAGTAGTGGTCTATGTCATTGATAAATTCTACCCCTACCTAATACGATCAAAAGTCATGGTTTACACAGATCATACCACATTGAAGTACCTTCTATCCAAGAAGGATGCTAAAGCAAGTTTAATCCATTGGATTCTGCTTTTACAAGAATTTGACCTCGAGATCTGAGATAAAAAGAGTACAAAAAATGCCGTGGCAGATCATCTATCTAGGACAATTATTAAGTCACGTAAAGAATCTTTACCCATATCTAAATCCTCTCTTGATAAGAAAATTATGCAAATCTCTAATTCTAACACTTCGTGATATACTGACATTGTCAACTACCTAGTAACAGGTCAATTGCCAGTCTCAATAACTAGGCAAGAGAAACTCAGTCTTTTTTCTAAAAGCAAATGGTATTTATGGGACGAACCGTACTTATTTAAGTATTGTTACAACCAAATCATTAGATATTATGTTTCAACTTGTGAGAAAGCCAATATCTTGGAGTTTTATCATAATCATGCCTATAGAGGACACTTTAGTGTTAAAAAACCATTGTAAAAATCTTGCAGTGCAGTTTCTTCTGGCCTTATAATTTTTGAAATGCCCATGAGTTTAGAAAATATTGTAATAGATGTCATAAATTAGGAAAACTTTCCAAAATAAATGAAATGCCTCAGAATCCTATCCTGATCATCGAGATTTTTGATATTTAGGGCATAGATTTTATGGGACCCTTTTTTCTATCTCCTAAGGTTACTAGTATATCCTTGTTGCCGTTGATTACGTGTCCAAATGGTTAGAAGTTGTAGCATGCGGAATGAATGAGATGGTGATCAACTTTTTCAAGGAAACCATCTTATCAAGATTCGATACTCTATAAGCTATCATAAGTGATAGTGGCTCACATTTCTATAATAAAATATGTACAGCGTTAATGAAGAAATACCTCATAACTCATAAAATTACAATACCTTACCATCCACAAACATATGGACAAGTAAAGATTTTTAACAAAAATTTCATGTTTACTTTGAAAAAAATAGTCAATCATTTATAGAAAGATTGGTCTTTGAGATTAACTGACACATTATGGGCCTATTGAATCACTTTTAAAACATCAATAGGGATGTCTCCTTATCGATTAGTTTTTTGTAAGGCTTATCATCTCCCTGTACAACTTGAGCATCGAGCATATTAGGTGATTAAGCGTCTTAATTTTGATCTCGATAAAACTAGTGAAAATTGTAAATTACAACTCACTAAATTAGAAGAGATCAGAAATTACTCTTATGATTGTGCTAAACGCTATACAGAATATATAAAATTTTATCACGATAAGCACATTCTTTGATGAAATTTTGAGTCTGATCAAAGAGATTTGTTATATAACAACAGACTCCACTTTTTTCCAAAAAAACTCAAGTCTCGTTGCACTGACCTATATATTATACAAACAGTTTACCACCATGATCTTGTTAAAGTCCTTAATCCTAAGGACGGATCCACTTTCAAAGTGAACAGCCAGTGCCTCAAATCGTATCTCGAATGTGTACCATCAAAGGAAGTTTTTTTCTTCGATGACCTAATTGATCAAGGTTAACAAAGTTTGCCTAGCTAAAAATATTAACTTAGCATTTTTGGGAGGCAACCTATTCTTTTTATTTTCATTTTTAGTAGTTTTAGAAGTTTTGGATGACTACTGTAGTTTTTCGCTTTAATTAAGCCTAAAATTTGGCCATTTCCCTCATCAAGAATATTTATCGATTTGGAACCAAAGTGGTAAGTTCTAAAAAAAAACCCATAATTGGTCTCATATGTTTAGGGTTGCACAACACTTAGTAGAAAAGAATGGTCTACATGTCGATAGGTTTCCCCATTTCTGACCCTTTTCAAATAGTTACCAAGGAATTGGGGATGGCATACCTGATACCCAAGCTCTACGAGTTAAAAAGTGGCGAGTCGATCCCTTATCACATTAAGTAATACTCATAGCTACTTTCCCATCCAAAATTTAGATAATTAGTATTTCCTTTAGTATTTCTTTTGGTTTATTTTGTTTTAAGTTGTTAGGACATTTTAACAATTTAGAATTGCCTTAATGAGTATATATTTCTTTCATTTTAAGAAAGTTATCTTACCAATTTAGGATTTTATTTTGTCTTGAAGGTGATTTGGGGATGCCCTAATCTCTAATCTCTTCTTCTCCACCTTCATTTTCAAATTCATCCAAAACCATAGCCATCAAGGAGACATTTTTCAAATCTCCCTCCTCAGTCATTTCTGTGCAAATCAGAATTGATCAACACAGTCAACACCAAATTGTGACCAACTTGTAGTCATTGTGTCATCATCACCATCAGATTCATTGCATCACAATCAACATTCACTACATTGCAGTCCTCTAATCATCACTCAGATCCAAATTTTCATAGACAAGTCATTTAACCATCCTAATTGTAGTAGTACCCATGGCTTCTTCCAAATGAATAATTTTTGACAAGTCTATTTTCAGCCATTGTTTCCAACACATCAATGGAACGTGATTTCACGAGACTATTGCCGAACAAATAATGGAGCAATTTTCTTTATATCGGTTCTAAAATCTATTGTAAGAAATTAGTAAAAGACTTTTATGCTTTGTTATTTCGAGCAATCCCACCATTCCTTCGCTCACCATCAAGTTACAAAGCATCATGTTTGTCATTAGCTTTGAAGATATCAATACAATCTTAAGAATTATGGAAATCAAGGATGGAACTTTCCATATATCATCCATTTGAGTTCTTTATCACTCGATTAGGTCTCGATTCACAACAAATTAGCAAGAGTAGAGGATTACTATCAAAGAGTTTTCGAATCAATCAATGTCTTTGTTGGTGATGGGTGGCATCAATCATCCTAGGGACATAGAGCAATACTTTGCTTTGTGCAAAGAACATGTATATTATGCATGCAATCCAGAGTAGGCATCTTACTTTTTGCATGTCCCGTCGTATCTTAGAGACTCTGATTGATGCCTGTGTCAAGTCCAAGAAGGGGCATTTACTGGTTTTCTTACACTTGGTCGTCAAATTCTTGAAAGGTGGATGGGAGTGTCGATTTTAGTTCTAGTACCCCAGGGTGAAATGATCCAGCTTTCAGAATTCAAAGGTATGTTGTCATTCGCATAGTGTGCCCCGGATTTATGGCAACACATACTTGAGCACTTTGAGGAGCATGGGAGCCCTAATGGTTATGAGCCCCCAAGACCAGAGTTTGATGAAGCCAGAGCAAGCGAGGCTAGGTATTCTAACCCAAATTTTGAAGACACATCGTTCTTAAATGATGTCAAACCACGTACCCTACAAAAGGTATTTCCAAAAAAATTCAAAAGAATAGGTAAATTGTATAAAGGGCAGAAGGCGCTAGAGCGATGACTCGATGCAGTTGAACAACGCGAAAGGGTGCGAAAGTTTGAAATAGCCACTGCTAAAGGCAGAGCTCATGGGGATTAGGCTTTTCATTAGATGTTTCATTAGGTGTTTTATTAAGTATTAATATTAGGATTTACTTTATTAATAGTTTTTGTGTGTTTATCTGAATATTGTATTACCCTATTTTATTTCAAGAACATATTTTTCATAGTTATTTCATCTTGTGCTATTTTACACAGTGTAAGTTTAAAATACTGGTGTGTGTGTTTATTCGACATAGCCTAGGAACCATTTACCTAGACAATGATCACAGTATCTTTCATGGTGTTTCTAGCATCAACAACATGGTCACGATTAATACGACATATACAATCGACACTGCAATAATGGTGAATGGTGTGTTGTCTCATTTCACGGGACATTGTGTTGATATCACAAGACTATAGGATCATTTTCAGGTGTTATCCGACCCGTTTCCTTTCATTTTATCAATTTTAGTTTGCATTTGCATGTGCATACTAAAATATTGAGGACAATGTTATGTTTAAGTTTAGGGTATAGGGTCAGATTTCCACCTATTTTCTTTTATTTTCTATTTCAAAAATCATAAAAATTTGAAAATTTTGAAAAATATTTTGGTGGCAACTTTGTTGTAATTTGTTCAAGATCTTAGCTTGTATCTTTAAGCACTTAGTTAAAATACTAAATCAATATTTTGTTAGAAGCTTTGATATAGAGTCTCTATTCATGTTTCTCTTAGATAAAAATTAGAACAAAGTTACCTTTCATTTATAATTACTTCTAATAAGGTTACCAAGAGTCTAGGTTGAATTGAGTGAGCTTTTTACCTTCTTTCTACCTAAAGTATAAAGAAAAATTGGGTTTGATGAACTTTAACTTCCTTATTCATTTTGTTAGCTGATTAGAAGAAAAATAAAACTGGTTAAATATATCTTGAATATCAACCATTGAATTAGATTGGGTACCTTGAAAAGGGCTACCTGCTTTTGTTTAAAAAATAGTAAAAAAGAAAAAGAAAACAAAAAGTAAAAGAGCAAGAAAAAGACAACGATCCCTCGAATCGAAAAAGAAATAAAGATTTTAAAGAATCAAAGTAGAAAAGTTTAAAGTTTCAATAGGGTGAAAGTCATCAAGTGTAAAAAACGTGAGTACGCTGGATATCACAGATAAAGTCCTTTAAGTGAACATCCAAACTTCTCACTACCTTAGACAGGATGCTAAGTTTAGAATTAAACCTTAAGTTATCCAATTTTTCTAGATTAGTTAGAAGCTTGAAACTCATTCTAAGAAACCGAATCTCTAAAGTTTCTAAGTTATAATCAATATATCTTAAAGGTCAATTTAAGTCGAAGTTTTGTCATAGAGAAATAAGAGTTAAGACTTTATACCAAGTATTACTTCAAATAACTGACAACTCTTGAAAGAACTTGTGTTTCTAAATATAAATTTTTATTTTAACCATTATTACTTCAAAAGTTGTTTCGAATTTTTTGGGTATATTATCTGCAAACCCTTATAAGTCAAATGCATTCACTAGGGGTGACCTAGTGATTTAAAGGTTTACTACATTCGCTAAATACAATCAAGATACCTGTGAAAGTGACAAAAAAAATTTCTAAGAGACTAGAAAAAGATTAGTTTGGGGATGTGATCAATGTCTCAAAACACTGATTTATCTGTACTTTTCCCAGGTATTTATATCAATTTGCATCCCTATTTTATTAGACTAGGTAAATAATTGTTTTAAGCTTCGATTTATCAAATTACATATTCTACCAAGCTAATCAGGCTTAATTATAAAAAAATAATGCATTTATCAAAAGACTGATTACATGTGTCAATCATACAAGTCAAATATCAAACCATTAAGATGGACCACCAAATCAATCAATCAATTGTGCATTACAATCTAGAATGCCAATCAAGCAACCATATAAAATTGGAGATCCAAATGTCTCTATACCAATGTGGCGCAATCCAAATCCAATGTGACATAGTGTAGACACCCTATTTTTGCATCCGCCTGATTAATCAGCTCGTCAACCCGATTGCGACGGTTCCCAATGATGGATGATTATTCCAATGCTTTATTTGTTACTAGATACGTTTCAGAAATCCGGATAAGGTATCTCAAACTGACAAAACTGTAGAAACCACGCTACGCTAGTAAAATATGATCCTAAAAATATAGAAATCATCATCTTACAGACAAAAAGAAGCTTTACAATAAAAATCACTAAAAAATGACCAAATTACCAAAATACCCCTAACATCAAAACAACCCTAGAGCCTACATTACGCTTAGGAAAACCCCTTTCAAACATATAAAACAACAAGTAGAAACCAAATAAATCATATCGCCAATTTTCAAAAATTTATCAAAATTACGAAAATACCCCTCATAAAGTTCACGACCATTCCACACAAAAAATTTCATAAATGACACAAACCAATATTTTCATGGAATTCCTTACGAAAAATCGATTCCAAAACATCCTAGAATATTGAAAAACGACTTAAAAAGCAAAAAGTCCTCTTCGAGGCTAAAACGGTAATTTTACAATTTTAATAATTTAAAATACTAAAATTAATAAATAAAACATTAAATAATGTAAAGTGAAACATTAATAAAATTAATTTAAAATTTTGAACTAAAAAATCGATCAATCAAGCTCTCAAGTAAAATTGTTAATGGTTGCCAAGATATTTATTCAAGGACCCCTCCCTTTGGGGGTCCAAAGAATTAAAGATATAATAGAGGGGGGTTCTCCAAAAAATTAAAGTCAATTAAGTAAGACTAAAGTCAAGATATTAAAGTCAATCAAGTAAGACTAAAGTCAATCAAATAAAATCAAAAGTCAAAACCCTAATAGAGTTCTAATTAAATAAGAATTCTATTTAACAATCCTAATTAAATAATAACTCTATTTAATAGAATTTTAACTAAAATATAAATCTACCTAAAACAATTCTAACTAAAATATAACTCTACCAAAAATAATTCTAATTAAAATATAACTCTAACTAAAAGAATTATAAGTAAACACTAATTCTATATAAACAAATACTTAAAAAATCTATAAATAGGGGTCCTTACAACATATTTTCGTATCAAAAAATAAACTCTAAGAGAAGTAGGTCAAAAAGCTTCCCTAGCCTCCCATAAACCATAGTTTTGAAGTCCCAACTCCTTACCTAACACCCATACTTCGATTTTAGCTTGAAAAATACCTAGAAGCCCTTCAAAAATATCCCAAAATCCATAACAAAAATTCAAAGAATCCAGATCTAAGAAAGAGATACCTTGCCTCAAAGATCAGAAATCAGATCCGGAGACAGAATAAAACAAAAAGTACGGTACAAAAAGCGATTTTATCAGATCTGAGGGAATAGAATCGTTGTGTTCGAAGGTAAAATTTCTTTTATTTTTTTTTATATTTAGATTTTTTTGTTAGCAATGTAGTCTTATTTGGGATAAGTAGAGACCGGCATTGGCCGGGCGTGGTTGCTGCATAACACCTTCCAAACCCGTCATGTGATCTCCGGATTCAGTTTTTTTTTAGTAAATTAGTTATTTTTATCCGTTTTGAGTTTATATTCGATTCCTAGACCGTAATAACTAGGTGGCGACTCCTAAACCTCAAAGGTCAAAAGCATATGCGCGCACCCCACGGATCGAGGGCGCTTTCAGTGGCAACTCTGCTAAGGACTTTGAGGATCAAACTTGAAAAATCCCAAGTATGGGAGCATTGCTAAAAACGACCTAGACTCTTTTTTTATTTATTTCTAGTTATTAGTTTGCCTTTTTTTATTATTATTTCATTTATTGATTGTGTATTTGGATTATGGATATTCTATGGTTGCATATTATCATTTTTTTTTGTTATGGTTCAATCGAAAGCCATTCGGAATGACCCTAAATAACGCGAGATTTCAAAGGAATTGTTTGATTGAAGATGGGATGATGGTTGTTGAATAATGATTTTTTTTATCATTTAGATGTGTGTGTAGGTTTTTTTTTTTTTTAAGAATTTTTTTTAATATGTGCAATATGTCTTTCGATAATATTTTTTTTAAATTTTTTTAGGGAGTTCAACGGTTTATCTTTCAACAACATTAGTTTTGTTTGTTTTTATTTTTCACTTTTATTATTATTATTTTTTATTTTTTACTTTTAGTGTGCATTGATTTTTGTTTAGGCAAAACGTGGTGATGTCCAATGACAGCAAGAAGAAAAAAAAAACAAAGAAAAGTAAATAATAAAAAATAATAATAATTTTTTTTTTTTTTTGGTTTTTGAGGTTCTGTCAACAGCAACCCACGGTATTTTATTTTTCAAGGTGGTGTGCATGGAGTAAAAACATTTTTTTTTATTTTTTAAACCCTTAATGCTCTATTGAAGTGGGTGGTGTGCTGTTAGGATTTCTGTTTTTTTTTTCTTTTATCATCTTCTTCTCCACATGAGAAAGAAGAAAACAGAAAAAAAAAAAAAAAAAACGTGCTCTCTGTTCTCTCTCTCTCTCTCTCCTCTCTCTCTCTCTCTCTCTTAGACAACTTCATCTTCTTGAATTAGAGTCCACCCAATACCATCATCTTCGACAAAGACTAAGTCAGTCTCTCAAACCCATCGATTAAAATTTTGGTCCTTTTGGTTTTAAGATTATGTCAAAGTCGCCGATCTTTCTTGGGGGCTTAGATCAATTTTCGAAGATTACCTCCTCTTGAAACCGTAGCAATGTCGGAAGATTTTTTTGACTGTCAAAAAAAAAAAGGGGGTTCAAGGTTTAGGTTTCAATCGTTTTTAATAACCGGTCGTGATTTCTTTAAAAAAAATGATCGATTCTCCAATCAAGGATTTATGTTTTAGTTTATTTACTCACCTAAAAAAATCTGATTTCATCGTTAAGTTCATCTTCGGTGCATCTGTTAACGCCAACCCATCAACTCCGAGAACTGTTCTTCAAATTGACAATGTCCATGATGGTGTCGTTGCCGCAGATTGTGTTGGATTTGAGATTAGTAGTGTTGTAATCCGTGGATTCGAGAGAACATCCACCTCGGTTCTGCCATTGCAACCAATCCATCTGAACTAGTTAACATGGGATTCTTTATGGACCGTTTGATGCATATACAAGCGATGGTCTTTCGGATTGACCCCAGATTTTTTATCTTTCAATTAAATTGCTGAAGTTGCTTCACATAAAGCTATCAAGTCTGGGTATATTCAAGAATCGACGACGGGTTTATGCTTTGAAAAAGAGTGCTAATGTCTATTTAAGGATGAGAATGCAAATAATTGTCCTTTGGTGGTCCAGGTCCAAGTCCAAGTCAAAATTTTAAAAGCGATGATTTCTTTCTTCGATTGGGTTAATTCTGATTTTAGCTTATTGTTTGGAATTCTTAATATTACGATGGGTTCAAAAAAAATAAAATAAAAATTTGTGTGCTTTAAAGGGTCAGTGGCATCCCTTGTACTGTGGTTAAAGAATGAATAGCGTCTTTTCGTTTATTTTTCTTTTCGTTTTAGAATTAAAAAATAAAAAAATATTTTTTTGTTTTTTTGTAAACAATAGATTTCTTTAGTTTCATTTCTTTTATTTATTTATTTTTTTCTCTCTCTAAAAAAATAAAAAATAAAAACATCCTCTTTATCTCATCAATCATTGTCCTATTCAATATTCTTTGAAATTTCGGGTCGCCAAAAATGACCTTTGATTAGAATATATATATATATATATATATATATATAAAATAAAAAACTAAAAAATCTTTTGGATCAAGCGGTGTGCCTAATTCTGATTGTTGGTCTGTGTGTTGTACCCATGGATTGCTTATCTAATTTGCCATGATCTGGATTAGTACCTATGTTTGATGTGCTTATTTCGATTTTAATTTTGATATGATGAGATTAGTATTCGTTATAATTAATATCATGGCTTGATTTATGGGCCCATTGATGGTATGGATATTATTATGCTCCGTGATAGTATTTTCTTTTAGTATCCTTGTTGTAATGGTTTGATCAGGCCCATGGGCCCATTTGTTTAGAAAAGGCCCCGGTAACACCCCACCCTATTTTACACACACCACATGCATGTTTATTATTTTGCACACTTGCACGTCCCATAAAGCCAACGTGGCACTAGTGCGTAACACGGTCTCTTCGGAAACGCGATGTCATTCATGAAAACCACAACTCCAATCACGTACCTTAGGGTATATCAAATTGGGGCATCAGTACCGTCTGATCAGGTGACTCTGAAAGGTATATCGATGCACCCAGGCTGGAGCGACCTGAGCCTTTGACCTATTATGAGCCCTACAGAACATGTCCCGATTGCCAACGTAGTACTAGTACGTGATCGGTCCCCTTGTGGGATGCCAAACCATTTATGAAAGCTACAACTCTTGATTCGTACCCGTAGGTATATAAAAGATAATCCAAGTACATCAATTGCACTTCTTGGTCAAAATCAGTGCCTAAGCGAGATCCTGCCCCGCTGTACCCTACTGTACGAGGGGAATAGACTACGTCTATTCTAGACGAGAGGTATTTAAGTGGGCCATTGCTCAGCATCGTGCGCCACCTCTCAACTGAGGATCAAACTGATTGTTTTTGGCTCTAGAGAAGTAAGTTGAAGTTTTAGATTATCACCTATACGGTATATTAAACCAAGTCACCACGTACCATCTGATTGAGTACGTTCGAGAGGTATATAGGTGTGCTTGGGCAAGGGTGGCCAGATAAAAATGCATTGCACGTAGTAAGCTTAGAGTCTAGAAACCTTCCCTGTAGGTCACGACTAGAATTTATCGTGGATATTCCCGGGTTGTTCATTGAATGGAACCTTATGATTGATGAGTGTATATGAAGGACGTGAATGATGAGATCAGAGTGTATGATTGTCCTCAAGGATCAAAAATTTTGTTTTTAAAAATTAAAATGGGTGTATCGACCTAATAAAGAATTCATTTCTTGCAAAAATTCAATAATGACCCAGTCCATCTCGATCCAACAATCATGATGGACTGAGCCATTTAAATCAAAGTGAAAATCAAATTTTCAAAGAAGAAAAATAGTTTACAAAAGGAAAATATTTTTTAGAAAAGAATATTTTTCAAAAAAAGTGTTCTTTAGAAAAAATATTTTCCAAGAAAAGGTGTTTTCAAGACAATGTTTTCCATAATAACAAAAAATTTCAAATAAAAAATAATTGATATTTTACATGGACCTTGGAAGTATACTAAAATACCCTTTTGTGTCAAACCAGGATCTTAGTCGCTGGCAATAACCCGATCGACCAATTAGTCAAAACAACCGTCATAGGGATGCACCCTGTAGAGAAGATCAATTTTGGGAAATTCATGTTGAGAAGTGATCTCTACTTCCATGAGTTTGAGATAGACTGGAACCTCTTACGTGCTATGGCTAAACGTTGGAACCCCTACCTTCACATATTTCATATAGGGCATATGCACTTGTGTCCCACTCACGAAGATTATTGTGGCATCATGGGAATATCCACTTCAGGACCTCTAATCAAGCCCTCATTGAAGATCGGATATTTTGGTGACCTCGCCACAGGACTGAACATTTCCAAAGAAGAATCCAGGGCCTTAGTCCATAACGGAAGATTGGACTTAATACCTTTACTAGGCCCGTATCGCTCCCACAATCATCCCGTCAATGTAAAACCAGAAGCCTGGCGAGCCACTAGAGACTATCGATTGTTTCTAGCAATCCTAGCCCAATACATACTGACCTCCAATAGTGATGGCCAAACTATCTCTGAGTCCTTCATAGATATAGCCTTTCAACTCTCAAAAAAAGCCAACCCAGCACCTCTCATGCTAGCTGAAACTTTCTCAGGTCTAGATGCCATCAAAAATGGTGAGCGAGAAAGCTTCAAAGGAAGCCCCTACTTACTCTATATGTGGCTTTGTAACTATCTCAAAATTGTAGATGTTCTTTCAAACCTCGAGTATGGGCCAGAGCACTTTTCCAAAAGAAACCTGTTAGAACTCAGTCAAGGCTTGGAGTAAATGGTTAGACTCTCGTCTTGCCCGTCATATCGGTTTAAGATGTCCTTGGTGGATGACTGATCCCCCAGTTTTAGGAACCAAAGGATCCTACTATGTCCGTCTAATCGGTTTAAAAGAAACATCTTTTTACCATCCTAATTTAATCCCAGAACAGTACGAAGTACCTATAGAGTCCTCTTTGCCTCAACCCAAAGCTTTCTTTCCCCCCGAGCCTTTGATTGAAAAGTTAGTGCATCTCATTGAGAAGGCTTGGAACAAACGCACCTTAGGGTATCCAAACGGACCAGCAGAATTCAAAGAGCTAGTTGTTAGAGCCAAGAGGATCAAGCTTGACAGCAATCTTGATGACCATCAAGACAAAGCCAAGTGTCCATGTAAAAATAGTTCAAGTAAAATTTGTTGAAAGATGTTTTAATAAGAACATGTCTTTGTCAATCATTTTCAATAAAGCTATTTTTCTTTTGAATAAATATTTATTTCCTTTTTTAAATTAATTAATGGATTGATGCACAAACCTCAATAGAATGATTCCTTAAAATATTATCAAGGGGGTGAAATTGACTAAATCTACCTTTGATGGGGTCATATAGGATTATCATTGCGCCCAAACTCAATCGTCCACCTCCTAGTTGGAGTCGTAAGTCCAGTCGATTAGAACAAGCTACAGTATCAAGTCAACAAGTGGAGATGGCTTCAGAATCTAAACTCACAAAGATTCGTAAGATTTTGGCAGCCTTTGCCAGTGATATCAACAGTATAAAAGGCAAAGTGGAAGTGTTAGAACAAACCTCGGAATCAACGGCAATCCCCTAGATGACCCAAAAGAAAAGAAGGTAAAAGAGAAACGTCTATGTGAAGTTTTCGAACTCGACGGAGATGAAGAGTATGTTGATGAAAATTCGGTGGTAGCTAATAGAATGTCTCAATTAGAGTCAGTTATGAAGAGTATAAAGGGTATCGATGAAATTACAGCAGGCATTGAAGCTCTGAACCACATCCCTAGAATCTATTTGCCAGAGAAGTTTGTGATGTCTGAAATGGACAAGTTCAATGGTACAGGATGTGCGAAAACACATCTTAAGGTGTATGTTACCAACATGCGCACTATGGGGCTCAACGACGAATAGATGATGTTGTTGTTTTAGAGAACTTTATCAGGATCAGCACTACGTTGGCTAATGTCTCAAGATCTAGTTACGGTGGGTACCTGGGAGAGCATGTCAAAGGCCTTCTAGCATCAGTATAAGTACAATACCGAGATTGAGACTTCAAGAAGGGATTTGGAAGCAACTAAATAGAAAAATGGGGAAACATGCACTGATTTCATTGGTCGTTGGAGGGCCAAGGTTGCCCAAATGTGAGATAGACCTTCGGAGAAGGAACAAGTAGCGATTATCATAAAGAACCTCTCACAAGGATATGCTCAGCACCTAGTAGCCCAATATCTCCCTACTTTTGACTCCTTGGTACAAGCCGGAAGTCAACTTAAGGATGCATTTGCCTCTGGGGTTCTTTCTAACCCCTCAGATAATAAGCCTAAGAAACCTATGTTCCCAAACCTAGTACCAACCATGTCTACATAGCCAACACATCCGCTACTCCGGCTCAACCCCCAGCCCGGACTAATAACCAGGTTCACCTAAGTCAACCTCGAACTCCGTGCCAATTTACCAATTTAGGGATGACCCTTACCGTAGCTTTACAAAAACTGTTGAAAAAAGGGTTGCTTACCCCGATCCAACCTCGACCTTTACCAAATCCCTTGCCAGTCGGACACAATCCTAACTTATTTTGTGAATTTTATCAAAATAATGTCATCACACGGATCGATGTATCACCTTACGCCATGCCATTCAAAATCTTATTGACAACAAAAAGATTACAATCCCTAGCCCACCAAATATCACTACTAATCCACTACCTACCTATCAACCTCCACCAACCCTGAACATGGTTTCTCACTCCCCATTTTCATTTGATCCCGTCTCTCTTATCCATCCAATCCAAGTCAAACCGCCTAATTACCCCCTTACCGGGATAGATTTTACTGATAAGGTTTTTACTACGAACTATGAACCATTTGATCTAACCTTGAATGATACGTATTGTTTATCCCCACCTCGCTACAGTAGTCCCATATTCACTAGTTACTTGTTGGCTCAAATGTACTTGAAAAGTCCTGTATCTTTGATAGATGAAGATCTATACTTGTTGACTGAAGAATATGAACCTTTCTCCCTCTCCTGTGATGAAGTTAGATATATGACTCGAAAAGGAAGAGTTTTTAAGCCACAAGAACTCTACGTTGATAATCCTGCAGCCTTGGCAAGGAAAGAAGGAGAAGATCCCATCAAAAAAACACCGAAGAAGATAACTCTGTGATCAAGCAGTTGAAGAAATCAGGGGCCAATATCTCAGTATAGGGTTTACTCATGGCTTCCACTGCTCATAGGGAGGCTGTTCTCAAAGCACTAAACACAGCCCAAGTCTCATTTGATACTTCTCCAGGTCAGTTGGCCAGTATAGTAGGGGCAACTTACATAGAGAATACCCTATCCTTCTTGGACTCAGATCTCCCAAAAGAAGGGGCAAGCCACACTAAACCATTGCACATCACAGTTGACTGTAACGGGATGAAGGTACCTCTAGTTTTGATTGATAATGGGAGTATACTGAATGTTTGCCCTTTGAGGATGGTTACTTATCTCGGATTTAAGGCTGAAGACCTCAAGCCCACTAATCAAGGTGTTAGGGCCTATGATAACACCAAAAGGGATGTACTGGAAATTTTACAACTTCGATTGTCCACAAGCATAGCAGAATTTCCTATGGGATTTCAAGTTATTGATATCCAGTCTTCTTTCAATTTACTGTTAAGGAGACCTTGGTTATACCAGATCAAAGCCATCCCTTCCACACTACACCAGAAGGTCAAGTTTATCAAGGATGGACTAGTGATTACTCTTCATGGAGATGCTGAAATTGTAGGAATAGTAAATAGTACTGAGGCCAAGAATGAGCCACTGCTTGAGATTCAGTCAGAACAACATGGAATAGAACTTAGCGCGTTCGAATTCGAGAAGATCTGCTCAGTTCAATGGGATCACTCAGTGAAAGAATATTTTCCTATTGAGAACACCTCTAACTGCTATATGGCCAATATGTTCAAAAAATGAGATTTTTCCCTTGTATGGGCCTAGGTCGCAAGCAATAAGGTATTAAAGAGGCACCAGTGATTAAAGAAGTCATTGGCACATTCGAGCTAGGATATAAGCCTACTAAGGAAGATTGGGCCCAATACTGGAAGACAAAGTGGGACAAGACAATTGCAAAAAGGCAAAGGCGCACCACGAATCTCATTAAAATGAAGTCCTATCGTAAGACCCTTAATGACTATTTTATGAAAGAAGGAAAAAACTTTCATTACTGTGGGTTCCCAGAGCCGTTCATTGATCACATCACAGGTACTCGTCTACCGGGGTTTGAAATCTTCTTTGGCATGGAATGGCCTAAAAAGGAAGCAATCACAGAAGTTGAAGACTGTAGCTCGATCTGGACTCCCTCAATACTGATCAGCTATTCATTGAAGATCACAGTGTCTTAGTGTGTTAATTGAAAAGGGAATCCCAAATCCTCAGTCTGTAATCAAACCCGCTGTTGGGTGTCTCTCTAACTATCATATAATTAGTCATGTGTTGCACGTCAAGGCTGGGTCTGTCAGTCCCATTAGTCTTGTTTAGTCTGACATATCAGTTGAGTCTTTTATTTCTATTGAGTCGAGTAAGTTAGTTGCTTCTGCTGAGTCTATTATTTCTAGTGACTCTGTTTTTCCTATTGAGTCAAGTGAGTCTGTCAAATCTGCAATGAGTCATGTTACCCCATCTCTTTTTAATGAAATGAAATAAAAATTTTATTACCCCAAGTGCAATAATAATTTAACTAATAATCTGGCTTCAGAGGGAGAGTCTTCTGACGAAGAACCTCCTCTTGAAATAATCAAGTTACTTGAACAAGAAGATGAACGTCGGGCTCAACCTCTAATAGAGGAAATAGAGGTTATCAACCTCGGAACAAAAGAAAGTCCTCAAGAAATTTGGATTGGGGTCACTTTATCTCCTGATGAACGCAAAGAGATAGTAGACTTGCTCAAAAAGTTCAAAGACGTATTCGCGTGGTCTTACGAGGATATGCCGGGAGTAAGCATAGACATTGTTCAACATCAGATTCCGTTATATCCTGATGCTCGACCAATCAAACAAAAACTTCGATGTATGAAGCTGGAATGGACTCTGAAAATTAAAGAAGAAGTTACGAAGCAGATTAACGTTGGATTTTTGGAAGTAGTAGAATACCCTGAGTGGATTGCCAATGTCATCCCGATGCCGAAAAATGATGGAAAAGTCAAAATGTGTGTGGACTTTAAAGACCTAAACAAAGCAAGCCCAAAAGACAGTTTTCCTTTACCACACATAGATGTTCTAGTAGATAGTACCACAGGGCACGCTTTGTTATTCTTCATGGATGGTTTTTCGGGATACAATCAGATAAAAATGGATCCTCAAGATATGCAAAAAACGTCGTTCATCACACAGTGAGGAACCTTTTGCTACAAGGTTATGCCTTTTGATTTGAAGAATGCTGGAGCCACCTATCAAAGAGCAGCCACGACTTTACTACATGACATGATACACAAGGAAGTTGAAGTCTATGTAGATGATATGATAGTCAAATCTAAAGAACGATTGGGGCACGTTGCTGCGTTAAAAAAGTTTCTCACAAGGATTCAAAAGTACCAACTCCACCTTAACCCGCAGAAATACGTATTTGGAGTAACTTCTGGAAAACTATTGGGATTTGTGATCAGTCAAAGAGGTATCGATGTAGACCCTGTGAAGATTAAAGCTTTCCAAGAGATGCCACCACCTAAGACTGAAAAGCAAATTCGAGGTTTTTTGGGTAGAATCTAATATGTCAGCAAATTTATCGCTCAACTCACCAACGCCTGCGAATCTATTTTCAAGCTTCTTAAGAAGAATAAACCAACTGTTTGGAATGAGCAATGTCAAAAGGCTTTCGACCAAGTCAAGGAGTATCTCTTGAACCCGCCTATTTTGGTTCCACCTACACCAGGTGAACCACTTCTTCTTTATCTGTCAGTCACAAAAGAAGCTATGGGATGCATGCTTGCACAATATGACAAAGATACTCGCAAAGAAATGGTTATATACTACATCAGCAAAAAGATATTGGAGTATAAACGAAAGTATTCGGCCCTCGAAAAAACTTGCTTAGCACTAGTATGGGCTACTCAGAGACTCCGGCACTATGTGTTATCTCATTCAATTATCCTGTTATCTCGGATGGATCTTCTAAAGTATCTCTTCGAGAAATCGGTATTGACAGGGAGAACCGCACGATGGTTATTTTGCTGTTATCAGAGTTTGACATCACGCATGTTACACAGAAATCTATCAAGGGGAGAGCTGTGGCAGAATACTTGGCAGATCACCCTGTAATAGAAGGGATAAGGCCTGTTGATCAATTCCCAGATGAAAACATCTTGCATGTTGAAGAAGAACCGTAGAACCAAACATGGCAGCTGTACTTTGATGGAATCGCAAATCAGAATGGGTATGGAATAGAGGCAGTCATGTTTTCTCCAAAAGGATGCCACATTCTGATCACTATTAAGTTAACTTTTTCTAACACCAATAACTGTAGACACCTCATTTTTGCACTCTCCTGATTAATCAACTCATCAACCCGATCAAAATGATTCCCAATGATGGATGTGTATTCCATTGCTTTATTTTGTTACCAGATATGTTTCAGAAATCTGAATGAGGTATCTCGAACTGACAAAACCTTAGAAACCACGCTACGCTAGGAAAATACGACCCTAGAAACATAGAAATCATCATCTTGCAGATCAAAAAGAAGCTTCACGATAAAAATCATTAAAGATTGACCAAATTATCAAAATACCCCTAACCTCAAAACAACCCTAGATCCTACGTTACGCTTAGGAAAATCCTTACGAACACATAAAATAACAAATCGAAATTAATAAATAAATCATTTCACCAATTTTCACAAAATTTGATAAAATTATGAAAATACCCCTCATTAAGTTCACAACCATTTCACACAAAAAACTTCATAAATGACACAAACTAAAATTTCCATTGAATTCCTTACGAAAAATCGATTCTGAAACATACTAGAACATTAAAAATCGACTTAAAACGTGAAAAGTCCTCTCCGGGGGTAAAACGATAATTTCACAATTCTCATAATTAAAAATTTCGAAATTAATAAATAAAACATTAAATAATTAAAGTAAAACATTAATGAAATTAATTTAAAATTTAAATTAAAAAAATCGATCAATCGGGCTTTCAAGTAAAATTGTTGAGGGTTCGTGGGATATTTCTTTAAGAACCCCTCCATTTGGGGGTCCAAAGAATTAAAGAAATAAAGGAAGGGGGTTCTCCAAAAATTAAAAGTAAATCAAGCAAGACTGAAGTCAAGGTATTAAAGTCAATCAAGTGAGACTGAAGTCAAAATTAAAGTCAATTAAGCAAGACTGAAGTCAAGATATTAAAAGTCAATCAATTAAGACTAAAGTCAAAACATTAAAAGTCAATCAAATAAGACCAAAAGTCATAATAGAATTCTAATTAAATAATAACTCAATCTAATAGAGTTCTAACTAAAAACCAATTCTACCTAAAACAATTCTAATTAAAACACAATTCTACCTTAAAATAAGTCTAACTAAAACACAACTCTAATTAAAAGAACTCTAATTAAATACTAACTCTATCCAAATCAACCCCTAAAAACATCTATAAATAGAGGTGCTCACACCCTATTTTCGTATCAAATCATAAATTCTAAGAGAAGTAGGTCTAAAAGCCCCCCTAGCCTCCCATAAACCCTAGTTTTGGAGCCCCAACTCCATACCTAACATCCCTCCTTCGATTTTAGCATAAGAAACGCCTAAAAGCCTCCAAAAATACCCCCAAATCCGCAACAAACTTGAAGAGTTCAGATCCAAAAACAAGGAGATACCTTGATCTCGGATATCCGGAGACAGAAGAAAGCAAGGGAGTATGGTACAAGGAGCTATTTTTGTCAGATCTGAGGGAGCAAAATCCTTGCTATCGGAAAGGTATAAAAAAATTTTATTTTTATTTTTATCTAGGTATTTAGCAATGTGATTTATTTGGGAAGTTAGTAGAGACCGGCTTTGGCCGGGCGGGGTTGGTGCCTAACACCTTCTAACCCCGTAACGTGATCCCCGGACTGTTTTTCTCTTTCGTAGATTAGTTTGCCTTTTTTTAGAGTCAGTTTGGTTCCTAGACCTTAACAACTAGGTGGCGAGTCCCAAACCTCAAGGGTCAAAAGCGGATCCGCGCACCCCGCGGATCGAGGGCGCTTTCAGTGGTGACTCCACTGGGGACATTGAGGATCAAACTTGAAAAACCCCAAGTACGGGAGCATTGTTAAAAGCGACCTAGAATGTTTTTTTTTTTTTTTAATATATATATATTTTTTTTAGTTTGTTTAGCTATTTATTTTATCCATTTGTTGTTATTTTAGTTCGATTATTGAGTATGCACTTGGACTTTGAATAGTTGATATTTTGACATATTATTTGTTAAGATTCAATCAAGCATTATATATTATTTCTATATCCAATTGAGGGTTGTGTTAGGGCGATCCTAAATAATGCAAAATTCTGAAAGTTATTAATGGATTAATGGTGGTTGAGGTGGGGTGATCGTTTTTTTTTAGGCACGCATTGATTATTCTTAGACTTTTTTTTTTTTTTTAAATATTTTTCATTAATTTTTGTAGGTGTGTTATATTTTTTTTTTATTATTGTTTTTTTAATTATTATTGTGATCGTTTTACTTTGATAAAGGGACTATGCTGTCCATTCACAACAAGAGGAATTGTTAAAGAAAATACATAAGTAGAATTTCGATTGCTGTTGGCAACAGTAATAGGTAATAGGATGGGGTGCCCCGAGTAAAGTGTGATTCTTATGTGTTCCACGCCGCATTAACAGTACTGATTTGAGTGGTGTGTTATAAGAAAATCTAATTTCTTCTATATGCACATCATCTTCTTAAAAGAACCGAGTGGGTTCGTTCTTCCCAACGGAGACCAATCTAAGCTCCAAACGATCGGCGATTGTTCGATGTTGATCAATTTCTGATCTCGAAAAATTACTGCGTTCCTTCAATGATTAAGCATGGAGCTCCAAGTCGATGGCTCCTCCACGGATTTGCTCAAACTTCATCGTCTTCGACTGAACCAAACCAGAAACTGATCTGGTTCATTGGCTTCAACAAAGACTTAGGAAGCCTTTCTCTCGTTATTTCCATCTCCTTCGTTTAAAAGCTTCGATTCCAAGTTCGATTTCGATACTCTCTTACTTTCTACTCTATTTTTCAGAGATTTTAAAGATCTGTAGTATTCTTTATCTCTCAATGTGATTCGATTTGATTCAGTCGCTTAATAGAAAACCTGGTTGCCGAACAAATAAGGGGTTTGGGTGAAACCATTATATTTTAAGCAATTGAAAGTTATTTCATTGGAAGTTTAGAGTTCGATTGATCTTCTCTCTTGTGTGTTTGGCCGATCTTTTTCGAGTTCTTTCTGCGCCTAAGGCCAGGGATCCAAACCAATGGATTCAAATAACAAGCTGAAGGTTTGGATTGAAGATGAGTAGGAACCGAGGAACTATTTTCAGACTATGAGACTCGATCGAAATTTTAACATTGTGGATAGTTTTGAAAATTGACAGATTAAATCCTACTGAGCTAAGCATTTGTGAAGATCATTATGGTGTAGTTGGGTTTAGATCAAGCTCTGTTTTTGAGGTTTTTTTTCAACCTTTAGATTCAAGTAGAATCGTTTGAGAGAGGTAGAAGGAGTCAGTTTATTACCCTCATATCGCTGTGTTGGTTTTGCTCGATCTGATCTCCATTTGAGTGTTGTAATGGCAACATAGATTGCAAGAGGTCTCATGGATCTAATCTGATCTCTTGCTGATCTCATGGATGCCGTTGCCTTGTTCCATATTTTATATGGGTCTATCTCTTAGTTATAGTTCTCCTCATACTTGTTCTCTTCTGTTTCATTATTTTTGCATCTGTTGTCATCAACAAAAGCGTAGGAGGAACTGTGCCTCAGAGAAACTATAAAACTATAAAGGGTGTAAGTTGAGAAATTATTGGCTGATCGGGGTAATGATTGTGTGCTGCCACGTAGTGGTTGGATAAGAGATGAAAACGTTTTTTCATAGTGGCTCTCAACCGTGCCTTTTGTGGTGGTTTTAGCAAGGCTATTTTTGGCTTTGAGCCGATTAGGTTCTGTTTTTAGTCTCTTATTCATGGGTAAAATATGATTTGGGAATTTACAAAAAAGAAAAAGAAAAGAGGGCATTGAGAATACTATCTCTGTTGCAATGTTTTTAAGGAGAGAATGATCATTTTCCATTGATCACACCCACTTTTACTTTCGACATACCATGTTTGGATTGTTTGTTAACCTTGTTTTGGTTGCAAATACAAGAGAGGGGTGACAATAATAATAATAAAAAAGAGGGAATTTCTTTGAAAATTAACTTGTGAAAAAAGAGAACCATTGTTCTTTACCTCAGCAATTATCATTTTTGCCTTTAATTTAATGCCCTTTTGAGATTTTAAATTATTTTGGGCCATCCAAAATAACCCCCGATTGGATCATAGAAAATAAATTTGTGGGCTTTTTCAATGTTGATTCAAGTTAATTATTCTTTGAGTTATATGCCCACATAATGTGCCGTGATCTCTACGGATATATTTGTGATATATTTGCTTTCATCTTAATTTCGATGTGATGGGTTTTTGTGCTATTTTCTTGATCAATATTCATTCGACATCCTTATGTTGTAATAGGTTTTGATTGGACCTATGAATCCATTTATTTGGAAAAGGCCCCGGGCACACCCCACCCTGTTTTGCACACACCACATGCACGTTTACTGTTTTGAGCACTTACACGTCCCATATAGCCAACATGGCACTAGTGCGTGGCCCGGTCTCTTCAGAGATGCGACGTCATTCATGAAAACCACAACTCCAGTCACGTACCTTAGGGTATATCAAACTGGGGGCATCAATACCGTCTGATCAGGTGATTCTGAGAAGTATATTGATGCACCCAGGCGGGAGCGACCTGAGCCTTTGACCTATTGTAAACCACACAGTCACATGTCCCGATTGCCAACGTAGTACTAGTACGTGGTTGGTCCCCTCGTGGGATGCCAAACCATTTATGAAAGCTACAACTCTTGACTTGTACCCGTACGTATAAAAGATAATCTAAGTATATCAATTGCACTTCTTGGTCAAAACCGATGCCTAAGCAAGATCTTGCCCCGCTGTACCCTACTGTACGAGGGGGATAGACTACGTCTATTCTAGACGAGAGGTATTTAAGTGGGCCCTTGCTCAGCATTGTGCGCCACCTCTCAATTGGAGATCAAACTGGCTGTTTTTGGCTTTAGAGAAGTGAATTGAGATTTTAGATTATCACCTATACGGTATATCAAACCAAGTCACCACGTATCGAAAGGTATATAGGTGTGCTTGGGCAAGGGTGGCCAGATAAAAATGCATTGCACGTAGTAAGCTTAGAGTTTAGAAACCTTCCCAGTAGGTCACGACTCGAACTTATCGTGGGTGTTCCCGGGTTGTTTGTTGAATGAATGCATGTGATTGATGAATGTATATGAGTGATGTGAATGATGAGATCAAAGTGTATAATTATCCTCAAGGATCAAAAAAAATTTATTTTTGAAAATTAAAATGGGTGCACCGACCCAATAAAGAATCCATTCTTTCATAATAATGACCCAGTCCATCCCGATCCAACAATCATGGTGGGCCGGGCCATTTAAATCAAAATGAAAATCGAATTTTCAAAGAAAAAAAGAAAATATTTTCCAGAAAAGAAAGTTTTCCAAAAAAAAAGAGTGTTCTCTAGAAAAAATGTTTTCCAGGAAAAATATTTTCCAGAAGTGAAAGATTTTCCACAAAGAAATACTTCCCAAAAAAAAAGTTTTCTAAAAGAAAATGTTTTCCAAAAAAAGAAGAGGAAGAAAAATATATATATTTTTTTAAAATGATCTATTTTCACATGAAAAATTATTGAAATCAGATTTCTGAAAATTATTATTCTATAAAAACAAAAATTTTCAATAATTTTCAAGAGTGCAATAAAATTATTTTCCTTCTAAATGGATGAATTATTTAGTGGAATGGTGCACAGAATTCAATAAAATCTCAGGATTCATTAAAATGTTATCAAGGGGGTAACACTGAAATTGGTTAAATTCACCTTCAGAGAGGTTTAAGGGTTATCGTTGTACCTAAGCTCAATCGTCTATCGTCTAACTAGGATTGTAAATCCCGTCGGTTGGAACAAACGTCAATACCAAGTCAATGGTCAGAAATGACCTCAAAATTTCTCAACATCGCCCAGTTGTTCCTTAAAGATCATAGTGCCTCAGTCCTACTGGTTGTAAGCAATATCTTGAGTCCCTCTGTCCGTAATCAAGTCCGTTGTGGGTACTTGTCTCAAATTTTCATGAATCATGTAGTTTAGCTTGAGTCCAATTCTTTTCATCAATCTATCAAGGTCATTTCTTCTTTAGATTGAGTCTATTCTTTTTCTATGAGTCGAGTTCGATTGCTAAGTCTAGAACGACGTTTGTCACCCCATTTGAATAAAGGAAATTTCTGAATACCTCGAGCGCATTAACGAATTAACTACTAATCTGGCTTCAAGGATAAATTTCTTTCCTTAGCAAGAAGATAAGAGTTAGGCTCAACGTTTAATCAAGAAAGCAAAGGTCATTGACTTCGGAACAGAAATAAATGCTTAAAGAAATTCAAATAGAAACCATCCTATCTCTAGAGAAATACAAGGGGATAATGAATTTTCTCAGAAATTTCAAAAGACTTGTTCGAGTGGGCCTATGAGGATATGTTAGGTGCAAGTTTGGGTGTTGTCTGACACGGATTATATATTGACTTGATAAAAGGAGATCAAGGAAGATGTTATAAAATGTATTAGTGCTAGACTTCTCAACATGGTAGAGCTCCCAGAATAGATTACATTCTCAGACTAATGAAATAGTTGAAGCGGTATTGATATTTGATAATGGGTTGTACATCAAAACTTAAGTTGTTACTTTATATTTAAAGTTCAAGATCCGGCATCACAAATTATCTCCTTACGTTCTCAGACTAATGGAAAGGTTGAAGCAACTAGTAAAAAATCTCAAAACAATCATCAAGACAATGCGTCAATCACACCAGGATTAGTTAGAGAAGTTACCATTCACACTAGGGGAACATCATACTTCAATGCAGTCTTCTACTAGAACTATTCCCTACTCCTTAGTGTATGGCATGGAAGCAGTCTTGCCAGTTGAAATGAAAATTTCGTCTCTCAGGATTTTATTAGAAAGTCAGTTGTCAGAAGCAGATTGGGTTCGCCAACGGTATGAAGAATTGAATTCGATCGAAGAAAAATGACTAAGAGCGTTGTATCACGTGCAAGCTTATCAAATAAGAGTTGCCCGCGCATTTGACAAAAAGATCAAGGCCCGTCACTTACAAGTCAGGGACTTAGTACTCAAAGAGAATCGAGCACCTATCTTTGACCCTAGAGGGAAGTTCAAACCAAATTGGGGAGGTCCATTCATCGTCAAGGAAATATTACCAGGAAAAACTGTCAGACTTCAAGATCGTGATGGAATCGAATTACCAGAACCAACCAACCTTGACCAAATCAAACGGTACTACATTTAAGGAGGCCATCTTTGGCCGAATCGATCCTCATATTACCCAGTTACCCAGTTCAACATATCCTTTCTCAACCCCTTTGCAGCCTTTTCAAAAATAAAAATTATGCATTTTTCTTTCTCAACCCGATCACCTAATCCAGGGGAGGGAAAAATTCGAAGTACGTTTTGGTCTGATCCCAAAATTCTAGGGTACGTAGGTAACCTGAGAAGTTACTTCAGGCCCGACCACATCAAAATAAAAAAATATATATAGATTTCCCGACAAAGAAAAAATCTAAAAAGAAACAATTCAAAAGAAAAAAATTGTCAAAGTGGGAAAGAAAATTCAAGAAAAAAAGAAAATAATTTAAAAGGAAATGTCACACAAGGGGCATTTGGGTTTTTGAGCCTCAAAATTCCTTTCTTTTTATACCCAGTCCTAAGCTTACCCATGAAAGTCCTCCTAAGTACCGTGCGAAAAGTCAAGGGAGATAGCAAAGCCTGATCAAACAGCAACTCCAGAAGTTCAGAAGAAAAGAAAAAGATAAAAAAATGATGAAGCCTGCTAAGTTGAAAACCCGAAAAGGGTGACTTAGGCAAAAATTAAAGCAACCTCGCAAGGTTGAAAATCTGAAAGGACAACTTTGGCAACAATCAGAGCAAAAAAAAAAAGAGAAGAGCTCGCTAGATCGAAAACCTGAAAAAGCGATCTAGGCAAAAGTTAGAGCAAGCTCGCAAGATTAAAAACCTGAAAAGGCGATCTAGGCAAAAGTTAGAGCAACAAAGAAAAAAAGAAGAAAATCCCAAGCTGAGAGCGGTCCGATCTGAAACATCAGAAGTCCGAATAATCAAGTTCAATACTTAGCTTAAACAAGGCATAGACTCAGAAGCCACAAGTATCTTGTCTACGATCGATCTGAAAATTTTTACTCCCCCAAGTGAACCAAGGGAGATAAGGGTGAATTCTATGATGAAACTCGAAAGGAAATAATTTTGTACTCTTGATCCTGACTCAAAAACCTTCAATAAAATTAATCAAAATTAGAAGTTGAGTCTTTATTGCGCTTGTGGTAATCAATTATTTCAAACCTTCATACAAGGGGCATTTTCTTTCTTTTTTTAATGTAACTTTTCCCCCTTATACTAGGGGCATTTTTTTATGATGTGTTCAATTATTTTCAAGGCCATGGTCATTGTCAAGCTAGAGGCATTTTGCTTTTGAGCAATGTTAATCCTAAGAGATAATGAGAACCCCAAATTTAAGGTAACCCTCTTGATAACAGTTTTTCAAAAAACTCTTGAGGTTCAAAAGAAATAAAAACTCAGGTTTTAAAAGTTTTTGATAAATCCTTGAGGTTCAAACAAAAGCATTTTGGATCTCACATAAGGAGATATGGCATTCTTTCGTTCTCTAGATTCTTTTCAGATCCGATCATTCTTGGAATCGATCATTTCTCTTCCAGATTCATTATCTTCCAGATTTAGTCGTTCTCCGGTTCGTTCTAATCAGTTTTCTCCAAATTCGTTCATTCTTTCCCAAAATTCATTCATTCCTTTGCCAGTTTTACTCAGTTTTTGCCAAGGGTTAACTTGGATTTTGCTCAGTTGCCGCCAAGGGTTAACTTGGATTTTGCTCAGTTTCCGCCAAGGGTTATCTTGCATTTTGCTCAGTTGTCGCCAAGGGTTATCTTGGATTTTGCTCAGTTTCCGCCAAGGGTTATCTTGGATTTTGCTCAGTTGCCGATAACCATTTTGCTCAGTTGCCGCCAAGGGTTATCTTGGATTTTGCTCAGTTTCCGCCAAGGGTTTTCTTGGATTTTGCTCAGTTGCCGCCAAGGGTTATCTTGGATTTTGCTCAGTTTCCGCCAAGGGTTATCTTGGATTTTGCTCAGTTTCCGCCAAGGGTTAACTTGGATTTTGCTCAGATGCCGCCAAGGGTTATCTTGGATTTTGCTCAGTTTCCGCCAAGGGTTATCTTGGATTTTGCTCAGTTGCCGCCAAGGGTTATCTTGGATTTTGCTCAGATGCCGCCAAGGGTTATCTTGGATTTTGCTCAGTTGCCGCCAAGGGTTATCTTGGATTTTACTCAGTTTTCGCCAAGGGTTATCTTGGATTTTGCTCAGTTTCCGCCAAGGGTTATCCTGGATTTTGCTCAGATGCCGCCAAGGGTTATCTTGGATTTTGCTCAGTTTTCGCCAAGGGTTATCTTGGATTTTTCTGAGATGCCGCCAAGGGTCATCTTGGATTTTGCTCAGTTTTCGTCGAAAGTTTTCTCGGAATTATGTTCATTCATGCTCAGATTATGCTCAAATTATACTCAGATTTTACTCAAATTTATCTCAGATTTTAAATAACACACTTGCACAGTTGTTATATCAGTCAAGGAGAATTTTTTAAATTCAAGGATCTGACACTGCTAGTGAGAGCTCGCGCTCAAGGACTTGACATTTTCTTTTAGTTCGGGGAGAGTTTATGCTCAAGGATCCAAACACCTCGACGAATTATTAAATCAGGCTGCAAAATGAAATGTCACTAGCTTTGCCATTCGGATATCGCACTATCTACCAAAATAGATTTGCTATCTAGTTTACTTCAACCCTCTGCCAAAGAGGGGCATCTGTAGACACCTCATTTTTGCACTCTCCTGATTAATCAACTCGTCAACCCAATCGCAATGATTCCCAATGATGGATGTGTATTCCATTACTTTATTTTGTTACCAGATATGTTTCAGAAATCCGGATGAGGTATCTCGAACTGACAAAACCTTAGAAACCACGTTACGCTAGGAAAATACGACCTTAGAAACATAGAAATCATCATCTTGCAGATCAAAAAGAAGCTTCACGATAAAAATCATTAAAGATTGACCAAATTATCAAAATACCCCTAACCTCAAAACAACCCTAGAGCCTACGTTACGCTTAGGAAAATCCTTTCTAACACATAAAACAACAAATCGAAATTAATAAATAAATCATTTCACCAATTTTCACAGAATTTGATAAAATTATGAAAATGCCCCTCATTAAGTTCACAACCATTTCACACAAAAAAAACTTCATAAATGACACAAACTAATATTTCCATTGAATTCCTTACGAAAAATCGATTCTGAAACATACTAGAACATTAAAAACTGACTTAAAACGTGAAAAGTCCTCTCCGGGGGTAAAACGGTAATTTCACAATTCTCATAATTAAAATTTTTGAAATTAATAAATAAAATATTAAATAATTAAAGTGAAACATTAATGAAATTAATTTAAAATTTGAATTAAAAAAACCGATCAATCGGGTTTTCAAGTAAAACTGTTGAGGGTTCGTGAGATATTTCTTTAAGGACCCCTCTATTTGGGGGTCCAAAGAATTAAAGAAATAATGGAGGGGGGTTCTCCAAAAATTAAAAGTAAATCAAGCAAGATTGAAGTCAAGGTATTAAAGTCAATCAAGTGAGACTGAAGTCAAAATTAAAGTCAATTAAGCAAGACTAAAGTCAAGATATTAAAAGTCAATCAATTAAGACTAAAGTCAAAATATTAAAAGTCAATCAAATAAGACCAAAAGTCATAATAGAATTCTAATTAAATAATAACTCAATCTAATAGAGTTCTAACTAAAAAACAATTCTACCTAAAACAATTCTAATTAAAACACAATTCTACCTTAAAATAAGTCTAACTAAAACACAACTCTAACCAAAAGAACTCTAATTAAATACTAACTCTATCCAAATCAACCCCTAAAAACATCTATAAATAGAGGTGCTCACACCCTATTTTCGTATCAAATCATAAACCCTAAGAGAAGTAGGTCCAAAAACTCCCTAGCCTCCCATAAACCCTAGTTTTGGAGCCCCAACTCCATACCTAACATCCCTCCTTCGATTTTAGCATAAGAAACGCCTAAAAGCCTCCAAAAACACCCCAAAATCCGCAACAAACTTGAAGAGTTCAGATCCAAAAACAAGGAGATACCTTGATTTCGGATATCCGAATTCAAATCCGGAGACAGAACAAAGCAAGGGAGTACGGTACAAGGAGCTATTTTTGTCAGATCTGAGGGAGCAAAATCCTTGCTATCGGAAAGGTATAAAAAAATTTTATTTTTATTTTTATCTAGGTTTTTA
This sequence comes from Akebia trifoliata, assembly GCF_017979445.1. Classification (NCBI taxonomy): domain Eukaryota; kingdom Viridiplantae; phylum Streptophyta; class Magnoliopsida; order Ranunculales; family Lardizabalaceae; genus Akebia; species Akebia trifoliata. The sequence goes on along the minus strand of NC_141386.1, from coordinate 10,274,213 downwards.
GCAATGTGATTTATTTGGAAAGTTAGTAGAGACTGGCTTTGGCCGGGCGGGGTTGGTGCCTAACACCTTCCAACCCCATAACGTGATCCCCGGACTCTTTTTCTCTTCCGTAGATTAGTTTGCCTTTTTTTAGAGTCAGTTTGGTTCCTAGACCTTAACAACTAGGTGGCGACTCCCAAACCTCAAGGGTCAAAAGCGGATCCGTGCACCCCACGGATCGAGGGCGCTTTTAGTAACAATTGAATATGAGGCATGCATCACGGGGCTCGAAGCCTCTTTGAACCTGGGCATTACAGAAATTGAAGTTTTTAGGGATTCAGCCTTGGTCATACATCAGTCATTGAAAGAATGGAAGACTAGGGACGAAAAGTTAAAGCCTTATCATGAGTATCTATTAAACTTAGTGAGTAAATTTAAAGCTATCATGTTTCAACACTTGTCAAGGGAAGATAACAGATTTGCTGACTCTTTAGCCACTCTATCTTCAATGATCCATTTGCCCCCTAGCATGGAATTGAGGTCGATCACTGTCAAAGTCAAAGACAAACCTGCATATTGCCATCAGATCAACATTGATACTCGACTACCTGATGGGAAGTCATGGTACATAGATATAAAAAGAGTATTGGAAAAACGAGAATTTCCGAAAAAAGCATCAAGGAAGGAACGACAAACCCTACTAAGATTAGCATCTCAATTCATCATGTGCGCAGGAAGTTTATACAAAAGGTCTTATGATGGGATTCATTTTTGTGTGTTGATGAAGATCAAGCCGAATAGATAATGGTTGAACTACATTCAGGAGAATGTGGCCCTCACATGAGTGAAAAAATGTTAGCTAAGAAAATTATGAGACAAGGGTACTACTGGCCCACGATGGAAACAGATTGTCACCACATGGTTAAGACCTGTCATAAATGCCAAATACATGCGAACCTTATACATGTGCCACCATCTCAATTAGTTGGTCTGACTTCACCGTGGCCATTCTCAATTTGGGGAACTGACATTATTGGTAAAATATCGTCTAAGGCATCAAACAGGCATGAATACATTCTAGTTGCTATCGATTATTTTACTAAATAGGTCAAAGCTACCTCTTATGCTGTCCTTACTGCATCTCGAGTTGCAAAGTTTATCCAAACAAACATCATCAATTGATACGAGGTACCTTCGGAGCTGATTTCTAATAACGGGTCACACTTCAAAGCTGAGGTTATTACATTGTATTCAAAGTTCAAAATCTAACACCACAAATCATCTCCTTACCGCCCTCAGACTAATGGAGTAGTTGAAGCAACTAATAAGAATCTTAAGACTATCATCAGGAAAATGTGTCAATCACATCGAGATTGGTCAAAAAAACTGTCATTTACACTATGGGCATATCGAACTTCAATTCGATCCTCTACTGGAGCTACTCCCTACTCTTTAGTGTATGACATGGAAGCAGTCTTGCCAGTTGAAATGGAAATTCCGTCTCTCAGGGTCTTGTTGGAAAGTCAATTGTCAGAAGCAGATTGGGTTCATCAACGGTATGAAGAATTAAATTTGATCGAAGAAAAATAACTAAGAGCTTTATATCACGTGCAAGCTTATCAAAGAAGAGTCGCATGTGCGTTTGATAAAAAAATCAAGGCCCGTCACTTACAAGTCAGGGATTTAGTACTCAAAGAGAATCGGGCACCTATCTTTGACCCTAGAGGGAAGTTCAAACCAAATTGGGGAGGTCCGTTCATCATGAAAAAAATATTATCAGGAAAAGTTGTCATGCTTCAAGATCATGATGGAATCGAATTACCAGAACCAACCAACCTTTACCAGATCAAGCGGTACTACATTTAAGGAGGCCATCTTTAGTCGAATCAATTTTCCTACTACCTAGTTCAATGTCTCCTTTCTTAGCCCTTTGCAAATCTTTTCAAAAAAAAATTATGTCTTTTTATTTCTCAGCCTGATTACCTAACTTAAGGGAGGGAAGAATTCGAACTACGTTTTAGTCTGATCCCAAAATTTTGGGGTACATAGGCAACCGAGAAGTTACTTCAGGCCCGACCACATCAAAATAAAAAAAAATCTATTTCCCCACAAAAAAAAAATTCCAGAAAAAATTCAAAAGAAAAAAAAATATCTTCAAAATGGGGAAGAAAATTCAAAGCAAAATATAAAAAATGCCACACAAGGGGCATTTGGGTTTTTGAGCCTCAAAATTCCCTTTCTTTTTATGCCCAGTCCTAAGCCTACCTATGAAAGTCCTCCTAAGTACTGTGTGAAAAAGTCAAGGAAGGTAGTAAAGCATGATCAGACAGTAACTCCAGAAGTTCATAAAGAAAAGACAAAAAAAAAGCCTATTAAGTTGAAAACCCAAAAAGGGCGACTTAAGCAAAAATTAAGGCAAGCTCGCAAGGTTGAAAATCCAAAAGGATAACTTTGGCAACAATCAGAGCAAAGGAAAAAAGAGAGCTCGCTAGTTTGAAAACCTGAAAAGGTAATCTAGGCAAAAGCTAGAGCATGCTCGCTAGTTTGAAAATCTGAAAGGGCAATCTAGGCAAAAGTTAGAGCAACAAATCAAAACAGAAGAAAACAAAGAGCAGTCCGAGCTGAAATATCAGAAATTTGAATAATCCAGTTCAATACTTAGCTTAAATCAAGCATAGACTCAAAAGCCATAAGTATCTCGTTTACGATCGATCTGAAAATTTTACTTCCCCAAGTGAACCAACGGAAAGAAGGGTGAATTCTATGATGAGTCTCAAAAGGAAATAATTTTGTTCTTTTGAGCCTGACTCAAAACCTTCAATAAAATTAATCAAAATTAAAAGTTGGATCTTTATTGTGCTTGTGGTAATCAAATATTTCAAACCTTCATACAAGAGGCATTTTCTTTTTCCTCTAAATATGTAGTTTCTCCCTTATACTATGGACGTTTTTTTAATTTTTGCATGATGTGTTCAATTATCTTCAATGCCATGTTTATTGTCAAAGTAGGGGCATTTTATTTTTGAGCAATGTTAATCCTAAAAGATAATGAGAACCCCAAACTTATGGTTACCTTCTTGATAATAATTTTTCGAAAAACCCTTGAGGTTCAAAAGAAATAAAAACTCAGGTTTTAAATTCATAAAACTTTTGATAAAACCTTTGACTGTGCCCAAAGATTAACTAATAACTCATTAGGAGATATGGCATTCTTTCGTCCCAGATCCTTTTCTAGATTCATTCATTCTTGAATTCGATCATTCTCTTCCAAATTCATTATCTTCCAGATTCATTCGTTCTCCGATTCATTTAATCAGTCTTCTCCAAATTCATTCATTCTTTCCCAAAATTCATTCATTCCTTTGCCAGTTTTGCTCAGTTGCCGCCAAGGGTTAACTTGGATTTTGCTCAGTTGCCGCCAAGGGTTGCTCAATTGCCGCCAACGGTTATCTTGGATTGATTATACTTAATTTTTCTCAGATTATGCTCAGATTTTATTCAGATTGTGCTCGGTTTATGCTCAGTTTTTTCTCAATTTTTACTCAGTTTTCACACAGTACATACACTCCCACTTGCACATTTATATTCAGAGATAATTTTCTAAAATTCAAGGATATGACACTGTCAGTTAGAGTTCTCACTCGAGGACCTAACAACCTTTTAGTTCAGGGAGAGTTTTATACTCAAGGATCCGAACGTCTCGACAAATTGTTAAATCAAGCTGCAAAATGAACTGTCACTAGCTTTGGCATTCAGATATCGCATTATCCACCAAAATTGATTTGCTATCTAGTTTGCTTCAATCCTCTGCCAAATAGAGGCATCTCTAAACACCTCATTTTTGTATCCGCCTGATTAATCAACTCGTCAACCCGATTGCAATGGTTCCCAATGATGGATGATTATTTCAATGTTTTATTTATTACTAGATATGTTTCAGAAATTCGGATAAGGTATCTCGAACTGACAAAACTGTAGAAAAAACCTACGCTACTAAAATATGACCCAAAAACATAGAAATCATCATCTTATAGACAAGAAAAAGCTTTACAATAAAAATCACTAAAAAATGACTAAATTATCAAAATACCCCTAACATCAAAACAACCTAGAGCCTACATTACGCTTAGGAAAACCCCTTTCAAACATATAAAATAACAAGTAGAAATCAAATAAATCATTTCGTCAATTTTTACAAAATTTGACAAAATTATGAAAATACCCTTCATAAAGTTCACGACGATTCCACAAAAAAAATTTCATAAATGACACAAACCAATATTTTTATTGAATTCCTTACGAAAAATCGATTCCAAAACATCCTAGAACATTGAAAAACGACTTAAAAAGCAAAAAGTCCTCTTCGAGGGTAAAACGGTAATATTATAATTTTAATAATTAAAAATTATAAAATTAAAAAATAAAACATTAAATAATGTAAAGTCAAACATTAATAAAATTAATTTAAAATTTTGAACCAAAAAATCGATCAATTAGGCTCTCAGGAAAAATTGTTGATGGTGGCCAAAATATTTATTCAAGGACCCCTCCATTTGGGGGTCCAAAGAATTAAAGATATAATAGAGGGGGGTTCTCCAAAAAAGTAAAGTCAATCAAGTAAGACTAAAGTCAAGATATTAAAATCAATCAAGTAAGACTAAAGTCAAAATTAAAGTCAAGATATTAAAGTCAATCAAGTAAGACTTAAGTCAAAATCTTAAAGTCAATCAAATAAGACCAAAAGTCAAAACTCTAATAGAGTTCTAATTAAAGAAGAATTCTATTTAATAATCATAATTAAATAATAACTCTATTTAATAGAATTCTAACTAAAATATAACTCTACCTAAAACAATTCTAATTAAAATATAACTCTAATTAAAAGAATTATAATTAAACACTAATTTTATCTAAACAAACACTTAAAAAATCTATAAATAGGGGTCCTTACAACCTATTTTCGTATCAAAAAATAAATCCTAAGAGAAGTAAGTCAAAAAGCTTCCCTAGCCTCCCATAAACCCTAGTTTTGAAGTCCCAACTCCTTACCTAACACCCATACTTCAATTTTAGCTTGAAAAACACCTAGAAGCCCTTCAAAAATATCCTAAAATCCATAACAAAAATTTAAAGAATCTAGATTTAAGAAAGAGATACCTTGGCTCGAAGATCAAAAATCAGATCCGGAGACAGAACGAAGCAAGGAGTACGGTACAAGGAGCGGTTTTATCAAATCTGAGGGAATAGAATCGTTGTGTTCGAAGGTAAAATTTCTTTTATTATTTTTTCTATCTAGATTTTTTTTTTAGCAATGTAGTCTTATTTGGGATAAGTAGAGACCGACATTGGCCGGGCGGGGTTGGTGCCTAACACCTTCCAACCCTGTTATGTGATCCCCGGATTCAGTTTTTCTTTAGTAGATTAGTTGTTTTTATCCGTTTCGAGTCTATATTCGATTCCTAGACCGTAATAACTAGGTGGCGACTCCCAAACCTCAAAGGTCAAAAGCGGATCCGCGCACCCCGCAGATCGAGGGCGCTTTCACATAGTACTTTTCGAATGGAGCACCCTAAAATTACCCTAATGTGCTCTGTATGTGATATTATACGCAAGAGTGGTGGCTGTTATTTTTGGGTCCTTCTAGAGCATCTAAGATTTATTAATAAATCATTTTTTCAATTGGGAAAGGGTCATTGGCCCTAGGTCCATTCTCTCTTCTCCTACTAATGCCCTTAGCATTTTCTCTATAAGTTTTCATTTTTAGATAGGTTTTATTTTAGCAATTCTCTGTAATTTCTTAAAGAAGAAGATAGTGTATATTGCTTATTATATGAATACAAGTGTTGGTTTCATGACTTCTCTTTGTATCCTTACAATGATCATAGGTTAGACTCCCTACATTAGTGAGAGGATAAAGCTTTTATATTCTTTATCTTTCCATATTTTTTATGATTATTAAATTCTCTTCAAAGTTTTATCCAACTCTAATGGATTAAAACTTTAAATGAATCTCTACACCTCTTATGCTTAACTTAGATGTTTTATGCTTGGATAAGAACAAGATAAAATATACTTAATCTAAAAATTTAGTAGTAGGGACTTCACACATTAGTGAATGAAGGAGTCTTAACTATTGTATTATTTCAAGCTTCATGCTATATCTTCTAATTCAAGGAGCTCACACCAAGCCTTTAAAGTTGAGTACAAAGAAAGATAAAACTTAGATGTAGTTTTATTTACTAATCCTAAGCTACTCTAATGACTAATGGCTTTACTCTCTTATTTCTTAGTATAAATTTCCTTTCTATTGCTTTATTTTCCAACAATATGTACTATCTATTTTTGTTTCACAAAAATACAAAAATATATTATAAAATTATAACTTAGATTAATTACATTTTACTTAGCTTGGTAACAATCCCCTTTCTCTTAGGTTCAATCCCTTACTTGCCTACAAATTAAGGAAAGTATAAACATATTAATTTCTGATAAGATGACGATGATATCATTAGCTACTTTTAGTGCTCCATTCATTTTTGGTCTATAAGCTACTTATCTGTAGTGCTTTATCTGAAAATCTTCACAGAATTTCTTCATATCTTTGTTCTTCATGTTGAGAGCATTATCTGACACAATGGCGATAGGTAAGCCATATCTACAAATGATATTCCGCTTAAAAAATCTGATAGCCTACCCATTTGTAAGATTTGTGTAAAACACAACTTCCACCCACTTAGTAAAATAGTCGATAGCAACCAAGATAAATTTGTGACCATTCGACACTTTAGGATTTATTGAACCAATGACATCCATGCCCCAGAGTGAGAAAAGACATGGTGATATCATGTTGTGGAGTTCATTTAGTGGTGCATTGATCTTATTATCATATATCTAAAATAAGTGGCATTTTTTTACGTGCTAAAAATAGTCTTTCTCCATTGTAGACCAGTAATAGCCCATCCTCATTATTTTTCTAGCTAGCATGCGTTCATTCATGTAAGGACCGTAGACCCCTCTATAGACAACTTCTATGAGATGTTTAGATTCATCTTCTACTACACAATGAAGGAGAACCTCATGGTGTGATCACTTATAGAGTGTTTCATTGCTTAAAAAGAACTGTCCTGTTAATCACTGAAATATTCTCTTTTCAACTTCTATAGCCTCTCGAGGGTAGGTTTTATTTTCTAAATAAGCTCTGATGCCGAAGAATCATGGAGTTTTTATTTTTGCATCTTCTATCTTGATTGATATACAATAAGCTAGCTCATTTTGAATCCATATCTTCAAGGGATCGATAATTGTTTCTTCAGTGATTTTGATCATAGAGGTCATGGTTGCAAGTACGTCTACAAGCTGGTTGTTTGCCCTTGGCATGTAATTAAAAGTAATTCGAGAGAAATTAACACTTAATTATTCGATATACTCATGGTACGGTACCAATCTATGTTTTCGTGTCTGCTATTCACAGGTAGTTTGGTAGACAACTAGACTGGAGTCCCCAAATATATCGATCTCGTCGACTTCCATCTCTACTACTACCTTGAGACCTACTATATGTAGACACCCTATTTTTGCAGTCACCTGATTAATCAACTCGTCAACCTAATTGCGACGATTCCCAATGATGGATGATTATTTCAAGGCTTTATTTGTTACTAAATATATTTCAAAAATTCAGGTAAGGTATCTCAAACTAACAAAATTGTAGAAACCACGCTATGCTAGGAAAATATAACCCCAAAAACATAGAAATCATCATCTTACAGACAAAAAGAAGCTTCACGATAAAAATCACTAAAAAATGATCAAATTATCAAAATACCCCTAATCTCAAAACATCCCTATAACCTACATTACACTTAGGAAAATCCTTTCAAACATATAAACAACAAATCAAAACAAAATAAACAATTTCGTCAATTTTCACAAAATTCGACAAAATTATGAAAATGCTCCTTATAAAGTTCACGACCATTTCGCATAAAAAATTTCATAAATGACACAAACCAATATTCCCATTGAATTCCTTACAAAAAATCGATTCCAAAACTTCCTCGAACATTGAAAAATGACTTAAAAAGCAAAAAGTCCTCTTTGAGGGCAAAACGATAATTTTACAATTTTAATAATTAAAATTTCTGAAATTAATAATTAAAACATTAATTAATGTAAAGTGAAATCTTAATTAAAATTAAAGTCAATCAAGTGAGACTTAAATCAAAACCTAAAATCTAGTCAATTAAGTAAGACTTAAGTCAAAATCTTAAAATCTAGTCAATCAAGTAAGACTTAAATCAAAACCCTAAATTCTAGTCAATCAAGTGAGACTTAAGTCAAAACCCTAATCAATCTAATAAGATCAAAGTCTAACCTAATAGAATTCTAATTAAACTCTAAAACTACCTAAAAGAATTCTAATTAAACTCTAAAACTATATAAAAGAAACATAATTAAACTCTAAAACTATCTAAAAGAAACATAATCTAACTCTAACTCTATCTAAAAAGCTCTTAAAAAATCTATAAATAGGGGTTTCTACAACCTATTTTCGTAGGTAAAAATAAATCCTAGAAAAAGTAGGTCAAAAAGTCTCCTAGCATTCTCCAAACCCTAATTTTGAAGTCCTAACTTCTTATCTGACACCAAACCCCAACTTTTACTCAAAAAACACCCAAAAATCCTTAAAAAATACTTAGAAATCCATTAAAATTAAGAAGTACTTAGATCTAAGGAGAAGATACTTCATCTTGGAGATCCGAAGTGGATTTAGTAACGAAAACGAAGTAAAGAATCACAAGCAAAGAATCTCTCCGCCAGCTCTGAGGGAACTATCGTTGTGATCATCTAGGTATTTTTCATTCTTTTTTTTTCATTTAAGTCTTTTAGCAATGTAGTTTTATTTTAAAAAAGTAGAGACCGGCATTTTCCAGGCAGGGTTGGTGCCTAACACCTTCCAAACCCGTAACGTGATTCTCAGACCCGTATTTTCTTTCGTAGATTAGTGTTATTTGCCTTTTAAAGTCATGTTCGGTTCCTAGACTGTAATAACTAGGTGGCGACTCCCAAACCTCAAAAATCATAAGTATCCCCTGCACACCCAGCAGATCGAGGGTGCTTTCAGTGGTGAATCCGCTGGGGATAATTGAGGATCAAACTTGAAAAGTCCTAAGTATGAGAGCATTGCTAAAACGACCTAGTTATTTTTTTATTTTACTTTTTTTTAGTTTATTTTTTCATATTTTTAGTTGTTTGTTTATCTGTTTATTTATTTTTACTATTCTTGTTGGCTCAATTATTGATTACTTGTTTAGACTTTGAATATTTGTCTTTGGCTTTGGCATGTTATCTTCTATGGTTCAATCAAGGGTCATTTGGAATGATCTTAAATAATGCAAGATTTCAATAAATTAGTTTTATTAAGGATGGAGTAATGATTGTTGAAGCATGGAGTTTGTTTTTTTTTAATTTTTTGTTTCTTTTCTTTTAAGTGTATGGATCTATCTGTTGACAGTATAAAAAAAGATGTTTATTTATTTCTTGAATCATATGTTGATATGTCCGTTGACAATAAAAAAAATGTGTTGTTGTGTGTTGTTGGCAGCAACAAAAAAAATGTGATGGTGATGTTGGGTGTTGCTATTCTGTGTTATTGTTGTTATTGGGTGTTGTTGTGTGTTGGGTGTTGCTATTGTGTGTTGTTGTTATGGTGTTGCTGTTGTGTGTTGCTGGGCAGCAACAAATACTAAAAAAAATGAGTGTTGTGTGTATTGACGGCATGTTGGATGTTTTGGCATCAATAAAAAATTGTGTGTTGGCAACGAAAAAAAAAATTTTCTTTATTTTAAAATCAATTAGTATTTGAAAAAAAAATTTTAAAAATAAAAAAGGGGATTCATCACTCCAAATCTCAACAACTATCATGCTATCTTCAATTTAATGTTCATTGAAGCCTTGATTTATTTCGGGTCACCCAAAAATATCCTTGATTAGACCATAAGAAATAGTCATTTTTTTAGTTCGTGCTGAAAAGAAAAAAATAAAAAAAGGGTTTTTTTTACTTATTGATTGGCTTATGATTGATTATTTTTTTGCCATAATTTTTTCCTATTCGATGTATCATGATCCTGACTATTATATATGTTGGTATGCATGTTTTGATATGATGGTTTTGATCAATATTCATGTGATATTCATATTGTAATGATCTGATCTGGCCCATAGGCCCATTTGTTTGAAAAACGCCCCGGACACACCCTACCCTATTTTACACACACAACTAGCACATTTATATTGTTGTTTTGCACGCTTGCACATCCCTTATAGTCAACGTGGCACTATTGTGTGGCCCGGTCTCTTCGGAGATGCAACGTCATTCATGAAAATCACAACTCCAGTCACGTACCTTAGGGTATATCAAATTGGGGCATCAGTACCATCTGATCAGCTGACTCTGAAAGGTATATCGATGCACCCAGGCTGGAACGACCTGAGCCTTTAACCTATTGTGAGTCACACAATCACATGTTCCGTTTGGCAATGTAGTACTAGTACGTGGTCGATCCCCTATGGGATGCCAAACCATTTATGAAAGCTACAACTCTTGACTCGTACCCGTAGGTATGTCAAAGATGATCTAAGTACATCAGTTGCACTTCTTGGTCAAATAGTGCCTAAGTGAGATCCAACTCCGATGTACTACGGTACTAGGAGGATAGACTGCGTCTATTCTAGAAAAGATGTGATTTAAGAGTGCCTTTGCTCAAGCATCACGCGCCACCTCTGATCTAGGGATTAAACTGGCTACTTTTGACTTCAGATAAGTGAGTTGAAGTTTTAAATTATCACCTATACGGTATATCAAACCAAGTCACCACGTACCATCTGATTAAGTACGCTCGAGAAGTATATAGATGTACTTGAGCAAGGGTGGCCAGATAAAAATGCATTGCACATCGTAAGCTTAAAGTCTGGAAACCTCCCCTGTAAGTCACGACTCGAACTTATCGTGGGCGTTCCTTGGTTGTTTATTGAATGGGACCTTGTGAATAATGAATGTATATGAATGATTAGATCAGAATGAATATGAATGATGAGATCAGAATGTATGGTTGCCCTTAAGGGTTAAAATTTTTTATTTTACCTTATTAAAATGGGTGCACTGACCCAATAAAGAATCCATTTTTTGCTATAATTCATAATGACCTAGTCCATCTCGATCTAACAATCATGATGGGCCACGCCATTTAAATCAAAATGGAAATCAAATTATTTTTAAATTCGAGTTTCAACCCATTTTAAAAGAAGAAAAATATTTTCCGAAAGAAGAATATTTTCCAGAAAAAATATTTTTCAAAAGAAAAGAAAAGAAAGGAAAAATGATTTACAAAAGATCTATTTTTGCATGAAAAATTTTTGAAATATGTTTTTTACAAAAAATCTATTTTTTGCATGGACCTTTTTTATAAAAAATCTATTTTTTCCATGGACCTTGGAAAATTATCAAAATATGTTTTTCTAAAAATAAAAAAAAATGATTGCAAAAAATAATCAGATTTGTGAAAATTTTTATAATAAAAACATTATTTTTCAATAATTTTTAAGAGTGCAATAAAATTATTTATCTTCTGAATAATCATTGCATGAATGAATTGTTTAATGGATTGGTGCACAGAATTCGATAAAATCTCTGGGTTCATTTAAAATGTTATCAAGGGGGTAACATCGAAATTGATAATCCACATTTGATGGGGTTACAAGGTTATCATTGTACCTAAACTCAATCGTCCATCGTTTTACTAGGGTCAGTAATCCAGTCAGTTAGAATGAATGTCAACACCAAGTGAATCATCAGAAATGACCCCAAAATCTTTCAAAATTACACAATTGTTCCTTGAAAATCACAATGCCTCAGTCATGCCGGTTATAAGTAATGTCCCAAGTCCTCAGTCCGTAATCAAGCCCATTGTGAGTACTTATCTTGAATTTCAATGAGTTATGTAGGTTAGCCTAAGTCCAATTTTGTTTACCAATCCATCAATGTCATGTTTTCTTTAGATTGAGTCTATTTTTTTCCTGTTGGGTCGAGTTAGTTTATCGAGTCTATAGAGGTATTTGTCGCCCCATCTAAAATTAATCGGATAAAGGAAATTTTTGAATACCTCGAGCGCATTAACGGATTAACTAATAATCTAACTTTAAGGATAAATAATGGTCGGGCTCAATCTTTAATCGGGAAAGCAAACGTAATTGACCTCGGAAGAAAATAATTCCTAGAGAAGTTCAACTAGAAAACATCCTATCCTCCAAAAGAACACAAAGGGATAATGTATTTACTCATAAATTTCAAAAGATTTGTTCGTGTGATCTTAGAAGGATAAATTAGGTACAAGCTTGGGTGTTGTTCAACACGGAGTAAATACTCGCCCATATCAATGGAATCAAAGAAGATGTTAGGATATGTATTTGCATTATCTTCACTACATCTCGAATCACAAAGTTCATTCAAACACATATTATCAGTCGATATGGGAGTACCTTTTGAGCGGATCTCTAATAATGGGTCATACTTCAAAGCTTAAGTCATTATTTTGTGTTCAAAGTTCAAGATCCGGCATCACAAATCATCCCCCTACCGTTCTCAGATTAATGGAGCGGTTGAAGTAGCTAATAAGAGTCTCAAGATAATCATCGTGAAAATGTGTCAATCACACCAAGATTGGTCAGAAAAGCTACCATTCACACTATGGGGGTGTTGTACTTCAAATACAGTCTTCCACTGGAACTATTCCCTACTCTCTAATATATGATATGGAAGCAATCTTACCAGTTGAAATGGAAATCCCGTATCTCAAGGTCTTGATGGAAAGTCAATTGTTAAAAGCGGACTAGGCTCGTCATTGGGTACGAAGAGCTAAATCAGATTGAAAAAAAATAACCTAGATGTTTTGTACCACATGTAAACTTATCAGAAAAGAGTCACTTGCAAGAAAGTCAAAGTTCACCACTTACAAGTCAATGATTTAACCCTTAGACTTTAAAAAAAATTGACTACCCCTCCTCGACCATAGGAGGAAGTCTGAACTTAATTGGAGAGATTCATCTATCAACAAGAAAACACTACTTTGGAAAACTATCAGATTTTAAAGAGAATCAAGTACCTATTTTTGATCCCAAAAGGAAGTTAAAACCTAATTGGGGAGGTTCGTTCATTATCAAAAAATATTACCTGGAAAAGCTGTCAGACTTCAAGACCATGATGGAATCGAACTATCAGAGTCAACCAACCATGACAAGATCAAGCGGTACTACATTTAAGGAGGCCACCTTCGATCGAATTAATTTCCTACTACCCATTTCAACATCTCATTTCTCAGCCCTTTGCAGTTTTTTTGAAAAAAAAAAATTTCTTTCTTACCCTAATCGCCCAACCTAGGGGAGGGAAAATTCGAACTACATTTTGGTCTGATCCCAAAATTCTAGGGTATGTTGGCAACCTGAGAAGTTACTTCAGGCCCGACCACATCAAAATAAAAAAATAAATTCCCCTAAAAAAATCCAAAAAAAGAAATATTATCAAAATAGGAAAGAAAATTCTAAAAAAGAAAGAAATTTTTTAAAAGAAATGCCACACAAGGGGCATTTAGGTTTTTGAGCCTCAGAATTCCTTTCTTTTTATACCCAGTCCTTAGCTTACCTATGAAAGTCCTCCTAAGTACCGTACGAAAAAATTAACGGACATAGTCAAGCAAGATCAGATAGTAATGTTAGTACCATGTTTTGTCAAATTACAAGGGTAGTCGTATGATGTCATGATGTAACTACTAGAAACATTGTTGTGCGCTCATAATTCAACGACAAATCCAAAATATATCAAAACCAATCAAGGTCAAGGGGCATCATCTCCCGTGGAGCATCAGAACAGTATATCTCAAGGAGATCAGAAGCTGTCGGCAGGAGTAAGGAGTAAAGGATCCACCGCCAGCCACCGACCGAATATTTTGAGATACCTTCTATCGGTGGCAGAAGCTCTAATATGTCGGTCCCACCGATAGAATATTAATCGGTTCCACCGATGAAGACTTGACGGTTCCACCGCTAGCCACCGACAAATTAACATGGGATACCTCCTATCGGTGGCAGAAGAACAATCCTGCCGGTCCCACCGACAGTTTAGGCATCGGTTCCACCGAATAACACTTTGTCGGTCCCACCGACATCCACCGCCAGAACTAATGAAGGAGTTTTCATTCGGTGGCAGAAACATACTCCTGGCGGTTCCACCGTAAAATTTCTCATCGGTCCCACCGATGAAGCTTGGAGGTTCCACCGTCAGTGCTACCGAAAATGCGAAACGGTAAGATTTTCGACCGTTATGATTGGTCGGTGCCACCGTTGGAATTCAGGTGCCACCGACAGAAAGCCGTTAAGAGCTCTGCCTATAAAAGTAAAGCACTTGGTCTCTTCTTGGTTTGATCAACAACTCCAAAGTTCAGCCCAAGCAAATAAGCATACTTTAAAAGGCTTAACAAAGGAAGAAGAGTCGTGAAGGCTAATCAAAATCATGCATACCAAACTACCACGTCTTAGTTGATCAAGCTCTACTTACTCCATCCTTCGAGAGTGCAGTTAACATCGAGCGAGACAAGAAGCCATTGTCGAAGGGAGTAGGAGTAATGGAGAACTGAAGAACAACACACTCACTACCATCGTCATTACTGTGAGTTTGATTGTTTGTATCTAAAATTCTGAAAATACACTTGTAATAGTTTACTTGATTTCTTCTTCAAAATCAAGCACTTGATTGAGTTGCGGACTCAAGTTGAGTGACAAAGGTTACTGAGTTTCCTAAGTATAAAACTCAAGGACTTTGAGTGGATGTGGTCCATTCAATGTAGGGTTGTAGAATCATCCCGAAAAAACTCTGTGTGCGGTTTAAGGTGAACCAAAAACCTCAGTATTAGTGGATACCAAAGAACCATCAATTTGGGTTCTCTTGGGAGTGGATGTAGGCACGGGTGCTGAACCACTATAAATCGTGTGTATTCTACTGTGTCTCAGATTCTCTTATCTTTATGCCAATGTGGATGCATATCATGACTGATCATATCTCGCATGAATATCTTGCTACATGAATGTTTTTGTGGATGCTCCCTGACATTAAAATTTATTCACATCCAAACATACACCTTCAGTAGATTTTTAAATTAATCCTATTCACCCCCCCTCTAGGTCACCATATTGTCAAAACTGGTAATTTCATTTGGTATCAGAGCAGGTTGCTCTATAAAGGTCTAACCACCCTGAGTGATCCGTGACCTTTCACCATGTCTAGAGCCGATAAATGGTCCTCGGCTCGTCCACCCATGTTCGAAGGCATTAAGTATGCCTTCTGGAAGAATAAAATGATGATATACATCAACTCACTAAGTAGAGATGTGTGGGACATGATTGAGGAAGGTTGGGAACCTCCCGTTGACATCATCGAAGTTAATGGTGTCACTACTTCTGTTCCGAGACCATCAAGGAAATGGACAGAACAGGACAAAATAGACAGTAGCAACAATTACAAGGCTCTAAATGCCATTACGAGTGCCATTTCCGACGATGAATATCAACGGATATGCACGTGTCAGTCGGCTAAGCAAGCATGGAAAATTCTAGAAGCCGCTCACGAAGGCACAAGTATAGTGAAAAAATCTAAACTTCAACTCCTCCGCACTCAATTTGAAAATATCAAAATGGAGGAAAGCGAAACTGTCCAAGAGTTCTATGCACGTCTAAGTGACATCTGCAACTCTATGTTTTCTGTTGGTGAAACCGTCCCTCAAGGTAGAATTTGTGCAAAAATCCTAAGATCTCTACCCAAGAGGTTTGCCTCTAAGGTCACCTCAATTGAGGAATATCGAGATGTGGAAGCAATGACCGTTGAGGAACTTATGGGGTCTCTCACTACCTTCGAACTCCATCTCGAGGGGCCTCCCTCAAAAGGGAAGACTCAGGTCCTAAAGACATCCTCCTCAAAGTCCTCATCCAAGCGAACATCGCATATCGGATCTCAATCCTCCTCCCATAATCATAAGAAGGTATCGATTGAAGAGGATAAAGAGACTGACTCGGATGAGGAAGACTTGGCCCTGTTAGCCTCAAGGTTTCAAAAATTCTTTAAAAGAAGAGGACCAGGTAACACTAGTAGACGTAATCATCCTATAGATAGACATGCGCCTGTAGGAAAAACCATGTCTAAACCAAGGGAAGATACGGAGTGCTACACATGTGGCGGTCGTGGTCACTACTCAAACGTGTGCCCCTCTAAACCCAAATCCAAAGGTCTACCTAGACCTAAGAATAAGGGAACAACAATGGCTGCTAAGGCCACATGGGATGACTCTGAAGAATCTGGAGACGAAGAAGAACTAGGGTCTCTATCAGATAATGAAGATCAAGACACTCTTCGAATCCTTATGGCTTCTACCACTGTCAACATTCCAGATGGGGATGAACTTGAAGGAGACCTGGACTGTGAAAGTCAGAGTCGCTCCTTAGTCACTTCTTCCTCCGATGAAGAAGAGGAGGACAGTGATGAACTTGAACTCCAATCTGCATTTGACCAACTGTTCGTTAGTCATGTAAAACTGACTAAGAAACATAGTCGAGAAAAACTCCAAAAAGAACAGTGGCATGCTCAATATGAGGAAATGTGCAAGGAGAAACTCTCCTTAGAACTTGAATTAGAAGGCATTAAGACTCAGCTTTCTACAACCTTAGAAAGACAGTCTACCCTGCTCTCTACATCTGAGACAGTCCTGATTGAGAAAGAGGAGATGATAAAAAATCTTCAACAACTCAAGAATCTCCTCTCGATGGCCAACTCCACAATAGCTCGTCTAAACTTAGAATTAGTCAATCTCCGTGATGAAAACAAAGTTCTTAAGGTTGATGTCGATAGACTGCAAAAACAAAATACTAGACTTGAGTATAACTACACTCATGGTAGCTTGGAGTTACAAAAACTCCTAGGAGTGCAAAAATCCTATGGAGATAAAGGAGGAATAGGCTATGATAGTTATACCTCTGCATCACCTCCATCTCCTTCTACGCTTGCACATGGAGAGTCATCAAACACTCAAAAAGACTCCAAAAAGATTATCACATGCAACTTCTGTGGTAAAACGGGCCACATGAAATTTGAATGTATCAAATACAAAACTATCTACACCGCAACCTCTCAGACCTCTATTGGAAAATCTTTATCGGTTGAACAGAAGAAGCATGATAAGGGAAAGAATCCATTGGTGAACAAAGTTGAAAAAACAAAGAAAGAAAAGTCACCAAAATGGAAGGGTACAAAGAATATATCTTCTCCCAAACAAAACAGCAATATTGGGGAACTCTTCAAACAGATTGCCTATCTAAATCTAAAAGCTAAAGCTCTTGCTGAATCTAGTATGGGTAATCAAAGTGGAAGAAGGTACAAAATGAAAAATCCTTCCTCAAAGTCACCTAAGAAGGGTAGGTTCCCTAAGAAAAGCTCACCTAGTAAAGAGGACTCTCCTACCAAATACAATCTCCCCAAGATGAATTACAATGGAAAGTCAAAAATGGGGACAACAAGTGCCTTGTAATTCACACAGCTCTCAAAGCTGGAAATCATTCACGGTGGTATCTTGATAGTGGTTGCTCCCGACACATGACAGGTGACCGAAGTCAATTTAGCCACTTGGTTGATTTTGATGGAGGATCAGTCACTTTTGGTGATGGCAGCACCGCTAGGATTATTGGGCGAGGAACTGTCAGTGGTCATGGATTGCCCACGGTGGAAAATGTATTGTGCGTAGACGGCTTGAAACATAACCTTCTTAGCATATCCCAAATTTGTGACAAGGATCACCGTGTGAGCTTCAATCGTGAAGTATGCGAGATCTCCACCCCAATGGAAAAATTATCATGAGAGGCCTTCGCACTTCTGATAACTGCTATGTTATCGAGAATTCAAGATACCACAGTTAGTAACATGGCTCAAATTGATGAAGTTCAGTTGTGGCATCAACGTCTGGGTCACGTTCACTACAAGAACCTGTTTAGACTTGCCTCGAAAGGGTTAGTCAGAGGATTACCCAAATTGGGTAAACAAGATAGAGATGTCTGTGGGGAATGTCAAATTGGTAAACAAATTCGAAGCACCCATAAAAAGACAACCACTCTCGCAACCTCGAAACCCCTTGCCCTCTTACACATGGACCTTGTAGGTCCCACTAAAGTACAAAGTCTGGGGGGAAAGAGACATTTCTTGGTGATCGTTGATGATTACTCTAGATTCACCTGGGTTGCGTTTCTAAGAGAAAAATCAGATACCTTCGATGAATTCAAAAAGATCATAACGCGTATCCAAATAGAAAAGGAATCCACTGTTGATAGAATAAGAAGTGATCATGGTGGAGAGTTTGAGGATAGTCGATTCACACAATTCTGCGATGACCATGGAATTCGACATGAATTTTTCGCTCCAAAGACCCCTCAGCAAAATGGAGTTGCCGAGAGAGAAAGAATCGCGTTCTTCAAGAAATGGCCACAGTCATGCTACACAGTAAACATCTTCCTAAAAGTTTGTGGGCCGAAGCTGTGAACACTGCCTGTCACATCATCAATAGAGTATATCTCCGAGCAGGCCTGAATAAAACAGCATATGAACTATGGAACAACAAAACTCCGAGTGTTAAGCACTTTAGGGTATTCGGGAGCAAGTGTTATGTCCTCAGAGATAGGGAACATTTGGGGAAGTTTGATTCAAAAAGCGATCCAGCAATTTTTTTGGGATACTCCTCAAACAGTCGAGCTTTTCGAGTTTTCAATCAGAGGACCTCCACACTTCAAGAATCCATAAATGTGGTGATCGATGATCAACCCATTCAGGAGAATGGTTCCTCTGACACTGAAGGTGAGGACGAGGGAGTGTTCCCTCTTACCCCCTTGCCGACCCCGACGTCTCTAGTTCCAGAAACACTACCTGTTGTTAAGGGTCATCCCTCCAGTCAAATCCTTGGAGATCCTCACATCGGAGTAAAAACCCGACGGCAACTTGAGACGTTAAATAGTCATCTTTGCTTCACATCCAAGTTGGAACCCAAAAATGTTGATGAAGCCCTCCATGATGAATACTGGATCCAAGCCATGCAAGACGAACTTCTTCAATTTCATAGGAATCAGGTTTGGCAGCTCGTCCCAAGGCCATCTGACAAGAATGTCATTGGGACTAAGTGGATTTATAAGAACAAATCGGATGAACTTGGCAATGTTGTCCGCAATAAAGCTCGTCTGGTTGCACAAGGCTACTCTCAGATTGAGGGGATTGACTTTGATGAAACTTTTGCCCCGGTGGCAAGACTTGAGTCAATTCGGATCTTGATGTCCATTGCATGCGTGTTGAAATTCAAACTATTCCAGATGGATGTTAAGAGCGCATTTCTCAATGGGCTCTTAGATGAAGAAGTCTATGTTGAACAACCAAAAGGATTTGTTGATCCCAAACATCCCCACCAAGTATTCAGATTGAAAAAGGCACTCTATGGTCTCAAACAGGCCCCCCGCGCCTGGTATGAAAGACTGACTCAATTTCTGCTCAGTCATAAATTTGTTAGGGGGAGCGTTGATAAAACGCTGTTTGTTCAAAGAATTGGTGGCGACACTCTCATTGCTCAAATCTATGTAGACGACATTGTGTTTGGATCCACCGCCGAAAGCTTAGCCCAAAAATTTGCTCACCTTATGCAATCCGAATTCGAAATGAGCATGGTTGGTGAACTCAGCTTTTTCTTGGGATTGCAAATTAAACAACTCGAGAATGGCCTGTTCATTTCTCAGACTAAATATGCGCGAGATTTGGTAGATCGATTTGGCTTAAAGTCTGGAAGAACACATCATACTCCTATGAGCACCACTCTTAAACTTTGTAAAGATCCTTCAGGTAAAAGTGTTGATGAGCATCTTTACATGAGTATGATTGGTAGCCTTCTCTATCTTACGCCAGTAGGCCCGATATCTCTTACAGTGTAGGCACTTGTGCCCATTTTCAAGCAGATCCTAAGGAATCTCATCTCCTAGCTGTTAAGAGGATTATCAGATACATCGCCGGTACCACGGATCATGGCCTCTGGTATCCATTTGATTCCTCGTCCATCATTGCTGGATACACCGATGCTGACTGGGCCGGCAACATGGATGATCGAAAATCCACCAGTGGTGGTTGTTTCTACATCGGGAACTGTTTAGTTGCCTGGCATAGTAAGAAGCAAAGTTCCATATCTCTCTCAACTGCTGAGGCTGAGTACATTGCCGCTGGCAGCTGCTGTGCTCAACTTCTTTGGATGAAGCAGATGCTCGCTGACTATGGGCTATCTCAAGATACGATGAGCCTCTTATGCGATAATACCAGTGCCATCAATATCTCGAAGAATCCTGTCCAACACTCTCGCACGAAACATATTGACATTCGGCATCACTTCATTCGTGAACTTGTTGAAGCACACACCATCTACTTGGAATATATCCCAACTGAAAATCAACTTGCTGATATCTTCACCAAGCCCCTCGATTCCTTATGGTTTGATCACCTTCGAAAATCTATTGGGGTCTGCTCACTGTGAGCAGGGTCCATGTATTCTCGGGATGTCCAAATAACAAAAAAAAAATGTGTCAATTATGGAGCAATTGTCGGTGGCAGAATGCGCATTCTGTCGGTTCCACCGCCACCTTATTCATCGGCAGATATCGGTGGAACCGGCTACTTCTGTCGGTTCGACCGACAGCACGCGACTCTTCGTTTTCCTTTCAAATCTCTTTTCTCTATTTGTTCCTCTTCGCGCCTTTTCACTTCTCTCACTGTTTCATTGTTTCCTCTCCATCTCGCTTCGCCTTCTCCTTTCTCTCTCTCTTTCTCGCGTGTTGCTTGCCACCATGATGCTTCTTATAGCTCTGCTGTCCCTGCTCTCCGTTGGGCTCCTCATTACCTTCATGGCGCGTCGTCGCCAAGCGCGCCCTCCTCCGGCCCAACGAAATGTTCGAAGCAAACGTGCTTCAACTTCCGCTGCTCCGCCATCCTCGTCATCGTCTTCCTCTGCTGAGGCCGACGCCTCAGATGATGAGGATGCTGATCTGCCTCCTCCACAGGGCTCTCGCCAACCTCCTTCGTCCAATGTCGGCATTGACGATGACCAACGTCAATATATCGAGCGCTTGCAATCTCTTCGCGACCGTCCCATCGTCTGTGAACGCCGCGTGGATCTCGCCGTGGTACACCCCTTTGGAATTCCTGATCTACTACATCAGATGGGGTGGGAGGCCCTTCTGGATCTTGGCGGTGATGTGTTTCCTTCGCGAGTCCGTCGCTTCTATGCCAGTATTGTGGACTCTCGTGACTTTCCTCCATCTCTGGATGTGGTGGCATTCGGCATACCCACTCAGATCAGCACTCACGTCACGGCTGCCACCATTGCCTCCATCTTGGGTATCACTTGCACCTATGTCAGCCATCCTGATTCTATTTCCGACCTCGGGTCTCGCCGTAACGCCTATATGGATGTTCTCTGTGGACGCCGGGACATCCAGTGGGTCAAGGACAGTGCAATTAGAGGCACCGATCTTCTATCGAGGTATAGGCTTCTTCACAAACTGTTTACCTCGAATCTCTATCCGCGTGCTGGGAACAAGACCGACGTGGCCATGCACATGGCTGACACTCTATACTGTGTTGCTACTAGTCAACCCATGTGCCTTGCCACATATCTTCTTCATATGATTGTCGGTTTTGCACGGTCCGGCCGGTCCTCCAGTAATCTTCCTTATGGCCACCTCATTTCCCAATTGGCTGTTTATTGTGGTCTTCCGGCGGACACCAGTCCAGTGATTCATGAAGACCGGTTCATGGCTGCAACTCTCTCCAAGATGCGGATTGTCCTTCCCGATGCACCTCCTCCACCTCGCTCTGCCCATCGGACTGCCACTCCACCTCCTTCGGAGACCCCCACTCCACCTCCACCTCCTCCCTCCGGCTATGAGTCTCGGTTAGCTGCTCTGGAAGCCGGCCAGCTTCATTTGATCCAAGGGCAAACTCGTCTGGAGTCACGCCTCAAGAAGATGCACCGCTATCTCAAGACTCTTGTTCGGGCTTGTGTACCCGGGCACACCATCTCCGATGACAGTTCTAGCAGTGCTTAGCTCTTTTTGTTACCTTGCTCTGCTATTTTTGTTGTTGTTTGGTTCATTGGTCAGGCTGTCTGTCATCTATTATGTATTTCTGTATCTTTTGTACCTACTCAGGTTTCTAATGAATATGTGGTTCTGCTTATGCATGTTTGCTTTTTGGCATTTTACTATTGTGCTTCTCTACCACTGTTGTTAGTTGCCTTGACTGTTGGCCTTGGGGTGTTGCCCCTCCTTTGTCAACCACTGACAAAAAGGGGGAGAAGGAATCCCACCTGTGAACACTTGTTCGAATGCAGGAACATATGATCACAGCAAGGAGTAAGGGGGAGATATCTGCGTATCATGTAATTGAAAATGGTTGTGCCATCTCCAAGAGCTCTCTTGTTTTGAAATAATGTATATCCTGTATGCTTCATAGTAATATATTTTGTGTAAAATCCTTTTGGGCTCTTCATGTAAGTGATTATTGTTTCAAAGGGTCACAGTTGGTATTCTAGGATTGGTTTTGTCTTGTAATTGACAAAGGGGGAGATTGTTAGTACCATGTTTTGTCAAATTACAAGGGTAGTCATATGATGTCATGATGTAACTACTAGAAACATTGTTGTGCGCTCATAATTCAACGACAAATCCAAAATATATCAAAACCAATCAAGGTCAAGGGGCATCATCTCCCGTGGAGCATCAGAACAGCTATATCTCAAGGAGATCAGAAGCTGTCGGCAGGAGTAAAGGATCCACCGCCAGCCACCGACCGAATATTTTAAGATACCTTCTATCGGTGGCAGAAGCTCTAATATGTCGGTCCCACCGATAGAATATTAATCGGTTCCACCGATGAAGACTTGACGGTTCCACCGCTAGCCACCGACAAATTAACATAGGATACCTTCTATCGGTGGCAGAAGAACAATCCTGCCGGTCCCACCGTCAGTTTAGGCATCGGTTCCACCGAATAACACTCTGTCGGTCCCACCGATATCCACCGCCAGAACTAATGAAGGAGTTTTCATTCGGTGGCAGAAACATACTCCTGGCGGTTCCACCGTAAAATTTCTCATCGGTCCCACCGATGAAGCTTGGAGGTTCCACCGTCAGTGCTACCGAAAACGCGAAACGGTAAGATTTTCGACCGTTATGATTGGTCGGTGCCACCGTTGGAATTCAGGTTCCACCGACAGAAAGCCGTTAAGAGCTCTGCCTATAAAAGTAAAGCACTTGGCCTCCTCTTGGCTTGATCAACAACTCCAAAGTTCAGCCCAAGCAAATAAGCATACTTTAAAAGGCTTAACAAAGGAAGAAGAGTCGTGAAGGCTAATCAAAATCATGCATACCAAACTACCACGTCTTAGTTGATCAAGCTCTACTTACTCCATCCTTCGAGAGTGCAGTTTAACATCGAGCGAGACAAGAAGCCATTGTCGAAGGGAGTAACGGAGAACTGAAGAACAACACACTTACTACCATCATCATTATTGTGAGTTTGATTGTTTGTATCTAAAATTCTGAAAATACACTTGTAATAGTTTACTTGATTTCTTCTTCAAAATCAAGCACTTGATTGAGTTGCGGACTCAAGTTGAGTGACAAAGGTTACTGAGTTTCCTAAGTATAAAACTCAAGGACTTTGAGTGGATGTGGTCCATTCAATCGTAGGGTTGTAGAATCATCCCGAAAAAACTCTGTGTGCGGTTTAAGGTGAACCAAAAACCTCAGTATTAGTGGATACCAAAGAACCATCAATTTGGGTTCTCTTGGGAGTGGATGTAGGCACGGGTGCTGAACCACTATAAATCGTGTGTATTCTACTGTGTCTCAGATTCTCTTATCTTTATGCCAATGTGGATGCATATCATGACTGATCATATCTCGCATGAATATCTTGCTGCATGAATGTTTTTGTGGATGCTCCCTTACATTAAAATTTATTCACATCCAAACATACACCTTCAGTAGATTTTTAAATTAATCCTATTCACCCCCCCTCTAGGCCACCATATTGTCAAAGCTGGTAATTTCAAGTAACTCCAGAAGTTCAGAAGGGAATAAAAAGAAAAAAATGCCTGCTAAGTTGAAAATTCAAAAAGGACGACTTAGGCAAAAAATTAAGGCAAGCTCGCAAAGTTGAAAATCTAAAATGACGACTTTGGCAACAATTAGAGCAAGGAAAAAAGAAAAGAAAGCTTGCTAAATTAAAAACTTAGAAAGGCGATCTAGGCAAAAGTTAGAGCAAGCTCGCTAGATCAAAAACTTGAAAAGACAATCTAGGCAAAAGTTAGAACAACAAAGAAAAACAGAAGAAAATTCCAAGAGGTTCGAGCCGAGACATTTGAAGTCCGAATAATCAAGTTCAACACTTAGCTTAAATCAGGCAAAGACTCAAAAGCCACAATTATCTTGTCTACGATTGATCTGAAAATTTTTGCTTCCCCAAGTGAATCAAGGGGAAGAAAGGTGAATTCCATGATGAGTTTCAAAAGGAAATGTTTTACTTTCTTGAGCCCGACTCAAAATCTTCAATCAAAATTAAAAGTTGAATCTTTATTGTGCTTGTGGTAATCAAATATTTCAAACCTTCATACAAGGGACATTTTCTTTCTTCTTTGATATGTAGTTCTCCCCCTTACACTAGGGGAATTTTTTTAAAATAAAAAAAAATTGTGTTCAATTATCTCTAGTGCAATGTTTCCTGTCAAACTAAGGGCATTTTTGTTCTCAATGTTAATCTTAAGGAACTCGAATGTAAGGTTACCCTCTTGATAGCAATTTCTTTTGAAAACCCCTGAGGTACAAAGAAGTTAAAATTCAGATTTTAAAAAAACCTTCAGGTTCAAACAAAATCGTTTCTGATCTCATATTTTTATTTTTGCCCAAAGAATAACTCATTTACAGAGAGCAGGAGATAAGACATTCTTTCGTTCCTAGATTCATTAATCTTTTTTCAGATCTATTCATTCCTAGATTCAATCATTCTCTTCCAGATTCATTATCTTTCAGATTTATTTTTAATCATTCGTTCCCCGATTCAATCGTTATTCTCCAGATTCATTTTCAATCTCATCCAGATTCATTTTAATCATTCTTCTCCAGATTCATTCATTCTTTCCCAAGATTCATTTATTCCTCAATCAGTTGTCGCCAAGGATTTTCTTGGATTTTGCTCAGTTGTCGCCAAGGATTATCTTGGATTTTGTTCAGTTGCCGCCAAGAGTTTTCTTGGATTTTTCTCAGATGTCGCTGAAGGTTATCTCAGATTTTGCTTAGTTGTCGCCAAGGGTTATCTCAGATTTTGCTCAGTTGCCGTCGAGAGTTATCTCTAATTTTGCTCAGTTGCCACCAACGATTTTCTTGGATTTTGCTCAGATGTCGCTAAGGGTTATCTCGAATTTTGCTCAATTACCGCCAAGGATTTTCTTGGATTTTGCTCAGATACCGCCGAGGGTTATCTCGAATTTTGCTCAGTTGTCACCAAGGATTTTCTTGGATTTTGCTCAATTGTTACAAAGGATTTTCTTGGATTTTGCTCAAATGCACCCGAGGTTTATCTCAGATTTTGCTCAGTTGCCACCGAGGGTTATTTCGGATTTTGCTCAGTTGTCGTCAAAGGTTATCTCAGATTTTACTTAGTTACCGCCGAGGGTTTTCTTAGATTTTACTCAGATAGGTCATTATTCTTTCACCCCGAGTAGGTAGAGTAAGACTCCCAGAAAATTAGTTCATTACTCTTTCAAGTCGAGTAGGTAGAGTAAGACTCTCAGAAAAATAGTTCATTACTCTTTCACCCTGAATAAGTAGAGTATGACTCTCAAAAAAATAGTTCATTACTCTTTCACCCTGAGTAGGTAAAGTAGGACTCCTAGAAAATTAGTTCATTACTCTTTCACCCCGAGTAGGTAAAGTAAGACTCTCAGAAAAATAGTTCATTACTCTTTTACCCTGAGTAGGTAGAGTAGGACTCCCAGAAAATTAGTTCATTACTCTTTCACCCCAAGTAGGTAAAGTAAGACTCCCAGAAAATTAGTTCATTACACTTCACCCCGAATAGGTAGAGTAGGACTCCCAAAAAATTAGTTCACTACTCTTTCACCCCGAGTAGGTAAGTAAGACTCTCAGAAAAATAGTTCATTACTCTTTCACCCTGAGTAGGTAGAGTAGAACTCCTAAAAAATTAGTTCATTACTTTTTCACCCCGAGTAGGTAGAGTAGGACTCTCAGAAAAATAGTTCATTACTTTTTCACCCTGAGTAGGTAGAGTAGGACTCCCAGAAAATTAGTTCACTACTCTTTCACCCCGAGTAGGTAAGTAAGACTCTCAGAAAAATAGTTCATTACTCTTTCACCCTGAGTAGGTAGAGTAGGACTCCTAAAAAATTAGTTCATTACTCTTTCACCCCAAGTAGGTAGAGTAGGACTCTCAGAAAAATAGTTCATTACTCTTTCACCTTGAGTAGGTAGAGTGGGACTTCCAGAAAATTAGTTCATTACTCTTTCACCCCGAGTAGGTAGAGTAAGACTCCTAAAAAATTAGTTCATTACTCTTTCACCCTTGAGTAGGTAGAGTAGGACTCCCAGAAAATTAGTTCACTACTCTTTCACCCCGAGTAGGTAGAGTAGGATTCTTAGAAAAATAGTTCATTACTCTTTCACCCTGAGTAGGTAGAGTAGGATTCCTAGAAAATTAGTTCATTACTCTTTCACCCCGAGTAGGACTCTCAGAAAAATAATTTATTACTCTTTCACCCTGAGTTGGTAGAGTAGGACTCCCAGAAAATTAGTTCATTACTCTTTTACCCCGTATAGGTAGAGTAAGACTCCCAAAAAATTAGTTCATTACCCTTACACCCCTAGTATGTAAAGTATGACTTCCAGAAAATTAGTTCACTACTCTTTCACCCCGAGTAGGTAGAGTAGGACTCTCAGAAAAATAGTTCATTACTTTTTCACCCTGAGTAGGTAGAGTAGGACTCCTAGAAAATTAGCTTATTACTCTTTCACCTCGAGTTGGTAGAGCAGGACTCCCAAAAAAAAATTGTTCATTACTTTTTCACCCAAGGTAAGAAGAGTAAGACATTCAACTTTTACTCCGATTATGCCTAGTTTATGCTCAGATTTTGCTTAGATTTTGCTCAATTTATGCTCTGTTATGCTCAGTTTATGCTCGGATTTTACTTAGCTTTTGTTCAGATTTTACTCAAATCACATGAGATTTATCTCAAATATACACGTGCACATTTATTCCATTAGACAAGGAGAATTTTCTAAAATTCAAGGATCTAACACTGCCAGTGAATGCTAGAGCTCGAGGACCTGACAACTTTTATTTTGAGGAGATTTTTACGCTCAAAGATCCGAACTACTCGACGAATTGCTAAATCAGGCTGTAAAATGAACTGTCACTAGTTTTGGCATTCGAATATCGCACTATCTATCAAAATAGATTTACTATCTAGTTTGCTTCAACCCTCTGCCAAATAGGGGCATCTATAGACACTCCATTTTTGTAGTCACCTGATTAATCAACTCGTCAACATGTTCGCAACGATTTCCAATGATGGATGATTATTCTAAGACTTTATTTGTTACTAGATATGTTTCAGAAATTCAGGTGAGGTATCTCAAACTAACAAAACTGTAGAAACCACATTACGCTAGAAAAATATAACCCCAAAAATATAGAAATCATCAACTTGTAGACAAAAAGAAGTTTCACGGTAAAAATGCCAAAAAAATGATCAAATTACCAAAATACCCCTAACCTCAAAACATCCCTAAAGCCTACATTATGCTTAGGAAAATCCTTTCAAACACATAAAACAACAAATCAAAACCAAATAAATCATTTCACCAATTTTCACAAAATTAAACAAAATTACGAAAATGCTCCTCATAAAGTTCACGACCATTTCGCACAAAAAATTTCATAAATGACACAAACCAATATTTCCATTGAATTCCTTACAAAAAATAGATTTCAAAACTTCCTGAAACATTGAAAAATGACTTAAAACACAAATAGTCATCTCCGAGGGCAAAACGATAATTTTATAATTTTAATAATTAAAAATTCTGAAATTAATAATTAAACATTAATTAATGTAAAGTGAAATCCTAATCAAAATTAAAGTCAATCAAGTGAGACTTAAGTCAAAATCTTAAAATCTAGTCAATTAAGTGAGACTTAAGTCAAAATCTTAAAATCTATTCAATCAAGTAAGACTTAAGTCAAAACCCTAAATTCTAGTCAATCAAGTGAGACTTAAGTCAAAACCCTAATCAATCTAATAAGACCAAAGTCTACCCTAATAAAATTCTAATCAAACCCTAAAACTACCAAATACAATTATAATTAAACTCTAAAACTACTTAAAAGAATTCTAATTAAACTCTAAAACTATCTAAAGAAACGTAATTAAACTCTAAAATTATCTAAAAGAAATATAATCTAACTCTAACACTATCTAAAAAGCTATTAAAAAATCTATAAATAGGGATTTCTACAACCTAATTTAGTAGGTAAAAATAAACCCTAGAAAAAGTATATCAAAAAGTTTCCCTAGCCTTCCCCAAACCCTAATTTTGAAGTCCTAACTCTTTACCTAACACCAAACCCCAATTTTTGCTCAAAAAACACCCAGAAATCCTTCAAAAATTAGGAAGAACTTAGATTGAAGGAGAAGATACTTCATTTTGGAAATCCGAAGCGGATTTAGTAACGAAAACGAAGTAAGGAATCACAAGCGAGAAATCTCTTCACCAGCTCTGAGGGTACTATCATTGTGATCATTTAGGTATTTTTCATTCTTATTTTATTTATTTATTTATTTAGGTCTTTTAGCAATGTAGTTTTATTTGGAAAAAGTAGAGACCGGTGTTTGCCGGGCGGGGTTGGTGCCTAACACCTTCCAACCCCGTAACGTGATCCCCAGACCCGTATTTTCTTTCGTAGATTAGTGTTATTTTTCTTTTAGAGTCAATGTTCGGTTCCTAGACCGTAATAACTAGGTGACGACTCCCAAACCTCAAAAATCAAAATCGAATCTGCGCATCCCGCGGATCGAGGGCACTTTCACTATGCATGCCTCATATTCTACTTGATTTTTTGTGCACTGGAAATGTAGCCTGACTGCTATGGGAATATGCAATCCATCAGGCTTCACCAAAATAGCCCCGATCCCATTGCCCTTCTGATTGACTACACTATCAAAGTATAATTTCCAACCTGGTTCTTCTTCATCTTCTTCTATTTTTGTAAAAAGAATAGCTTCATCTGAAAAGTTGGTCTTCAATGGTTCATAATCTGGAAGAGGGTGCTTTGCTAGATGGTCTACGATAGCCTTCCCCTTATTCGCCTTCTACGTGACATACTCGATATCGAGTTCTAATAGTAATAATTTCTACTTAGTGCTTTGACAAGTAAGTGTAGGTTTCCCAAACAAGTATTTCAATGGATCCATCCTAACAGTAAGTAATACTTTATAACTTAGCAAATAGTGGCGCAATATTTGAGATACGCAAACTAGGACACAACATGTTTAATCAAACGAATAATACCTTGCCTTGTAATCTATAAACTTTTGACTAAAGTAGTATATCGCCCTTTTCTAGCGACTCGTTTCATCATATTGTCCCAATATACACCCCATGTACATTTCAAGTACTGACAGGTACATTAACAAAGGTCTTCCTAGGGTATGGGGAACTAAAACTAGAGGATTCAACAAATACTTCTTAATTTTATCGAATGCCTCCTTGTAGTCATTGTTCCATTTTAAAGATTAATTTTTCCTTAAAAATTTGAAAACAAGTTCACAGATTGATGTGAGTTGTGCAATAAACCTCTAATGTACTAAATCTTTCTCAAGAAATCTCGTATTTCTGATTTTGTCCTTGATGCTGGTATATCAATGATTGTTTTAGCTAGATGAAACCTAATAACTTCCCTGAAGTTGCCACAAATACACACTTTGAAAGATGAAGCCTTAAGTTGAACTTTCTTAGACGATCAAAATTTTTTCATAGATTGATGAGGTGATCTTCTTCCAAATCAGACTTAGCAATCATATCATCCACATAGACTTCCGTCTCTTTGTGAATCATATCGTCAAAAAGAGTAGTCATGGCTCACTTATAGGTTTCTCCAGTATTTTTGTGCCAAAAGACATAACCGTGCAATGAAAAGTACCCCAGTGTGTGATAAATATGATTTTCTCTTGGTCTTCTTTTGCCATCTTGATTTGATTGTAACAAGAGGAACCATTCATAAATGAGAACATATCATGTCCTATTATGTTATCGACGAGAGTGTTGATATGCGGTAGTGGGAAATCATCCTTTAGACTAGCTTTATTCAAGTCTAGGTAACCTACATACATCCTTATTTTGCCATCTTTCTTTGGCACTGATACTATGTTTGCAAGTTATTTTGGATAAGTTGATACAACTAAAAATCATAGTTGAATCTATTTTGTCACCTTGTCTTTGACTTTAATAGTCCATTATAGTTTCAATCTTCTAAGTTTCTACTTGATTGGCCTTGTATTGGGAATAATGGGTACATGGTATATTACAAGATTAATGTCAACCCCAGCATATCATGATAGGACCATGCGAACACATCTTGGTGCTGTCGAAGGAATTCAATAATTTTTGTCTTATGGGTTGGGGTTAGAAGGGATCTAATTTTGACTATTTTTGGTCATCTTCGGATCTGAGATTTACTAAGTTCATTTTCTCAGCATTTGCTTGACACTCTTCCTCATGACATTTTACAATCTTTTTCAATTCTTTTGGCAGATTGACCTCTTTTGCACCAAACTCTTTCTCAATTTCCATAAGATTGAAGTTGGGTTTGAGGTTGTAATCATTTAATCTCACATTTTCTAGCTCAGACAACTTTACAAGCTTTTGGTTTTCTGAATTTTTTTGAGATTTTATTAACAAGGGTGGACCTTTTAAATAAATATCTTCTGAAGACGAAGGTCAATTAGGATCTTCAGGGAGAAGTGCGAAACTAACAACATTTTTTTGGAAGCCATGGCAGCCTCAAAGGTGTCCGGGACAATGTCCCAATTGTGAAGAACATTCATTTCTTTCGTGGAATAAACCACTAAGGGGGAGGGAGCCTCCCCCAATTCAGTCATAATCACCATCACAAAATTGTAATGGTTATCTAATAGTGATACCTCTGTTAAAGGTAAGGTTACAAAAGAATCCCAATCAACACTAGCTGTGAATAGAAAACTGACATTGACAGCATCATCCGTTTTCACGGACTCTCTATACCAGAAGTTCTCCCTGAATAAGTTACTGATGTCGTCCTCAAAGGACATCTCATGTTCGGGGAGTACTTCTAGCTCTTTCTGACCTTGTAATAGTATCTGCATTTGCTGGTCATCCATTAAGTTGTCATCACTTATCATTGTATAAGTCGATCAAAGAATGTCTCTCTAATGTGAGGAACCTTTCCAAGATCCTAGATCTTTGGTTCCCGAGGTTCTATCCTTGCTAGTTTGAGCTCTCTTTTCTTTGCCTCCATCACTTGCATATCCAGGTTAGGCTTGTATCCAAGGCCGAACCATGGCATGGATTTCTGAGTTGAAATGAGCCTGGTTCTTCTTTAATTTATCTTCCCCGACTCTCTCCCTGGACGAAATCCAGACTACTTCATCACTTTTCCTGTCATCATCACAGTTGGTGATAAACTTGCCTTCTTGACCTCTATACCTTCTAAAATGTGACTAACAGGCTCGAATTGAAAGGAGTGATACATGAGCTATTCACTCACCCCTTTAATATCTATGTATGGCATATCTGAAGATCTGTCTATTTTTACTGAAACCAATTCTTGGTTGATGATACTCTCTAGTGAAGAGATGATAGCACTGCCGTAGCCAAATGGATCCATGGCCTTCTGAGAATAAAATTGGAAATATTTGGCATGTTTATCACTTCAAATGTAATCTGGAATGTGCAAGGTACAATTGTGATCGGTAAATCAATTTCACCCATTGATTCTCTTCTTGAGCTATTGAAAACTCAGATTTTCCTAATATTAAGTCTTAAGAGGGACCGGTCCATGCCTAGCTTATTTAAAGTCGTGTAAGGATAGATATTCAATCCAGATCCATTATCTAGCAACACAAAGTAACGATCATACCTTTACATATCACTACGATATGTAATGGTTCTATGTGACTACAACCATCTGGAATGAATTCATCATCCGTGAATATGATGACATTCGATGATGTGATCATTCCAACCATCTTACCAAATTGCTTGGGTGAAGTGGTTTTTGTCACGTGTGACTCGTTGAGAACCTTGAATAGCACGTTTCTATGCTTTTCTGAGCCTTGTAGCAATCCTAGTATCGATACCTGGCTAGGTACTTTGTTCAATTGCTCTATGTGGCTATATTCACTTTTTTTTAATTAGCTTAAAGAAATCTACTACCTCCTTGTCTATTATTTTCTTCTTCTTCTCTAGATGTTTGTTTTGCTCTTCTGTGATGACTACCTTTCCTTTTCCTTTGTCATTTTTCTCTACCATTATTGAAATTCTGAGTTTTGCACAGTGTCTAAACCTAACCAAAAGGTGAATAGGTTAATTAAAAATTATGTTTTAAGTTCACCACACAAAACTAATCTTGGTCTCTTGATTATGCTAATATGATTGAATACATAGATATGTAGAAGGTTAATCTTAATTGATTCATGGCATTGCATACAAAACCAAAATATGAAAGAGGCATTTTATCGAATACTTTATATGCAAGTCATGGCATACATGTCATTCATTCAAAGTAGAGCACAATGCGTAATCATAAAAGGAGACAATCAATTTATAGTGGTTCGGCAAGTTGCCTACATCCACTACCAAGTACCCTACTTTAGGATCTTGGGTTCCATTATAATATGAGGTTTATGGTTCACCGCAAAATCTTACAACATAGATTTTTCTCTAGGTTAAATCTAAACCTATGGTTTAAAAAGAACACTTCTTCCTCATCCTTGAGGATTTTATCCTTAGGAAATCTGCAACCTTGTACACTTGAGTAGAGTCATCAACTCTTCTCAAGAGCTTGATTTTGACTAGGAACCAAAAATCCTTTTTTTAAAGAAAGAAAAATAACAAAAATACTCTTAAGGACCTGACCTAACTTAATTAATTTGCCAATGTGTTGATCAAGTTTTTTATGTCTTTGAGATTGTCATCTTCATTCCAAAATGCTCATTGTTTCAAAAGGATGCTACAAACTCCATAAGATTCACTAATGTTTGTGCAAACAACGGTGTTGGATGAAGTGCTTCAAAAATGGGAAAAACTTATGTTGAATATGTTTTCAACTAAGTGTGAGGCCTTCCATAGCTAGAGAGATCTTTAGGAAGGATTGGATATGAGAAACTTTTTTCTCTAGTGCTTGAACCAACCAACAAAAATGAGCCAGAGTTGATTTAAAAATGAAAGGAGTGAATTCGTGTCTAAACGGTAAAAATATGACCACTGAGCACTTGTTATCCGTGGTTCCATCAGGTCCTAATGGTGGCACTGTTGGAAATTACAAAAATGCCACTAAACGGTATTTCGGCTATAACTTTCAAACAATAACTCCGTTTCACATACCATTTGGGGATCTGATAGATATTACTATGTAGAACATCCCCAAACTACCACCAAGGGGTGGTACATGGAAAAAGTGGGTGAAATGATCAAAATACTCTTTTTGCCATTTCTGATCAAAATGAGATTTTGGGAAAGTCCTGTAATGAAACAGTTTGAAAATGTGATAGATTTTACCTATATAATGTCTCCAAAAATCACCAAGGACAGAAGATGGTCTTAAGGTGGTCAAATCTCTAATGTCCCCTACATAACCATTTTTGATTCTCGAAAAGTCTAATAAGTGAACGGATCGAGAAAAGCATTTTCCTAATCACTATGGGTCGACCTATCAATCATTTAAGATTGAGGAATGGTCTTAGGTGGTCTTATTACCTTTTAGGCTTTGTAGACACACATTAGAGCTTTTTGTCGAGGCACGTTCGGTTGAGTAGCTTTACAAAAGTCTTCATATGTCTTCAATGACAAATCGATCTGATACTTAACATATGTCTTGGGATTAATAAAATGAATGATCAATGGGTTGTGATTATTTTTATCAAGGAGACAATCTTTTCAAGATTCGGTACTTCACGAGCTATCATAAGTGATGATTGCTCGCATTCCTATAATAAAATTTTTGCAATATGGATGAAGAAATACCTCATAACTCATAAGGTTACCATACCTTACCACCCACAAACAAGTGGGCAAGTGGAGATTTTTAATAAGAAAATAAAAAACATCTTAGAAAAAATAGTCAATCTTTTAAAAAAATATTGGTCTTTGAGATTGAGTGATTTATTCTATGTCTATAAAACTATTCATGACACCTATAATGATGTCTTCCTATCAGTTAGTTTTTGGCAAGGCCTGTCATCTTCTTGTAGAACTTAAATATCATGCATATTGGGCGACAAACACCTCAAGTTTGATTTTGATAAAGTCAATAAAAATCAAAAGTTACAAGCTGATGGTTATAAAAGATTAGAAAAGGCTTTTACGATTGTGCTAAACAATACAAAAAACATACCAAGTTCTTCTACGATATGCACATTTTAGAAAAAAATTCATTTTCAGCCAAAGAGTTTTGTTATATGATAACATTCTCCATCTTTTTCCAAGAAAATCCAAGTCTCGATAGAATGACCCATATATTATCCAAAAAGTTCACCCCCATGGTGTTGTTGAAGTCTTTAATCCTAAGGATGCACCACTTTCAAAGTAAATGGCCAATATCTCAAATCTTTTCTCGAGTGTTTACCGTAAGAAGAAGTTATTCTCCTTAAGGATCTCATTTATCAAGATTAACTAAGCTTTCGTCTAGCTAAAGATGTTAAACTTAGCACTTCTACGAGGTAATCTCCTATTTTTTTTTTTAATAGTTTTAGATTTCGGAAAGTAATTTAATTCTTCACTTCTGTTGGCCTAGAACTTGGTCATTTTCCTCATCAAAAATAATTATCGGTTCAGAACCAAAGTGGTGAGTTCTAAAAGAAAATCATAATTGGTCACATATGTTCAAGGTTGCATAACACTTGACAGAAAGGAATGATCTACCTGTCGATAGGTTTTCACCTTGCTAATCCTCTTCAAATAGTAATCGACAAATCGAGATGGCATACCCAATGCACCCAAGCTCTACGTGCTTAAAAGTGATGAACTATGACCTTTTAACGTTAAGCGATACTCATAGCTACCATTGCCATCCAAATCTTAGAACTTTACTTACTTCATTTTGTTGTTATTTTACACCATGTGGGTTTAAAGTTACTAGTATGTGTTTATCCGACATAGCCTAGGAACCATTTACTCAGGTTATAAACATGATATATTTTTGGGGTGCTTATAATATCATACAACATGATCACAATTAATATGGAAGGCACAATCGACATTGCTATAGTGGTGAGTGGTGTGTTGTCTCATTTTAGGAGACATTGCATTAGTATCAACAAGATTGTATGATCTTTTTTAGGTGTCATCCAACCCACTTTACTTCTTTTTGTCAATTTCAATTTTACCTGTGCATGTGCATGTTGAAATATTGAAGATAATATAATGTTTAAGTTTGGGGGTGTATGGGTCTGATTTCCACCTAATTTTTCTTCTTTTATTCCAAAAATCATAAAAAATTGAAAAATATTTAACAGTTTTGTTTTATTTTGTTCAAAATCTTAGCTTGTATCTTTAAACACTTGGTTAAAATATTAAATCAATTTTTGGTTAAAAGCTTTGATCTAAAGTCCCCATTCGTATTGCTATTAGACAAAAATTATAACAAAGTTACCTTTTATGTGTAGTTACTTCTAATAAGATTACCAAGAGTCTAGGTTGAATTAAGTAAACTTTTTACCTTCCTTCTACCTAGAGTATGAAGAAAATTTGGGTTTGATGAGATTTGACTTCCTTATTCATTTGGTTGGATGATTAGAAAAAAAAAATAGAACTGGGTTGAATATGTCTTAAATAATAGCCATTGAATTAGATAGGGCACTTTGAAAAAGGTTGCCTGTGTTTTCTTTGAAAAAGAGTTTAAAAAAAAATAAAAAATAAGAAAGAAAAAGATCTCTCGAAGTAAGAAAGAAAGAAATAATAAAAAAATTTCAAAGTTTATAAGTTTAGAGTTTTAGTAGGGCAAAAGTCGTTAAGTGTAAAAACGTGAGTACACTAGAATATCACAGATAAAGTCCCTTAAAGGTATTAAAATGAACATCCACACTTCTTAATAGCCTAGACAAGATATCAATTTTTGAATTAAAACTCAAGTTAATTCTATTCCTAAATAAATTGAAGATTTTTTTGAACTTATTCTAGGAAATCGAATCTCTAAAGTTTCTAAGTTAGAATTACTATTTTTTAAAAGTCAATTTAAAGTCTAAGTTTTATCATAGAGAAATAAGAGTTGAAACCCTATACTAGTGTTACATCCAAATGACTGACAAACCATAATTGACTTGTGTTTTTCAAAATAAGATTTGATTGTAATTATTTTTACTTTAAAGTTATTTTGAATTTAATGGGTATATTCTCTGCAAACCCCCACGAGTCAAACTCGTCCACTAGGAGTGAACTAGCGATTTAAGAGTTTGCTACTTTCATTAAATGCATTCGAGATACCTACGAAAATGACAGTTTTATTTTCTATGAATTAGAAAAATATAAATTTGGGGGCATGATCTGTGTCTCAAAACACTTATTTACCATATTTTTCCCAAGCATTTATCTCGATTTTTGTCTCTATTGCTCTATATTAAGTAAATAATCATGTTAAGTCTTGAAATATCACATTGCATGTTCTTTTATGCTAATTAGGCTTAATTGTACATAAATAATTGCATTTGTTGAAAAATTCTAAATACGTATGTTCACTGTACAAATTAAAGATCAAACCATCAAATTGGGCCCGAAAAATCAGAAAACAGACATTGCATTATGATTTGGAGGACCAATCAAACATCCTAGCCCAACCTCAAAACCAAGGGTTTCAACCCAACTGCTGTGTGATGGACTTCAGTTGAAGCACCCTAAAATTGTGAAAGTGTGATCCGCACGTGATCCTATCTGCAATGGTAAAGGCGGCTAAGAATGAATTATTCTAAAACTTAAAATCATTATAAATAGAACATTTCTCAATATAGAAATGGTCTCTCTTGACTTCTTGCCTCTCTTCCTTTAATCTTAGGCCCTTGGTCTTTTCTCCTGTATTTTTTATTTTTAACTTAGATTTTTCATTAAAATTTTATAATTCTTATAAGTAAGAATGTGAGAAGATATTGTAATTATCTTTGTTTAATGAAGCACGATTTGTTCTTCTCTATTTATTTTTTCTTTATCACTTGCAATGACCTTAGGCCCTTGTCCACTCCTATGAATTAAGATTATAGATGGATTCTTACTGTGGTGCCCCGCCGAACACCAACATAAATCTCCATTTCAGATCTCGAGGTACTAGGTGGCACCTCGAAATTTCGGCATGGTCTCATCTGTTTATGTTAGCATTCCAAGGCGTATAACCTGCACCTGATAAACGACATACAATCCTGCAT
Source organism: Akebia trifoliata (assembly GCF_017979445.1). Classification (NCBI taxonomy): domain Eukaryota; kingdom Viridiplantae; phylum Streptophyta; class Magnoliopsida; order Ranunculales; family Lardizabalaceae; genus Akebia; species Akebia trifoliata. The sequence goes on along the minus strand of NC_141386.1, from coordinate 10,236,387 downwards.
ATATACACATAAAATAAAATACTAGCAGAAGCCTATATACGTCTAATAACGTATGAAAGACCAGAGTGCGGAAAAATAACCAGAATACAGGATTATACAAAATTCCTCACTCTAACAGAAATCCTAACACTCAAGACAGAATCCATAAGACTACCTGGGGGAACTGACACCACTAGGGGTATAACCCTAATACTTACCAGGTGACAGACTCTGGTTGTCTATCTGACCAATCAGATGATCCTCATTTGTGATCTACACTTGCTTCGTCAAGCTCTGAATCTGAAACTAAAAAAATAGAGAAGGAAAGAGTGAGTAACAATGGTTACCCAGTAGGGAAACAAATAACTTCTGCCAATAACCCCTCCTAGCATGAACGAATAAGCAGACTAAATTATTTTAACATTACAAAATTTTACAGAATAAACTACGATTAACTGGTACATATAGCCAGGGATGAGCAACTAAATATTTTAAAACTGACATTACATCAATCAACAGTACTCACTATAGCATTTTCTTTATGCACAAATCTAATTGATCAAATGGAAACATTAAACATACATTTCATTTTATATATCAAAGTAAGACAACAAATACATAATACACAATGGTGGAGTATTGGAATTAGAAAGTTCGGATTCACGACTGGATCACTCCCAGTCGGGACATGATGTTACAATTATTCTCTAGCTTTTAGTTCATGATTTTGTGACTGGTCGCTACACTTACCACGCTTGGTTGACTATTTATCCGGCTCAGGCTGGTCGTTTGACGTGACCGTAAGCAATGGATCTCTTTTCGATGTGTTAGAACGTTCGATTACTATAGATTGTTAGTGATCACTAACTAATCATCTTCGTCTATGCCTATCAGGCGTGCATGTAATTCCCAAATATACAAATCATTCGTATACGACCACCTTTACATTACAAGTTCACTGGTAAAGATAGAGAGGAATATCCCGGATTCCAGTTGTGACTCCACTCTCATACGCGTCTCATACCACGTATGAGCTTGGTGGTCCCTACCGTACATCCCAGGATAGTATACCACTCCGGATGATATGATGCACTATCCCTTCAGGCATTCACAAACTCTTTAACAGCTCATAAAATAATTACATATATATATATATATATATATATATATATATATATATATATTATTTTCATTTGAAAACAAAAGAGAAATTAACAATACAAGGTTGAGAATGGATATCCAGTTTCCTACCATGCAAGTATGGCCACCCGACCTAAAATAAATAACAAAACGGAAACGTAAACAACGCCTCGTGCTAACATAAATTTAAATAAACATGCAACCAACAATATTATCCCTGGATATCTATTCACCAACCTGCACACAACGCAACAACGTAAAATGCAGACATCACCCCTCAAGTATGACTCTGACATTTTACCGTTTCATACCCTTTTTCTCTTTTTCCAATTTTTACAGTTTTCAATCTCTTCAATAAAATATCCATTTTCTGATATTCATCAACTCAATATGAGTTCATTGAATGTTAAATCATATTTTCCAGCTATAGAATTTATTTTTATCAATAATATTGAAAAAGAATACAAATTTTATATCAAAATGGGGTCTGAGCAGTGCACAAGACCCAATTGATGGAAATAACCTGTTAAAATAGCCTACCCACGTATAATTTGTTAAAAAATACAATTAAACATATCAAACATGCAATTTTTGACGTGAATTTTGAAATAACAAAAGAATTCTATATTTTATAAATACATAAAAATTTTCAGATAAAATCCTAAATGCAATTTTCACAATCTACGATTAGTAATAGAAATTGAGAGTTCCTTACAATCTCTAGGTGAAAGGATCGAAGCACGTGCGCGAAAAATCGAGGCGATCGGCACGGAAATCGAGACAGATCAAACTTCGAAGTGACTGATTTTTGAATCTGGCCTAGTGATTTTGAAGATCTCGACGTCGTCGTCCTTTCTTCCTTCTGCGACGGAGGACGGTTTGACCCTGAAACGGATGAAATCCAAGGTCGAAGTTTCAAAATCTCCGTATAAAAATACGACTGATTTTTGATGATATCGGGTGAAATAGAAAGTGAAACGAAAAAAGGTTGGGTGAGTTTTGTAGATGTTGAGGCTACGAACGTTTCTCCCTTCTGCGTCGAAAAACGTATTGACCTAGAAACGGATGAAATCCGAGGTCAAAGTTTCAAAATTTTCGTATATAAATACGGCTGATTTTTGACGATATTGGATGAAAAAGAAAATGAAATGGAAAGAGGTTGGGTGGGTTTTGTAGAGAATGTAGCTGCGGACATTTCTCCCTTCTACGTCGATCGTCGACGGCGAGCTGTTTGCGAGAGATCTGAGGTGGAAGATCGAAGAAAATAATAAAAAAAAATTTTAAAACCGTTGGCTGTTGGACGAGTTGGGAAGACGAAGTTATAAAAAAATATTAAAATTTTATTTATATAAAATTTGGGACAAATTCGATATTTTGTCAATTATTTTGATTGATGATAAGTTGATCATCCGAATTCCAAAACTGACAAATGAATACTCTATTTTGCCTAATTTTTTTATTTCGGATCTAATGGTGTAGTCAATTTCTATAAATTCTGTCTCTAACAAAAATTTACATTTTTTGCCTGAGGTGACCCTTAAACTTGATGTGTTTTCGTTTTTGACGATAATTCGACTTCCTGATCTTCAAAAATGACAAATAAATAGTACATGTTCAATAATTTTTTATTATGAACCCAATGGTATGATCGAATCTTAACAATTCTTTCTCTACCAACAAATCACTATTTTAGCATGATCCGACCCGATAATCGAGAATTTTGCAACTTTTATATTCAGACTCGCATTTAAGCGTGCTTACAGGCTAAAGTATGTTTTTCAATCATTTTGAATCTAATGGTGAGGTCCGATTCCATTAAAAATGATCAGAAACATCATAAAGTTTTACCCCTAAGTCCCACTTTCAAGATTCTCTTAAAATTCCACTATTTATTTTTTCCTCGAGATACGAATTGAAAATTCGGGATTTTACACTTACACCCTTTATGCTTAACCTAGATGTTTCATACTTAGATAAGATCAATATATAGCATGCTTAATCTAGATATTTGGCAGTAAGAAATTCACATATTAAAGAGTGAAGGAATTCTACTTTAATGTTTTTAAATCTTATTTTATCTTATTAAATATTTCGATCTAAGGAGCTAACACCAAGCCCTTATGATTGAGTTATCAAAGAAGTTAAGAACTAGATTTTGACTTAATAATTTACTCTAAGTGGATACCTTTCTAATAGTAATTTCTTTCATAACTTTAACTTTATTTTGTTCACTGTTAATTTAATTTCCAAAAATTTTTATTTTCTTTTGATTACTTCAAAAATCAAAAATATATTTATTTGTTGGCTTAGATTAATTTTGTAATCTTCGCTTGACTCTGTCCCATTTTTCTTGGGTTTGATCCCTTACTTGCCCCTATAATATATATTTTAACTTCTATGCAACAGACCAGGATAGTCACATCACTTAGTCAAAGTATTGTGGAGGCACCACAACATCTAAAAAGTAGAAAAAAGAGAAGAAAATACGAGCACGATGCCCTGAATTATTCATGTATTAAGATACAACTTCAAATTTCAAAAACAAAACTTTCATTAAGGGGGGAAGCTGTAATACCCCATATTTTACATGTATCTCAAGAAATTCATAGATCAATTTATAGGAAAAATTTTCAAGTTGGAATTTGACGAAATAAACACACCATTAGAATTGTACAAAAAATTAATCAGAATCAACTATAAGTTTGCAAAAATTGGAATACAAGACATTTAGGCTCTTAACATAAAATTTTAATTACTGTTACATCCTTTTAAGATTATAAATATCAGACCTGCAGAAATTTACAAAATTTTTGCACATTTAACACATTCTATTCTCCTAACTTGAAATCCTAAATAAAAAACCCTACTTTCTTTATACTTCTGATCAACTTTTCTCTGACCTAGATACACCGTCAAGATTCATCATAGGTGAAGAAGTCATTCGCCGTGTCAAGAGCTTCGTAAGGATGCATAAAGTTAGGACTCTTATCGCTTTGGAGAACGTAGGATTCGAACCAAGTCAAGTTCTACATTTTCCAGGGATTGATCGATGCAAAAATAATTGAGAACTTTGGACCTTTCTAATAGTCTTGATTTTCTTTGCATCTAGATTTTTTATCGAAAACTTAAATATTTTTATGAAAAATAGGTTAAAATAATTCTTTTTTCGGTGCCATTGACAAAAAATCCATCTGCCATAAAAAATTTAAAAACTTTTATGCAAAAATATTTTCATATTTCGACTAAATTTAATTATTTTCTTTCAAATATTATTATAAAAGGATTTCAACGTTTAAAATTTTATGTTTAAGCTATTTAAGAGTTTTTGAATTTTGACTTCATATATCAAAGTTTTGGAAAATAAATTTGTAAATTATTTCAACTTGAGGGATCGCATGGTAGATACGATGCCTTATGGACAAGAGTATGGACTCCCATTGTGTGTGTGTGGTGGCGAATGAATATTCGAGCGTTAATTTACTTGTTGTTATTGGGATCCGTTAAAGAGTCTATGAAAACCTGAAGGTATGGTTTGTTATATCACATCTAGGGTGAATTCCTATGTAGTATTGGATGCATAAGAGATTAATATCACAATTAAAATATGAGAGTTTTCTCTTTTTCTTTACCGGTGAATTATGTGATGCAAAGGTAGTCTTGGAAAATGTAGAGATGTCTTAAGAAACTATATGTTCACTTGATAAGCTTAGATAAAGATGACAAGTCAATGATCACTAACTGTCTAGTAGTAGTTAAACGTTTTGACACATTGTGAAGAGACCTGTATCTTTGTTAACTTTGAGTATTAGTTTCTTATGGACGGAGAGAGAAGAAGTTTGACCAAATCTTAATTTTCAAATTGAATGTAATAGAAAAATATTACCTAAATAAAATGGTTGAGGCATGCACAAAGTACTATCCTAAAACGAAATTCGTTCCTGTTGTTGTACCACAGTTTGTAGGCGTTCGTTCTCCAGGCTACAACAACTCATTAACCAAAAGGGTACTCTAAATTGGAACGTAACTTTGAACTCGACATGAAGTTACTTCAAACATAACTTCAAAACAAAATTAAAACGTCTAGAATATTTTAAATAATTGGGCATTGATAATTAAAGCAAAAAACGGGCTTTTGTGCACACCCACGTGAGGTGTAAATCAAAGATTTGTACCCCTGATGTGCGCGCATACACACATTAAGGTTTCTGGACCGGAGGATCCAAATCCCAATAGAAATCTTGGATATTTCTCTTGGGCCTTCGTGTGCGCGCGTGAGCCCGCCGACTACTTCTATCTATTTTAAAGCTATTAGAAGTACAACTATTTAATAATTGCAAATAAATTCTTCTAATAGTAGATGTGAGACTAAAATTACTCAAGACAAAAACAAAACTTTCAACTAAACTTAAAACAATAAAGTAAAAGCATAAAGCAAATATGGGATTGAATTATCCTATGGTTTAAAGATTTTTTTTACCAAATGCTTAAAACTTATTGAATGTTAAATGATTTTCAAATTCAACCCTCTAAATTCCAATAATATTATGGTTACAGTCAATGCCCAACCTGAACTGGATAAATGGTCACCAGAGTGTGGTAAGTGCAACGGTCGACCACATAATCAAGAACTAAAGTGTTCCACATTGATTAAGTTTGGAATAATATTCGAATCCTGATTGAGATGATATCTAGTCATGGTTGTCAACACTGTAAACAAACACACTACCATTGGTTGTACATACTATATTTACTGTTTATGTTGAAAACTCTGTTGGAAATCATTTCAAAAACTATTTATTTTAATTTGAAATTGTTTATAACATGTTTATGTTATTTTTACTTGTTATTTATTTGTTAGAAAACTTGCATTTGTTTTAAATGATTTTGAAATATTTTTCCCCATGAGAATGTTATTTACTTGGAGTAGATTTTTTCTGTTATTTAACTTCATTGTTATTCACCCTATCATTTTATACTTGCAGATCTACCCTCGTTGAGGAGTAATTAGAAGAAACCACAAAAGAGTACCGACTCGTTGGTCACATAGGCGACCAGAGTTCGCTTCTAGGTGAGAATTGAAATTTCTTTTATTAGATTATTTTAGTTTAGAATTGAGGATTTCCTATTTTATTGCTGAGAGTTAGGATTTTAATGTTAGAGTAAGGTGTTGCCAAACTTTTGTTTCATGGTAGGTTTTTTTAGAGTTAATTAACATTTCAATTTATTTTGTGAATAATTTCACATTATTAGTTTTCAATTTTGTTAGAATTTTTGCTACAATATTATACATTATCACAATATTGTTATTTAATTTGTTATCATGTGTTGGGAATATGTTTTGAGTACCTTTGATTTTAATGTTAAATCATAGGGATTCGTGTTAAAATTTGGGGACGCTACATCTTAAATACATATAACAACAATAAAATACCTAAAATTCCTAAATTCCTAAATTATATTATTTATTCACGAGACCTCTTAAAACATTATAGTCAAATTCATTCGACTTCACCTCCACATCCTCAAAAGATGTCACTCTTGCTGTTTTTCCAAAAAGATGAGAAAATTCATCAATATTGAATAGTTTTAATTAATTAGTTGATGAAGTCCCCCCTCTACAATTTGGTTGATAAGCATAAAATACACACATTGTTTTTAATATTTGACTTTTATTCGGTGTATTTGATTTGACGACAAAGGAAATGATTGTCCTTATATAACATTTAGGACATGAAACTCTCTTCGGTCGTTTTGGTCCAAAATGACTAGGTTTCTTGCAAGACCAACACACGTAAATTCTTTTTTCCATCCATGTTTTAACTCTATATAAAAATAAAAATATAAAATTAATCAAAATAGCAATAATTTTCATTGTGGACAAACATTGTAGAGTGTGCAACTTCAAATTTTGTAATAAATAATATTTCTGTGATAGAATATCCATAAAAAAATCCCAAATTAGAAAAATGTTTGAAAAAATTTCTCAAAAAAGAGAAGAAGACAATGAAGGATGAGATAAAAGATTGTGTAAAAAATCCCGACACGTAAATTTCTCAAATTTTTTGCACAGGTTTATTTTCAATTGTATTATGACTTGTAAGTGAGAGAGAAGAAAACATCAGACGAAACACAAAAGGGGTAAGTCGATTTTCATAGGGGTATTTTTTGTCAACTTGAAAATCAACGGTTGGAACGTCAATATATTACTTTTTGTTAAATTCATAAAAAATATTATTTCTTAATAATTATTAATTAATATATTATATTTTTAGTAATATTACTCTAATTTTATTATTTTTCCTATTTTATACATTTAACCCCAAAGAGGATGTTGTTTCCTAGGCACATGCAAACTCTAATTATAGATATATCATTTACTGTTCTTAAAATTTTGAATAATCATTATTTTCAAAAATGTGCCATAAATTATTTTACATATTCAAAAATATTTTCTATGAGTTTGCTTTACTTGTTTTTTAAAATAAATTAACCCCAAATTTATATATAAAAACAAGTGCAAGGCATGTGCACCCCTAACAGAGTTTCTATTAACATACCAACCTCTACTTATAATATACCCATCTTGTATGTAAAATTTGACATGCCAATAGAATCTCTCTATTTTAATCCTAGATCTTGAAATAGTACAGTACTTTAACATCATTGGCTAGAAGATGAATCTCGAGATTGAAGAAAATTCATAAATTTGATTTGACCTTACTTATTTTGTCTAAAAGACTAAACTACCCTTTTCAAAAGACACAGAATCTAGAAAACTCGGATAAGTCCAAGTTGAGGACTCCCTTTGCACCAATAGTTTAGCATAACACGTGGTACACATACTGTAGTTTAGGACCCACCGCGTGCAGATCCTATACACCTTAGAATTACTTTGTAATCTTGCTCTTTCTTCTTTGTGCATCACAAGCTCATACTTTGGACCTATTGGCCATATGTTGAAAATGCAGCTGAACTAGAAAGAGACATTTCGAGACTTATAATAAATTAGAAACCCCTTAATAAAGTATTACAATCTATAAGATATTATATTCCGAATAGGCAAGGTCTAATTGACCGATTTATCAATGCAAATGTCAATAAAAATGATTAGAAATACGAATTAATAATCTAATGAATTGGGTATGAATCAACTATACACAATCTATAAGCCTCAATCTAAAAAAAATTAATTATATTTTATATAAAATTAAATTCGATTTTATCTAAATAAATGGGTTGGTTGAAGTTTAAACATATCCAATATTATAAATGTGAAAAATTATCTAAATTATAATAAACCAGAAGGTGGCATGTCAAACGCCCTTGTATCAAAAGGGTTTATTTATAATTTATAATATTAATTAGTAAGTTTTTTAAAGGTTACATAATGAAAAAAAGAGATTTTTGTAATGTTGAAAACTAAGTAGTGGGTTGTATTTTTTTTTTATATATCAAAATGACCATGATTAGATTAAATTTAGGAGACATGTTGGAGTGACTTTAAAATTCACCCCATTTCACACTTTGTTGCGTGGAGGTGCACACAAGACCAAATATGCTCGTTGAAACACTTCTACTTGGGTTTGTCTAGTTATAATAGTAAAGATATTTGGGTAATTATACTTTCACCTTGTATAATTTGGTGTAATTCTTTGGCGATCCCTTAACATTTTGACAAATGCACTTATCTCCACTATAGTTATGTAACATACTCTCTTACCCCCTTCCATCTACTTGTTGATCAAACATTACCAAAATATTTTTTAATCTTCAAAAAGATCATTTTATCCTTTTGAAAATATCATTCATTTTCGTAAATAAAAATATCCTTGTGAAAAATGAGTTCATGCTTATGAGTGTGAGAATGCTTAGAAAGGGGCATTTTTATCACTTATTTATTTTTTTTTCCAATAAAAAAAGATAAAATGAAAAGATAAAATAGTAAAATTACTTGTGAATCTTAATGTTGTATGTGGTGGGGAGGTAAGTGTAATTATCAAAATATTAAGAGATTAATATAGAATTATGCCAAACTATTAAGGGTTAAAATGTAATTTACCCTAAGATATTTTCGAAAGTAACTTGATACTCATGTTTTGTATGTCAATCTGGATTTGATTTTGATCTGTCCTCGTCCGATCTAATTATTTACAGATTGGAGTTTGGGTCGTATTAACGAAATGTTATAGAAAACCCAACCCGACCATTTCCCCAACGTCAGTCAGTTAAGGGTACATTTGTAAATTTTGTGAGTATGTAAAAATAGGTTTATGGCATTGTTTCAGGTGAGATATTTTTTAGGAAATTCAGGTTAGTTTGGTCATTTCAGTCTCATAACAATAATGACATCTGCAGCAGCTCAATCCACCAGAGGTCCACAGCTACCCAAAATTGTCAGACCCAATAAAGAAAAAGAAATAAAAATATTAAATAAAAGTGCACACAAACAAAAGCAAGGTTTTGGGCTTGCAGGTAAATCTGTCCTTCTATCTCTCTTTTATTATTATTATATAATAAATAATAATAATATATATAATACTTAAACTTATTTATTTATTTATTAAAATTTATATATTATATCATATTATCATTAATTTATTATAAAATTACTCCTTTATTATAATTTTCTTCTTTCACCAGAACCAGAGATGTTGATTCTCTTCTCTAAAACTGAATTTATTCTCTCCACTTTTCTCTCTGTTCACTGTTAGAGGTTATTTTAAGAATGTTTTTTGAAACAAAAATGTGATTTTTGTGGGGTAACTGTTATTGTTGCCTCATAGATGATGGAGAAGATCGAGCTTTTCAAAAATCATAAAGCGTAACCCATGTTCTAAGAATCTGACTGAAGGAAGGAGTTCTCTGTCATTTCTCCACAACTTTTTTTTTTTTGATTCATAAATCATGTCTCAGACCAACTGGGAAGCCGATAAAATGTAAGTTTTTCTTCATTATTATCTTATATTTCTTCATTATTTGGCTTTTATTAGCTGTTTCATTTGTTGGAGGGATTTATTTTTATATATATATTTTTTTTGGTGGGAGTTGTGTGCTTGTTGTGGATTTGATTTTTTTGAACTTTGGGTTTACTCTTTAATAGGTATTCTTTATTTTGGTCTTTCTCATCTGGGTATTTCTTTTTTTTCTTCTAGGGTTTAGGTTTTCTTTCAATGTTTGGTTTGGTGTGGTAGTTGTTTTTGTTAATGGATTCTTTGATTTTTTCAGTTTGGGGGTTCGATTAAGGCAAGTTTGGTTATTTTTATTGGAGTTCATTTGCTCCATGTTGTTCTTGTTCTTCCTGTATTATCTTTGATAAATTTCTGATAGATATGTCTATTTTTGTTGGTACAGTGGTAGTTGTTTTTATTAATGGGTTCTTTGATTTTTCTGTTTGGGGTTCGATTATGGCAAGTTTGGTTATTTTTATGCTAGTTCATTTGTTCCCATTTTTTTTATTCTTGTATTGGGATTGGCATTATTGAGGGTCAATGCTGTTCTTGTTCTTCATGTGTTCTCTTTTGAAAAAAATTGATTAATATTTGATGGAAAACAGGTTGGATGTGTATATTTATGATTATTTAGTGAAGAGGAATTTACAGGCTTCAGCAAAGGCGTTTCAAGCCGAAGGGAAGGTGTCTTCGGACCCAGTTGGTAATATTATTTTTTATTTTTAGTTTTAAAGAGAGATCCTAGATATATTCAGAGTTTTATAAATTGCTGTTCTCGTAGTCTAGTTTGCTTTCTTAGTTTATTGTATTGACATGGGTTTACAGCCATCGATGCCCCGGGTGGGTTTCTCTTTGAATGGTGGTCGGTATTTTGGGATATCTTCATTGCTAGGACAAATGAGAAGCACTCTGAAGTTGCTGCGTCCTACATCGAGGTGGGGTTTTAAGATATTTTCATTTTGGAGTTGAAATTCCCACTTTTTGTATTCAAGTCAGATTGTCATGTTATTGAATTCTATTACATGTTAGAATAGCTGTTTTGGCATAAGATACATCCAAAATTCCATCTTTGTAGACAGGATGAGATTCTTTTTTTTTTTTATATTACTTTTTTTGGATGCTATTCCAACTTGGTGTGATTCCTTTCTCTACATGGACTTGCTAAGCTTATGATTTTTTGGTTCTATTATTATATTATTTTGTTTGATAGGATTTGGGATTTTTAACTTTTCGGTTAGATGGCTGCCTTTTCCAATTTGTGAATTTTTTTTATTTGTAGGTTAGGTATTTTGTGACTTTCGTACTCTACCATTCTCTATCAACTATCTGACCAAACAACCGAATGACTTTGTCTTCTTATACATATGCAGAAAATTTAAACCCATGTCCTTATGTTTGTTCTCTTGTAAGTATCTCGAGTCATTCTTCCTGTTTTAGGTACCTACAAGAAATTGCTTTATTCACTATTAACTCTAATGTAGCTTAAAGAACTTTGGGAAGTTATGGGACTAACATAGCTAATCATGGAATGCTAAAAGCTAGTCATGGTAATTCAAAACGTCAAGGATTCTCAAAGGGTGGAAGGCAAGAACTAAAGTGGATTTTGGTGGTAAAAAAAGATTTGAAGACATTATTGATCTAGGCTTGTTGAATAGTGCAGTCAGGTTCATGTTGCCAGCCCAACCTAGATCTTTAATATCTTCAGATCTTTTCCTACCATCAATATCTTCCTGTGAACCACAATGCCTATTTGGGTTGGAGAGAAGACCTTCTCTTTCATCTCTCATTCTTCTCTTTTTCTAAAAGAGCCAAGCCTAGAGCCAATATTTGACTCATTAGGAGAGAATTGTTGGAAAATAAGAAAAATCTTGGAACCTTATATGTAGTGGTGATTGACCCCTAATGTATGACAACTGCAATTCTAGTTAGAGGTTTAGTGGGATTTCTATTTCTAGTTCTAGTTCTAGTAGGATTTCAATTTCATAGTTATGTTAGGAGTACAATTCCTTGTTATTTTTTAATTTGTTTTAAAATTTGATTCTATTATTTAGATTCTAATTAGAAGTATCCAAATTGAATTGCAATAGGATTAGAAAGTTGCTATTATGTTAAAGATATGTTAGGAACGCTAATTTTTAGTATTTTAGTAGGATTCTAAGTTTTTTTGATGGAGTTATTTGTATGAGGAGCTCCAAATCCGAAAATTGATAATAATAAATAAATAAATTCTGATTTTTTAAAAAAGATTTTAGAACTTTTCCTCTTGTGGATTTTTGTAATCTTACTGGTTGAAGATGGTGATCTTCTTCCTTTTTCATAATCGTGATTTACTTAACGTTCCGTTACGCCAATTGGTATCAAAGCAAGAGTTCCTCATTCCTATGGCATCTAAAGATGGATTAAGTTCGACAAATTTCATGGATGATGTTCTAGATTATCGAGTTGTAACCATAGCAACCTTCGAATCCTTCCAACAGGAGACTCAACGGTTGTTGCAAACTATGTATACCACAATTGAGCAGTTGACTCAGGTTTTGCATGAGAATCAGATCCAAGGTAATGAATGAATCATACTTAATGATAGAGATTAACATGTTCAAGGATCGAGGGTTATGAACATTCGTAGGTGAGTCCATGAAAGTGAGTCTATTGATGAAGAAATTGATGATATTATACTACAACATGGTGAATGAAGGGTTGCAATTTAAGATCGAGACTTTTTTTTTTCAACGGTCAACTTCATATAAAGAATTTTCTCAATTGGCTTTTGGAGGTGGAACGTTATTTTGATTACATGGATATTGCGGAAGCAAAGAAAATTAAGCTTGTAGCTTACAATCTTAAAGGAGGAGATTCGGCATGGTGAGAGCAGTTGCAGTTGTTACGAACTTGACAAGCCAAAGCCCCAATCCGAATTTGGCATAATATGAAACAACTATTGAGGGCACACTTCCTCCCTATGGACTATGATCAGATACTACCTATTCCAACAATACCAAATTTGTCGCCTAGGAAATCACTCAATCTGAGATTATGCTGTTGAATTCTTTCGGCTGTCAGTTTATAATAATCTTATTGAAATAGAATCACAACAAGTAGCTAGGTTTTTAGGTAGATTGTGTGTGACCATCTAAGAAAGGGTTTCGTTACAACCTGTTTACACTCTGAATGATGTAGTTTAGTTAATAACAAGAGTTGAAACCCAATTGGATTGTCTAAGTTGGTGAAATCAGGCTTCTAGGAAGATTGTGACCACTACGACAATATTGGAACTGGAACTGAATTGAGTTAAAGCATCGTTTCGAGGAAATACCCAAACACATGTTACAAATTGAGATTCGGAAAGTAGTCAAGCTAAGTCAATTGCAAAAGCCAACACTAATCGGGGTTCATCTTCAAATCCTTATGCCTACCTACAACTGAATAAGTGTTGTTACAGTCAACCAGGACATTGTTCTAACTAGTGGCCACAACGTCCAATGGTCAATCTAACAACTCATGATGAAGCAATAGATGATGATGAATCGGATTTTAAAGAAGAAGTGGAAGAAGTAGAATAAGAGACTTGGACTCACGAAGATGAAGGAGTTTCTCTCGTTGTTCGTAGATTGTTGTATACACGTAGGCAAGAAATTGATCCACAATGGCATAACATCTTCAGGATTAAGTTGACAGTTAACCAAGGGGTTTGTGATTGATAATAGATGGTGGCAGCAATGAAAATATTGTGTCTAAGATCATGGTTGACAAGCTACAATTGTGACCGAGACGCATCCCACCCCATACAAAATTGGTTGGATAAAGAAGGTAGGTGAAACAAAGATAATTATTATTTTTGATCGATAAAGATAAGTTTATTGATAAGAGAAAAAACTAGGGGGGTCGAGAAGACCCACCCAAATCAAAGAGAAGGAAACAAAACCAAGAGAACACAACAAGACTAAACAACAAACCGCGACAAAGAGCACACACCATATCCCAACACACAACAAAATCTTCAAAGAAGACCCCATTGAATTCCTTATAAAGTTTGCTCCAAGAGAATAAGAACTCCAAAATAGAAAAAACTAGGCTTTCCAACGTAGAAATTCTCCCTTCAAAAATGCACTAGTCGTGTTCTTTCCAAATACCCCAACAGATTGCAAAGGGAGCCAAAAATCAAAGGAGCCGCTTAGAAGACGAGAAGGAACCTTCCCACGACAATCAAGGGCCTGTTTAGATACCAGGAGCAGAACTACTGTTCCAAAGAACAGGAGCTAAAGTACTCTGTGGAGGAGCTGGAAAAGTAATTCTGTGCAGAAAGGACGTTTGGCAATCAACTCTGTGAAGTACTGGTAGAAGTACTTTTATGCTGGAAGTCTGTTTGGGAACCATACTGACTTCTCATGACTTCTATAAAAAATCAGAATACCCTTATATTATACCAGTTATTATTTTTTGTCTTTTAGTGTCATAATATGCCTTCAAACTATACTGTTTTTGACATTTTAACTATAATATTAATATAATATAATAAATATTAAATATTAAAATAATATGTTTAAATCCATTATACTCAAAATTAAAAAAAAAAATTTGACAGACTGTCTTTTAGTATCATAATATGCCTTCAAACTATATTGTTTTTGACATTTTAACTATAAATATTAAATATTAATATAATATAATAAATATTAATATAGTATAATATAATATTTTAAATATTAAATATTAATATAATATGTTTAAATCCATTATACTCAAAATTTAAAAAAAAATTTGACAAACTGTCTTTTAGTGTCATAATATGCCTTCAAACTATATTGTTTTTGACATTTTAACTATAATATTAATATAATATAATATAATAAATATTAACATAATATAATATAATATTTTAAATATTAAATATTAATATAATGTGTTTAACTATAAATATTAATATAATATAATATAATATTTTAAATATTAAATATTAATATAATGTGATTAAATCCATTAAACTCAAAATTAAATTTTTTTTTTAATATTAATAAAGGTTTCTTTCGTTTGATTTAAGGACATGAATTACGAATATTTTCATAGAAAATTAATAAAGTTAAGGGTATTTTGGTAAAACGAGCCGTTAGATTTTAACTCCCCGCAAGATGAGTTTTGAGAAATAGGTTTTCTTGACTTCTTCACAAAGAGTAATTTCTTACTCTTGCGCGGAGTAACTCTTCGAAGGAGTTGTTCATTCAAATGCATCCAAACGACTTCTAACTCCCCGCAAGAGTCAGAAGTAGCCAAGGAGTCCTATCCAAACGCCTACCAAGCTACCAAAATCGACTTGATGGAGCGAGGAAAGCAACCTACTATATCGAATAAAGACAAGAAATGTGACTAAATGTGATGAGCCACCCGACAATGAATGAATAGATGATCCACTGTTTCCGCCTGCGAACTACACATACAACATTGATTTGGGGAAATAAAGCCTCTTTTAATTAACTGATCCAATGTTGCGAGTCTCTTTAATGTCGCTAACCATAGGAAAAAAGATATCTGAAACAAAGATAATTGAAATATGTCAAATTCCATTTCAATTGAAGTTTTTTACAAGGATACAGTTACTTTTGACATAGTTGATATGGATGCTTGCCATATGCTATTTGGTAGAACTTGGCAGTATGATGTAGATTCTACTCATAGAGGCAAGAGTGACACTTTCATGTTCTATAAGGATGGGATTAAAATTGTCCTTACCCCTATGAAAGGAGAGAATCGTTCGAAAACTACTAAAGTGGAGGGGCAATCCTTTCTAATCGTTAGTAACATCTTACAAGAGTCCAAGGAAGCGTGAGAGATGTATGTCTTAGTAATGAAAAGTGAAGAAGATAAGGTTCTGGAAGTCCCTAAAAGGTGAGACTTTTGTTGGTTGAATTTGAGAGGATTGTACCTGAAGACCTTTTAGATGGGTTTCCTCCTATTAGATATATTAAACACCATATTGATTTGGTTCGTGGTGCAAACTTGCCTAATTTGCCACATTATAGGATGAGCCCAAAAGAGTTTGAAATCCTGTAGAATCAAGTTGAAGAATTGATTCGTAAGGGATTGATTGGGAAAAGTATGAGCCCATGTGTTGTCCCAGCTTTGTTAACTCCACAGAAATATGAGAGTTGGAGGATGTGCATAGATAGCTTGTACATCAATCTCAAGAAGTGCAGATTTATAATTGATAGTCTTATATTTCTAGGGTACGTGGTAAGTCCTTCGGGAATTAAAGTTGATGAAGATAAAGTAAGGACTATTCGGGAATGGCCAACACCAAAATCAATGAGCGAGGTACGCAATTTCCACGAGTTAAAAACATTTTATAGGCACTTTGTGAAGAACTTCAACAGCATTACAGCACCACTCACTTGCATGAAACAAAAACAATTCTAGTGGACAGAAAAGGTTGAGTATAGTTTTGCATTGATTAAGGAGAAGTTGACTTCTGCCCCTGTTTTGGTTTTGCCCAATTTTGAGAAGTTCGAGGTGGATTGTGATGCCTTATACGTAAGCATTGGAGTTGTCCTTTCCTAGGAATGTAGACCAATTGCCTTCTATAGTGAGAAATTGAGTGATGCTAGAAAGAGGTGGTCCACATACGAGTGAGAATTGTATGCCATGGTTCAGTCTTTAAGATATTGGAAGCATTACCTAGTGTAGAGAGTTTATGTTGCATACCGATCATCAAGCCTTAAAGTTCATCAATGGTTCGACAACTCCAAATCGCATGCATACTATGTGGATTGCAACAATCCAGGAGTTCACGTACGTATTGAAACACAAGTCTGAGGAACAGAATAAGGTAACAGATGCTTTAAGTCGACGAGTGACCTTACTTACGAAAATCAAAAGTGAGGTAATTGGGTTTGACTATTTGATAGATTTATATGTTGATGATGAAGACTTTAAGGATGAATGGGCCAGATGCATATCAAAGCAACTAAGTTCAGGTGAATACCAAATTTAGGATGGTTTTCTACTTAAAGGAACTCAGCTATGTATTCCTAAGAGTTTATTGCGAGAACACATCATTCGAGAAAAGCATGGTGGAGGACTTGGAGGTCATATGGGGCATGACAAAAGCATAACTCTAGTTCAAAAAGGGTATTTTTGGCCACAATTGAAGAGAGATATGGGATGGTATGTACAGCGATGTTATACTTACCAAATATACAAAGGTCAAATACAGAATACAAGTCTTTATACCCCATTGCCGATACCTAATGCACCATGAGAAGATCTTTTATGGACTTCGTATTGGGTCTTTCGTGGACTCAACGAGTTATGGATTTTATTTTCGTTGTAGTTGATAGGTTTTCAAAAGTGGTACATTTCATTCCATGGAAGAAGACATCAGATGCTACCAACATTGCCAACTTGTTTTTTAAAGAAGTTATGTGTTTGCATGGTATACCCAAGACTATTACTTCTAATCGTGAAAGTAAATTCTTAAGTCACTTTTGGCGTATTTGGTGGAAACGATTGGATACATAATTGCGGTTCAGTAGTATGCGTAATCTACAGACAAATGGTTAGACAGAGGTGGTAAAGCAAACCTTGAGCAATATTTTGCGGAGTTTGTCTAGTGAGAAGCCTAAACAATGGGACCTTGCTATTGCCAAAGCTGAGTTTATGTATAATAATGTGGTTAATCGCTCTATTGGGAAACCACCATTTGAGATTGTGTACGGTTGACTTTCTACACACACATTGGATTTAGTTCTACTACCAAAGTTACTTGGTATGAGTATTATTGCAGATCACATGGTTGAAAAAATGACTTCAATTCATGCTAATGTCAAGGAAGCAGTTGGAGGAATCAGCTAGCAAGTATAAAGCTACCTCTAATAAGCACCGTCGGCTAAAGGTTTTCAAAGAGGGTGATATGGTTATGGTTCATTTTTGCAAGGAGAGATTTCCAATAGCCATGTTCAACAAATTAAAGCATAATAAAATTGGACCATTCAAGATCTTGTGGAAAATTAACAACAATGCTTATGTCATTGATCTTCTTAATGATATGACTATTTCGAGGACTTTCAATGTATAAGATTTGTTTGAGTATTACGCTCCAAATTCTCACTAATTACTATTAGTTAACTCAAGGACAAGTTTTTTTTCAAGTGGAGGGGATTGATGTAGGACATCTACAATTCTAGTTAGAGTTTTAGTAGGATTTCAATTTCTAGTTCTAGTAGGATTTCAATTTCATAGTTATGTTAGGAGTACAATTCCTTGTTAGTTTCTAGTTTGTTTTAAAATTCGTTTTTATTATTTAGATTCTAATTATAAGTGTTTAGAAGTATCCAAATTGAGTTGCAATATAGATAGGTTAGGAATGTTAATTTTTAGTATTTTAGTAGAATTCTAAGTTATGATGGAGTTACCTATATAAGGAGCTCTAAATCCGAAAATTGATAATAATAAATAAATAAATTTTGATTTTTTAAATAAGGTTTCAGACCTTTTCCTCTTGTGGATTCTAGTAATCCTACTGGTTGAAGACGGATCTTCTTCCTTTTTCATAATCGTGACTTCACGCTCCGCTACATCAACCCCACAGAATGGATGTAGAACCTTAAGTTCAAGTGGCCATATAACATCGAGAAGTACGCATTTTCATCCGAGTTCAGTTGTCTCTCTCCTTTTCAGTTGAAAGGCCCTTTTCTTTTTTGGTAGGTGTAAGATTTTGTGGAAATTAATTCCCTTTACAATTTGTTGGGGTTTGTGGAAAGAGAGGAACTTGTGTACGTTCGAAGAGAAGAAGAGAACCTTGTAAGAGATTATTTTTAGTATTCTCGGCTTGTTTCTTTGGTGTAAGCAATTTAAGTTGTTTAGGGGCTTTTCTTCTAAAGATTTTCTGTTTAGATGGGAGAATGTATTTAGGGAGTGATTGTTGCTTGTCTTCTTTGTTTTCTTTTTTTGTTGTGAGGATGATTTTCTCATCATAGAGATCACCCTCACAAAAAATCAGCCCATTTTGAATTTTTTAGCTCATATAAGATAAAATGCTTTGTCTGGGATTTTGTCAAAAGAACGCCCATTTAAATATATATATATATATAAATAATTTAGGTATTCCTCAAATGGATGCAAGAAATCATCTTTTATTAAATGGCAAATTAGAAGAAAAGATATACATGGACCAACTTGAAAGCTTGTGGTTCAAGGCCTTGAAAGGAAAGCTTTTAGAATTCTCAAGTACTTATATGGCCTTAAATAGGTTCCTAAACAATGACATGATAAATTTCTAGTGTTTTGACATCAAATTGTTATAAAATTAATGAAACAAATATCTATAAAAAAAATTAATGAAGCAAATAAATGTCTTCACAATAAGGTTAACAATACCTTTGGGGGTTATTATTTACTTACGTGTCAATGATATGTTGATTATTGGTAGTTGATCTACTAAACGGACATCAATCAAAACTTTTATATGAAAGATTTAGGTAATGCAGATGTAATCTTAGGGGTAAAAGTATTTAGAAATTTAGATAATACTTCTAACTCAGACACACTTATTAGGAAAGTTCTAAGAAAATGTAATGAGCATGGTTGCGATCCAATTAGGACTTCCTTTGATTCTAGCTGCAAACTAAAGAAAAATTTGGCAGCTAGGTATCTTAGCTATAGTAATCCAGAGTGATAGGAGTCTCATGTGTATGCACTAGACTTGACATTGCTTTTGCAGTAGGTAGACTTAGAAGATACACTAGCAACCATGGACCGGAAAGTTGGGATGCTCTTACACAGATATTGAGGTATTTAGGGTATTCATTAGATTTTAATATTCATTGTGGGAGCGCATTGACTTGGGCATTTTCTAACAGACATTCCCATTGTGGCCAAAGTTGATTCTTGAAAATGTTCCTTTTGACCGAAAATATTATGTTAAATACTCACAATAATTCATATAATGGATGGTTTAGACATGGCCGTTGTAGACAACATTGTGCGACTGTTGGAGGAGGTTCAATGTCATGGAAATCAAGCAAGCAAACCTAAATAGTCTGAACACTATGAACCAATTTTTTTTACTTTAGATAAAGCAAGCAACAACCTTCCAAGATGACATTTAGGGCTTATTTCTCACAAGTAAATAAAAATAAATAAAAAAAAGTATAGAAGGATTGAAGTAGACAGAGGAGGAGAATGAGATGATAAATTGATCGTGGAATCACACCAAGGATTTCAATGGTGTAACACCATATAGTTTTCAATCATTGGAGAACTTCAAAACTTGTTAACTTATTCTTATTAATTGCATTATCTCTTGTTAAAATATTTACAGACAATTTATAAACAGAAAAGAAGCTCTATTGTAAGAGGACTCAAACTATCTAAACTCCTGGTTTAAAATTTCGTTTCGTTTCAAAATGTTTTGTTTGAAACGTTTCAGATTTTCAACGTTCTGAGCCGAAACGAGCATAGAATCAAAACATTGCAAGTCCGTTCAATATTGTTTGATTTTTCCTGAAAAAGTGTGTGTGTGTGTGTGTGTGTGAGAGAGAGAGAGAGAGAGAGAGAGAGAGAGAGAGAGAGAGAGAGAGAGAGAGAGAGAGAGAGAGAGAGAGAGAGAGAGAGAGAGAGAGAGAGAGATGTACCTGGATCATTGGAGTTGCGTAGAATTGTGCCGTTGGAGTTCAAGTCAAATCCTTCTTCTTGTTCTTCCTCCCCCTCCCCCCTCTCTCTCTCTCACTCTGGTTTCGTATTTGAGAGACCGTATTCTCAAGGTGATAACTTGCCCTTGACCTGCGTCTTCTCTTAAAGACTGACTTCACTTAGACAAATCCCCTTTACATTTTGTAAATATTTGAGATACCCCTGTATTTTCAAAGAATGACATACCCTTGACCTAGGTCTCTTCTAAAAGACTTCTTTAGATGTTTAAATTAATGTATCAGAATGTCTCATTTATCTCATTATTTTTGGGTAAAGTTTCGGCAATGTTTCAGTTTTTGGAAAAATTGAAACAATGAATCGAGATGAGGTTTATTGCTCGTAAAATAGGGCAGGCCAATCTATTCCATAATGGGTGGTACAGCTGATTTGTGGGGCCTGCAATAATAATAGTAGAAATCTAATTAAGTTGTTGGCTCACGAATAATTAAAAAAAAAAAACATAAAACAGGTCCATAACTAAAGTCCACTAACTAAGTAAAATAAAACTCTAGACTAACTATGGCTGAAGCATGATAAGCTCTTGATCGATGTCTCCATCAATCTCCATTTGATTCCATTGAAAGCTGTCTTTTGTTAATTCAAGAATCTTCAAATCTACTCTCACTACATCAATCGTCGTCCGTTTTGGTCTTCCTCTTGCTCTTTTAGAACACTTTATTTCCACATTCATTCTTACAGGGGCTATTATTAACTTTTTCCTATTGTTTCTCATGAATAAACTAGTAGACATATTGCTAAAAGGTCTTTTCTTGTTATAATATGTGACTGTATTGAATTAGCTATTCTGGGGTGCTTATGTAAACTTAGAGTATGAAAATTTTAAATTGCAGACTCAACTAATCAAAGCACGTGAGCAGCAGCAACAACAACAACAGCAGCAGCAACCTCAGCAACAACAGCAGCAGCAGCAACAGATGCATATGCAGCAGCTATTATTGCAGAGACATGCACAACAACAGCAGCAACAACAGCAGCAGCAGCAGCAGCAGCAGCAGCAGCAACAACAACAACAACAACAGCAGCAGCAGCAGCAGCAGCAGCAGCAGCAACAACAACAACAGCGAAGAGAGGGTGCTCACCTTTTGAATGGAACTGCAAATGGGCTTGTCGGCAATGATCCTCTTCTACGACAGAACCCAGGAGCAAATGCTTTGGCTACAAAGATGTATGAGGAACGATTAAAGCTTCCGCATCAAAGGGATCCTCTTGATGATGCAGCTGTGAAGGTATTCAGTCTCTTAGATGTTATTAAGTGAAATTCTCCTATTTAATTTGCATATATTATGATCATTTCTTTTACTGTCTGAATTTTCTTTTGCAGCAGAGGTTTAGTGACAATGTGGGCCAGCTTCTGGACCAAAACCATGCATCAATATTAAAGTCTGCTGTGGCAGCTGGCCAGTCTTCTGGGTATCTTATTATGTTTACAACTTAAATGTTTCTACTGTAGGCCCTGCTTGGTACACTACAGATCAGTTGCATTTGCAAATGTTTTGCGATGAAAAATTTACTATTGCTTGGCAACCATTGGAAAATCTCTTGCGAATCTTTTTTGTGATTGGTTGATATTTGCAATAAAAATTTCTGTTATGATTTCTTGTTTAAATAGAACGTGGATTTTTTTTTTAACTTATTCAATCTCATCAAAGAAATTATTCAAATTCAAATATATCCTCTGTACTTCCTACATTAACATACATATGAATTTATAGAAGTATCGCTGTCAAAGGTATTGTAACCTACATATTGGAATTACAAAAATACTCATCATCAGAGAAACTATTCAAATTACCAAAAAACCTACTTGTTACAATGACATGCTTATGAATTTATAAATTTAATCCATGATAAGTGATATTTTTGTAATATAATTGATGACGAGTAATTTTATAATTTTCATATGCAAATAAAAGTTCAGATGAGATGTATTTTTTTTTTTTTTTTGAATTCATATGAATGTTATTGTAGTTAGTATTGAGTGCTATTTGTTGTAATTTAAAATTTTTTCTGGTTAGGGGTATTTTTGTAATTTCAATATGCAATTTAATGTCTCTTGGAGGAATATATATATATATATTGTAAATTTATGTACATTTTGCTAAACCAAGTAATGAGGGTATATTATTTGATTAATTTCCTTGATAAGGGTTATTTTAGTAATTTTAATATGCATACATTGGAGTAAATAATTTTGCAAATGATTTGCGGGACTTTTTGTGCCGCAAATCATTTACTGAAATTTCTTAAGAATTTAGGTGATCCATGCAAATTTTTTGCAATGCAAATCATTTGCATTGTGTAACCAAACCAATAAAATTGATTTTAGAGAATTTTTTGCATTTACAAATGATTTGCACCATAGCAAGCAGGGCCTTAGATTTGTAATTATTGTGATTGTTATTTTGGTTTAGGAGCACTGCAAGGGATTTAGACATAATCTACTTGACTAATAGGATTTATTCAGTGAGCCCCAGATTTTGGGACTAGGCTTTGGTGGTGATGATTTGTTTTAGGTGTTCCATCTGATGCCTTCCATAGTATACATATTAAATTTGAGCTATGAAACTCCTTTTTCAGGCAAGTGTTGCATGGTGCAACTGGTGGTATGTCAGGTGCTCTTCAACAAGTGCAAGTTCGGAACCAGCAACTTCCCGGGTCTACACAGGTATGGGTTGTTAAAAGCATGGTTTAAAATATCGGAATGTATTGGTGTCGGCCAAGACTGATACGAAACATTGACCCTGAAGCATGGAATGTTTCGGGAATGTATTGGGTTGGTATTGGAATGTATCAGTTTGTATCAAATGTATCGGTTGATACCGTATCGGTTTTTTCATTAACCAAAACGTTCGATTGACACGATATTTTAAACCATGGTTAAAAGTGGTGAGATTAATTTTTCTTTTCTCATTCCATGCTTTGGTATGACTTAGAATAGTGTATCAGGACATAAAGAGTGAGATGAATCCAGTATTCAGTGCTAGAGCTGCAGGTCCTGATGGTTCATTAATTGGAGTTCCTGGTATTGATTTTTTCAAATCCTAGCTTTGATGGATTGGAATTGTGTTGTTTCTATTACTACATTTGCTTAGATTGCACTTTGGTTTTGCAAACTTCTTGGGTATTGTAGGAATTGCTCTTCCTTTTTTGATTACTTATTAAGAAACTCTTGGAAATAGTATTAATTCACAATCTGTTATTTAAACCTATGATTGATTATGCGTGCATTAATTAGTTGTTGCTGATGATAAGTATCATATTGTTTCAGGATCAAATCAAAGTGGTAACAATTTGACTTTGAAAGGATGGCCACTCGCTGTAAGTTTCTGTAATTCTGTTTCCATATGGTTCTTAGGCCATTCTTGGTTGTGAACTTTATTAACATTTTGGAATCATAAGTTAGTTCCACGCTTCTTCAACTATTATATTGTCTTTGGGTCCTAAGCTTGATTCATATTAATTGACCAAAGACAAGGTTTCTTGGAGGGAAAGTAAAAACTCCTGCAATGCTTTATATTGAATGACCTAAATTGTTATAAATAAACCAAGACCCTTAAGGAGCATATTGTTTTTCACTATGTCAAGATAATCAATCTTGGAATGCTCTCATAACAATTATTTCTGAGGAAATAAGACCTTGTAATCCATCTTAGGAGGCAAGTAACTATTCTCAACCACTCCATTTATAATAATTTAAATGAGATTTGTTTAATTAGTGAAATTCTTCTTAATCTCATCACTAAATTATAACTAGACTTGTAATATTGTTTTTGTCAACCAACTAACTACTCCAACAGACCGTTCTGTTGGAGAAGGGGAGAACAATGAATATACGAAGGTCACGGTGCTTGATTGGGGTATGACACACCCGAGAGTGGAGGCAAATATACACTCAACACTCCCCTTCACCCATAAGGGTGGAAAGATTTGAACCCGTGACCTATACGAACCTAGCACTTTGATATCATGATAGCCAACCAACTACTCCAAAAGACTGATCTATTGGAGAAGGGGGGGAACTATGCTTAATTGGGGTATGATTCACCCAAGAGTGGCGGAAAATGTACACTAAACAGTTTTTTGGTTCAAAACAATGAAATCTTTAATCTTGCAAGGGCTCTATGATAATCATTGTAGCATTTGAAGAATCCTCATGATGTATTTTGAATATGTTGGCTTTCCGACATCTTATCATCTTATGTGCCAAGGGTGTCAAAGTTAAAATGTGAATCACTTAGTTGGAGGTGTTTAGAAGGGGGGTAAATGCGGAACGCAATTGATGATGATAATTACTACAATTTTA
Organism: Akebia trifoliata; assembly: GCF_017979445.1. Classification (NCBI taxonomy): domain Eukaryota; kingdom Viridiplantae; phylum Streptophyta; class Magnoliopsida; order Ranunculales; family Lardizabalaceae; genus Akebia; species Akebia trifoliata. Next base: position 10,211,316 of record NC_141386.1, on the reverse strand, counting down.
TTTCGCTAGTAGCGAAATCTTCCCAGTGGAGGAGAATTGATGGGGACATCAAATCTTAAATAATATATTTTAGTTTTTATTTGGATTTCTGTTTTAGGACTTTAATTTTATGTTTTTATGGCAAATTTTTATGTTTTATTGACCCATGGTCTTAGTATAATATTTAGGGGCAATGTAATTGCTTTACTTTCTCTTTTATTTAAGTTTATTAGAGTTTGAAAATTTAGGAGAGAAAGTTATGAAAATTAGGTATTTTAATTTTATTAGGACTTGATTTTCTTTATTTATAGATTGTATTAGGGTTTATTTATGGAGGATGAATGGAATAAATAAGAAGTTTCTGTTTTCTTTGAATGTTAGTGCATTCAAAATGGTTGATGCCATAGAAATCATTGGGGTGATTCTAAGGTAAATATAATTTTTTTTTTCTCTTCCTTAATCTTCTTATCATCTATCTTTTTTTATTTTTTTATTTGTGAGAAATCAAGAAACCATCAAGAACTCTCTAATCCTTTCAAGAACTCAACCCATAAATTTTGTTTTTATGATTTTTCAAGAAATCTTGAATTTTTGATTCTTGATTCTTGAAACCTACAAAATTCAACCCTTAATCCTTCCTCACTTTCTTTAATCCTTCATTAATTTCCTAAACCAAATCTACCCTATACCCAAATATCCTAAATCTCCTATTTTTCCTAGATCAAATTCCATTTTTCTCTCCTATTGTCACCCAAATTCTTAACCCAATCCCTAACCAGATTTCTCTAAATCCCTTATTTTTCCTAAATCAAATTCCATTTTGTTATCTCCGCTCATCGTCCTGCATCAGGGGTGTTCTACGTTTCAATGTGAATATGCCTTTTTTGATTCTTACAATTTCTACTTTCTCATTTTTTCCCGCTCATATCGTAGTTTTCATCTAATAATTTTCACTTGTTATCATGGTTTAAAATATCCCGTTGATTGAATGTTTCGGTTAATGAAAAACCGATACGTTGTCGACCTATACATTCAATAAAACCAATACAAACTAGGGTTGCGACCTGGGTGGATTGGAGAGTAAACCTAGGCCAACCCCAATAGTAGAACCCTCAACCCGACCATCGGGCCTAAGCTCCCAAATCTAAACCCAAGCCGAGTTTGATCTTCTAAATCGGGTTGAGCTCAAGTTAGCCCGAATTAGGTAATTTTAGATGATTTGGTCGGGTTGGGCTCGTTGAATAACCTCAATTTCATTTTGATTAGCAAATAAATTTTATATTTAAAAAAAATTACATAAAAAGGAAAATCAGTAGTAGATAGAATTGCATACAACCTTCAAATCCATCATTAAGATCATATTTAGACAAACCATACTAAACCAAGCCTATATTAATAATATTCAATTGTCCACAAGCCATAATAATAAAATGGAATAAAAAGTTAAATAAAAAAAAATCTATAACTAATATAAAAATATTTATGTATTAGTATGTAGCATTGGGTTTGGGTTGAGTTGGGTAGCCCGATCCCTCAACCCTTATTGAGGTCGGGTTGAGATATTCTAATCCTGGCTCTATCAGTTTCTGCATAACTCGGCCTGGCTCTCCCATTAATCAGGTTGAGCCCGAGTTGAGTTTAGGCCAGCCCGCCCAAGTTGTAGTCCTAATACAAACCGTTACATTCCCAAAACATTCAACGTTTGGGGTCAATGTTTTGTTTCGGTCTTGGCCATGTATTGACCGATACATACTGGTATTTTAAATCATGCTTGTTACCAATGGTTAAAACGATCTACTATGATGAGACTCTTTTCTCTTGTAACTAAAGTGCTATTTTTCTTTTCTATGGTGATTGCTAGCATGTTCAAGATTCCATTCTGATTCAGAATGTTTAGGCTGAGTGCAGATTGAAATTTCAACAGCAAAATTTTATTTTACTATTATTATTTTTTTGATAGGGACTTGATCAGCTTCGCTCCGGATTTCTTCAGCCGCAGAAGTCATTAATACAATCCCCTTCACCTTTTCATCAAATTACTTCACTGACTCCACAGCAGCAGCAACAACTTCTGCTTCATGCACAACAGAATTTGAACTCGCCATCTGGCAGTGATGTTGACAGAACACGATTGAGAATGTTTGTAAACAGTCGAAACATGGCTCTTGGGAAAGATGGCCAATCCAATTCGGTTGGTGACGTAGTTCCAAATGTAGGGTCACCAATGCAAGCTCCATGCCCTGTTTTGCCTCGTGGAGATACTGATTTGTTGCTTATTAAGGTGCTCTATTCCTTGTTTATCATTATTTTCTTGGGTAAATTACACTTTCACCCCTTGTAGTTTGGCATAATTCTTTGTTGACCCCCTAACGTTTTGACAAGTGCACTTATCTCCCCTATAAGTTATCTAAGGGGCTCATTTACCCCCTTCCATCTACGTGCTGTTGACCATTTTACCCTTTTTAACTTCTTATTCTTTTTGATAAACAAAAATATCTCTGTGAAATAAATGGGTTTGGATGAAAGAGTGTGAAAGCTTAGACCAGGTATCTTTAATTATCATTTTAAAATTTAATTTTTTCTAATAATGAAAGATAGAATTAGAGGGTAAAATAGTAAAATAACATCTGAATTTTAACACCTTTAGTGAAAGGGGAGGCAAGTGCAAGTATCAAAATGTTATGCCAAACTACAGGGGGTCAAAGTGTAATTTACCCTATTTTCATTGCAGTTACAGTTGATTTTTTATTTATTTTTTTATATTTATTCTCATCTCATCTCAAGGCCTTCAAGCTTTCTCATGGTACGTGTTTATGTGTAGTAGAAGATGGCTCAATTTCAACAACAGAACAGTAATCAACAGTCGCAACAGCTTCAACAGCATGCTCTTACGAGCCAGCAGTCTCAGACTTCAAATCACCACCTTCAACAACAAGACAAAGGGGGTGGTGCTGGCAGTGTCACACTGGATTGTAGCTTGTCAAACTCCTTTCGAGGAAATGATCAGGTCTGTCATTTTATTTTTATTTTTATGGCCAATTGACAATTAGGATACTTTTAGTTTTGTTTCTTGCTTAGCATTCCTGTGCTCACACACTCTTAACTTGATCACCATTTTTTATGAGAGCTGCTATTGGCACCCCAACTTTTACTTGTCACACATTTCTTAAATTATTTATCATGCTCCAATTGAAGATTAAAACTCACCATTCAAAAATTACAAAGGTTTGGCTCAAATTATTATCCAAGCATTACCAAACATGATAAGTAAAAGTTTGGGTGCCAATATCAGGTCTTTTTATTTTTATTTTATATATATATATATATTTTATGAATTTTTTTGTTTGTTAGATTCCTAATGCAAATTTGTTAACTGCATTTTAAGACGTCAAAAAATCAGGGTGGTCGAAAGAGGAAGCAACCGGTGTCATCTTCAGGTCCTGCAAACAGTTCAGGAACTGCAAACACAGCTGGACCTTCCCCAAGTTCAGCTCCATCGACACCATCAACTCATACACCTGGAGATGTCATCTCCGTGACTACTTTGCCACCAAGTGCTACCTCTTCAAAGCCTTTGATTATGTTCGGCTCTGATGGACCTGGGACTCTTACGTCACCATCAAATCAACTGGTAAGCAAAAAAAAAAAAATGTTTATCTTCCTGTGTTGGTTTTTTTTAATTAAAAGAATATTTCCAAAACAATACTCTCATTAGCACTCCGTTTTGGCAGTGGGATGATAAAGATCTTGAATTGCAGGCTGATATGGACCGATTTGTGGATGATGGATCTCTTGATGATGTTGAGTCCTTTTTATCTCATGATGATAATGGCCCTAGAGATACTGTTGGCCGTGGTATGGATGTCAGCAAAGGTGCGATTTTAATGAAATTTTCTTATAAACAATTGTTTATAAGTAATTAATGGGAAGTTCGCTAAAAGTGACATTTCTGTTCAATATCAGGGTTCACATTTACTGAGGTGGGACTTTTTAAAGCAAGTACAAGTAAAGTCATCTGTTGCCACTTCTCCTCAGATGGAAAACTACTTGCTAGTGGTGGACACGATAAAAAGGTATGTTATGCGACGGGGAATATTATTTTGTATTATCATGAGTACTGCCATATGAAATTGTTAGAGAGCTGCTATTGGCACCCCAACTTTTACTTATTACACTTCAATTTCTTAAATTATTAAACACCCCTCACATTACAAAAGTTTGGCTCAAATTATTATCTCAACTTTACAAAACATTGTAACACTAGTTCAAATAATTTCAGTAGTTTACAATTATGATTAGCCTCATAAAATTCTAAACCCTAAAAAAAGTAAATCCAACAAAGAAACAAGAGCTTCTATTGGCACTCCAACTTTTACTTATTCTTAACCATTCCTTCATTTACTTTATTTTAATTGGAGTGTAATAAGTAAAAGTTGGGGTGCCGATAGCAGCTCTCAATTGTTATTCCTGGACATATATGTTGCAAGGGGGATTTAATGTCTTCCAATGACTTATAATAGAATCATTTAATTTCTAGAGGAATAATGTGGACCTGCTCACTTGATCATTTATTTTGGAATGCAGGCTGTTCTATGGTATGCGGATACTTTACAGCCGAAAACTATGTTGGAAGAACATTCCTTGCTGATTACTGATGTTCGTTTCGGTCCAAGCACGCCACGTGTGGCTACCTCTTCTTTTGACAAGACTGTTAGGGTTTGGGATGCTGACAATGTTAGTGTACAATTCTCTGTCTTTTGCATGTTTCATCCTGATAATAATGCTATTGTATGATATGAATTCTATGGGCACTATACTGTAAGTTGTAGATGTGAAGTGCTAAACTTAACACAACACACCGAAATGTCTGTACAATTCATTTCGAATATTCATAGTAGGTACAAACTCATCTTTTAAACAATTCAATTTTCTACTTCCGAAACTCACCGATGGTGGCTCAGTTTGAAGAGTGTAGTTGATGGCTCTAGGAAAATCTTCTGTGGTAAGAATGGAATCCAAGAGCTTTAGCTTCAAAAGGGTTTGAGTTAATAACCTTAAAAAACGATTAGTGTGGAAGAGAAGAACAAGAAGAGTTCTTCATCTTTGGCGTTCGCCATTAAAGATGTAGCCTATTGAGATCGTTTCTTGTTGAGACACTGTGAAAACCAAAAGGAAAATCATTGTGGAGTAAATCTACTTCATTTCTAGGTATAAAAATAGTAGAAAGAACCTCTAATAGATTTGGGGGATTCTTGAGAGTTGTCAAATTTGCAGATGGTAGGGCCAGCCCATCCTTGTTAATTCCAAAAGGGAAAGAGTCGAAAGGTTGGATTTTTTTTGCCTATGCTCTTGCGAAGGCCGATGATGAGTTCCTTAAGGAAATTAGTTTCGAAGGAGAGACCTAGTATTGTCCTACGTCGGAGGTGGGGCCAAAAGAGCAATTTGCAAGAACAAATGTTCAGTGGGGCCCAATGCCCTTGTTAATTCCCCTGATTTGGTTTCTCTTCAAATTTAGTGATGGATCTTAATCCAGATTCGGAAATAACGATTGTGTTAAAGGAAAGGGGCTTTCAATATTTGGAAGAGGTCAGATGTGTGCAAGTGTTCAAATGACATTCCAGAGTGGGAGGTACTGAAAGTGGTGTTGGAAGGTTTATCTTGTTCTCCTAGAGAATTTTTCTGGAACAATAAACAAGAAGTGATCTTCATTCCAAAATCATTTGGGGCACAAGCTTCGTTGTGTGTGATCCGGTCTTTTGAGTTCTTTGGGGAGGCTATTTCGTTAAGAAAGTGGTTTATGTTGTCAAACGCAATTCCCTCTTATTATTTTGAAGGGAATTTGTGGGTTGGACTATGGGGATTAATGGTATCCTTGTGGAACAAACAATCTTTGGAAGAAATTTGTGAGAGCTTGGGTGGCTTGTGCAAGATTGATGTAGGGACAAAAATTCTGAAGAATTTAGATGCTTCTTTAGTTAAGGTCGGAAGATGTGAACCTAAGTTGCTAAGAAGTGTATTGGTCATGAGTGAAATTGTTTAGACCAGACTCCAGAGTAGTGGTTCTATCGGTTGATTTTTTTTGGGGTTGTTATTGTCTGAAAATACAAACGAAGAAAATACTCGGCTTGCACAGTTACTTCCGCCTTCGGAGAACAAGGTGGATTCTGAGAAGTCCAGACTAGAGATGAGGATACCTGGATTTAGAGATAAAGACTTGGTTGTTCAAATGGCAACAAAACTAAACAAGGTTTTAGGGTAATTTTTTTTCTTTTCAATTTGATTCCGGGCAAGTGGTCAAATTTCAAGTTCAAAAGCAAACACGTGCAAGGGTATGGAGGGGATGACTTTTAATGCTCAACAATGGGGTGAAGCTTGAAGGGGACAGCTGGACTTACCTTTGTTGACGCCAAACATGTGTTAGCGCACAAGAAGTAAGGAGACGCATTTAGTTGGAAGAGGTCTGATAGGGACACGTGGGAGCTGTGTTAAAGTTTTTCTAGCCTCTAAGCCCAATAACAAATCTTTAATTCTCTTGAGCTTCAAGCGGGCTGGACAAAAAAGCCCACATCTTTGAGGCTACATAAAGGTAAAGCAATCTGGTTTAAAAAACGCTATACTCACGAAAATGCCGTGTTAGTTCAAAAGTTAGGCCTGATTGGGAGCTTGGATCTAAACTATGGGCCTGAGATGTCAAGCGGGCTGGAGTTGAGGCTTGCTTTCTCGGATCTGTTATGCGGCCCACTTTTGCGCTCAGGTTCTTCAAGGCAATTATCAAACAATAGTTCAGAAGAGAAGAGATTGAGGAGGTTGTTCAGCGTTCTTCTACTGAGAGTCACTCAAAGATGGAGAGTCTAGAGCTTTCGTTTAGTTAGTCATCAGAGTCAAAATTACTGAAAAAGAAGGGCCACCCATCGATTCTTAAGCCTTTGGTCGCCGTTGAGGACATTGAAAATAGACTCCGGATTGATTTACATTGGGTTTCTTCTACTTGAATTCTAGCCAATGGTTTTGGTAAATTGGTTTTGTAGTTATCTGGTGGAAGATATGACTGTAGTTTTCCCTAATCTTTTTTGGCTTTTAAGTCTTCGTTTGTACCCGTTTGGGTGGCCTGTCTCTATCACCCCTAACACGCATCCCCATGATTAAGTTTTAGAATCTCGAGGTGAGATATTTCTCCTACACATATAACTCAACAATTTCAGACAATGATATCATATATTGTAGTGGAAGCATAATTAAATACGATGTGTAAGCAAAAACGACAATCCTCTCACAACTCCCATTATTTATATATAACAGAAAGAAATAATGGCACTTATTGCCAAAAATATACTAATCTGCTCTCTCAACAAAATTGACCTTCTATCTACTGACGCTTAGTTCACACAAACCTACTGATATCGAAGCTGCAACAATCATAAAGTGGATCGTTGATCATTGATCATTGATCATTGGAACTTCCTAAAATTGAGATGTTCAGTAGGGTGAGTAACAAGGAAGTTTTTTTTTTTTTTTTTTTGATAAGAAAAATTTATTGAAAAGAAGACGAGGAGTCCTCAAGTAGTACATAGGGACAGGGTAAGAGATGACAAATAAAAGCAAAGTAATAATGGAGTTACCTAGCAAGAAATATATATATCTAGATCATAGTCCTAATATGCAGATTAATCACACTAAAGGCATTTTTAAAATATGTAGGTTTTATTTCAAATAATATCAACTACGAACGCAATTAAATTAACATGTTAAAATAACATTTGAAAATCATCTCAACATCAACATAATATACAATCAATGATAGTGTGTTAGAATAGAGGTTGAGGATCACGACTGATGTGAACATCTCAGTCAAGATACGTATATGCTCCAATACTTCACCGGTGTGGAATGCCACCGTTAGTTCTTGATTTTGTGGCCAGTAAGACAAACCACTAGAGGGTTATTCTTTATCTGGCTTAGGTTGGTTGTTTGACCAGGGCAATAATGAAACATGCCTCCATAACGTGGGTCAAATCCGTTTGACTACCTCTAGATTGCTAATGATCATAGGCCAGCCAGCTTCGTCTATACCCATTGGGGGTGAGTGCAAACGTCAAATAACTCTAGTCTTGTACAGACACTATCTTTACACCTTGCTCTCTATTAAAGGTAGAAGAGAATTTCTCGGATATCAAGATGTGCTGATCTCCAAAGCATCCCATGCTACTAATGAGATTAGACATCTCAATCTATATCCTAGAGTAGCACCTTGCTCCGGAAAGTTACGACCAATTATTCTTTAAGGGTATTCTCTAACCCTTTAATAGATTTAATAGATCACTAAAAAATATATCCGGAAAGTTACAATCGTTCTTTTTTGTTTTCAAAACATTAAACATCTTTTTTTTGAAATATGAAATTATTCGTTTTTTAGAACATAAATTAAACTGAAAAGTAACACTCAATATGAGTATGAAATACCATATTGTCACAACATCCACCTCGCGATCACACTAGCTAAAACTAGGAAAAGAAATCACATCTCATGATCACATGATTTATATCTAGGAAAATAAAGCACACCTCACGATCACGCGAGATAAATGTAGGAATATAAAGCACATTTTGCGATCACGTGAGCTAATCTAATGTACCTGGTTATTCATACACCATACACATCAACAAGTACAATAAAACCAACAATAACATACAACCAGTATCTCTTTTGAAATATCATATTTTACCCACCAGTCAAAACCTTGAAATTCTTTTGCAAAAATCAATAAAACCATTCTTGACATCACAATAAAATTTCTTTCAAAAATCCATTTTTTTTTCAAAAGATATTTTTAAAGAACATCTTTTAAAATTAGAACTGTTTGCGATGTTAACAAATAAAATATCCTATGACATAAATACAACATCGATAGATCCAAATTCTAAACTAACATGCATGAATTTTGCCAAAACACTTACATTGAACATAAATTTTGAAATAATCATTACTTTGAAACTAAAATAATTTTTGTTTCAAAACAAATCTATGATTACAATTAAGAAATTGGAAGTTCTCTACCTTTTCAAATTCAAACATTAGCTTTTGAATTCAACGTCCTGAATCTTTAATCAACTAGTCCATCTTTTTATTCATTTCACTTCCTAACGAGATCATTTAAATTAAAAGTCAAGAGACAAACAACTTTAAGAGTCGACTTCTCTTGATAGGTTTACAAAAATGAATATGAATTAGTTCTTTATATTCATAAATATTCTTCTAAAATATCTTTTGGATCAACTAACTTAAACCATTGAATAAAGTTCACGCAAAACTATGTTTCTCAACAGTTCCAAACCAACTGACAATATATAATTGACAAAAAAAACTTATCCCATCACAACTATGATTAATAATCAGCAAATTTCATAAAAATATATTCCTTGAGATACACAATAAAAATTTAAGGCATTACGGTCTCTACTGGTCTTTCCTTCCTTTTTTACTCTTTATGCTTGTATTGGTTTCTCTCTTGTTTAGTTGACAACATGAAGTCTTCAATCCAAATTGCGGCCCGACCCCAAGGTCTTTACTTGGAAGATTTAGCTATTGAGGATCTGGGTGTCTTTGATAGGTTAGTGGGCTTTATTTCATCGATTGATAATGGTCCAACTTTGGAGAGTTCAGAGGACATTATAGGAGAGATTCAGGAGGTTGTTTCGGTATTGGAATATATTGGGAATAAAGCTGTTTCAGTGGCCAATGAGTTGGGGAAAGATATGTTTGAGTGGCTGATGTCACATTTGACCAACCTGGCTCTTAGACTAAGGATCCTTGGGTGTAATAGGTTAAACTTCCATCTCTTATGTCGGAAGTGGTGGGTTGTCAAGGTGTTTGTTCAGGAGTAGTGGATGGGAATGATTTGACTTCAGAATTAAGAGTTAAGGTCCAAGATCCATTTACTGACAATTAAGGTGGGACAATTACAAAAAAAATTTATTGAAGGAGAACAAAATAGTTGAAGTGTGATTTCAGCTGTAGACTCAATCTAGAAGAGTTGGAGAGGGTTGGAAAAAGAAGTGGAAAGCTTGGTGGAGGACATTCACAACCATCCTCCTTTGGTAGAAGGTTCGAGAAGGAAAAACAAGGGATTTGGTAGAAATTACCAATGATTAAGGTCCTTTCTTGGAATATTAGAGGTTTGAGTAGAAGAAAGAGAGCGGCAGTTAAGGCAGTCATTAGATTGAACAATTCTAATTTGGTGTCGTTGCAGGAATCAAAATTGAAGGATTGCAACGAGGAGATTATTAAGGAGTTGTGGGGGTCTAATGTTGATGGGGCTAGGCTACCAACAATTGAAGCATCTAGGGGGACTAGTGGTGATGTGGCAAAAAGATAAGATGAAAGTTGTGGATTCTCTTCTAGGAGTCTTTTCGGTTTCAATTTTGTGCCAAGAGTTGGATAACGAATTCCAATGAGTTTTTTCAGGAGTTTGTCCCTAACAAAAGTGATGAAAGGGGTCAATTTTGAGATGAGTTGAATGACGTGGTTGGTTATTGAGATAAACCTTGATGTATTAGGGTTGATTTTAATGTGGTGAGATTCTCTTATGAGAAAAAAAGGTGGATGCTCCATTTCAAAAAGCATGAAATATTTTGGGGAATTCTTAAATTGTTTCTCCCTGATTGACCGTCCTATAGAGGGGAAGTCCTTTACCTGATCCAATAATTAAGAGAATTCAAGAATGTCAAGGTTGGATATGTTCTTGTCTTAAGGGAGTGGGAGGATCATTTTGGGATTGTTGGCCAGTTTTTTGTGTCCAATCCGGCCTCAAATCTTTGTCCAATCATTTTAGAGGTTAGAGTGCAAATAAGTAGATCAAGATCATTCAGATTTGAAAATATGTGGCTATTGCATGAGGACTTTTGTCAGAGAGTGGCCAATTAGTGGAAGGATTTTGTATTTGTTGGAGATCTCAGGTTTCTTTTTAGGCAAAAACTAAAGGCCCCTAAGGAAAAAAAATCAAAGTTAGGAATGTTGAGGTCTTTGGGAGAGTTGATGTAAAGAAAAGGTCCATCTTGGAGGAAATCGATGGTTTGGATAAAAAGGAGGAAAGGGCAAAGTTTGTCTTTGGAGGAAAATATAAAAAGAATCAATCTTCGAGGCAATCCCAAAAATGTCTATGTTAGAAGAGGTGAGTTGGAATAAAAAAAACAAAGGTGAAATGGTTCAAAGAGGGCGACAACAATACCAAATTCTTTCACAAAATTGCAAATGTTCAGAGGAGGGTCAATAGCATTAGAAGGGTAGTTATCAATGGGGAAAACATTGAAGGGGGGAGAGGAATAAAGATGGGACAGTGAAATTTATAGAGATTTCTACAAGGAAAAACATGATCATCGTCCACTTCCTGAATTGCTGGAGTTTGATTCGATATCAAGGGAGCATAAGAATTGGCTCGAGAGATCTTTTGAGTTGGATTAGGTTAAGAAAGCAGCGGGAGAGTTCAACGGGGATAAAGTCCCAGAGCTTGATGGTTTCACATTGACGTTTTTCAAGACTTGTTGGGATACAATTCGACTTGATTTTTTCAAAGTGTTAAGAAATCTCCAAGTTTCAAATTTCTTGGACTTTGGACTAAACAACTCTTTTGTTGTGTTGATCCCAAAAAAAGAATGGGTAGAAGATTTAACAGATTTTAGACCGATACGTTTGCTCAACTCTTCTTACAAGATTTTCGCTCAGGTTTTTTGCTTCCAGACTAAAATAGGTGATTTCTACAATGATAGGCTTGGAGCAAGGGGCGTTTATCAAGGGCAGGCAAAATTTGTATGGGGTGCTTGCTGCAAATTAGTTAATTGATTCGAGATTAAGAGAGGGTGCCTCATGGTTTGTGTGTAAGAGTGACATCCACGAAGTGTATGACCATGTGAATTGGGGTTTTTTGATGTTCCGCTTGTGTTTTGGATAAAAAATGGATTGGATGGATAACGAAGCGTGTCTCGTCAGTTTTCTTGTCCATTTTAGTAAATGGGAGCTTGATTGGTCATTTTAGGAGGAGTAGATACGTGAGCTTCGAAACCTTTGGGGGTTTGAGCTCATCTACGTGGATTCAGGAGTTGCCACCATTCAATTAAGGTGTGAATGGGCATCAAAAAAGAGTTTTGAAATTTTGTTTTTCTTGGCTTATAGAAATTCACATATCCAAAGATAAGGGGAAATGGTCTACCTAGAAAATTTAAGGTAAGGAGGTTCGAGTGAGGGGCAAAGAAGGTGTTAGGCACCTTATCCCTCCCATCCTAATATGGTTACAATTGATTGACCAAAGGTGAGATTAGAAACTCAAATTTTTTTTTTTTTGGGTTTATGAAAAATTTTTAAGAAAATTGACTATTGCTTTGTTTTGGAAAATGAACAAATTAAGACAATGAACAAGCCATTACTAGAAGTAGGTGCTTGCTGGATTTTTTTGTGAGTTTGAGACATTGATGGGAATCCACATGGATTTCATCATTTGGGGTCCCAAAGCTTCAAAACAAGTTTATGTGCTCTCTTGGGAGATTTTATTTGTTAGTTTGGTTCTTAAGTGATTTGTCAATTTTTGGACTATTTTTGTTGGCTCTAAAGGTTGGATATAAGCTTATGAGACCTACATCTTAACTTGTAGTCATTTTAAAAGTGGGTGTGTGCAAGGTATGTGTATGGGATGGACTTAGCAAGAGAAGATTACCTCTCTAGCTCCATTGCCATCTAAGGAAAAAAAATAAAACAAAAAAACTATTATTCTAGGAAACTTAAAGTGCAAGAAAAGTAAAGAAAACATAGTATCTGCATTATTAAATTTAAATTGCATGGAAATAAAGAATGTAAAGCAATCTAATTTAATACTCTCAAGGAGTTTATTGAGGACTTATTGGGGGAGATTACCTCAAAGATGAATTACTTTCTCTCCCCAAGCCTCTAACTAAGGAAATGTAAATCTACATTACTAAATTAGAAAACATGTAAATAAACTAAAATTGCTTGAAATTAAAGAAGGGGGTAGTAAGAAGGGGGAGATTAGATGGGGAAATAGAGGGTTTAACCCCATCTTGGTCTTCTTCTTCTTCCTTTCTTCTTCTTGGATTTTTCTTCTATGGATTTTGAGAGAATAGGGAAACTTAAAGAGGTTTGAGAGAGATTTGGGCAGAATTCTAAATCACCAAATATGGTCCTCTATTTGCCTTGGAAGGGTATCCTATTTATAGGATTTTGGGAGACCCTTGGTCCTAGGTCCTAAATCTTCAAATTTCCAATAATTTCATTAAAACCTTTATGAAAAATCACAATTACTCCTCTCATTGGTTTTGATGGTCTTTCACTCGCCTATGGGTCTTACTGATCATGATGATCAAGGGATAAGTTAGTAAAAGCCAATAGTTTCCAAAGAATTTTTTGTGGACGATAGGATGGTCCTAGACCATAGACTTTGAGTCAATTGAGAAAGAACCAAGCCAGATGACATGTAATTGGATGATAGATTTTTGGCCTCTTTAGTCATTTATTTTGAGAGAATCTCCAACAAACCAGGGATTAAAGGGTCATTAGGCACAAATTGTAGAGAATATTCTTTTGGGTGGACAAAAGTGTCATGGGTCTTTGAACTTGGTAAAATCACATTGAATGTCATAGAAGCTCTTTGAATTTTGAAGAAGGTTAGAAGGGTAGAAATGGGATTTGCTTTTTATGAGTCCCAACAAACCAAGGTTAGAGGAGGTAATTGACCTTAAGTGGGGACCAAGCAAGACCTTGTGTCAAGATCAAGAGAATGAATGGTTTACTAAAAAATCTTAGGTAGAAGAAATTATGAAGGTTTTAGTATGGGTAGAAGTGGAATTAAGAAGGGATTAGGAAATAATTTATCTTGTAAAAATTCGAGCATACATAGGATCTGTATGTACGTTAGGTACGGCGAAGGAAAATTAAACCTGAGCATCACTAAAGTCAAGGTTAGAACAAAAAATGGCTTGACTATATGTACCAAACTACTAGACTTTCTATGCTTGGATGTTTGCTAGGCATGGTCAGGCAAAAACCAATTTTTTTTTTAATTAAATCTGATATTCTTGATTGGTTTGATTTGGGTTAACTTCGATTGATTGAAATTCTTTCGATTTGACCCTGGATACTGGATTTGAACGACCTCTCGGGCTTGTTCAATCAAATTGGGGTGTCTACAAGGAGTTCAAAGAGGTTGAGACAAGGGGATCCTTTGTCTCCGTTATTGTTGCCGTAGTAGGTGAGGCCTTGGGAAGATTGATTAAGAGAGCAACGAGGTTGGGGGAATTAGAAGGGTTTCGAGTTCAGTTGGGGATCCACAATGACTCACCGTCAATTTGCTGATGACGCCCTCGTCCTTTTGGGAGTTTTGACTAAGTCAGATTCCTTAGGGCTTTACTTTGTTGTTTTGAGATGATTTCGGGTCTTAGGATCAATTTCAGGAAAAGTAGGCTTTTAGGCGTGGGTTCGGTTCCTCAAATTCAGAGGTGGGCTGTGATGTTTGGGTGTCATGTTGACTCTCTTTTGTCTTCCTTTAGGGGCTGCATAGAGAACTAAAGCAATTTGGGATCTTGTTTTGGAAAAAATGGCAAAATGTTTGAGTTCTTGAAAATCAAGGAATTTGTCAAAGGGTGGAAAGTTGACCCTCAACAGGAGCACTTTGGACAATATTCCGATCTACCATTTGTCTTTGTTCTCCATTGTTAAAAGATTCGAGATAAGTCTTGTAAGGTTGGTCAGAGAGTTTTGGTGAAATGACGAAGATGAGAAGAGGAAGTATCATTTGGTCAATTGGAAAGTGGTGTGCTCCCTGAGAAAGAATGATGGTTTGGGTATAAAAGGATTTAGATTGAAAGATAGGGCGTTGCTTGGTAAGTGGCTGTGGTGTTTTTTTTTTTTTTTTTGTTTGGGGGGGGGGGGGGGGGGGGGGAGAAGTGTGGAGGAAAGTTATTTAGGCTAAGTTTGGTTTGGCGATAAAAGACTAGGTTGGGAGAGTGGATAAGTGAAGCATTCTTATGGTTGCGGAGTGTGGAAAGGTATCACAAAAGGGTATGGAGAGTATAGGAAGTGGATCGCTTTTAGAGTAGGTAGTGGGCACAAAATTCGATTTTGGGAAGCCAGGTGGTGCAGTGAGACAGCTTTATCCATGCAATTTCCTTTGATCTATGAGCTTTCCTCCAAAAAAATATGCCCATCGCGGCCTTTCTGAATTCTCGGGGTTAGCTGACCTATCTTTGATTCTGCACCTCCAATGCATGGATTCTCCAAGGAGTGACTCTTGGGAATGGAGTTGCGACAAGGACAAAAGTTTTTCGGTAAGGTCATTCCGGGCTGTCCTAGAACCTCAACAACTAAATTCTTTTCCTTTTGAAAATCATTTGGGGTTCAAAGGTTCTTTCTAAAATTTCTTTCTTCGTGTGGTTAGCAGCCTCAACAAGTTATTAACTTTAGACCATCTCATTTCTAGGGGTTTCATTATTCTTAATTTTTGTTGCACGTGCTGGGCTAGTGAGGAGACTATTGATCACTTGTTATTTCAATACCATCTTGCTTCCAAATTGTGGTCCCACTTTTTATGCTTGTTCAGTCTGTGGTGGGTTTTTCCTTATTCTTCGATTTCTATCTTTTGGTGCTTAGGTCTCAGTGTATTCACTGGTAGGAAAAGGACTCTTTGGGCTTTGATTCCTTTTGCCATATGCTGGAGCATTTGGAAGGATTAATTGGAGATTTTTTCTGGATTCGGAGAGTATCTTCAACGAGTTGATTCTGATGGTGCTGGGTCTTCTTTACTATCGGAGTTAGATGTAGCCTTTAAAAGGGTTCTTTTCGAGGAGTTTGTCTTGAAATGGGATTTTCTGTGTTATTTGTAGTATTTGCTTTCTCTTGTTTTTTTTTTTTTTCGCTTTCGTGTTTTGTTGTATCCTTGGTTGGTCACCTCAACCTCCTTTTTAATAATATAATCTTTTGCCTATAAAAAAAATAATCCTATTGCATGTGTTCTTTATTATGAAAATATTTTGATTCCATCTTTTCTGAATCTTCTATGAAAAATAGTTGCTTTTCATAATGATGACTTGATAATAGCACCCTCCTCCTCCCCCCCACCCAAACACACATTAGCTTCTGAATGATATGGTTCTGGTGATATGGGACCAACAAGTTGATTGTAGTTTCTAAACTGGCATTATAGCATTTTGAGTGCACTGAGTTCAATAAGACTGGAATTACTGTATGGGCTGTCACTTCAGTACTATTAAACTGATGGTTACACGGGTGATCATCGTAATGATTTCTATGGGCTATGGTGTACTGAGGCCTTCTCCAGGCTGTCATACATCGAAGGTGGTCAGCCTAGGAGGAACACTTTTCTTGGAATCTGAAGTGCTTGAACTGGAAGAGAATTTTGGCAACATTAATAATCTCTCTGGGAAGGCTAGACTGTTTTTTGTTCTCCTTGAGAGGCTATGTTGCCGGCAGAATAAATTCTGCATACATATATATGCATACATATGTAATTTTTTATTTACGTAAATAATTTGATCTAAAGCTCAAAATCTTTTTTTTTTCTACGAGCACGGTTGATCTAATTCAACTCAATTTAAGTTCTGTAGTTGTGATTTTTCAACATACTGTGTATACCATGTTGACTGGATGGATGACTCTGTTGTGCAGCCAGGCTATTCACTTCGTACTTTTACGGGACATTCTGGTTCTGTTATGTCACTAGACTTCCACCCAAACAAAGAGGATCTCATCTGCTCATGTGATGGAGAGAGCGAGATACGGTTCTGGAGTATCAATAATGGTAGCTGTGCCAGAGTCTTCAAGGTATAGACAGAGCAGTGAGGGTTTGTCGTTGGAGTTATGAATCTTGTAAAGTACGAAGTTATAATATTCTTTATTTCCAACCAGAAGGTGGCATGTGCAAACGTACAGTATCAAAAGGGCTTCTCTGTAATTTAAAATATGGATTAAAGGGTTTTTGAATATTACATAGTAAAAAAGATATGTTCATGATTTTGAAAACTAAAATTTTCTTGATTTTTGACCAAAATCACCCTAATTATGCTAAGTTTGAATGTTAAGGTGGGGGCATTTTTGAAATCCAAGTTTTGGTGTTGAATCACTTCTACTCCACCTTCTGTCATTATAATAGTAAATAGAAGTTGGCATGTGCAAACACACATGTTTTGGAAGGGCTTTTTTGTAATTTAAGATATTAAAGGGTGGTTTTGCAGATTACATAGTAAAAAAGGGTATTTTTTTTTAAAACTAACCATCTCGATTTTAGGAATGTGCATTTGCAATTTTCTTGATTTTTGACCAAAATGACCTTAATTATCTTAAATTTAAATGTTAAGGTGGGGGCATTTTTGGAATCCAAATTTTAGTGTCGAACCACTTCTACTCCGTCTTCTCTCATTATTATAGTGATGATAATGATTCTTACTATGTTGCTTTCAATTAGTAGTGTCTCATATTTGTTCGTTTATTTTCAGGGTGGCACTACTCAGATGAGATTTCAACCCCGTTTAGGAAAGTATCTTGCGACTGTGGCTGAGAATGTTGTTTCTGTATTCGATGTTGAGACCCAAACATGCAGGCATTCGTTACAGGTTGGTTATTTGTTTACTAACTTGAGATCAAACTGTGGGATTGGCAGACAACCTTTTTCATTAGCATTATTGTCCTCAAACAGCAGAGCTAAGCAAATGCTTCATGAAACACATGTTCCATTCCTCATGATATAAAGGAATGCCACCAGCACGTAATTCCCTCAAGATTGTAGCATCCACCTCAGACCTTTCTTGGTTCTTGCACAAAACATCAAACATACCTTCCCTTTTTGGAGATTGAGAATTGTTGTTCAATGATGAAATCTTCAAATTAGAGAATGATCATTGCTTTTCAACATCCTCAACACGTTTCTTTATTGATAAAAGACATTCACGATTTTTTCAACAATACTGTATACCTTGATATTTCAGTCTTCTTCCTAGGTTGACCCCGTGGTGCTCCAAAGAAATGACCGTATACTTGTGTACAAGTACTAGACCACTCTTTACTACAATGTGGGCATTGCCAATTTTTGTTCCTCTACTGTTTCTACATTTGGCAGGTCCAAGAATTTGTGCATCTTTCTTTAGTGGTTATCAACATTCACACTACTAGATCCAACCTCATTCAAAGGATTATCATCTTGAGAGGATTCTAGTTCCTTTCTTTTGCCAATGAGAACAATTATCTTGAAAAAGTAAACACAGTAGGTTATAAAGTAATTTTCTCGTCATTATTAACACGAATTGAATTTGAGGAAAATTTAATCCAAAAGGGAGCAATATAAAAGGCACTTAATCTCAAATTAATGAAGTATTAAAATAAAATGAAATAAAATAAAAAGGGGGTTTATAGGTGAGCTAATCGCTCATACCCTCACCAAAAATGGAGCTTGTTTGCCTCTCTTTCTCTCACCAAAGTTTATGGGTTTTAGGATTTTAATGGGTTAAAAGAGGTTTTAAAGGTAGATCATTTGAATGGAGATAGATAACTTACTTGTATTTTGCTCAAAATCTTCCTTTGATGAATGGTTCTCAACTAAGATGAAAAATGTAGGGAGAGAAGGTGCTCTGACTGAGACAAGATGGGTTTACACTTTACAATAAAGAAGTTGTACTTTAGAGAAGAGAAGAGGAAGATGAGGCACATTTGTTTGGATCACCAAACCAATTTAAAAAACAAAGCAAACCGGTATGGTTTGGTTCACTGAACCAATTTGAAAACAAAGTGAACTGGTATGGTTTGGTTCGTTGAATCCAACCCAAAATAAGTTGGGTTTGTGGTTCGCTTGGACCGTACTGCGAATTGGTTCTGTTTGTACTAGTTCGTGGTTAATAACAGCGAATTGGTTAACACAAGTTTTTACCCAAAATACCCCTAAATAACAAAATAAATCCTAATTAATAGATTGGCTATCCAGTTTCTTATTGAGCTAAATATGTGGTAAAAATGGCTCAATAAGTGGTCCAATGATTTCAGTGATATCCTCAACACTGTGCCACATCTTATTCTTTGATGAAACTTATTTGCTAGTAGTTTTTGACTTCAGTGATGACCCATTTTTATTTTTTATTTTTAGAATCTATTAATGATGTAGAAAATCAGATGAGGGAAGAGGAAGCTTACCAACAAGAAAAAAAAGTTAATAGTACTTAACTCACACCCCTTTATATAAAGATTCCCATCTAAACACAAAATCTTCAAAGAGACACCCTTTAATTCCTTGAGTATCGAGCACCAAGAATGCAAGAAGCCCTAGATACTAATGATAACATATTGAGTAGAATTCGCCTTACCTTCGAAAACACTGTAGTTCCTCTCCTCCCAAGTTCCCCAACAAACATTAACTTATGATTCTCTCTTTCCAAAAACACTCTAGGATACCAACCTTGGAACAATGAGAGGATAGAGAATGGGAAGCAACCATGATGGAAAAAAGAAAACATGAAATGACTCCAAATCCTTGATGGAAAGTTATGGTTGGCGCCCATATTCCATAATTTATTTATTAGTTAGTTTTTTTTTTTCATGATTGTGAATATCTCATCTTTCCCTTTTTGTGCCCCTGCTCTTCTACTTTGGGGTAACTAAGCTTGTATCTGGACTTGTGGTTGTCATTGTAGGGACATACAAAACCAGTACATTCTGTGTGTTGGGATCCTACTGGTGAGTTGGTGGCATCTGTGAGTGACGACTCTGTCAGAGTTTGGACACTTGGCTCTGGGAACGAAGGGGAGTGTGTTCATGAGTTGAGCTGTAATGGCAACAAATTTCATTCCTGCGTTTTCCATCCCACATATCCTTCCTTACTCGTCATTGGCTGTTACCAGGCAAGTTACACCTATTTTACCATTTCATGCACTTTTTATCCTTCTATCAATTCTGATTTGATTAAATTATTAGTTACAACATCTATTATAGTATGATTATAATAATTATTATTATTTTTCAATTGTTTTCCATGGCTCTTAAACCATGTTCTTGTTAAAAATGTGTTACATATATTATCTGTCATCCATCATCAATCGAATAATCAATCGTGTGGAATTGTGGGTGATTCTACAGTCACTAGAACTTTGGAACATGTCAGAGAACAAGACAATGACACTATCTGCACACGAAGGACTGATTACTGCCTTGGCAGTGTCAAATGCGACAGGTGTAGTGGCTTCTGCTAGTCACGACAAGTACGTCAAGATCTGGAAGTAATTTTTGTTTCAGGCACTATATGTCTTGTGTTCGTAACTCGTCTTCAGCTGGTCTAACATGTTATCGTAAGGTTTGTTTTGATTGTAACGGATCTAGGGATGCTAGATCAGGTCTATTATGTCTTCTTTCTTCCAAGTTAACAACACAGGAATCCTTTTGTTTCATCAGATGCTGACCTTGTAGTGTAGTAATAGCCAGTTATATTATTACAGTACGGAAGCACGTCCTCGTATACACTAAAATAGTTTATACTTTATAATGTATATGGTAAAGTATACGTGTGGGTTTTTTGTAGTCTTGTGTCTTTTTTTTTTGTCAATGAACCCATGCAATTCGATGTACTCTTATGAACGGTATATTTGCCATTTCATGTTGTAAGAATATGTTGAAAGATGGCTCTTGATCAGTTATTTTAGATATTGTGGTTTGGCAAATTTTAGTTCTTTTGTTCATCTGTTGCCGAGGCAACTGGGCTTGGTGTGTATTTATTATTATTGTGTAAGATAATCCACCTTATAATAGAAAAATAATAATAACTTTTAGTATAAATATAAAGATAAATCTAGGGCTCCCATTAGTGTTTATTTTCCGATCTTGGTTTTTTTGTATCGTTCACTCAATTGATAAATGGTTGACTCTACATCCATTTTCTGAATCTCCGTGATCCTTGTAACCAACGAATTCTAGATCCTCATTGTGGCTATATGATTGTGTGGTTTTTTCTTATCTTCTAAAGTCTCAAAACTCAGACTCTGTTACCGTCTCCAACATCTATCAGACTTGTATCATCATAAGATTTAGTATGTTCTCATCTTTCCAGTTAAGTGTGTAGGCTCTATCATTTCATCTTACTCAGGTGGTATTTTAGCGTGGAGTAATAGTCTTTTAGATATTCCATTCAATTATTTCTACCATTAAAAGGTTGCTCTCAACAGCTCGGAAGATTTGATTTGGGGGATAGCGACGAGTTTTTATTTGATCTTGTCCTCACCGCAAGGAAGAGGATACGTGATTCAACCTTACAACACAACCAGGTGATTAGAGTATAAAATCAAATCTACTAATCAAAAAATCATTTTCAATAGTGGAAATCATTTTTATGATCAGATTTGATAAAATTCATGGCTAAACTTAATTTCTAATGGTAAAAGTTGTGAATTATCGATTAGAACTCAAAATCTATTAATGAAAATGAAAATAATATACATGACATTATGAATTTGATCTTACCTTCTTAAATCCGATAGATTTTGTATATTTTATTAAAATTCTTTTTGCTGCTTTGTTTTTTTATTTTTTTAAACTTGAATTACAACAAATCTTCATTAAAAATTCGGAAGGTCTTACTCTCCATTTTTCTCTTTCTCTATCTATTTAGGCTTTCTCCAAATAAAAAAATTCTAAAAAAAAAAAAAAAAAAAAAAAATGATCCGATCCTTCAAACTATAGTCTCTCCCCTTTATTTATAGAAATCATAGGGGAGAAAGCTTACAGATTAAGTTTTTCATAAAACGGTGAAAATGTAACTATTACGCAATCTCTAAAAATATCTGAGTACAATTGGAAATTACATTTAAAGAGTACGTGGGAGATTGCAGTCATTCAAACAGGCTAGAAGATTGAAATCGCTATATGTCAATATAGCAGTTTGGTTGAAGTGCCTTGTATATATAGAGATTTTCATAATAGGAACGCTTCTTCACCAATCATTTTTTGATTCTCTTTTTTTCTTTGGTCAATTTTTCGAATGTCAAACTCTTCAACTCTTGATTCTTCACACATAGTGCTCATAACACTTTGATCATTCATGATGGTGTCTGATTTCCATACCAAAAACTTGATCATGATCCATGATGTGGGTTTATTTTGTCCTATAGTATTAAAGTCCCCTTAATGCTTGCTTGCTTGCCAGACAATGTCAAAGACAAGTATCACACCCAGATTTTGAGAAATATGATCATCCAAGAAAACGTGAAACCTAATAGATGTCAAGAATCTAAAAATAGCGATAGCACTGTAATAAACTCGACGAGTATCTCGAGAACATGTGAACTTTTAATAGAAGAACGAAAAAAAAGAAAAGAAAAGAAAAGAAACAAAACAGGACGTCATTTTGGAAAAGGGAGCAGTGAGCGAAAATGGGAAGATGAAGATCTATGGTGACTGAAGATCATCCACGAAGCATCTAAGAATTTGCAAAAGGGGCAACATCAAAGGTATGTGGGGATCAATCATCACTATTTAAACATCTCTGTAGAGTAGAAACCATGTCATTCTATTGGTTTTTTTTTTTTGTTTTGTTTTGTTTTGTTCATCTACATGTAAGGTATCAAAGAAGCACATTCAGTAAAATGGACAACAAAGAAGAAAAATGGGGAATAATTAAATAAAAGGTTTGGGAAAAGAGATTGAAATCGAGAAAAAGGAGAAATAAAACCACGAGAGATAGGATAGTAAAAAGGAAAAAAAAAATGTACATGAGATAAGAAATTCGCTAAGAAAGGTTTGAATAATATCACTATGTGATATACAAAAAAATATTTCATGAACAATGGGATATCGCCATGCAGAAATTTCTATGCAATATATAGCGGTTATGAGTTGAGAAAACGTTATTGAAGAAAGAGGTTTGGATAATAGCGAAATGACAGAACATATGAAAACGATATTAACGAAAGTGGTATAAGAAATAGAAAAACAAAGTAAAAGAAAGAAAGTATAACGAAGGTTTTGAAAAGAATCAAAGGAAAAACGATGAGGAATACCCCAAACCTTGACAAAATTGTGATGCTGAAAAGTAGGCACAAATCGTTATAAGAGTGTTGTAAAAAAATAACGAAATGAGCAAATAACAATATGGGTGCATAGTGATATGGCTAAATAGAGGTATAAGTGGATATCTGTAGGAAGGGGTCTCCAGTCTTCGGCAAAAATTGTATCCAATATTTTTTTTTGATAGATAAAGATAATTTTATTGAGAGAAAGAAAAATAAGAGGGTTCAAGAAGACCAATCCAAAACAAAGAAAAGAAACAAGGAGAAGAAAGCAAAACAACAAAATACAAGCAACAAAACTTTCACGATAACGAACAAACCCTATCCCATCTTATAACAAAATCCTCAAAGAAAACTGTCGACAATAAATTCTACAAATCTACCTCAAGATTCGTGAAATAAGATCGTAAATAATTTTATTGATTTTTGATGAAAAGTAGATACAAATCTCAGTGTTTTTTCTGATTAACAGTCAAATACAAAATAGATGAAGATGATGTATGTAGCTTTTCTTTTCTCCGGACTTCGCGCTTTATCGACTGAGAAAATTGCTTAGGTAATGGCTTTTTATGTACTTGATCTTCTGTAGAGGCTTATGTAGATTTTTTTCACTCTGGACTTCACGCTTTATCGACTGAGAAAATTTACTTGACTTCCGAAAAATGGCTTTATGCTTAATCTTTTATTTAATTGGAGTCCAGATTTCTGAAGAACTTTTGATTTGTCTCTGGAAGAGAGCTTGAAAGCTTTTTCTTCTCTAGAGGGAAAGCTTCTGTCTTATGAGAGAAAGTGATCCAGATCCATTTCAATGAGAAAGGCTTTGGTACTTATAAACTTAGGGTAGAATGGTATTTCTAAATATGCCCTCTTATCTAACTGAATTTTACATAATTGGTTTAAATGGTATTTGGTTATTGATCCAACCCATTTTAATGGACTTTGAATTTAACCATGGGTTAACCCGTTTGTTGGGTGTATGGGCCTAATACTTAATGTGGATCACTTGAATTTGTTGGATCATGAGTTTTATCTCAAAATTTTGGTGCCTACAAAGGCCCTCTCAAGGATGCGTTCTTGGATGTGTAACTGACAATAATGCGTCCTTGATGTTTTTTTTTTTTTTAAGTCAAGTTCAAGTGACTTTGACATATTTGAGCTCCTTTATGAACGATCATCCTTCTTTTTTCAATCCAGAGAGTATTATATATTTTTTTGTCCGTTGCAAAATTTGAATTTAAGACTCATGAAATTCTCCCAATTTGGAAGAGACTATCCATGTTCGAATTTGCCTTGTAATCCTACAACAAAAACGAAAAAAAAATGTTTTAATCATTTGTTCATAATATATATATATATATATATATATATATATATATATATATGGGGGACGTTCAATAGCAAATTTTTTGGCAAAACATTTTTCAAAACATAAGTTAGAAGTTTTGGAATGGGCTGATTTTTGGTGAGGATGATCTCTACGGTGAGGAGATCATCCTCACCAAAAATCAGCCCATTTCAAAATTTCTAACCCCATCAAAAATAGTTTACAAAAAATGGATGGTCCACGATTTTTCAACTGGTAAACATGGGTTAGAAGTTTTGGAATGGGCTGATTTTTGGTGAGGAGATCCGATTTTTGGTGAGGATGATCTCCTCACCAAAAAATCAGCCCATTCCAAAACCTCTAACCCATGTTTTGAAAAATGTTTTGCCAAAAAGTTTGCCCTTGAACACTACCCTATATATATATATATATATTAAGAAAACAATTTCTTTTTTAATGAAAAAAAAAATATCCAAAATATGTTATTCATAAAATACCTTTTTTTTTTATAAAAAAATTTCAAGGTACTTCAAGAAATTATTTTCTTTATGGAAATTTTTTTTTCAAATTTGCTTACGAAAACATCTTTACAACAAAAATAAAGATATTCTCATCATCTTTTTTTTTTTTTTAAATAAATATTTTCAAACTTTTCTTATTATGAAAAATATTTTCAAAATATTTTATTTATTTATTTTTTGGTGGGAATAGTAGGTAACAATTTGGTGTGCAAAACATTGGAGTTTAGGAAATGAAAGGTTGGGGTGCCGATATAAAGTGGGAGTTTAAGAAGTAAAAGGTTGGAGTGCCGATATATGTTATATCAAAACTAAAACCCCAAATCTCTCTTTCCCTGTTCTCTTCGTTCTCAGATTTCGGCCATGGAAGGGGAGTTTTGTAGATTTCCTTTGAAGAATCTGAACTGTTATTGAATCTCGACGACTCTCATCTCTCTTGCTTTCTTTTCTTTCCTTTTGTTTTTTTCGTCTCTGCCCTCACCATCGTATCCAAGAAGGACTCCTTCTCCCACCATCGATCAAACTAATTTGGTGAGGTTCTTTCAATCCTTCTCAACACCAATGGTTGATTTCAAGAAGAGATTTACAACGACAAATCGGTTCTTGGAATGCTACGAGCTTGCTGTTAATACCTAATTCTTGAAGGGATTTGCAGCAATACATTGATTCTTGGGACACTATATGCCCACAGGTACCTTTTTCTTCTTCTCTATCTATTTAATCACCACCCCTCTCTCAGTTGGATCAATACTCACAAAAGGCAATCACGTAATCCATTATTCACAAAATTGCAAGAACTTCTCTGCGTTGAGAATATCTTTAAAAAAAAAAAACAAACTCGCCTTCTTCACTTTGAAGAAATCAGGAATCTAATCGTTCTTCACGATTTGAAAACTCTATGATTTCTTCTTCGATATCTTAATACTCATTTGGGCTGCGATTTGATTTCAAAAGAACCATTGTTGTGGGTTCGTTTGAATCTGATCTAAGAAGGGAGAGATTAAGAAATGTTCGTCGATCAGAAGTTGAGGACGAAGTTTCAATCTGTGATGAAGAAAAGATCGAAACTAGGTTCTTAAAAAAAAAAAAAAAACAAATTTGAAAACAGGGGCGATGATCTCCTTTGTTTTTTTGTTGAATGGAATGGCCCATAGAGGAGATCATACCTTGCGCTCAAACGGAACATGTGGAAGTAGGAATTCTATAGGTTAATCATAGAGTCCAATTAAGACTGATGCGATCTTGAAACGAGACGCCTTCAAATCTTCAACATTCAGTTTTTTTTTTTTTTTTTTTGTTGTAACAAAGGCTCGAGATATCGCACTTGGCATCTACAAATATATACATATATCTTCCTTCTTCCTCTAGCTTTAGAGGTTCAACCTTGATGCAATCCTAACGAAATTGGCAGTGACACATTGGTTCTTAAAGTGATACATGTGTACAGGTAACCTCCTCCTTCTTCTTCTTTTTCTTTTAAATTTTGTTTTCTTTTGCATAAACAGGGGCCACTCCACACCTATACACACAGGCACACACGTGATATGTGTACGCATGCACACTCACTGATCCAATTTGCTTAGATGAACACATGAACACTCTTCCTAAATCTTTTCTTCAAATTTCAGAATTTTTTTTTTTGAATTCTTCCTTTGTTGCAGCACCATATGTAAAGGGCAATTTTTTTATTTTATATTTTTATTCTGTTCTCTTTAAAATTTATTTTAAAAAAAAGAACAAACAGGGCCATGCCCCCTGATCTGCTTGTGTCATCCATGCACCTTTCATAACTCACCTGTAACCCCTCCTTTTAGTGAGACCTTTTATTACATATTTTTCCCGGTATCTTTTAAAGCACCGCCCCAAACACGATGTAAATTGGCTAGTATCAATACCTTTAGAATTATAAGAGGTCTGAATCGATGGCCAAATTTTTTCTTGAACGAATCAAAACTTCTTAGTCTTTGGTTCTCTTTCTTTTCAACAAAACATTTATTATCATTAGTAAGATTTCAAATCTTCCAAAGGGTCATTGATCATAAATTGTGGTCCTCCAAAGCATAATCCGAAGTCATATAGAAGTAGAAAACAGGATTGTAGGAATCTAATTTTTTTACTTGGGATTATGATAGTCATCCATTTTGAAACCCTTGATGAGGCAAATAACATATTATTATTATTGTTATTG
Organism: Akebia trifoliata; assembly: GCF_017979445.1. Taxonomy (NCBI): domain Eukaryota; kingdom Viridiplantae; phylum Streptophyta; class Magnoliopsida; order Ranunculales; family Lardizabalaceae; genus Akebia; species Akebia trifoliata. The sequence goes on along the minus strand of NC_141386.1, from coordinate 10,184,255 downwards.
TTTCTAACTCCCTGTTTCTAATTCATAGGGCGGCGCAAATTTCTTTGATACTTTGCGAGCAATTGTACAAGCACAAACTTCTTGAAAAGACATCTTCAGATTTTGAGTTCATATTTCTTTGGACAATCATCGAGAATTTGTTTTATATGTATTTTGGTATTCTTGACGCATGGATTTGCTTTAACATGTTTTTTTTTATTGCATGCTAAATTGTCGTGATATCACAAGAATTTGTGGTGCGCTATCTTCTATGTGAATGCTCCAAACTTATGACGGGTCAAGCAGTTGAACAATAGATTTCTACTTTATTTGATTTGGCTAGTTTTCAAAACATCTATTTATCAGTAGTGCTCGGGGGCGGATAATACTAACTAGCTAGAAGAATCACGTAATGTAGGATTTGTACATGCTAATTTGCCAATTTCTAGAGTAACTGTTTATTTGTCTTGCAATGGAGGGTACAATATCAACAGTCTAAAGGTGTTAAACGATGTGAAATTTACCCGTAGAAGAACCATGCGACGAACAAATTTGTCTAGCCAGTTGGCCAATCTTCTAAAGCAACTGTTCATCAGTAGTGCTTAGGAGTAGACAACATCAACTGGCTTGAAGAATCACGGGACGCAAGCTTTGTATACGCAGAAGAGTCATGCGACGATCTATTTATCTAACTAGTTGGCCAGTCTCTAAGAAAGTTGTTCATCAATGGTGTTTAAGAATGGACAATGTTAACTGGTTGACAAACGTCAACTGGCTTGCAGAATCACGAAACTCAAGATTTGTATATACAGAAGGACCATGCGACGACCTATTTGTCCAGTTAGTTGGCCAATCTCTAAAATAGTTGTTCATCAGTAGCGCTTAGGAGTGGACAACGTCAACTGACTGACAAACATCAACTAGCTTGCAGAATTACGAGACTCAAGATTTGTATATGCAGAAGAATCATGCGATGACCTATTTGTCAAGTTAGTTGGCCAATCTCTAAAGTAATTGTTCATCAATAGCGCTTAGGAATGGACAACGTCAACTGGCTGACAAACATCAACTGGCTTGTAGTAATCACGAGACTCAAAATTTGTATACGTAGAAGAACTATGCGTTGTTCAACTAGTTGACCAACCTCTAAAGTAACTGTTTTTCAGTAGTGCTTAAGAGTGGACAATGTCAATTGGCTGATAAACGTCAATTGACTAGCAACATCAGAATGTCAACTGGCTGACAAACGTCTACTGGTTAGAAAAAAAAATCATGCGACGAATTATTTTTCCAGTTAATTGGCCAATCTCTAAAGTAATTGTTCATCAGTAGTGCTTAAGCGTGCACAACGTCAACTAGTAGACAAACGTCAACTGGCTAAAAGAACCATGCGACGAATTATTTGTACAGTCGGTTGGCCAAACTCTAGTGCTAGAGCATTATTGAGCATGATGATTTTTGTTTAATTCATACTCTTATATATCCCTAATCAATGTGACCCTAATACTTAATGAGACATGTTAGTTTTTGAATAAGTGTATTTAGTTTTTTTTTTTTCCGTAGAGATGGCTAGGGACATCATTTTCAAAGGTTCAAGGAATAAGAATCGTTCTAAACAGAACTTACCACGTGAAGGTTGGGTAGATGATCTTGTAGATTCTTCTCAGAAAGAAAAATGACTTTGTTTTCCCCATATTATGATAGTTAGTCATTCAAGAGGATGAAACATTTCATTTGTGGAGCTGAAACTTGTTGTGCACACACTGATGGCCGATCTTTTGAAGGCACAGGATACAGAAAGGGACGCATCACTTGATATGACAACTTTAAGTGAATATCCTTCAACAACTGACTTATTTCCTGAAAATGAGATTGATACAGAGCACCAACCATCTTTATGTCATCCTCTACATCATGATCAAACTCGCAATTGTCCTTACGCTGTTTTGGCGCAGAAAATTATGCAACGTTTTACTCTATGGGATTCAGATATAGAACCTCGAGGTGACATTCGATATTTCAGTGGTTTTTGGGACTGGAGTTTGGATGTGAGCCATAAACTACAGAGTAGAAAGTCGACAATTTCTCTTGGTGAAGCTATATTTGTAGCTAGTAAGGAGTACAATCGTCCCAACGACATGTATCAGGCTTTATGTGAGTTTTGGGCTTTCTATCATGAGTGAGTATTATGAAGAAGTGGTGCCCAGTTTCGATGAACTCATGGGTCGCAACGGTGTTCCAAGGCTTCCTCTTTCTTGCCAGTATCTGTTCAAGGCATATGCTTTACTGATTTTTGAAAATGGGAGTAATTGTTTTAGCCATAGTGAATGGCTTGATTTTTGGTACATCAAAGCTGAACGAATTTCTAATTCTTGTTTGACGGTAGAGTACAAAGAAAGGCCAAAATCATTTTACTTTGATCGTAATGGCCGTTAGCAACCTAGAACAAAATTACGAAGACATTTTTCTTCTCGAGTTACTTTGGTTAAAGGGGGTCGTAAAGAGGGAGAAAATCCATTTATCAGGCTCGGTTTTCTTGTGAATCAGAATGTTGAAGATGAAGCTATAACAACTGCATACCTCTCCTTGTAATTGTATCGTTTTTTTTTCCTTTGTGATGATGGTGATGTTATTCGTCTAGGCACTTTCAAGATAGCAGTATTGATGACCCAAGGTATTACGTTCAGCTTGGTACCTCCACTTTTGTGTTGTTTGTACAAAGGTCTAACTCATACCTATTGGGGTATGAAAACACAGAAGGTTATAGGTGCTCCACGAGTTATTGCCCCCTTAATTATTTGTTTGGGTGGATTGGACTTCATTTTCTTCGGGGAGTATTTGGTGACATTGATACTGACTTTGGACTTCCGTATTTGGTTCGCACAGCTGGTGTTTTCAACTCATACTTTTGTTGGAAAGATAGTGCTGGGGATCTGATCATCACCATGAATTCTAGTGATTTTAAATGGCATTCTGAGGAGGTTTGTCCTCCAAAAGATCATAGAAGGATACAAATTGATAATGGTGATGATCCTTCTAAGGTTCAAGCTTTCATGATAAGCTGTCGTCTTGGATTTGTCATGTTTCGATATGGTAATATTTGCGAGGTGAAAATATATAGTCCTCATAGGTTTGTTCGTCAACAAGGCTTTCGTCAACGTATCTCTGGAACTCCGATTCCTTTCACAAGATATGTGGATGGGATATAGTTATATAGTTATATAGTTATGGTTGTCTTTGACTCAGACCAAAAGCCGAGTCAACTTTTTTATTCCTCCAAAAATACAAGACATGAGTCGACAATTTGATAAGAGTTATTGGGATTGGTAGATTCAAGATGTAGTGCCTCACTTGGATGCCCTTGATTTCCGCTTTCTTGAGGATAGCGTTTCCGTTTTTAATTTTAATTTCGATGAAAGGAAAGGAGTCGAAGATCGTGAGATGAGTCGTATTTTGCTTGCCACACAAAAATCTTCTCGAAAAAGAAGAATAGAACACATGCGAATTGATGAAACGCAGAATGTCATTACGGAGCTTAGATTGAAATTGCGTTTCAAAAAAATACTATCGACTCCAGCGACTAATCAAATGGGGTAGGCCAACATTCTTGGGGTAGATATAAAACAAGCTGTTCATAGATCAAGTCCCGTGGATTCTTTGAAGCTAGTTGTTCAGACTGAGCCTAAAGATATGAGTGTGACTCTGGATAGACAAGAAACTGAAACTGAGAATGATGTGTCTCCTAGGAGAGGTAATTTTACACACTTTTTCTTTGTTAGAAATTTCACATTTCTTATGTATATATATACATAATTTTTTGTGATTTAATTGTTCTCGCAGAATCACAATTGATATACACTCCGTTGCCGATTTGTTCGCCCCAGATGATTTTGTACTCCTCCCTACTTTCTCGGGTATGGAAGATGTTTGGAATGTCAGTCATCTGAGTAGGGGGGTTTCGAAATTGGTTGATACTGAAGATCCTTCAAAGAGTGATGGGGACGAGGTTTCTTCATGTCCTCGTCAAAATTTTCGAGGCACTCCATCAACTTCAACTACACATACAGATCCTATCGCCTTGGCGTTACCTACTTTTAATAAGTTGGTTGATTCATCTGCGATTTCTCCGAAGCTGCGTGGAATGCTTACTATTTCTATCCAAACTCGACAAGCTTCCTTGCATGATAGTGATATCGACTTATGCGTTCAACAAGCATTACATAGACCTCGTGATGAATTCCTTCGATCTAGAGTTGAGTTGATGCTCAATATTGGTTTTTCGAACCTAAGAGAATGGCAATCTCTTCATATGCCTGCCATCGTCTCTTCTTTCAAAGATGCTTTGAGAACTGATCCTATGCCTTTTGTAAATTTCTTCGAGTCACTTATAACTGGAGTGGAGACGTATCTTTCAAGACGAGAGAATGCTTTATCATCTTTGTCAACAGATGATAGGGATCTTCAACAATCCGTATTAAATTAAGAAGCTCATCTAAAACTTCAATCAGTGGATAGTTTACGTACACAATTGATTGAAGCTAAGGAGAAAAAAGTTGAATTGACTAAACAAGAGACTGAGTTAGAAATCGAGTTGACTCAGATCAGAGAACTGTTACCACAAGTTGCTGTTTCTGAAGAGTCTCTTAGTACTCAATTTGGAGAAAAGGGGGATGCTCTACTTACTGTTGAAGCAAAGTACACTCGCTTATCTAATGCTCCAATCATTGATGATGATGAAGTAGATGCCTGCGAAGTAGAAAGAGAGTCTTTGAAGAAGAAGTTTTAGAACCTCACTTCTTTATATTAAGCTTATTTTTATTTATTTATTTATTTTTTCACTGTATAGGACTTAGGAAATTATAACATTGTTTATTTCATTTGAAATTAATAAAATTTCCTTATTTCCTTATACAAGTATGTTATTTTTTTTGTTGATGTGGTTGAAGCTAAAGTAACTTTACAGGCTGCCTATGTACCCAAAATGGGATCAAACTAATAACGTAGTTTAGATGAATAATGCTCTAAATTTTGCCTAGATCGCCCTCTGGGATGTTCAATCTAGCGAGCTCAAATATATATATATATATATTTGGAACGTTCACAGTTTTAACTCATGCGGGTCAGGAGTATCATGTAGTTTAAGCTCATACGATAATGAGTATTATCAAATAGTTTATGCTCGTGCCAAGGAGCATTGTCAAATAGTTTAGGCTCATGCTGGGGAGCACCATTCTTTTAAGCATAGTATCGTTTGAGGAATTTGCCATTAATTGGTCCAAGACGTAATCCTTCTGGTGTTACAAGAAGGTACGCACCATTAGTGTATACATCTTTCACTATGTGAGGTCCATCTCATTTCGGATCAAACTTCTTTCCAGAATGGTGTGAGAGGATGATTAGTTGTTGTACGGTGATAACTAAATCGCCAACTTGAAAAAAACGTGGTCGAACTTTCTTATTGAATGCATGTGACAGACGGGCTTGGTAATACTCTAGTTGTTATTGTGTTCTAATATCTTTTCGTCCAATGCTTCAAGTTCAGATAGACGTAACTTGACATTCTCATCACAAGTTAAACCTCTTTGGATCACAATCCTTAGGGAAGGTATCTGACGCTCCAAAGGAGGACAGTTTCAACTCCATAAACCAATGAGTAAGGTGTTGCTTGCGAAGGGGTATGGTATGAGGTTCTGTATGCCCATAGTGCTTCCTCAATTTGTTCATGCTAATCATTTTTCGATTTTGAAACAACCTTCTCAAGAAGTTTACAGAGAATTTTGTTGAAGGCTTTAGCAAATCCATTTGTTGTAGCATTGTACATTGTAGAGCATCTCTGCTTAATGTTGAACTTCATGCAGAACTAATCCATTAATGTATTACTAAAAGACTTTCCATTATCTGTCATAATATATCGTAGAATGTTGTAACGGAAGATGATATTATTTTTGATAAAGTCGACTATTGTTTCTTTCTTGACTTCTCGAAGGGAAACTGTTTCAGGCCACTTAGAAAAGTAATATGTTGCGACAAGGATATAAAGATGTTTTCTTGAAAATTTTGGAAGTGGTCAAACGACCTCAAGTCCTCACCCGTAAAAGGACTTAGATGCGATTGTAGGATGCAATGGTTCTGGTGGTTGACGAATGTAATCCCCATGAAATTGACAAGCTTTACACTTTTTTGTATGATTTAAAGAATCTTTCACCATAATAGGTCAGTAGAATCCCATTTTCTTCAGACTATGATGGAGTTTCGGCCCTGACTGATGTGAACCGCACGCTCTAGAGTGTGCTTTTTCTAAAGCATCTCAGATTTCATTATCTCGGAGACATCTCATTAAGATGTCATCAAAAGAGCGACGATATAACTTATCGTTGAAATATAAAAATCGAGGTGCCCTACAACGTATTTTAATTTTGTGCTTTAGGTCATCTGGCAACTTCCCATGCTGTAGATAGTCAATAAGTGGTTGTCTCCGATCTTTGATTTCGGTTATTCCGACGATATTTGCTTCGTACGACTTGCAATTTTCATCTATCAAAGAAGGTAGTACCCACCTATGACAGATAGGGATATTCATTGTCTCTCTCTTTGGCATAGTCAAACTAACAGATAGACTAGCTACAACGTCAGCCTACTTGTTTTCAGCTCTCGGTATATGCCTGATGATGACGTCTTCAAATTGACTTATAACTTGTACAACATAGTGGTGATAAGGCACTAACTTATCCTTTCGAACGTTGTACTCTGTTGAAAGTTGGTTAATGACAAGTTGTGAGTCCCCATACACATAGAGTTGGTGTAACTTCATCTCTAACCCGAGTTCTAAAAATGATTAGAGTTTGGCATTCTGCAACATTGTTTGAGCATAGTTTTATCAATGCAAATGAGAACGACAATACCTCATTTTGTGGAGTGATAAAAATTACACCTGCCCCCACTCCATCTTTTATAGCTGCGCCATCAAAAAACATTTTCCAAGTTGAAAGCACATTAATAAAGAATACTTCTTCGTCAGGCAAGTCGTAAGACAATTCCCATTCAGCTGGAATAAGATGATTGCAAGAAAGTCGGGTAATGGTTGTCCTTTTACAGCCTTTTAAGGGATGTAAATAATCACGAATTCTGATAAGAGAAGGACTCATTTAGCTAGTCTTCCTGATAAGATTGGTATTTGATGAGACTATCGTTGTTTTTCTCACTGGAGTTAAGATTAATATTACTTTTACCTTACTTGTGGGGCAAGTAGGGGTTGAACCCAAGAGAAAGGAGGAGTAGAGTTAAGCTAAGAGGATAAAATTCAAATTAACTAAAAGGAATTAAAACTGTTTTTCTTTGTATTTTTGAACTTAAAATAATATGTAAAATTGCTAGAAAATGAACTAAAGTAAATGAAATTAAAAGGAAGTAAACTTATGAAATTAAAGCACCATTGGAGGTGGATCTATCTAGAACATGTTGATGAACAATTCCTTGTCTCTAGCCTTTTTATAACTCAATCGTAAGGACTTGGTGTTAGTTCCTTAGATCGGAAAGTTTTGCAAATGAAATCAAATGAGTGAACATAAACAAAGTAGAATTCTTTGAAAACTTCCTACTACCAACTATCTAGTTTAAGCATACTTTATCTTAATCTAATCTAAGCATAAAATATCTATATTAAGAATAAAAGGTGTAAGAAAATTTAAAAAGAACTCATAACATTTTAAATAAAAGAAAGACATGAAATTGGAAACAACACAAGAACTTGTTCTAGGCTTTTCCACTCTCCAATGGAAGGGAGCTTAGCCTAATGTAATTGCAAGAAAGGAAAAATAAGAGATGAAAAAACTTTTCTTCATTTTATGGAGAAACTTACAACTTCTTCTTCTTCTACTTCTTACAAAACTCTTAGCCAAAAGAAAATAACTAGAAGATAAAAATACAAAAAATAAAAGAATAGGCTAAGAGCCTTAAATTAAAGGAGTCTTTGATAAGAGAACCAAGAGAGGACCCTTTCTATAAAGATTGAGGCTCTATTTATAAAGAAAAATGTGTGTAGAAGAGTCTAAAAGTAGCCTCCACTTTTTTTTGCACAAAAAGACAAAAGTGGAAAACGTGAGTTAAGAATTAGGGCATTCCAAAATGGGCCCAAATGCTTTTGCCTTGAGCTTTTGATTCCAAAATATTGATTTTCTGCACAAGAAACACACGTAACTAGATTTATCTAGTAAATAAATTTATTTATGTATAATTAGGCCTAATTAACATGCAACATGGTGTTTCGAGGCTTATCATTATTATTACCTTAATACGAAGAAATAGGAATAAAAATCAAGATAAATATTTGGAAAATGTGCGTATAATTGAGTGTTTGGAGACACTCATCACACCCCTAAACTTACCTTTTTCTATTCCCTAGAAAATAAAACTACTACTTTCACAAGCACCTCGACTGCATTTAGCGAATACAGCAAGCCCTTGAACAGGTAGGTTACCCCTTGTGGATGAGTTGACTCGTGAAGATTTGCAAAAAATATACTCACAAAATTGAAAACAACTAAAAAGTAAAAATAGTTAAAATCAAAACTTATATTGAAAAACACAAGTCTATTTTTGGTTTTGTCAATCAATTGGAAGTAAAGCTTGGTATAGAGTCTCAACCCTTATTTCTCTACGAAAAAATTTAGACTTAAATTGACATTTGAGCAATAGAAGTTCTAACTCAGAAATTTAAGAGATTTGATTTTCTAAAATGAGTTTCAACCTTCTAACTATTCAAGAGTAGCTAGAGTAACTTAGGGTTTAATTCTAAACTTAACATCCTGTCTAGGGTAGTGAGAAGTGTGGATATTCACTTTAATACCTCTAAAAGGCTTGATCTGTGATATTCCAGTACACTCATATTTTTACACTTGATGGCTTTTACCCTATTGAAACTTTACATAAACTTTTGCATCTTTAATTTTTTTTTGAAAGGTCTCATTTTTTTATTACTTCTTCACTCTTTTTCTAAGAAAAGTTGGTAATCCTTTTCAAGGTACTCAGTCTAATTTAATGGTTGCTGTACAAGGTGTATACAATCCAGTTATATTTTTCTTCTAATCAACCAACCAATTGAACAAGGAAGTCAAAGTTCATCAAACCTAGTTTTTCTTTAAACTCTAGGTAGAAAGAAGGTAACAAGCTCTCTTAATACAGTCTAGACTCTTAGTAACCTTATTAAAAGTTACTACAAACCAAAAGATAACTTTGCTCTAACTTTTGCCTAAGAGAAACATAAATAAGGACTCCAGATCATAGCTTCCAATGAAAGACTGATTAAATATTTTTAACTAAGTGCTTAAAGACACAAGTTAAGATTTTGAGCAAAATACAACAAAGTAGCCAAAATTTATTTTTTTATTTTTTATTTTTTTTTGAAATAAAAGAAGAAAATAATAAGTGAAAATCCGACCCATACACCTCCAAACTTAAACATTATATTGTCCTCAATATTTCAACATATACATGCAAAGGTAAAATTGACAAAATAAAATAAAGTTGGTTAGATAGCACCTAAGAAAGATCCTACAGTCCTGTTGATATTTAACACAATGTCCCTTAAAGTGCATGGGTTGCCTCCCAAAAGTGCTAAGTTTAACGTCTTTAGCCGACGAAAACATAGTTAATTTTGATAGACGAGGTCATTGAGGAAAAGAACTTCCTCTTGCAGAACATACTCGAGAAAATGTTTGAGACGTTGGCCATTCACTTTGAAAGTGGATCCGTCCTTAGGATTAAGGACTTCAACAACACCATGGGGGTAGATTGTTTCGATAATATATGGGTCAGTCCATCGAGACTTGAGTTTTCCTAGAAAAAAATGGAGTCTATTATCATACAACAAAACTTTTTGATTGGGAATGAAATTTCTTCTAAGAATGTGCTTATCGTAAAAGAATTTGGTATGTTCTTTGTATCTTTTGGCACAATCATACAAGTTATTTCTAACCTTTTATAACTCGTCTAGTTGTAACTTTCGCTTCTCACCGGCTTTATCAAAATCAAAGTTGAAGCGCTTGATCGCCCAATATGCACGATGCTCGAGTTCTACAGGGAGATGACAGGCAAAAACTAATCGGTAGGGAGACATCCCTATGGGTGTCTTGAATGTAGTCCTATAGGCCCAGAGTGAATCATTCAATCTCAAAGACCAATCTTTCCTTGCAAGATTGACTATTTTTTCTTAGATAGTCTTTATTTCCCTATTAGAAATCTCCACTTGCCCACTTTTTTATGACTGGTAAGGTGTGACAACCCTATGCGTTGTGAGGTATTTATTCATCAACGAAGCAAAAATCTTATTACAAAAATGCGAGCCACCATTACTTATGATAGCTTGCGGAGTACCGAATCTTGAAAAAGTTGTCCCCTTGATGAATTTTATCACAACCTTGTGATCGTTAGTTCTATATACCATAGTTTCGATCCATTTTAACACATAGTCAACGGTAAATAGGATGTATTGGTAACCCTGGGAGATAGGAAAGGGTCCCATGAAGTCTATACCTCACATGTCAAAAATTTCGATGATTATGATAGGATTTTGAGGTATTTCATTTCTTTTGGAGATTTTTTCTAATCTCTGACATCTATCGCAAGATTTGCTAAACTCGTGGGCATCACGAAAAATACTAGGCCAGAAAAAATCGCATTGTAAGTTTTCATAACGGTTTACTTGCCACTGAAGTGCCCTCCGTAGACATGATTATGGCAAAACTCTTAGATATTGACTTACTCACAGGTGGGAACACAACGTCTAATGATTTGATCGGGACAATACTTAAATAAGTATGGTTCATCTAAGAAATACCATTTTATTTTTGACAGAAGACGGAGTTTCTCTTAGCTAGTCATTTCGATTGGGAATTGACCTGGAACTAGGTAGTTGACAATGCCCGCATACCATGGAGCGTTGGCTTGAGAGATTTGCATAAGTTGCTCATCGGGAAAGGATTTAGAGATGGGTAAGGACACCCCGGATGGCTTGTTAACTATTCTAGACAAGTGATCAGCCACGACATTTTCTGTCATTTTTTTGTCTCGGATCTCGATATTAAACTCTTGTAGAAGTAGAATCCAACGGATTAACCTTGCTTTAGCATTTTTCTTTGATAGAAGATACTTCAATGCTATGTGGTCTGTGTAAATAACGACTTTAGATCCTATGAGGTAGGGGTGGAATTTTTCAACAACATAGACCATTGCTAGCATTTCCTTCTCTTTTGTAGAGTAGTTAAGCTGAGTATCATTAAGAATTTTACTAGCATATTGGATAACATGAGGTTGTTTTTTGATTCGTTGACGCAAAATAACGCCTATTGCATAATTTGAAGCGTCGCACATAACTTTGAATGAATGCTCCAGTTTGGAGGTTGAATAATGGGTGTCGAGGTTAACTCGGAGTTGAACTTGTTGAACGCAGAGAGACATGACTCTAAAAAGTCGAAAGGAACATCATTTCCCAATAGCTCACATAAAGGCTTCGAGATTTTCTCGAAATCTTTAATGAATTTACAATAGAAATCCGCATGGCTTAGGAATGACCCAATTTCTTTAACCGTTCTAGGAGGTGGTAATTTTTCGATTATTCCTACCTTTGCCTTATCTACCTCAATCCCCTTAGCAGAAGCAATGTGCCCTAGCACAATCCCCGATGTTACCATGAAATTACATTTTTCCCAATTGAGGACTAGATTGACCTCTTTGCAACGTAGAAGGACCAAAGTCAAGTGATGGAGATTCCTTAAAATTTGGTCCAAAAACTGAAAAATCATCTATGAACACTTCGAGATATCTTTCTATTATGTCGAAAATATACTTATCATGCACTGTTGAAAATTAGCGAGTGCATTGCAAAATCCAAAAGGCATGAGACGATACGCAAAAGCTCTAAAGGGGCAGGTGAAAATTGTTTTCTCTTGATCGATTGGAACAACAAGTATCTGATTGTACCCAGAATAACTATCTAAGAAACAATAGTAAGAATGTCTTGGTAGACGCTCTAACATTTGATTAATGAAAGGTAAGAGAAAATGATCCTTAGGAATCATCGAGTTGAGTTTTCTATAATCGATACACACTTTCCATCCATTTTGGACTTGAGTGGGGATTAATTCGTTGTCTTGGTTCACTACCACAGTGATACTAGATTTCTTAGGAACTACTTGTATAGGACTCACCTAACGACTGTCAGAGATAGGATAGATAATACCCGCATCTAGCAATTTCATCACTTCCATCTGAACCACATCTTTCATGACAGGATTTAGCCGTCTTTGAGGTTCTAAGGAATGCTTAGCAAAATCCTCTAAACGAATATGGTGCATCACCACAGATGAACTAATTCCCTTGATGTTAGCTATGCTGCAACCAATAGCTTCTTGATGTTCTCTTTGTACTTCTAATAACTTTTCCGTTTGAACTTCATTGAGGTGAAAAGAAATGATCATGGGCAAGGTTTGATTCTTGCCAAGAAATGCATATCTCAAGGTCTCTGGTAGCGTCTTGAGTTCTAATTTTGGAGGCTCGACATGGGAAGGAACAAGATTGGATGTGCGCACAGGAAGACTTGCAGCTTTTGCATGCCACCGTACGAAATCTAAGAGTGGAACGGATTCAAGCAAAGCATTGACTTCGCTTATAGACTTTTTTACGTCCAAGTTAAGGCCAAATTGAGCTAAACATTTCGTTAGGGGATCAGAGTACCTTAACTCTTGATACGTTTGATTGACTAGCATATCTAACATGTTCACTTTCTCAATACCATCATCTACATCAATTCCTTGAAAATTGTGGAAGACATTCAGTTTTACTTTCATATCCCCAAATGTTAAAGTCATAATCCCGTTTCTACAACGAATGACTACGTCAGACATGACTAAGAATGGACGTCCTAAGATGATAGGAATATGACTGTTTGAATTGATGACTGGCTCTGTGTCTAAGACAACAAAGTCGGTAGGGAAATAGAAATCTTTGACTTTAACTATCACGTCTTCACCTATACCCTTTGGAATTTTTATGGACCTATCGACTAGACTCAACGTGATATCGATGGATTTTAAAACCCTCAAACCTAACTGTTTGTAAATCGAATATGGTAAAAGTTTCACACTGGTCCATAAATCTAAGAGACATTTTTCGACCACTTGATTTTCAATATGAATGAAAATTGTTGGACATCTAGGATTCTTAAATTTTGGTGCAATTATTTGTTGGATGAAAGAGGAAGCTTGGACTACCATGATGGCTTCCCGAGGAAACAATATTTTTCTTTTAACTGCGATTAAATCCTTTAGGAATTTCGCATAAGAAGGTATCTTCTTAATGGCATCTAGGAATGAGATATTGATATGCACATTTTGGAAGACATCTAAGACACTCTCAAACTGCTTACCCTTTTTAGAATCTCTAAGACGATGGGAAAATTGACCTTTCGTAATTGGCAAAATGATAGGAATATTTTTCAAATCTTTCTCCTTCTCGTTTGGAGACTCTATGATTTCTTTTTGAACTTTGTCTTCCTTTATGACTTTTTCTCCTTTGTCAATAGGTTGGACCTTGTTATCTACCTTCTTTCCTGAAAGCAAGGTGTGGATAGCCTGGATTGAGTCTTGTGGAACTCCAGAATGGCTTCCTACTTCGTATTGACTTTTCGATCCATTTGGAATTAAAGGTTGACTTCTAGGGTTAGGGATAGTCTGACTAGGAAATTGACCTTTCTCTCTCCTACTTAAGGAAATAGCTAACTGCCCCAACTGAACTTCCATTTTAGCTATGGATTGCGTAGTGATCTGTTTAATCTGAGTTTGATTTTGATGGATTTGCGGTTGAGTTTGGATGAACTGTTATCGCTGCCTCATCAACTCGGTAATCATAGATTCTAAGGACGACTGTTGTTGGGCAGGCTGTTGGTAACTAGTAATGGGATCTGGTATGATGGCTCTACAATCTGTAAATTGTTGGAGTTGATAAGAGACTTGAGGAACAATGGCTTGGTTTGTGGAAGAACCAGATTGCCTAGGAAAACTCCTATTGTAACCTGACGGAGCACTAGATTGAATATGTTCGTTATGTCTATACGAGAAATTAGGATAGAACCTATTATCCGGGTGATATGTTTGGCTAAAAGAGTTCAGAGTTAAATCACTATAGCCGTTAATCGTATTTGCTTGTTCAACTTTGATTTGAGGCAATGTAGGATAACACTCGACCAAATAGTCGTTGCCGTCATATATGACGCACAAAGAACTTGATTTGACACTCACTTGCGAAATTGTACGAGGGTCTAGGTGAGGTTTGGATGCTGAGATGGTAAAGGCATCTAACTTCTTCGTGAGATTATTCATCCCACTCACTAAACTAGACATAACATTTTTGATATCAGGATCTGTTTTCATCTCATACATACCTGTCTTCCTAATCGGATCATCTTTATCAAACTCTTCTTGGTAAGTCCTCTAATTTTGAGCACTCTTGACTAACTCTTCGAGGAAATCGTATGCTTGGTTGGGAGTCTAGTTCATGAACTGACCCTTATGCATTGACTCAACTAAGGTACATAGATTCATTGTTAATCCTCTATAAAAATTTTGTACCAACTGTGCTTTGTCAATGCCATGGTGTGGGCTATTGACTAATGAATCATTGAATTTTTCCCAAGTTTGGGAAAATTTATCATCAAGACGGGCTCTAAAATTTCTAATGGAGTTCTTCATTTTCTTAGTGTTGGCCACGGGGTATAATTTGGCCATAAATTTCTTGGATAGAATATTCCAAGTGGCTATGGAATTGGGTGTTAGGGAGTTCAACCACGCAACTGCGTGGTCTTTCAGGGATAACGGGAACAGAATAAGCTTGATACTCTTCTCATCTAGATTCTGATTTCTAAAAGTTTGACATATAGTCAAGAATCGATTAAGGTAGGTGTAAGGTTGTTCACGCTCTAAACCGTGAAACTTAGGGAGCATATTAATGGTGGCAGTCCTAATTTCAAACTGAAGTGCATTGTTCAATGGTAACACAATGCATATAGGAGGAGATGCGGAAGCTAGACCGAAGAGCTCATTGAGACTTTGCTCTCGATCATCTATCATAACTACTGATGGTGTCTTTCGTATTCTACTAAGGGTACGTTCGATCTCAGGATCAAATGGTTCTAACACGTTGTTCTGTGAACGTCTACCAAGCATGCAAATCACACAATCGATCAAACAATCATGAAAAGAAAAGACTGGACCTAGATAGATTGCTTAAAGTTAGACAGCTCCTAACTGGGTAGAAATAACGCAACTAGCCTTCCAACTCGATTCTACGAAGTCAATTTGGAATCATTCAGATTTTCAGATCGGAGATGACGCACAATGCATAAGCAAGGACACTCTTAAATCACCTTTCTTTCTTGAATAGACGGAGTCTATCCCCTCAAAGGGCAAGATCTTACTAGATATAAAAGGTGACCAAGAAGCACAATTGGCACAACTTGAAGCGGAATTTCTTCTGTTGAGCTCGTGGGCCCTATAGTCAAGTCTAATTGATTTTAATTAATTTGATTGGATGACTAGTGAGTTGATTATCCTAATTAGAGTAAGGAATTGGTAATGATTTCCAATCCTTATCTTATCATGCCATCCCTAGGAGAGGGGTGCTCTTTACTACTTAATTAACTATTCCACGTGAGAGCAAATTGGAAAAATAACACACAAAGGCAAAGAGTAACCCACTAGCAAAGAGAGACGTGGGTGCGAGATTACCTCCCGTGCTAGACAGGGTGAAGACAATTTGAGTCGACTTAGGCCACCAACTCCAATTTTGGAGTCCGAACCTAAGGAGTCGTGGTATTGTCCACCGGTCATCCTTCCTTAGTCTATTACAATCCAAGCCTTCTTGGATAATTAAAAAAATTACAAGGAATCTTATACAAGAGTTTCTAAAATAAAAAAAAATAAACATAACTAAAGATTAAAAGAAATTGAAAGAAAAGAAAAAAAATGTTCACCTACAAGGAGCAAAATAAAAATGTTAGCAGAAATGATAGTAAACGAACTCAAAAACAGAATCTGACTTGCCAAAATCTTGCTAACAATGTCTTATTTTGTAAAAAAATTTGTTCTACCCCAAATCGATATACTATAATAGTTAATCGGAGATTGGAGCAGAAAATTACAGTCAGTTTAAGTTTTGTTGTTTAGGGTGAAAAAACAAACGGGAATGACTTTTTGTTTTTCTTTTTTCAATGTTTTTTCTTCTTTTTTCTCTCTTAAAACCTAAGGAACACTTGAACTTACAGAAAGAAACCAAAAGAAAAAATAAAATAAAATAAAAAAGAAAGAAATGAATTTTAAATCAAAACTTATCACAACTACCTTTACCTTTCCTCGGCAGCAGCGCCAAAATTCTGATCAGACTATCATTGTTAGTCTCACTGGAGTTAAGATTAATATTACTTTTACCTTACTTGTAGGGCAAGTAAGGGATCGAATCCAAGAGAAAAGAGGAGTAGAGTTAAGCTAAAAGGAAACTGTTTTTCTTTGTATTTTTGAACTTATAAGAATATGTAAAATTGCTAGAAAATGAATTAAAGTAAATTAAAATTAAAAGGAAATAAACTTATGAAATTAAAGCACTATTGGAGGTGGATCTACCTAGAACATGTTGATAAGCAATTCCTAATCTCTAGCCTTTTTATAACTCAATCGTAAGGGCTTGGTGTTAGCTCCTTAGATCGGAAAGTTTCGTAAATGAAATCAAATGAAGGAACAAAAACAAAGTAGAATTCTTTGAAAACTTCCTACTACCAATTATCTAGTTTAAGCATACTTTATCTTGATCTAATCTAAGCATAAAGTATTTATATTAAGAATAAAAGGTGCAAGAAAGCTTAAAGAGAACTCATAAACATTTTAAATAAAAGATATGAATTAGAAACAACACAAAAACTTGCTCTAGGCTTTTCCACTCTCCAATAGAGGGGAGCTTAGCCTAATGTCATTGCAAGAAAGGAAAGATAATAGATGAAATAACTTTTCTTCATTTCATGGAGAAACTTACAACTTCTTCTTCTTCTACTTCTTGCAAAACTTTTAGCCAAAAGAAAATAACTAGAAGATAAAAATATAAAAAATAAAAGAATAGGCTAAGAGCCTTAGATTAAAGGAGTCTTGGATAAGAGAACTAAGATAGGACCCTTTCTCTATAGATTGATGCTCTATTTATAGAGAAAAATGTGTATAAAAGAGTCTAAAAGTAGCCTCCATGTTTTTTTGCACAAAAAGACAAAAGAGGAGAACATGAGTTAAGGATTAGGGTATTAGAAAGTAGGTCAAAATGCTTTTGCCTTGAGATTTTGATTCCAAAATGTTGATTTTCTACACAAAAAACACACATAATTAGATTTATCTAGTAAATAAATTTATTTATGTATAATTAAGCCTAATTAACATGCAACATGGTGTTTCGAGGCTTATCATGATTATTACCTTAATACGAATAAATAGGGATAAAAATCAAGATAAATGTTTGAAAAATGTGCGTATAATTCAGTGTTTGGAGACACTCATCACACCCCCAAACTTACCTTTTCATAGTCCCTAGAAAATAAAATTGTCACTTTCGCAGGCACCTTGACTGCATTTAGCGAATGTTGGAAGCCCTTGAACCTCTAGGTTACCCCTAGTGGACGAGTTTGACTCGTGATGATTTGCAGAAAATATACCCATAAAATTAAAAATAACTAAGAAGTAAAAATAGTCAAAATCAAAACTTATATTGAAAAGCACAAGTCTATTTTTGATTTTGTCAATTAATTGGAAGTAATGCTTGGTATAGAGTCTCAAGCTTTATTTCTCTATGACAAAATTTAGACTGAAATTGACCTTTGAGCGATAATAGTTCTAACTCAGAAATTTAAGAGATTCGATTTCCTAGAATGAGTTTCAACCTTCTACTTACTCAAGAATAACTGGAGTAACTTAGGGTTTAATTCTAAACTTAACATCCTATCTAGGGTAGTGAGAAGTGTGGACATTCACTTTAATACCTCTAAGAGGTTTTATCTGTGATATTCTAGTATACTCATATTTTTACACTTGATGGCTTTCACCATGCTGAAACTTTACATAAACTTTTGGATCTTTAATTTTTTTTTGAAAGGTCTCCTTTTTTTTATACTACTTTTTCATTCTTTTTCTAAGAAAAGTAGGCAGTCCTTTTTAAGGCATTTAATCAAATTTAATGGTTGTTATACAAGGTGTATACAATCCAGTTCTATTTTTCCTTTAATCAGCCAACCAGTTGAACAAGGAAGTCAAAGTTCATCAAACCTAGTTTTTCTTTAAACTCTAGGTAGAAAGAAAGTAATAGGCTCTATTAATACAATCTAGACTCTTGATAAGCTTATTAGAAGTGACTATAAATCAAAAGATAACTTTACTCTAACTTTTGCCTAAGAGAAACACAAATAGGGACTCCAGATCGTAGCTTCCAATGAAAGACTGATTAAATATTTTTAACTAAGTATTAAAGATACAAGCTAAGATTTTGAGCAAAATACAATAAAGTCGCCGAAATTTATTTTTTTATTTTTTTATTTATTTTTAAATAAAAAAAGAAAATAATAAGTGAAAATCCGACCCATACACCCCCAAATTTAAATATTATATTGTCTTCAATATTTCAACATATACATGTAAAGGTAAAATTGACAAAATGAAATAAAGTGGGTTAGATCGCACTTGAGAAAGACCCTACAGTCCTGTTGATATTTAACACAATGTCCCTTGAAATGCATGGGTTGCCTCCTAGAAGCGCTAAATTTAACGTCTTTAGTTAGACGAAAATATAGTTAATTTTGATAGACGGGGTCATCGAGGAAAAGAACTTCCTCCTGTGGAACATATTTGAGAAAATGTTTGAGACGTTGGCCATTCACTTTGAAAGTGGATCCGTCCTTAGGATGAAGAACTTCAACAACACCAAGGAGTTAGACTGTTTGGATAATATATGAGCCAGTCCATCGAGACTTGAGTTTTCCAGGAAGAAGATGGAGTCTATTATCTACAACAAAACTCTTTGATTGGGAATGAAATTTCTTCTAAGAATGTGCTTATCGTAAAAGAATTTGGTACGTTCTTTGTATCTTTTGGCATAATCATACAAGTTATTTCTAACCTTTTATAACTCGTCTAGTTGTAACTTTCGCTTCTCACCGGCTTTATCAAAATCAAAGTTGAAGCGCTTGATCGCCCAATATGCACGATGCTCGAGTTCTACAGGGAAATGACAGGCAAAAACTAACCGGTAGGGAGACATCCCTATGGGTGTCTTGAATGTAGTCCTATAGGCCCAGAGTGAATCATTCAATCTCAAAGACCAATCTTTCCTTGCAAGATTGACTATTTTTTCTTAGATAGTCTTTATTTCCCTATTAGAAATCTCCACGTACCCACTTGTTTATGGCTTGTAAGGTGTGGCAACTTTATGCGTTATGAGGTATTTATTCATCAACGCAGCAAAAATCTTGTTGCAAAAATGCGAGTCACCATCACTTATGATAGCTTGCGGAGTACCGAATCTTGGAAAAATTATCTCCTTGATGAATTTTATCACAACCTTGTAATAGTTAATTCTATATGCCACATTTTCGACCCATTTTGACACATAGTCAATGACAACTAGGATGTATTGGTAGCCCTGGGAGATAGGAAATGGTCCCATGAAGTCTATACCACATACGTCAAACATTTCGATGATTAGGATAGGATTTTGAGGCATTTCATTTCTTTTGGAAGTTTTTTCTAATATCTGACATCTATCAAAGAATTTGCTAAACTCGTGGGCATCACGAAAAATACTAAGCCAGAAAAAATCTCATTGTAAGATTTTTATAGCGGTCTTCTTATCACTGAAATGCCTTCTCTAGGCATGATTATGGTAAAACTCTAGGATATTGACTTGCTCACAGGTTGGAATACAACGTCTAATGATTTGATCGGGACAATACTTAAATAAGTATGGCTCATCCCAGAAATACCATTTTCTTTTTGATAGAAGATGGAGTTTCACTTGGCTAGTCATTTCGATTGGGAATTGACCTGTAACTAGGTAGTTGACAATGTCCGCATACCATGGAGCGTTGGTTTGAGAGATTTGCATAAGTTACTCATCGGGAAAGGATTCAGAGATGGGTAAGGACTCCTCGGATGGCTTGTTAACTATCCTAGACAAGTGATCAGCTACGACATTTTCTGCCCCTTTTTTGTTTCAGATCTCGAGATCAAACTCTTATAGAAGTAGAATCCAACGGATTAACCTTGCTTTAGAATCTTTATTTGATAGAAGGTACTTCAATGTTGCGTGGTCTATGTAGATCATGACTTTAGATCCTATGAGGTAGGGACGAAATTTTTCAATGGCATAGACTACTGCTAGTATTTCCTTCTCTGTTTTAGAGTAGTTAAGCTGAGCATTATTAAGGGTTTTACTAGCATATTGGATAACATGAGGTTGTTTTTCGATTCGTTGACCCAAAACAATGTTTATTGCATAATCCGAAGCGTCGCACATAACTTCGAATGGAATGCTCCAGTTTAGAGGTTGAATAATGGGTGCCGAGGTTAACTTAGACTTGAGCTTGTTGAACGTAGAAAGACATGACTCTGAAAAGTTGAAAGGAACATTCTTTCCCAATAGTTCACATAAAGGTTTCGAGATTTTCTTGAAATCTTTAATGAATCTATGATAGAAACCCACAAGGCCTAGGAATGACCTAATTTCTTTGACCGTTCTAGGTGGTGGTAATTTTTCGATTAGACATACCTTCGCCTTATCTACCTCAATCCCCTTAGCAGAAATAATGTGTCAAAGCACAATCCCCGATGTTACCATGAAATGGTATTTTTCCCAATTGAGGACTAGATTGACCTCTTTGCAACGTACAATGACCAAAGTCAAGTGATGGAGACATTCCTCAAAATTTGGTCCAAAAATTGAAAAATCATCCATGAACACTTCGAGATATCTTTCTAGCATGTTAAAAAATATACTTATAATGCACCGTTGAAAAGTTGCGGGTGCATTGCACAATCCAAAAGACATGCGATGATATGCAAAAGTTCCAAAGGGGCATGTGAAAGTTGTTTTCTCTTGATCGATTGGAGTAACATGTATCTGGTTGTACCCGGTATAACCATCTAAGAAGCAATAGTAAGAATGTCCTACTAGACGCTTTAACATTTGATTAATGAAAGGTAAGGGGAAATGATTCTTGGGAGTCATTGAGTTGAGTTTCATATAATCGATACACACTCTCCATCCATTTTGAACTCGAGTGGGGATTAATTCATTGTCTTGGTTCACTACCACAGTGATACCAGATTTCTAGGAACTACTTGTATAAGACTCATCTAACGACTGTCAGAGATAGGACAGATAATACCCGCATCTAGCAATTTCATCACTTCTATTTGAACCACGTCTTTCATGACAGTATTTAGCTATCTCTGAGGTTCTAAGGAAGGCTTAGCGAAATCCTCTAAACGAATATGGTGCATCACCACAGATGGACTAATTCCCTTAATGTTAGCTATGCTCCAACCAATAACTTCTTGATGTTTCTTAATACTCCTAACTACTTTCCCTCTTGAACTTCATTGAGGTGAGAAGAAATGATCACGGGAAAGTTTGATTCTTGCCAAGAAATGCATATCTCAAGGTCTCTAGAAGCGACTTGAGTTCTAATTTTGGAGGCTCAACATGGGAAGGAACAAGATTGGATGTGCACACAGGAAGACTTTCAGCTTTTGCGTGCCACCGTACGGAATCTAAGAGTGGAACGGATTTAAGCAAAGCATTGATTTCGCATATAGACTCTTCTATGTCCAAGTCAAGGTCAAAGTGAGTCAAACATTTCGTTAGGGGATCAGAGTACCTTAACTCTTGATACGTTTGATTGACTAGTGTATCTATCATGTTCACTTCCTTCATACCATCATCTACATTAATTCATTAGAAATTGTGGAAGACGTTCAGTTTTACTTTCATATGTCCAAATGCTAAAGTCATAATCCCATTTCTACAATGAATGACCGCGTCAGACGTAGTTAAGAATGGACGTCCTAAGATGATAGGAATATGACTGTTCTAATTGATGACTGGCTCTGTGTTTAAGATAACAAAGTCAACAAAAAAATAGAAATCTTTGACTTTAACTATCATGTCTTCACTTATACCCTTTGAAATTTTTATGGACCTATCGGCTAGACTCAACGTGATATAGTTGGGTTTCAAAACCCCTAAACCTAATTATTTATAAACTGAATATGGTAAAAGGTTCACACTGGCCCCTAAGTCTAAGAGATATTTTTCGACCACTTGATTTGTAATATGAATTGAAATTGTTGGACATTCAGGATCCTTAAATTTTGGTGCAACCATTTGTTGGATGAGCAACGAAACTTGGGCTGCCATGATGGCTTCTCGAGGAAACAATGTTTTTCTTTTAGCTGTGGTCAAATCCTTTAGGAATTTTACATAAGAAGGTATCTACTTAATGGCATCTATGAATGGGATATTGATATGCACATTTTGGAAGACTTCTAAGACACCCTCAAACTGCTTACCCTTTTTAGAATCTCTAAGACGATGGGAAAATGGAGCTTTTGAAATTGGCAAAATGATGGGAGGATTTTTCAAATCTTTCTCCTTCTTTTTTGGAGACTCTATGACTTCTTTTTGAACTTTGTCCTCCTCTAGGACTTTTTCTTCCTTGTCAATAGGTTGGACCTTGTTGTCCACCTTCTTTCCCGAATGAAAGGTGTGGATAGCCTGAACTGAGTCTTGTGGAGCTCCATAATGGCTTCTTACTTCGTATTGACCTTTCGATCCGTTTGGAATCAAAGGTTGACCTTTAGGGTTAGGGACAATCGTTTGTTGGATGAGCGACGAAGCTTGGGTTGCCATAATCAAATGTTTGATAACATGTAATGCCGTAGTTTCTTTGTAGCAAAAATTAATGCTAAACATGTCTTTTCTATTGGTGAATAATTTACTTCAGCTCCAACATGAGTTTAACTTAAGTAGTAAAGTGCAACTTCTTTTCCTTCATCATTTTCTTGAGCTAGCAATGCTCTTAGTAACATTTCTTGCGTGCTAATATAGAAAATCAATGGTTTCTCGTGAATTGGTACAGAAAGAATAGGAGGCTTGAGAAGATACTCCTTGATACTTTTCAGAGCATTCTCAAAAGCTTCATCCCATTCAAATGATGTATCTTTTTTTATCAATTGACTGAAGGGATGACAATGTCTTACTAAATTTGAAATGAATCTGTGAATGTAAGTAAGTTGGCCTTGTAGACTTTTGAGTTCATGAATGTTCTTTGGTGCTGGCATCTTTTGGATGGCTTTAATCTTGTTTCGATCGATTTTAATATCGTGATAACGAACCACAAATCTTAAAAATTTACCTGAAGTAACTCTAAAAACACATTTTAATGGATTCTTCTTGAGTTGATACCATCACAATTTGTCGAAGATATCACGTAGATGTTGTAAGTGATCTTCTATTTTCTTAGACTTTACTATTAGGTCGTCAACATAACATTTGACCTTGTCATGTAGCATGTCATCAAGGATCTTTTGCATAGCTCGTTGGTAAGTGGCACCAGTATTCTTAAGTCCAAAAGGCATAACTTTGTAATAATATATACTCTTTGGGGTAGGAAGGCGGTGAGCTCCTCATCTTTTGATGACATTCGAATTTGATTATAGTTGGAAGATCCATCCATGAAAGACAAAGCTTCATGTTTTGTATTCGTATCAACCATAAGTTCTATGATTGGAAGCGAAAAATCATTTTTTAGACACGTATTATTTAAGTCACGAAAATCTATACACACTCGAATCTGTCCATTGTTCTTTCTTACTAGAACTATGTTGGAAATCCAGGTTGGATACTTTACTTCTCGGATGAAGTTAGCTTCTATCAACTTGTTGACTCATGTCTCAATCTGTGGTAGCAACTCTGGCCAAAAATGACGTTGTGCCTATTTTATTGGGTGAACTCCGTGTTTAACTGCGAACTGATGAACAACGATCTTCGGGTCAAGTCCTGACATTTCTTTGTAAGTCCAAGTAAAAACATCTTTATATTTTTGTAGCAACTTGAGGTACTCGAATTCTTTATGCTGGTTTAAAGGAGTACTGACGAACATGGGTGACAACTCTTCAATTATCCCAAGATTTATTTCTTTCAAGTCGTGTGAGTTTAAAGCTCTATTTTCTTCCTGGATATCATTATCTTACTTTTATCAATTTTTGGTGTCTTAGAAGTGGAAGCGTTATCCTTTTCTTGTACAACTTCTTTTTTCTTTATCCATCTCTTCTCTTATCCACTCACAGAACATGTTTTTCAGAACATCCATATCCCATGCTTGTTGGGGTGATCAGTTGGCATCTTTGTCGGCTATTTCACTAATCAATTCCATCAAACAATCATATGTTCGATTATTGCATTTGCATCGTTGGATTGGCTTATAGTTTTTTTAGCTTTAAAATTCTTATAATCTATTCTGAAAATTTAAAAGATTTTTTATTTATATTTTGATAAAAAGGAATGCATTCTAGACATTAAGATTTTAAAAATGAACAAATATATGACCAAAATAATAAAATGTTATGTGAGAAAGACTTAAATCAACAATCCGAACATCCCAAAGACATCAAATAAGCCAAAAAATAAATGAATTATAGCTCGAAATGGTCATATATTGCACGAAATAATGTTTAAATCAATAATCCAAGCATTATAAAGATTTTTTAATAATTGAAATGATTATTGTAAAGGGAAATAATTGCGTGTTAATCCAAGCTGTACACGTGTCCAAATCAGCTAAGTGGTACCAGACATGGAACAGTATATGGGATGCAGCCCTACAAGCAGGGTAGGTCAGAGATGGGACCTCCCTAGTTTGACTAGCAAAGTAGCATAGTAGTAAGGCAGACCAGGCTTGCCAATTAGGGTAGGCCAGGTCATAAGAAAATCGTAAAATTGATGTGTGCACGCCAATCCCAAAGATCCTAGAAAGGATCTCTGCAGATAAGTATGATTGATCCAGAAGATCTTGATTAGGTAAACAACTCTATAGAGTTAGTGGAGATCCCATTATTAAACCCTACAGAGGGGGGAAACCCTATAGGGGGCTAGGGGGATAAATAGCAGAGTAAACACTATTGAAAGGGATCTTTTGGGGAAGATTAGAATCTAATCAGTACTATGGGCTATTTCTTTGCTTCTTTAACTTGAGTGTCAGAGTGATTTTGGCAGGTACCACATCGCCGCGAGGAAAGAAGTGCTAGGAACGATTTCAGATTAGTGTGGTTGGATCCATCGTAGCCGTTTATTAATCTACCTTCTTGAAGATGGACCTTAGCAGGAATGTTCTTACCCCAGCAGGGGCACCATTGATTGGGTTTGATGGGAAATTCAATCAGTCTTGGGGGGAAATAATATTGTCGGTACAAGTGAGATCAGCTACCTTGATGACTAGGTTCGTGGTTGTTGAGGCGAGTTTACCATACAAAGCTATTATGGAGAGATGGTGGACATATGAGATGCAAGTGGTTCTTTTTACATATTACCAGGTCCTTCGATTCCCCACGCCACATGGGATGTGGGATGTGGGGGACGATCAAGTGGCAGCCTAGGTGTGTACCTTAGACAAGGAAGGATTGTCCGAGACCGAATGACAGCAATAGCAATTACAATGGGGGAGGTCAAAGTCGGTGGGCCCCCATGCTTAGAAGGCATTCAGATGGTAGATGTGGAAGAAGGGAAATATATTGGAGTAGGGACTGGGTTGGAGTTAGAGGAGCTAATGGACTGCTTGAGGAGGAACTGAGATGTTTTCGCTTGGTCCATCGAAGAGATGCTAGGAATCATCTTGGAGGTGATTTGCCACCACTTAAATGTAGAGTCAGCCTTCAAACCTATCAAGTAAAAACCAAGGAGATTAGCACCACGGTTCAAGGAGACAGTGAATGAAGAAGTGAACAGGTTGATCAGGGCTAGGCTCATAAGGGAGGTGCAATTCCCAGAATGGATAACGAACATTGTTGTAGTGCCTAAAAAAGAATGGGAAGGTTAGAGTCTGCATTAATTTCACAAACTTAAATAAGGCCTGTCCCAATGATAGTTTTCCAATGCCAAGGATAAACTAGTTGGTGGATGTAACTTCCGGTCACGAGAGGTTGTCCTTCATGGACGACTACTTTATGTACAATCAGATACAACTCAGTCCAGTAGATTAGAAGAAGACAACATTCATTACGGAGCAGGGGCTCTATTACTATAGAGTGATACCCTTTGGCCTAAAGAATGCGGGTGCTACCTATCAAAGGTTGGTGACAGAGTTTTTTAGAGACTTGTTGGGCAGAATAGCGGAAGTATATAGACGTCCTGCTAATCAAGAGCAAGAGGAAGGAAGACCATGTCTATGATTTGGAAGAAGTTTTTTCTCAGATAAGGAAACTGGGGATGAAACTCAACCCAGAGAAGTGCAATTCCACATTAACTTCAAGGAAATTCCTGGGTTACCTAATTACGAAGAGAGGGATTGAAACCAACTCAGATCAGATCAGAGCATTATTGGAAATGCCTTCCCCAAGGACCCAAAAGCAAATTCAAAAGCTGATAAGGAGAGTAACTGTCCTAAACCGTTTTATTGCCAGATCTTCTAATAAATGCAGACCCTTGAACTAGATATTGTGGAAAAATTCCAAGTTTGAATGGACAGAAGAGTGTGATTGAGCCTTATCGAAATTCAAGAGATACCTCGATAAACCCCCCATACTCTCAAAGCCAGAAGTAAGAGAAGAGTTGGGATTGTACTTAGCTACGTCGGAGCATGCACTTAGCTTAGTCTTAGTTAGGACCGGGGTAGCCGTAGAATAGCCCATATATTTTCTAAGCAAAACTTTTACAGATGCAGAAATTCGTTACTCAAGGCTCAAGAAAATGGGATTGGCCCTACTTTATACGACATTATGTCTACGACCGTACTTTCAGGCACATCGGGTGCAGGTCATCACGAAGTTTTCTCTAAAGTTTGTATTGGGAAAAGTGGAAGGATCAAGAGGAATGGCTAAATGGGTTGTATAGTTGGCAGAGTTTGGGCTTGAATTCAAACCCAGAGTCTCGTTGAAAGGCAAAGTAGTAACTGATTTCTTAGCAGATTTTCCAGTGGAAGAGAAGGCAGATCTACTAGTAGAGTAGTTAGAACAAGTGGACGGTGAACATGAGTTGCAGGGTGGTTCAGGATAGAAGGCCTATGTGGATAGGTCATCCAACTTTGAAGGGGTAAGAGTCGAAGTAATACTGATTACCCTAGATGGGTTAAGATAGAAAATGTGGTTAGATTAGGGTTCAAGGTGTTGAACAACGAGGCGAAATACAAGGTAATGCTACTCGGCCTCGAATCTTTAACAGGTCTGGGGGTATCTGAGGCTACAATCTATAGTGACTTGTAGTTAGTAGTAAATCACATTAATGAGATGTTTAAAGCTCGAGATCCTAGGATGCAGCTCTACCTAGAGAAGATTAGATCCATTATGCATCGAGCGGAAGAAGTAAAAGTAGAGCATATACCCTGAACAAATAATAGGCAGGCAGATGCTCTAGCCTACATCTCTTCGATGCTAGCTGGACAAGATATGAGGGAATTACCGTTAGGCTATCAGGAGTGTCCAGATATAGACAAGCCCGAGTTGGCCAGTATGGTAGCAGTCATAAGGGAACAAGGGTCGATGAACCCAATCCTAGCCTTCCTACAATAGGGGGGAGTTACCTAGTGATCCAAAAGAGGCCAAACGGGTCAGGAGCCGAGTAGAGAGGTATGCTATCCTTCATGGGGTTCTGTACATGAAGTCTGTGGGAGGGCCACTCTTGTATTACTTACCCCTGAAAGAAGCAAAAGAGGTGTTAAGTGAAATCTACAGGGGAGACCGCGGAAACCATTCAGAGGGACGGTTTTGGCACATAAAGTACTTTCTCAAGGCTATTTCTGGCCCTATTTGCAGAATGATGCAACACTCCATGTCAAGCACTATGACAGCTGCCAAAGACATGGGAAGAATATTTGACAGCCAACAGTATAGCTCAACTCCCTTGTCAGCCCATGGCTCTTTGCGTAGTGGGAGATCGATTTAGTGGGCCCGTTGCCTAAGGTATTCTGAACTTCTTCTAAATCTCACCCCATCTTGTGTATGCACGTTTGACAGTCCATTAAAGATTTCAATGAGTATTGTAGGGACAATATTTTCCATATCTCAAAGTTGTCTGGCCACATCTAAAAAGAAACATAGTAACAATTCCTTTATCCTGAACGATACCAGGTAAAACTTTATCAACACTACCAAACATAAGGTGAAGTTTTAGGTTTTCCTTTGTGATTCTGTCCCAAGGATTCTCACGTATGGGTGTGCAATGATCTTCAAGAAGAATAGCCATATTCAAGTACTTGTTTTCAATAAAGCTTTTTATTTTCTTTTCCTTTATCCCCAATCCTTTTGCAAGATCTTTTGTAAACCAGTTTCACAGTGACGGTATGATTATCAGTCCTGATGTGAATATCCTAATGAGGCTACAAAAATCTTTATGTGTTGGGCATAGTGTGACTGACCCAAAGTGAAACACGTGATACGTAGGATCCCAAAAAGTCGTCGCAACTCGTAAAAGGTTCCTATCACCATTCAATGTTCTAAGAGATAATGCTCTTTGAAGTCCATATACACCAAAGTTGTATTTTTCTACGACAGTGAAAAAGTCGAAGGCCCGATATGTGATGCCCCCCGACAAACTAACACAAAGCCCCATGTCAGATCTCAAGGCACTAGGTGGCACTTTAAAATTTCGACATGGTTTCCTCTGTTTATGTTAGTATTCCAAAGCATTCAACACGTTCCACCTAATAAATAAAATTCATAATATCCTGCATATATATATATATATATATATATATAATATAATAATAGCGGAAGCATATATACATCTAATAACGTACGATAGATCAGAATGCAAAAGGATAAACAAAATGCATGATTATACAAATATTTCTCACTCTAGCAAAAGTCTTAACACTTAATACAATACCCATAATACTACCTGAAAGAACTAACACCATTAGGGGGTATAGCCCCAATACTCACCAGGTAACACTCTGGTCATCTATCTAACTTACCAGATAGTCCCTACTTGTGTTCTACACTTGTCTCGTCAAGCTCTGGATTTGAAACTAAAAAATGGATAACGAAATGGTGAGTAATAATTCTTACCCAATAGGAAAACAAATAATTTTTACCAATAACTTCTCTTAACATGAATGAATAAACATACTGAATCATTTTAACATATGCAAAGTTTTACAGAAGAAATTACGATTAACTGGTATATAAGTTAGGGATTAGCAACTAAATATTTTCTTTTTATACAAATCTAATTGATCAAATGGAAACATTAAACATGGATTTCATTTTATATATCAAAATAAGGCAACATATACATAATACACAATGGTGGAGTAGTAGAATTAGAGAGTTGAGATTCACGACTGGATCGCTCCCAGTTGGGACATGATGTTTCGTAATAAAGTATTAGTTCCTGATTTGTGGCTGGTCGTTCTTTACCATACTTGTGGGACCATTTATCTAGCTTAGGCTGACCGTTTGACGTGACCGAAAGTAATTGATCTTTTTTTTATGTGTTAAAACGTTCGACTACTATAAATTGTTAATGATTACTAACTAATCATTTTCGTCTATGCTTATCAGGCGTGTAAGTGATTCCCAAATATACAATCCCATTCGTATATAACAATCTTTACATTACAAGTTCACTGGTAAATATAGAGAGGAATAAACCCAAATTTTAATTGTGATTCCACTCTCATACGCGTCCCATACCACGTATGAGTTTGTTTGTCCTTACTGTATATCCCAAGATAGTATATCACTCCAAATGATATGACAAACTATCTCTTCAAGTATTCGTAAGCTCTTTAACAGTTCACAAAATAATTATATATATATATATATCATTTCTTTTTTTGAAAATAAATAAGAAATTAACATTTAAGAGTTGAGAATAGATATACAGTTTCCTACCATACAACTGTAGCCACGTGACCTAAAATAAATAACAGAACAGAAACATAAACTGTACCTCGCACTTAAGAAAGTAAATAAATATGCAACCAATATCATTATCCTTAGATATCCGTTCACCAACCTACACACAACATTATAATGTAAAATACAGACATTACCTCTCGAGTGTAATTCTTACATTTTATCGTTTCATCCCCTTTGCCCTTTTTTCGATTCTTGTACTTTTTACATTTTCAAACATCTCATTCATTTTTCGAATTCATTTACTTAAATATTCATTAGTCGATATCAATTTTTTTCATACTTTAAAATTCATTTTTATCATTTAAATTGAAACTTTACAAAACTTATATCAAAATGGGGTCTGAGCATTATACAAAATCCAACTGGTGGAAATAACCCGATGAAATATTCGTATAATTTGTTATCAAATACAATTAAACACATAAAAAATGAATGTTCGGGGTGTGAATTTGAAATAAAAAAAAGAATTCAACATTTTTTAAGCCTATTACAAATTTTTGATAAAAATCCTAAATGTAATTTTCATAATCTACGGTTACCAATAGAAATTAAGTATTTACTAATTTCTGTGCGATAGGATTGAAGCGCATACACGAAAATCGAGATGATCGATGTAAAAATCGAGGTGAATTGGATATCAAGGCAGTTGATTTTTAAATCTGACCCGATGATTTTGAAGATCTTAATACCATCGTCCTTTCCCCTTTCTACGACGGAAGACAGTTTAACTTCAAAATAGATGAAATTTGAGGTTTAAAAATCGAAACCCCCGTATCACATACAACTAATTTTCGATGAAATGGGATGAAAGATAAGAGGAAACAAAAATAAATTGAGTGGATTTTATAGAGGTTGATGTCGCGAATGTTTTTCCCTTCTACGTCGAAAGTCGACGATAACCCGTTTGTAGTGAATCTAAGGTTGAAAGTCGAGACAAATCTAAATTTTTTTCATTAAAACCTTACGGATGGTTTTGGACGATTTTAAATGATGATGAATAGTGATTTCTTTTTAAAAAATTATTTATATAAGTTTTGGGATAAAATCGATATTTTATATTTTGTTTTATTTGATAATAACTTGACCGTCCGGACACCAAAAGTGACGAATGAATACTCTATTTTATATAATTTTTCATTATAGATCTAATGGTGTAGTTAGATTCTAAAAAAAATTTCTCTAACAAAAGTTCACTTTTTCGACCCGATGGGACCTTAAAATTGATGTCATTTCCATTTTTTTTTACAATAATTCGACTTTCTATGCTCCAAAAATGACAGGTAAATAGTCTATTTTTTATAATTTTTCGTTACGGACCCAATGGCGTAATCAAATTTTAAAAAATCTTACTCTAAAAGTCATAATTTTTGCCTAGTTCGACTCGAAAATAAAAAATTTTATAACTTTTCTATTCGGACTCACATTTGAGTGTACTTACATGCTAAAATATGTTTTTCAAAAATTTTGAATCCAATGGTGAGGTCAGATTTTATGAAAAATGATCAAAAAAATCTTACAATTTTATCCTAGGTCCCACTTTCAGAATTTTCTCAAAATTTCACTATTTATTTCCTCAAGATACGAATCAAAAACTTGGGATTTTACATGATAGATGCGGAATCTCATTAAAATTTGAGCCATCTTAAAAAAACTACTCTCTATTAAAAGTGCCATCAATCCGCGGGGTGTGCGGATCCACTTTTGACCCTTGAGGTTTGGGAGTCGTCACCTAGTTATTAAGATTTAGGAACCAAACTGACTCTATGAAAGGCAAACATTACTAATCTATGAAAGAAAAAAGGGTCCGGGGATCACGTTACGGGGTTGGAAGATGTTAGGCACCAACCCCACCCGACCAAAGCCGGTCTCTACTAATTTTCCAAATAAATTACATTGCTAAAAAAAACCTTGGTAAAAACATTAATAAATTATACCTTTCCGAAGACAACTTTATCGTTCCCTCAGATCTGACAGCTCCTTGTTCAGTATTCCTTGCTTCAGTCTGTCTCCGGATCTGATTTCTGATCTCTAAGGCGAGGTACCCCTTCCTTAGATCTGGATTCTTCGGATTTGTTTATGGATTTTGGGGGTGTTTTTGAAGGATTTCTAGGTGCTTTTTGAGCTAAAATTGAGGTATGGGTGTTAGGTAAGAAGTTGGGACTCAAAAACTAGGGTTTATGGGAGGATAGGGGGACTTTTTAACCTACTTCTCTTAGGATTTTTTATTTTATACGAAAATAGGGTGTGAGGACCTCTATTTATAGATTTTTTTAAGGGTTGATTTAGATAGAATTAGTGTTTGATTATAAATTTTTTAGTTAGAGTTGTATTTTAGTTAGAATTGTTTTATGTAGAGTTGTATTTTAATTAGAATTATTTTAGGTAGAGTTGTATTTTAGTTAGAACTCTATTAAATAGAGTTATTATTTAATTAGAACTCTATTAGGATTTTGACTTTTGGTCTTATTTGATTGACTTTAAGATTTTGACTTTAGTCTTAATTGATTGACTTTAATATCTTGACTTTAGTCTTACTTAATTGACTTTAATTTTGACCTTAGTCTTATTTAATTGACTTTAATATCTTGACTTTAGTCTTGTTTGGTTGACTTTGATTTTTTGGAGGACCCCCCATCTATTATATCTTTAATTCTTTAGACCCCCAAATGGAGGGGTCCTTAAAGAAGTATCTTGCGAACCCTTAATAATTTTTTTTGAGAGCCTGATTTATCGATTTCTTTGGTTCAAAATTTTAAATTAATTTCATTAATGTTTCACTTTAATTATTTAATATTTTATTTATTAATTTCGAAATTTTTAATTATAAAAATTGTGAAATTACCGTTTTGCCCCCGGAGAGGACTTTTCGCGTTTTAAGTCGATTTTTTATGTTCCAGGATGTTTTAGAATCAATTTTTCGTAAGAAATTCAATAGAAATATTGGTTTGTGTCATTTATGAAGTTTTTAAATTCTGTTAAAATTGGCGAAATGATTTATTTAGTTTCGATTAGTTGTTTTATGTGTTTGAAATGAGTTGTCCTAATCGTAACGTAGGGTCTAGGGTTGTTTTGATGTTATGATTATTTTGGTAATTTGATCATTTTTTAGTAATTTTTATCGTGAAACTTCTTTTTATCTGCAAGATGATGATTTCTAAGCTTTTTGGGTTATAGTTTCCTAGCGTAGCGTGAATTCTACCATTTTGTCAGTTCGAGATACCTTATCCAGATTTCTGAAACATATCTGGTAACAAAATAAAGTAATGAAAATAACATCCATCATTGGGAATCATTACGATCGGGTTGACGAGTTGATTAATCAGGCGGATGCAAAAATGAGGTGTCTACAGATGCCCCTCTTTGGCAGAGGGTTGAAGCAAACTAGATAGCAAATCTATTTTGGTAGATAGTGCGATATCTGAATGCCAAAGCTAGTGACAGTTTATTTTGCAGCCTGATTTAGCAATTCGTCGAGGTGTTCGGATCCTTAAGGGTAAAACTCTCCCCAAACTAAAAAATTGTCAGGTCTTTGAGCACAAACTCTCACTGACGGAGTCAGATTCTTGAATTTTAGAAAATTCTCCTTGACTGATGTAGCAACTGTGCAAGTGTCTGATTTAAAATCTAAGAGTTTAAGTTGGAACTGAGTAAAATCTGAGCATAATTTGAATATAAATTGAGCATAATTCCGAGAAAATCCTCGGCGGCATCTGAGCATAATTCCGAGAAAACCCTCGGTGGCATCTGAGTATAGTTCCGAAAAAACTCTCGGCGGTAACTGAGCATAATTCTGAGAAAATCCTCGACTACATCTGAGCATAATTCCAAGAAAACCCTTGGCGGTATCTGAGCATAGTTCCGAGAAAATCCTCGGCGGCATCTGAGTATACTTCCGAGAAAATCCTTGGCGGCATCTGAGCATAATTCCAAGAGAACCCTCAGCGGTAACTGAGCATAGTTTCGAGAAAACCCTCGGTGGCACCTGAGCATAATTCCAAGAAAACCCTTGGCGGTATCTGAGCATAGTTCCGAGAAAACCCTTGGCGGCATCTGAACATAATTCTAAGAAAACCCTTGGCGGCATCTGAGCATAGTTCTTAGAAAACCCTCGGCGGCATCTGAGCATAGTTCCGAGAAAACCCTTAGTAGAATCTGAACAAAATTCCAAGAAAACCCTCGGTAGCATCTGAGTATAATTCCGAAAAAACTCTCGACGGTAATTGAGCATAATTCCGAGAAAATCCTCGATTACATCTGAGCATAATTCCAAGAAAACCCTTGGCGGTATCTGAGCATAGTTCCGAGAAAATCCTCAACGGCATCTGAGCATACTTCCGAGAAAACCCTTGGCGGCATCTGAGCATAATTCCAAGAGAACCTTCGGCGGTAACTGAGCATAGTTTCGAGAAAACCCTCGGCGGCACCTGAGCATAATTCCAAGAAAACCCTTGGCGGTATCTGAGCATAGTTTCGAGAAAACCCTCGGCGGCATCTGAGCATAATTCCGAGACAACCCTAGGCAGCATCTGAGCATAGTTTCGAAAAAAACCCTCGGCGGTAACTGAGCATAGTTCCGAGAAAACCCTCGGCGGTAACTGGCTGAGTAAAACTGAAACTAAAGGAATAAATCTGGGAAAGAACGATTGAAAATGAATCCTGAAAAGAGGGGTTGGATCTGGAAAGGAATAGGTCTGAGACAGAATGAATGCCTTATCTCCTATGTGAGATCCAAAATGCTTTTGTTTGAACCTCGAGGTTTTATCCAAAAGTTTTATGAATTTAAAACCCGAGTTTTTATTTCTTTTAAACCTCAAAAGTTTTTCGAAAAACTGTTATCAAGAGGGTAACCTTATGTTTGGGGTTCTCATTATCTTTTAGGATTAACATTGCTCAAAAACAAATTGCCCCTGGTTTGACAATGAACATGGCATTGAAGATAATTGAACACATCATGCAAAAATTAAAAAAATGCCCCTAGTATAAGGGGGAAAAGTTATATTAAAGAAGAAAGAAAATGCCCCTTGTATGAAAGTTTGAAATATTTGATTACCACAAGCGCAATAAAGACTCAACTTTTAATTTTGATTAATTTTATTGAAAGTTTTGAGTCAGGCTCAAGGGAACAAAATTATTTCATTTCGAGACTCATCATAGAATTCACCCTTATCTCCCTTGGTTCATTTGGGAAAGTAAGAATTTTCAGATCGATCGTAGACAAGATACTTGTGGCTTCTGAGTCTATGCTTGGTTTAAACTAAGTATTGAACTTGATTATTTAGACTTCTGATGTTTCAGCTCGGACGTCTCTCAGCTTGGGATTTTCTTCTGTTTTTCTTTGTTGCTCTAACTTTTGCCTAGATCGCCTTTTCAGGTTTTCAATCTATCGAGCTTGCTCTAGCTTTTGCTTAGATAGCCTTTTCAGGTTTTCGATCTAGTGAGCTTTTCTTTTTTTTTTCTTGGCTCTGATTGTTGCCAAAGTTGTCCTTTAAGATTTTCAACCTTGCGAGTTTGCCTTAATTTTTGCCTAAATTGCCCTTTTCGGGTTTTCAACTTAGCAAGCTTCATCATTTTTTTATCTTTTTCTTCTCCTCTGAACTTCTAGAGTTACTGTCTGATCATGCTTTGCTATCTTCTTTGACTTTTTGCACGGTACTTAGGAGGACTTTTATAGGTAAGCTTAGGACTGGATATAAAAAAGAAAGGAATTTTGAGGCTCAAAAATCCAAATGCCCCTTGTGTAGCATTTCCTTTTAAATTATTTTTCTTGAATTTTCTTCCCCATTTTGGATGATATTTCTTTTTCTTTTGAATTTTTTTTTATAGATTTTTTTCTTTGTCGGGAAATCTATTCTTTTATTTTGATGTGGTCGGGCCTGAAGTAACTTCTCAGGTTGCCTACGCACCCCAGATTTTTGGGATCAGACCAAAACGTAGTTCAAATCCTCCCTCCCCTAGGTTAGGTGATCGGGCTGAGAAAGAAAAAGGCATAATTTTTCTTTTTGAAAAGACTGCAAAGAGGTTGAGAAAGGATATGTTGAACTAGGTAACTGGGTAATATAAGGATTGATTCGGTCAAAGATGGCTTCCTTAAATGTAGTACCGTTTGATTTGGTCAAGGTTGGTTGGTTCTGGTACTTCGATTCCATCATGATCTTGAAACCTGACAGCTTTTCCTAGTACTATTTCTTGACGATGAACGGACCTCCTCAATTTGGTTTGAACTTCCCTCTAGGGTCAAAAATAGGTGCCCGATTCTCTTTGAGTACTAAATCCCCGACTTGTAAGTGACGGGCCTTGATCTTTTTGTAAAACGCACGGGCGACTCTTCTTTGATAAAGTTGCACGTGATACAAAGCTCTTAGTCATTTTTCTTCAATCAAATTCAATTCTTCATACCGTTGGCTAACCCAATCCGCTTCTGACAACTGATTTTCTAATAAGACCCTGAGAGATGGAATTTCCATTTCAACTAGCAAGACTGCTTCCAAGCCATACACTAAGGAGTAGTGAGTAGCTCTAGTGGAGGATCGAATTGAAGTTCGATATGCCCATAATGCAAATGACAGTTTTTCTGATTAATCTCGATGTGATTGACACATTTTCCTGATGATAGTTTTGAGATTCTTATTAGCTGCTTCAACTGCTCCATTAGTCTGAGGGCGGTAAGGAGATGATTTGTGGTGGGAGATTTTGAACTTTGAACACAATTTGATAACCTCAGCTTTGAAGTGTGACCCGTTATCAGATATCAACTCCGAAGGTACCCGTATCGACTGATGATGTTCGTTTGAATAAACTTTGCAACTCGAGACATAGTGAGGACAGCATAAGAGGCAGCTTCAACCCATTTGGTAAAATAATCGATGGCAACTAGAATGTATTCATGCCCGTTTGATGCCTTAGGCGATATTTTACCAATAATGTCAATTTCTCAAACTGAGAATGACAATGGTGAAGTCATACCCACTAATTGAGATGGTGGCACATGTATAAGGTTCGCATGTATTTGGTACTTATGACAGGTTTTGACCATGTGATGACAATCTGTTTCCATCGTGGGCCAATAGTATCCTTATCTCATAATTTTCTTAACTAACATTTTCCCACTCATGTGAGGGCCACATTCTCCTGAATGTAGTTCAACCATTATCTGTTCAGCTTGATCTTCATCAACACACGACAAATGAATCCCATCATAAGACCTTTTGTATAAACTTCCTGCGCACAGGATGAATTGAGATACTAATCTTAGTAGGGTTTGTCGTTCCTTCTTCGATGCTCCTTCCGGGAATTCTTGTTTTTCCAACACTTTCTTTATATCTGTGTACCATGGCTTTCCATCGGGTAGTCGAGTAGGAATGTTGATCTGATGGTAGTATGCGGGTTTGTCTTTGACTTCAATAGTGATCGACCTCAATTCCATGCCAGGGGGTAAATGGATCATTGAAGATAAAGTTGCTAAGGAGTCAGCAAATCTGTTATCCTCCCTTGACAAGTGTTGGAACAGGATAGCTTTAAACTTACTGACTAAGTTTAACAAATACTCATGATAATATTTCAATTTTTCATCCCTAGTCTTCTATTCTTCCAATGACTGATGTATGACCAAGGCTGAATCCCCAAAAACTTCAATTTCTGTAATGCCCAGGTTCAAAGCAGCTTCGAACCCCACGATGCACGCCTCATATTCAGCCGTGTTATTAGTATTCGAAAAGGCTAATTTAATAGCGATAGGAATGTGGCATCCTTCCGGAGAAAACAGAACTGCCCCTATTCCATACCCATTTTGATTGGCGGCTCCATCAAAGTACAACTGCCATGTTTGGTTCTGCAGTTCTTCTTTAATGTGCAAGATGTTCTCATCTAGGAATTGATCAACAGGCCTTATTCCTTCTACTACAGGGTGATCTGCCAAGTATTCTGCTACAGCTTTCCCTTTGATAGACTTCTGTGTAACATGCGTGATGTCAAACTCTGATAGCAACAATAATCATCGCACGGTTCTCCTTATCAACGCCGGCTTCTTGAAAAGATACTTAAGAGGATCCATCCGAGATAACAGGATAATTGAATGAGACAGCATATAGTGCCGGAGTCTCTGAGTAGCCCATACCAGTGCTAAGCAAGTTTTTTTGAGAGCCGAATATTTTCGTTCATATTCTAACATCTTTTTACTGATGTAGTATATAACCCTCTCTTTGCGAGTATCTTTGTCATATTGTGCAAGCATGCATCCCATAGCTTCTTCTGTGACTGACAGATAAAGAAGCAGTGGTTCACCCGGTGTAGGTAGGACCAAAATAGGTGGGTTTAAGAGATACTCCTTGACTTGGTCAAAAGCCTTTTGACATTGCTCATTCCAAATTGTTGGTTCATTCTTCTTGAGAAGCTTGAAAATATATTCACAGACGTTGGTGAGTTGAGCAATGAATCTGCTAACATACTGGATTCTGCCTAAAAAACCTCGAATCTGCTTTTTAGTCTCAGGTGGCGGCATCTCTTGGATAGCTTTAATCTTCATAGGGTCTACTTCGATCCCTTTCTGACTGACCACAAATCCCAATAGTTTTCCAGAAGTTATTCCAAATACACATTTCTATGGGTTGAGGTGGAGTTGGTACTTTTGAATCCTTGTGAGAAACTTTTCTAACGCAGTAACATGCCCCAGTCGTTCCTTAGATTTGACTATCATATCATCTACATAGACTTCGACTTCCTTGTGTATCATGTCATGTAGTAAAGTCGTGGCTGCTCTTTGATAGGTGGCTCCAGCGTTCTTCAAACCAAAAGGCATGACCTTGTAACAGAAGGTTCCCCACTGTGTTATGAACGACGTTTTTTGCATATCTCGAGGATCCATTTTTATCTGATTGTACCCCGAAAAACCATCCATGAAGGACAACAAAGCGTGTCCTGCTGTACTGTCCACTAGAACATCTATGTGTGGTAAATGGAAACTATCATTTGGGCTTGCTTTGTTTAGGTCTCTGAAATCCATACACATTCTAACTTTTCCATCATTTTTCGGCACTGGGACGACATTAGCAATCCACTAAGGGTATCTTACTACTTCCAAAAATCCAGCGTTAATCTGCTTCGTAACTTCTTCTTTAATTTTCAGAGTCCATTCTGGCTTCATACGTCGAAGTTTCTGTTTGATTGGTCGAGCATCAGGATATAACGGAATCCGATGTTGAACAATATCTGTGCTTACCCCCGGCATATCCTCGTAAGACCACGCGAACACCTCTTTGAACTTTCTGAGCAAATCTATTATTCCTTTGCGTTCATCGGGAGATAAAGTGACCCATATCCGAATTTCTTGAGGACTTTCTTTTGTTCCGAGGTTGATAACCTCTACTTCCTCTATTAGAGGTTGAGCCCGACGTTCCTCTTCTTGTTCAAGTAATTTGATTATTTCAGGGGGAGGTTCTTCGTCAGAAGATTCTCCCTCCGAAGCCAGATTATTAGTCAAATTATTATTGCACTCAGGGTAATCAAAAATTTCTTTCATTTCATTAAAAAGAGATGGGGTAACAGGACTCATTACAGACTTGACAGACTCACTTGACTCAACAGGAAAAACAAACTCACTAGAAATAACAAACTCAGCAGAAACAACTAACTTACTCGACTCAACAGAAGTAAAGGACTCAACTGGCATGTCAGACTGAACAGGACTAATGGGACTGACGGACACAGCCTTAACATGCAACACAGGACTAATTACATGATAATTTGAGAGACACCCAACAGCGAGTTTGATTACTGACTGAGGATTTTGGATCCCTTTCTCAACTGACAATACTAAGACACTATGATCTTCAATGAATAGCTGATCAATGTTGTGGGAGTCCAGATCGAACTGCCAGTCTTCAACTTTCTTCTCTTTAACTTCTGTGCTTGCTTCCTTTTCAGGCCATTCCATGCCAAAGAAGATTTCAAACCCCGGCAGACGAGTACCTGTAATGTGATCAATGAACGGCTCTGGGAACCCACAGTAACGGAAATCTTCTCCCTCTTTCACAAAACAACCATTGAGGGTCTTTCGATAGGGTTTCATTTTAATGAGATCCGTGGTGCGCCTTTGCCTTTTTGCAATGGCCTTGTCCCGTTTTGTCTTCCAGTATTGGGCCCAATCTTCCTTAGTAGGCTTATATCCTAGTTAGAATGTGCCGATGACCTCTTTAATCACTGGTGCCTCTTTAATACCTTGCTGCTTGCGACCTAAGCCCATACTAGGAAAAAATCTCATTTTCTTGAATATATTGGCCATGTAGCAATTAGAGGTATTTTCCATTGGAAAATATTCTTTCATGGCTTGATCCCATTGGACTGAGCATATCTTTTCAAACTCGAATCCACTGAGCTTTACTCCCTGTTATTTTGGTTGAATCTCAAGCAACGGCTTATCCTTAGCTTCAGTACTGTTTATAATCCCTACAATTTCAGGATCTCCATGGAGAGTAATCACTAGCCCATCCTTGATAAATTTGACCTTCTGGTGCAGCGTGGAAGGGATAGCTTTGATCTGGTGTAACCATGGCTTCCCTAACAGTAAATTGAAAGAGGACTGGATATCAATGACCTGAAATTCCACAGAAAATTCAGCTATGCCTGTGGACAATCGAAGGTGCAAAATTCCCAGTACATCCCTCTTGGTGTTATCATAGGTCCTAACACCTTGATTAGTGGGCTTGAGATCTTCAGCCTTAAGCCTGAGATAAATAGTAGTTTTCAGCGGGCAAACGTTCAGTGCACTCTAGTTATCGATCAAAACCAGAGGTACCCTCATCTCGTTACAGTCAACTGTAATGTGCAACGGCTTAGTGTAGCTTGCCCCTTCTTTTGGGAGATCTGAGTCCGAGAAGGATAGGATATTTTTCATGTAAGTTGCCCCTACTATACTAGCCAGTTGATCTGGAGAAGTATCAAGGGAGACTTGGGCGGTGTTTAGTGCTTTGAGAACAACCTCCCTATGAGCAGTGGAAGCCATGAGTAAACCCTATACTGAGATATTGGCCCCTGATTTTTTCAACTGCTTGATCACGGAGTTATCTTCTTTGATGCTTTCCTTAGTGGGATCTTCTCCTTCTTTTCTTGCTAGGACTGCAGGATTATCAACACAGAGTTTTTGTGGCTTAAACACTCTTCCCCCTCGAGTCATATGTCTAACTTCATCACAGGAGAGAGGAAGGGCTCATCTTCTTCAGTCAACAAGTATGGATCTTCATCTATCAAAGGTACAAGACTTTTCAGGTTCATCTGAGCCAACAGGTAACTAGTGAATACGGGACTATTGTAGTGAAGCGGGGATAAACAGTACGTATCATCCGAGGTTAAATCAAATGGTTCATAGTTTGTGGTGAAAACCTCATCAGTGAAGGCTATCCCGGCAAGGGGGTAACTAGGCGGTTTAACTTGGATTGGATGGATGAGAGAAACAGGGTCGAATAGTAATGGGGTATGAAAAACCATGTTCAGGGTTGGTGGAGGTTGATAAGTAGGTAGTGGATTAGTGGTAACATTTGGTGGGTTAGGGATTGTGACCTTTTTGTTGTCAATTAGGTTTTGAATGGCATGGCGCAAGGTGATACATCGATCCGTGTGATGGCCAGGGTTTTGATGGAACTCGCAAAACAAGTTAACATTGTGTCTAGCTAGCAAGGGATTAGGTAAAGGTCGGGGCTGGATAGGACTAATAAGCCCTTTTTTCATCAATTTGTGAAGCGTTATGTGAGACTCATCCCTAGATTGGTAAACTGACGCGGAGTTCGAGGTTGACTTTGGTGAACCTGGTTATTAGCCCGGGCTGGGGGTTGAGCTGGGGTAGCTGACGTGTTAGCTATGTAGACGTGGTTGGTACTATGTTTGGGAACATATGGTTTCTTAGATTTGTTATCTGAGGGGTTAGAAAGAACCCCAGAGGCAAATGCATCCTCGAGTTGACTTCCAGCTTGTAGTAGGGACTCAAAAGTAGGGAGATATTGGGCCACTAGGTGCTGAGCATATCCTTGTGAAAGGTTCTTTAGGATAATCGCTACTTGTTCCTTCTTCGAAGGTCTATCCCACATTTGAGTAGCCTTGGCCCTCCAACGACCAATGAAATCACTGAATGTCTCCCCATTTTTCTGTTTAGTTGCTTCAAAATCCCTTCTTGAAGTCTCAGTCTCGGTACTGTACTTATACTGATGCTAGAAGGCCTTTGACATGTTCTCCCATGTACCCATAGTAACTGGATCTTGAGACATTAGCCAACGTAATGTTGATCCTAATAAAGTTCTTTAGAACAATAATGTCATCTGTTCGTCGCTGAGCCCCATAGTGCGTATGTTGGTAACATACACCTTAAGATGTGTTTTCGCATACCCGGTCCCACTGAACTTGTCCATTTCAGGCATCACAAACTTCTCTGGCAAATGGATTCTAGGGATGCGGTTCAGACCTTCAATGCATGCTGCAATTTCATCAATACCCTTTATACTTTTCATACCTGACTCCAATTGAGACATTCTGTTAGATAATGTTGAATTTTCATCAACATATTCTTCGTCTCCGTCTAGTTTGAAGACTTCACGTGGACATTTCTCTTCAATCTTTTTTCCCTTTGGGTCATCTAGAGGATTTCCCGTCAATTCCGAGGTTTGTTCTAACACTTCCATTTTGCCTTTTATACTATTGATATCATTGGCAAAGGCTGCCAAGATCTTATGGATCTCTGTGAGCTCAAATTCTGATGCCATTTCTACTTGTTAACTTGGTACTGTGGCTCGTTCTAACTGACTGGACTTACGACTCCAACTAGGAGGTGGACGCTTGAGTTTGGGCGCAATGATAATCCTATATGACCCCATAAAAGGTAGATTTAGTCAATTTCAGTATTACCCCCTTGATAACATTTTAAAGAATCATTTTATTGAGATTTGTGCACCAATCCATTAATTAATCCATTCACACAATGAGTATTCGAAAAGGAAATAAATATTTATTAAAAAAGAAAGATAGTTTTATTGAAAATGATTGACAAACAATATGTTCTTATTAAAATATCTTTCAACAAATTTGACTTGAACTATTTTTACATGGACACTTAGTTTTGTCTTGACGGTCATCAGGATTGCTGTCAGGCTTGACCCTCTTGGCTCTAACAACTGGCTCTTTGAATTCTGCTGGTCCATCTAGATACCTTAAGGTGCGCTTGTTCCAAGCTTTCTCAATAAGGTGTACTAACTTTTCAGTCAAAGGCTCGGGGGGAAAGAAAGCTTTGTGCTGAGGTAAAGATAACTCTATAGGTACGTCGTACTGTTCTGGGATCAGATTAGGATAGTAAAAAGACGTTTCTTCTAAACCAATCAGACGAACATAGTAAGATCCTTTGGTTCCTAGGACAGGGGATCAGTCATCCACCAAGGACACCTAAAACTGATATGACAGGCAAGGCGAGAGTCTAACCATTTGCTCCAAGCTTTGACTGAGTTGTGACGTACTAACATGTTTCTCTTGGAAAAGTGTTTTGGCCCATATTCGAGATTTGAGGAAACATCTACGATTTTGAGACGATCACAAAGTCACATACAGAGTAAGTAGGGGCTTCCTTTGAAGGTTTCCCGCTTACCATTTTTTATGGCATCTAAACCTGAGAAAGTTTCAGCTAGGATGAGAGGTACCGGGTTAGCTTTCCTTGAGAGTTGAGAGGCTATATCTATGAAGGACTCAGGGATAGTTTGGCCATCACTATTGGAGATCAGTATGTATTGGGCTAAGATTCCTAGGCATAATCGATAGTCTCTAGTGACTCGCCAGGCTTCAGGTTTTACATTGATAGGATGACTGCGGGAGTGATACGGG
Organism: Akebia trifoliata; assembly: GCF_017979445.1. Lineage (NCBI taxonomy): Eukaryota > Viridiplantae > Streptophyta > Magnoliopsida > Ranunculales > Lardizabalaceae > Akebia > Akebia trifoliata. The sequence continues at coordinate 10,140,225 of NC_141386.1, read as the reverse complement.
CCCAATAAAGGTACTAAATCCAATCTCCCGTCATGAACCAAGGCCTTGGCTTCTTCCTTGGAAATGTTCAGTCCTATGGCGAGGTCACCAGAATATCCGGTCTTCAATGAGGGCCTGACTAGAGGTCCCGAAGTGGATATCCTCATGATGCTACAATAATTCTCGTGAATAGGGCACAAATGCATATACCCCATATGGAATATGTGAAGATAGGAGTTCCATCGCTTAGCCATAGCATGTAAGAGGTTCCAGTTTGTCTCAAATTCATTGAAGTAGAGAGCACTCCTGAACATGAATCTCCCAAAATTGATCTTCTCTACAGGGTGCATTCCTATGACTGTTGTTTTGACTAACTGATCGATTGGGTTATCGCCTGTGACTAGCATCCTGGTTCGACACAAAAGGGTATTTTAGTACTCTTCCAAGGTCCATGTAAAAGATCAATTTTTTTCTTTTGGAAAATCTTGTTCTTATAGAAAATCTTTTTCTGGAAAACGTTTTTTCTAGAGAATAATACTTTTTCTGGAAAACACTTCTTTTGGAAAACATTCTTTTCTGAAAGATATTTTCATTTTCTTCTTTGAAAATTCGATTTCCATTTTGATTTAAATGGCTCGGTCCATCATGATTGTTGGATCGAGATGGACTGGGTCATTATTTTAAAAGAATGGATTCTTTATTGGGTCGGTGCATCCATTTTAATTTTCAAAAATAACATTTTTGATCCTTGGGGACAATATACACTCTGATCTCATCATTCACATCATTCACATACATTCATCAATCCAAAGGTTCCATTCAATAAACAACCCGGGAACACCCACGATAAGTTCGAGTCGTGACCTACGGGGAAGGTTTTTAGACTCTAAGCTTACTACGTGCAATGCATTTTTATCTGAACACCATTGCCCAAGCACACCTATATACCTTTCGGTACGTGGTGACTAGGTTTGATATGTCGTATAGGTGATAATCTAAAATCTCAACTCACTTCTCTGAAGCCAAAAACAGCCAGTTTGATCTCCAGTTGAGAGGTGGCGTACAATACTGAGCAAGGGCCCACATAAATACCTCTTGTCTATAATAGACATAGTCTATCCCCCTCGTACAGTAGGGTACAGTGGGGCAAGATCTCGCTTAGGCACTGGTTTTGACCAAGAAGTGCAATTGATATACTTAGATTTATCTTTTACATACCTATGGGTACGAGTCAAGAGTTGTAGCTTTCATAAATGGTTTGGCATACCACGAGGGGACCGACCACGTACTAGTACTACGTTGGCAATCGGGACATGTGACTGTGTGGCTCACAATAGGTCAAAGGATCAGGTCGCTCCAGCCTGGGTGCATCAATATACTTCTCAAAATCACCTGATCAGACGGTATCAATGCCCCAGTTTGATATATCCTAAGGTATGTGACTGGAGTTGTGATTTTCATGAATGACGTCGCATGTCCGAAGAGACTGAGCCAAGCACTAGTGCCACGTTGGATATATAGGACGTGTAAGTGTCCAAAATAGTAAACGTGCATGTGGTGTGTGCAAAGTAGGGTGGGGTGTGCCCGGGGCCTTTTTTAAATAAATGGGCCCATGGGCCAGATCATATCACTACAACATTGATATCACATGAATATTGAATACCAATCCGATCACATTCCATCACATCAACATTATGATCAAACATGTATCTCAAGCAAGATTATGGCATGTTAGATAGGCAATTAACATAAAAACTAATAATATGGTCCAATCGAAGCTATCTTGGGGTGACCTTAACCAAATTGATATTTCTGAGGATATTGAATTAAGATTGAAGTGACAATCGTTGGGATGAGATGTTACGATGATCTTTAAACGAATTGAAAAAGAAAAGAAAATAAAAAAACATTTTAGAAAACAAATTGACTTTTATCAAGCAATAAAAATCATTTTTTTTTTTCATTTTTAAAAAAAACTTAAAAGAACACATTTTTTTTTAACAAAACTAAAAAAATTAAAACAAAACCACCAATATTTGCCATGCCAAATAAATCTTGATGGTGTATTGGCGTGACAAAAAAAGATCTCTTAGTAGCCATATATAAACTGTTGTTAGTAGTTCTTCCCTTCATATATTATATATATACATTTTTTTTTTAAATTTCTGAAACCAGTGAACTTTAAACAACTCGAGGGACAATTGGTTCTACTCTGTCAAGACTGAATGAACCCAAGTTAAATCGTTGAAAAGTCATCGAATTCAATCTGCTTCTTAGTTTCCAATTCAAAATCTTGAATCATTCTACCAATTTCTGACTCATTTTACTAAGAGGGGATTACAAGATCGGAATTAAAACAAAGGAGTAGAAACTTTAATTTTCTCTCTTAAAGGTTTGGGGAATGTTGCATCTGTAAAAATCTTCAAAATCTACCCTTTTCCATTCTTTCTCTATCCTTTTGATCTACAGGTACATCAAATTCCAATTTCACAGAGGGAATTTACAGATAAATTGAACGAGCATGAGGAGCCAATTTAGAGTAGTGGCAGATTCCTTTCATGTCTTGAACCTGCAAGATCTGGCCATTCCCTAAGACTCCCTACCGATCGAATCAGCAACACTTTGTATTTTTGTAACAGCCAAAAGATACATCGACTTCACGAGGAAAACTTCAAGATTGGTTAGGTTCGACGATTCCAAATCTCGCATCTCCAAATTAGATGAGATTAGAAATTATCTCCAAACATTAATGGTCTTAAAACCGATTAGAATGGAAGGTTCGACTGGATCGAAAGAACAGGCCGATTGGGTTCTATTGAAGACACAATGAACGTAACTGAAAACCGTTTAGAATAGAAGGTTCGACTGGATTGAGAGAACAGGCCGATTGGTTTCTGTTGAAAACGCGAAGAACACGGCTGAAAACTAATTAGAATGGAAGGTTCGACTGGATTGAGAGACCAGACCGATCGGTTTCTATTGAAAACGCGAAGAACACGACTGAAAACCGATTAAGAAGAGGGCGCGAGGTCGAAAGCAAGCTCAAACGTCCAAGCTTTAGATCGTTCGAGTTTCGCAAACCAAAAAATACGGGTTTGAAACCCTTGAGGAGTCGATCTCTCTGTTGAGGCCGACAGAACCAATTGGGGAAGAAGATGATGGGTTCTTTCGTTTTTTTTTTATTATTTAAAAAAACTGTTTAAAATGGTTAAAAAAAATAAATAAATAAACAAGTAGAAGGGATTTTCTACTAACCGCACCCCATTGAACATCATTGGGTTTAATAGTTCAAATTGATTTGTACTAGAGCCACACCATCAAAAGCTGCTGCCGGCAGAAACTCAAATTTTTTTTTTTTTTTTTATATATGCTGTCAATGGGCAGCATGTCTTGCCTACTAAAAAAAAAAGAACACCTAAGTAGTAAGCCAAAAAAAAAAAAAAAAACAACTAATAAAGACGAAAAAATTTCTCTCTTTTTTAAAAAAACGTTATCAAACAACGTATCCACCATGTTCTTTAAGAAAAAAAATTCTTTCGTTAGCCAAAAATGGATCGTCATACCCCAAAAGGAAGAATAACCAAAAACAAAATCCCTTTCGTTTCATTATTCCATCCTCAATGATCATTATTCCACCCTCAACAAAAGTATCCGTTGAAATTTGGTATTATTATTTAAAGTCACTCTAAGTGACTCTCGATTGAATTATATAAAAATAATAATATGCCAGATTAACGTACTCAAAATTGAATCGAAATTAATGACTGGACTCACAAATATATCAAAACAACAATAAACGAACAATAAAAAAAACTAACTAAAAATTAAATAGAATGAAATAAAATAAAAACTAGGTTATTGGCAATGTTCCCATACTTGGGGTTTTTCAAGTCTGATCCTCAATGTCCCCAGCGGAGTCGTCACTGAAAGCGCCTTCGATCCGCGGGGTGCGCGGATCCGCTTTTGACTCTTGAAGTTTGGGAGTCGCCACCTAGTTATTAAGGTCTAGGAACCAAACTGACTCTAAGAAAGGTAAACATTACTAATCTTCGAAAGAAAAAAGGGTCCGAGGATCACGTTACGGGGTTGGAAGGTGTTAGGCACCAACCCCGCCCGGCCAAAGTCAGTCTCTACTAATTTTTCAAATAAATTACATTGCTAAAAAAAACCTAGGTAAAACCATTAAGAAATTATACATTTCCGAAGACAACTTTATCGTTCCCTCAGATTTGACAGAGTAACTCCTTGTACAGTATTCCTTGCTTCAGTCTGTGTCTGGATCTGATTTCTGATCTCTGAGGCAAGGTATCCCTTCCTTAGATATGGATTCTTCAGATTTGTTTATGAATTTTGGGGGTATTTTTGAAGGACTTCTAGGTGTTTTTTGAGCTAAAATTGAAGTATGGGTGTTAGGTAAGGAGTTGGGACTCCAAAATTAGGGTTTATGGGAGGATAGGGGGACTTTTTGACCTTCTTCTCTTAGGGTTTTTGATATGATACGAAAATGAGGTGTGAGGACCTCTATTTATAGATTTTTTTAAGGGTTGATTTAGATAGAATTAGTGTTTGATTATAATTCTTTTAGTTAGAGTTGTATTTTAGTTAGAATTATTTTAGGTAGAGTTGTATTTTAATTAGAATTATTTTAGGTAGAGTTGTATTTTAGTTAGAACTCTATTAAATAAAGTTATTATTTAATTGGAACTCTATTAGGATTTTGACTTTTGGTCTTATTTGATTGATTTTAGTCTTAATTGATTGACTTTAATATCTTGACTTTAGTCTTACTTAATTGACTTTAATTTTGACGTTAGTCTTATTTAATTGACTTTAATATCTTGACTTTAGTCTTTCTTGGTTGACTTTGATTTTTTGAAGAATCTCCCCTCTATTATATCTTTAATTCTTTGGACCCCCAAATGGAGGGGTCCTTAAAGAAATATCTTGCGAACCCTCAACAATTTTGCCTGAGAGCCTGATTGATCGATTTCTTTGGTTCAAAATTTTAAATTAATTTCATTAATGTTTCACTTTAATTATTTAATATTTTATTTATTAATTTCGAAATTTTTAATTATAAAAATTGTGAAATTACCATTTTGCCCCCAGAGAGGACTTTTCACGTTTTAAGTCGGTTTTTTATGTTCCAAGATGTTTTAGAATCGATTTTTCGTAGGGAATTCAATGGAAATATTGGTTTGTGTCATTTATGAAGTTTTTTATGTGAAATGATCGTGAACTTTATGAGGGGCATTTTCATAATTTTGTGAAATTCTGTTAAAATTGACGAAATGATTTATTTGATTTCGATTAGTTGTTTTATGTGTTTGAATGAGTTTCCTAATCTTAACGTAGGCTCTAGGGTTGTTTTGATGTTAGGGGTATTTTGGTAATTTGATCATTTTTTAGTGATTTTTATCCTGAAACTTATTTTTGTCTGCAAGATGATGATTTATAAGCTTTTGGGGTTATATTTTCCTAGCGTAGCGTGGTTTCTACCGTTTTGTCAGTTCGAGATACCTCATCCGGATTTCTAAAACATATCTGGTAACAAAATAAAGTAATGGAAATAACATCCATCATTAGGAATCATTGCGATCGGGTTGACGAGTTGATTAATCAGGTGGGTGCAAAAATAGGGTTTCTACATCTATTACATTATGATAAAAGAAAACCAAGGCTTTTTAATTGATTCACCCTTCGACATTTGATTTGAAAAATTAATTTTGATATGACAATCTCGTAATATTGGATTTATTGGATTGAACTGGCCGACATGAAATGTTGGGGCTTTATACCCAATTAAATTGAATTTGGTCCAATTTGACCCAATGGACCTGAATGATTTCATTGGCTTATTTCATTTACTATATCTTAAGTCGATTGGCCTAACCAGTTTATGTGTGATCCTTAAGATCCGTTTACCAATTTGACCAACTGGTTTAAGTAGTATTGTCTAGTGCATCTCATCAGTTAAATCTATTGGGTTAGACCAGTATTGTGAGTCCAACTTGAGTGATGTGGACCGGTCCATCCATTTACCTTTTAGTTGGATTAAAAGAATGCACTTGGGAACACTCATCATCGGTTCGATTCGTGGCTTAATTGGACCACACCTAAGTTTAGATCTCTAGGTTCACTACATGATTGAGATTAGCTAGGACAAAGCTTAGGTCATACTAATATACCTCCTAGTTTTACCTAGTTAGATAGTACTTGGTATTCTAGCTTAATATACCCAAAGGTACTAGACTGAAGTTGTAGCGATCGCATGCGTCACTTGTATCCCGAAGGACCAAGTGGACTATATTCTGACTACGAGATTATCAAGGGATAGAGAATGATGTAAAATTTGATATGCATGCTTGTGAGTATGTACAAAGGGACGAGGTGTGCCTGGGGCATTTTAAAAAAATGATCAACCACATTTTCATAATCCAATCATATCCACATAAGCATCAAGCATTCAATATTCTAGTCTAAAAGTCTACTTAGGTCAAATGTCTACCTTAGGAAAGTCTTTAATTAGGTCAAGTTTGACCCTAAAATTCCCAGTGGAGTCTCCACTAAAAGCGCTTAAAAAAACTCATCCATTATAAAAAATATAGATATATGTAATTGAGTTAGGGGAATTGGGAGTCGCCACCTATTTTAAGCCTATGAACCATAAAATAACTCTAAATGAATCTGGATCTATCCATGATTAAGAGAAAATGGTAAGGAGTCGAATTACGGATTTTGGAAGGTGTTAAGCATCGAACCCACCCGATCGAGATAATCGGTCTCTACTGTAATCTAAGACTATCCTATGGTCAAAGGGTAAGATTAAAGTCAAGCTAAAGTCAAAATTTCCTAATATAGGGTCAAAATTAGGGGTAAATCTAAGTCAAAGTCAATGTCCAAGGGTTTGGACTCAAATATCATCATCAATTTATATTTGGTTGGCCAACAGTCATCATTATGTTATGTTAAATATACCAAAAAATCATACGGCTACCACTTTCCAAATAAAAATAAAAAATATATATTTTCAAATCTTGTTGAAAAATCGTAATTTATAATTGATTTTGCAAAATCCACATTGCACACATTGATAACATTATTGGTCAATTAATTTCAATGCACGTGAAATTGATGAATCAATTCAATGCCCATGAAATAGAAAATTTTAAACTTTCCATGTGCACAAGATTAGTGAATCAACTCATGTAACATAAGAGAAATGTTCTAAGTATGCAAGGAAAATTATTGAATCAATTCATCCATAAAAAGATTAATTTTCGATGCATCGAATAACCTCAAAAATAGTTAGTCGACTCAATGCTTTAAGATTTTCCTTTCGTAAATGAAATATCCCAAAAACCTAATAAGTAAACTAGATGGAAAAATTTTATTAAAAAAAAAAAAATCAATCTTTATCCTAATGTACCGAAAATTAAGAAATTTTCAAATTACATTTATCCAAAAGGCCCTCAAGGATTAGTAAGTTGGCCCAGCCAAGTTCTAAGAAGACATTCTCTAATCGAATCGATCCAAAGGTATAAAAAAAAATAAAAAATTAATGAGTCACTCAATTTTGTTTTAAATTTCTCAATGCATCTTGTTCCCAAAGCCCATGGGTTGACTCGAGTGAATTTTTACACATTCACGAACAAAATTCGCACATAAAATAACAACAATTAAAGAAGAGAAAAAAAAAAAAAAATTTACCTTTCACAAGAGTTTAGTTTCTTGGATCCCTTCAGGACGTTTGAGGTTGGGCCACATTTTAGGGTTACTCTGTGAAGGGTTTACTTTTGGAGTTTCTGTAAATCTCAGATGTATCATTTTGGTTACTTAATATATATATATATACTCTTGGAATAAAATCACGTGTATATATTAGTCCTTTAAAACTGCACTCTGATCATTTTGATATACCAATTTTGAAACAGTTGTCTGTTTTGTTAAGATTTTATTTACCCTTAATATATTATATTTTATCAGAGAATAACATGTCATGCCATGTCCCTATAAGGGGCATGACAGGCATGGCATGCACAGAATGATACATATTTCCATGATCAAGGATTTCAAAAATGCCCATATGAACACACTTTGTAAGTCAAATTCACATGTATTATGTGTTTGTATGTGGATGACTTTGATTTTTTCTAATAATAATTTAAAGATGATTTCAGAATTCAGGGAAGCTATAATTAGCCAATTTGAGATGACAAACTTAAGTCTAATGTCTTATTTTCAAGGTAGTGAGGTGGTCCAGATAGAGAATGGTATTTTTATCTCACGACAGAAACATGCTATAGATACTTTGGACATGTTCAAGATGGAATCATGTAAGCCGATTCAGACTCAAATTATTGGAAGGCTATAGTTAGTTAAAGATGGTGGTGGTAAACATGTGGATCCCACATATGTCAAAAGGTTGGTAGGTAGTCTTAAATATTTGACTTCTATTTATACTGATATTATTTATGGAGTTGGAATACTCAACAGATTCATGGAATCTCCACACCTGTCTTACATGGAAGTTGAAAAATGAATTTTACAATATATAAAAGTTTCATTGGATAACGGTATCTTTTATTCGTCTTCTAACAAGTGTCAGCTTGTTGGATATACAGATAGTGATTGGGCATATAAAGAACACTTCTTATTATGCATTTTACCTTCAATCAAGAATTTTTTCTTTATCATCTAAAGAGCAACAAGTTGTTTCACTCTCTACAAAAGAGGCCAAGTACATTTCAGCTGCTTACTGTGCTATTCAAGCGGTATAGCTATGTCGCATGTTCCATGATTTAAATCACAAGTAAGAAATTTCAAGGAAGATCATGTGAGACAATAAATCAATAATTGTATTGATGAAAAATCCAGTCTTTTATACAAGGAACAAGCATATATGGACATTAAATTTCACTACATTCACAATTTTGTGAAGGACACAACATGAAAAGAAAAACCCATATTCAATGGACCAATGCGTCGAATGTTATTTTTCGACTTGCTGAAACTGTCAAATTAATTGAGGATGGGAGAAATTTAACAACTCTAAACCGTCAAATCTATGGAACATAAAAAATTTCAATGCTCTAAGCAGTTGAAATTCGATTATAAAATTCATGAGCTTTGATCCGTCGAATTTTTTAATTTTCACATAGTGAGACAATGAGATTGTGATTGATTGTATCACTCTAAAGAGCAAATTGTTGATATTTTTATAAATCTTTTGTCTACCAATGCATTTGAAAAGTAGAAGAAAAAGATAAGAATAGTGGAATTTAAAGATCTCAATTTAAGGGAGGTTGTTGGAAATTCATAAATCGAGAGTCCTATCAGGATTTATTTCTCTTTTTTATTTGGAGTTTGTCTTTTATTAGGAATTAATTTTGTTTTATATTTAGAGTGATTTTAGTTATGTAACAAGACTCTAATGATAATGATGATGATGATGGGCATGTTGTTTACGTGACGTGACCCGTAAGAAAAGACACACACAACACACACACATACAATTATGATAAGGCTACTCATGACTTTGATCAAATATCTCCAAAACAATCCCTACAAGTAGCTCAATCCATAAAATTAGGGATTTGTAGGTTGGTTGACACTCAAACATGCACCAGCTCATAATCCAATGAATGAGTGTTAGTTACTACAATATTTATACTTAGAATTGGGTGGGTGCCTTGGAGTGCAGAGGATCCATCTACCCTCTAGACCATCCAATTTGTGGCCCACTTAGTTGGTTTATATCATTTTCATTAAGGTCAATGTTCTTATCTTACAATTAGAAAGTTTTTGCATGCCTGTTTTAATCATTCAATGCGCGATTACATTATTCAATGATAAAAATTTCCCGTCTTTCAGCAACAAATAATTCAAGTGTTGACCCATATCTCTAGGGCGCTCCAGCTCCATATGATAGAGACATGGAATCTTTAGCGATAAACATGGTTTAAAGTAGATAGATAGCTTATATTACCACACCAACTTTTACTTAGAAAAAACCCTTCATAAAGATTGAATGTGGTGTATATATGCAACGTGGATACTAATTTTTTTTTTTTTTTAATAATGGCAGCTCTACCCGTTTCTTCAACTAAGAAATTTAGTTGACTAAAGTGAGAGAACTGCTTTGTTTCTTTAAAGAAATCGATGATGATGAGAGTGAGAGAGAGAGAGAGAGAGAGATTTACCAAGCCATTAGAATACTAATGCATCTATGAGTTGTAAATGAATCGGATCAGGATTTGGGTTATAATAAGGATTTGAATCGAGAAATTATCGGATTAGTTTTAAGGGCTTAAAATGGGTCGGGTTCAAGTTAGATATGAGTATATTCATATCCGAATTTTCTATCTTGAACTGATTCGAATCCGACCAACTAGACTCATTTTACTTTCACCAAATTCATATCCAGATCCAACCCTACCAAATTCATTTATTGGGGTCAGTCACCCGTTAAGACTATTTTAATAAGTAATAAAAATCTCTAAAGTTAAGATGACTTGATCTCAAGACCTCTCCTTTTTTTAAGGGAGGTAGGCCTTGCTCATTACACTCAACACTTGTTAGTTAAATTAATGTATTTAAAAAAATATATAAGTTTAATATAATATCTCATTTGGATCTAAGCAGATATAAGGATGGATCTGTATCTGACCCAGATCCAACTTAGGTCAATGAACATCAACCCATATCTAAATCATTTTTTAATCCAGATATACTTGAAGGAACCAAATCTACTACATTTAGGTTCGAATCAATCGGATTTTAAATAAAATCCAACCCATTTTAAGTCCTACTAGTTTTGTATTAGCCATCACCTAATCCTATAGCTAGTTGAATCATAATGTATTTGAAATATATAAAGATGTATATTTATATTTTAACGGATTATCTCAAAACATGATCAACTTTTGATTAAATTTCGATTTCAGGTTATTATTCATTTTAATTCCCAAAACGTGAACATGTGAGATTGCGGGTTTTCAAGTGACTATCTTGTAGATTTAAAGTGACAATCTCGTTGATATTTTTTTTTCATAGTAACAATCTCGCTCGTTATAAAAGTGACGATTTCACAAGTTCCTTACTTTTAACGAGATTGTCACTTTAAAAAAAACAACAAGAAGATCATCGCTTGAAAAACTTGGATATCTTACATTCATGTTTTGCGAATTAAAATGAATAATTAGCAAGAATCAGAATTTTATCGTATGATCAACTCACGAAATAGTAATTTACCCTATATTTTATAATTTATTTAGATACACGATATGTATTAAATTTTATATATACTTTTATTGAATAAACCAGGTTGGATTCGGTCTGATAAACAATATTTATTTTTGGAAAATTCAGATTAGAGATGGAATAATGCATATATCATATTAGAATTGAGTTCAACTTTAAAATATGAATTATTTTGTCGGATACACATCATCAAATCCAGGTCTACTAAATTCCATATCGGATCAGTACTAGTTTGATACCTATTTAGTCTGAACCAGATCCATTGACGGCCTTAGTTGCAAAATACTTCCTTTCTTTTCTTTTTTGAGGTTTCCCCCTTTAAATTCTTTTCAATTGATATGTTATATATATATATAAAAGTTGATGTGGTAGCATAGGCCCTTTTACTTTTAATAAATATATATATTTCAATAGGTGTGATATATATATTAAAGTTGGTGTATGTCATTTTCATTATTTAATTTCAAATTTAAACTCCAAATCAGATTTTGACTTTCAAAAGTTCCAAATTCAATTTTAAAATGCATTAACAGATTCTAATTACTGTTATTTGTGATTCCATATCTGTTAAGTAATGGCACCGTTATTTTACAGTTATTAGCTTGAGTGTATCCACTTTAAACCTTAGGTATGTGTACATGTTATGGTATCAGGACACCAAGGTTGAACTCTTGTTGTAACGAGTTGACCCCAACCTTACCATATCACTTGATATCTATAGTTTCAGGGTAACAAAGGCAAATATAACGGCATAAAATGGGCTAGTTTATATCCACTTAGACCCGAAGTGAATATTAAATTTTAGTACTCCAAAAGATTCTTTTCATAAATTTAATATAACAAGAATTCTTATAAAATAAAAATATTATAATGGTGTTGACAACAAATTTTACAATCTAGCTCGAGATCTGTAAAATAAGATCGAAAATGATTTGATTGATTTTGATGAAATGGAGATACTGATCTCAGTGTTTTTCTCTGATTAACAGTTAAGTACAAAAATAAAGATGACGTGTATAGCTTTCTTTTCTTCGGACTTAATGCTTGATCTGCTGAAAAGACAACTTTTGACAATGCCTTTGTCTGTAGCAATTTCTATAAATTTTCTTCTTTCCAGACTTCGCGCTTTATCGGTTGAAAATGATTTCTTGACTTCTAGAGAAGGATTTTAGGCTTAATCTTCTCTTTAATTAAAGTCCGAATCTCTTGAAAAACTTTGCTTCATCTCTAGAGGAGAGCTTGAGAGCGTCTTCTTCTTTAAAAAGAGAATATTTGTCTGTTGAAAGAAAGTAATGTAGATCATGCACCCAACTGAGGGAGATTTTGGTATTTATAGATTTAAAGATGATTTAACTTCTCAATTATACACTGATTTAAAGAATTTGGATTGGTTCATCTATAGTCTAAATTCATTCAAATCTAATTTAAAAGATTCTATGGACAATTGGTGGGCCAAACTCATTTATTTAAATGTAGGGCCTAATATTTAATATGTGGATCACTTTGATTTATTTTGGACCATGAGCTTTATCTATGAAAACTAAAAACTCCAATCTTTAGAAGGTCAATAATGGGTCCTTAATTAAAATATATAAGGTCAAATATAATTTTAGGGGTTTTCTGGATAATTTAGAGAGTTGCAAAATCTCTTAAAAAAATTGTATGCCTACAAATAGTAAAATTAGCAAAATATATGGATATACTCATTTCCAGCCCAGATCTAACCCATTTCAAGCCCTAGAAAATAGAAATAAACGATTTAACCTAAAATCCTTGATGTTTCTTCTCAAAATCAGTCTTCTTCAATCTATTTAGCTTAAAAAATTTAAACCTCATCTCCAACCTTAAGATTCTATCTACTTTAACCTTCAAACGTCAAAGCAACATAAGACTTTTGCGGAAGTATAAAATGATGGAATCTTCAATTATAAAATTTAGGATTTTCTACTATGAGTTCAGAGAAGGTAGAAAATGATGGAATAAAAAAAAAAAAATTGAATAGATTGAAGTTATCTTAGCATAGAATTGAGGATGATTAATTTTGAAAGAAAAAATTAAATAGGATTTTTGGGAAAGTAGTAAGTACTAAAATTTTGTGTCGATAAATCTAGAATTTCTACAAAGAGTTGATCATAAGCTGAAAATGATGAATTGACGATAAAATTAAGTAGATTAAAAAATTAATATGCCATAAAGCTTGAAGATGACAGGTTTTAGAAGAAAATTCAATATTTCCTTTTGCAAGAGGTTGAAGACTCTTTTTTCCTGGATTTATTATGAAGATTGAGGTCAACAACAAAGGCATGACATCAGTTTTAAATAATAGGGGGTATCTCTAATATTCACCAAAATGAGAGGCTGCATATCTAAATCACCCAATGGAATGGAAATTCTTAGTATCGTACACATGTGCATCAGAGCTGACCTAAGTTATAAATCAACTCCATCAACCCAAAAACTGAATCAACTCGGTACCCTCTGACACATGGACATATAAATGTTATCTGTAATTTGTACCAAGTTAAATAGCAGGTAATTTGGATATGCTCCTTTATTTTTGGGACTTATTAGGGATGTACCCTTTAATTTTTAAATTTGTCAAAATTCCTCTAAATAATAACTACAAACTAATACTATAGGTCAAAATATTTTCAAAATTAAAACACTACTGGGACTTCGCTTGCCCTTGCTGGGCCAAAATGCAGTCATGTTGTTATGTTATTCAGGGTTAAAGCACAACAACAGATATTGATGGCAAGTTAATTATTATTACACTAGAATAAAATCTTGTCCAGGTCGAGTAACAATTCATCACGTCAATATATAGTAGGTTCCAGGTAGCTTAGTTGGTAAAGTCTTTCCGTGATGATATCAGACTTTGGTTCGAAAAAGACAATTTACGTTAATCGTAGTTTTCCTCTTTTGTATTAAAATGCATGAAGAACTACCATACCTACTTTGGTCGCTCTCGAAAAAACAATTTGAATGAAATTGTACCTTTTTCATTAATCCATTTGCAATGGCCCCAACAAGTTTTGCCCCCCATAAATATAGTTAGCTATAATATTTTTCTCATTTAATATTTGTGGCTTAGAACTACCAATCCCCAAATTTGGTTTTAGAAAACTGCATAATTGTTGGGTTGTCAATGGATGGGAATTGGATTTGTGTCAATTTTCAACCAATTTGATAGAAGTTGGATCAAATCAATCCTTCTTTGATAAATAATATATATCAAATCAGGTCTCATTTTATCAAAAGATGGTGTATTTCAGAATTCTAATCATATTACAAATCCTGTATCGATAAACAAAATTTTCATCTGAAATCAAATTTGATTTCGGATCTGATTTGATTCATTAACAAAACTGTTTAATCGGTCAAAATTTTTGTACAATTAACTAAACCTAATATTCCTCAAATTTATTAAGTCTCCACAATATGATTAATTTGATTGTTTATCAAATACCTAGCTGTTTCCAAAAACCTAGAGACATTTAAGGGGGTTTGGTTCAGATTGTTAGGCCCTAATTATCAATGATTATATATTTCTTTTATAATATATATATATATATATATATATATTATATATATATATATATATATATTTATTTATTTATTTTATGAAAATAATTATTTGGTACTAATAAAAAAATATAATAATTTGGTAAAATAAATCAATAATTAATTATCAATAATCACTGAAAAATAAAAGTTAGGAACTAAAAGAAACTAAAAAACATTCTACAACGTTAAAAACGTAAGGAAAAAAAACTAATGTTAAAAAAGCATTTAGGGGAATATGGGGATTTCCATAGAAATAAGGGTATTGTGAAAAATTAAAAGATGAGCATGAGGTCAAAATGTAAAGTTAGAATTTAGAAGCTGCTATTGGCACCCCAAATTTTACTTATAACAACCTAATTTCTTAAATTATTTATCACACGTCACACCCTAATTAAAGATTAAAACACACGATTCAAACATTAAAAAGGTTCGACTCCCAAAGTTACAAAACCATTATAACACTCATTCAAACAATTCCAACAGTTGTTTACAAGTATGATTAGGTTCATATGAATGCCAAAAAATATAAATCTAGCCAAAAAACAGAAAAAAAAAAAAAAAAAAAAAAAAAAAAGAATAGAGCTTCTATTGGCACCCGAACTTTTACTTGTTATCATCCATTTACTTATTTTCTTTAATTTTTAATTGGGGTGTAGTAAGTAAAAGTTGCAGTGCCAATATCGACTCTCAAAGTGAGTCGTGGTTTTCTTACGCCCCCTCTGACACACGTCGCCATACAGCCCCTGACGTGGCATGGGTTAGTACCATAGATTTTTTTTTTCTCTCAGGATACACAATTGCACATCCTCATAATAAAGTGTAGTTTTGTATCCCGAGGAAAAGAATCTATGGTTCCGGCACATGTCACGTCATGGGGTGTGTGTCAGAGGGAGAGTATAAAAAAATCATTACTTTTCTAGTTAATGTTGGAAGCAAAATTCGTGACCAAAGGACTTAAAATTAGTTGGAAGTACTTTAAGCTAATGTGAGAAAAGAATCTGGGAACATTCCTTAGATTTCAATTTTAGATTGTCATAATCAAATAATGGAACTTGATATCAAGATTCTAGAATCAGCCTTTTTTGTTTGGATATTGTGGAGGGTATTTTATGTACGACATCTAAGAGTGACATGTGGCACGTAAGGAACATTTTCACCGAGCTCCGATCCCCGAGAAATGAGGAGAATCCAACCTATCAAGACTCATTTCTTGATAAGTTTGAAGGATGGAATGTCAAATACATAAAGAGATTGACTTTGGAACTTGGAGCAATAAGTCAGAGCACGAAGGGAAGATTCGGTCAATCGAATCCCTAAGAAGTTGGGATCCAATCATATTCACGAAGATTAGGGGAGATTCCTAAACTCAAGGGTAAATATCCATAGAATAATGAATAAACACATTCCTAGTAAAGAGGAACTACTAAAATGGAAAGGGATGAAATTTAAGAAGGAAATCAAGGAAGATCCTAGGGTTGAGACCTTTATAAATACAAGGGGAAGGGGACACAAAAAAGGTATACAATTTGTATATACGTGGGCTTCGAAACCTTTGGGAAGGTTGATCTCATCTACTCAGGTGTGAATGGGCACCATACAATTGGTTGAGGGATAAAGAATGTGTTAGGCATCTAGTCCCTCCCATCCTAAGATAGTTACCAATATGACCATAAGTGAAGTTTTTAAAATTTATTATTTGGATTTTTAAAGATAGAGGAAGCTGTATAGAGAATTAGAGAAAAACATTGTAGAGGATAATATTCACGCAATCATCCAGACCATACATGTGTCGAAGCCAATTAAGTGGTACCACGCGTAGATCAGCATAAGGAGCGCTGCTTAACAGAAGGGCAGGTCAAGGTAGAAAGCACCTAGCCTAGCTAGAAGAGTAGCACAACACTGAACAAGACCTGGCCTGCCAAGTAGGGCAGACCTGGTCAAAGAATATCCTTAATTTTGATTTGCGCACGTCAAGCCTAGAAATCTTAGAAGAGATCATTCCAATATAGCATATCTAATCCCAAAGATCCCCATTCCGTTTAGGATCTTGGGAATTAGGGGATCCTCTAGGATCACCTCTCATGAGAAAGGAAAATCCTTATTTAGATGAAAGATCTATAAATAGCACAATGAACATAAGCTTATAGATTTTTTGGCTGATTGGGAGTCTAACCAGTAATATCCATTATTCATCTCTTACTCTAGCTTGAGCATTGGAGAGTTTTTGGTAGATATCACGCTAGTGTTAATAGGAAGGTGGAAGGAGTGACTTCAGATCTGTGAGGCAGAATCCACCAACACCGTTCAATAAAATCTGACCTCTACAAATCTGGCGCCGTTTGTGGGAACACCAATAGCATGTTGATTTCAGTCAAAACAATGGTGAGATCCACTAGAACAATCGAAGTCAATGCACCCCCATGGCACCAGTCCCATATGCTCAACTTTTGGCAATGTTTGAAACCATGAGAAAGCTACAAGAAGATATGTAGAAGAAGATGGACGACTTGGTTGAATATAATAGAAATATGAGTTAGTGTCTAGAGAACCAACAGAAAGCAAGAAAAAATCTTCCACCGCGAGATCCTCAACCTCCTGTTGAAGATGATCACGCTTCGAACACAAAAGGCAACTCTCAACCACAAGACTTGACTAAAGAAAGAGGAACATGAGCTACCACTATCATAACTCTAGTTGAACCCACGGTGGGTCTAACTCGAGAGAAGATTAGAGAGATGATTTGGAAGGAGAAAGAGACGATGAGGGGTGCTGATATAGGCACTATGGTGGCACAAACCGTCAGGGGTATTCAAAGGTCCCTTTTCACAGCGGAGATCTTGGTTGAAGAGATTCTGAAGAAGTTCATGCCACTATGTTTCACCCCTTACTCTAGAATGAAAGACCAGTAAAACAGTTTTTTCACTTCCGACAGATGCTCACACTGTGGGAAGGGAACGAGGCTTTGATTTGTAGATTTTTTTCCCTTTAGCTTACCGGGAAATGCTTTGACCTGGTTTCAAAAATTACTATGTGGATCAGTAGCTTCCTTTGAGGAGCTTTGTACAACCTTTGTAACTCGATACATTGGCAATAGAAAGATTGGTGGAGATGTAGACGCTCTGCTCATTATGAAAATGCAATCTGAGGAGAGCCTTAAAGATTTTACAAGGAGATTTCGGGAAGAAACAATGGCTCTGGAAAGTTGTGATGAGAGAACGACATTAGTGGCATTCATGAACTCTTTGTTATCTGACTCAGGGTTGTACAGTTCTCTTGTGAAGAATAAACAGAAAATACTAAATGAATTGTTCGAAAGAGTATATAAATACATCAGGTTGGAAGATGACCCTCGAAATTCAGTCGAAAAAAGCAAAGTCATACACATTATGATGAAACCCAACAAGCAGCCACAACCACAACAATAGAGTAGGAAGAGACCTTTCGAGCAAGGTAGGGAGCAGAAGAGGAAGGGGACATACTTCTTTATGCCCCCTACTAAAATCCCCCTCATTGCGAATGAACCGTATTTCAAGTGGCTAGCACCTCTCCCTAGAGATCAAATAAAGCAAGATGAGCGGTACTATAAGTATCATAGGGTACGGGCCCACATTGCTAATAGGTGCTAAACCTTGAGAATATTTCTATAGAGGTTGACAGAGCAAGGTCGACTGAGGGACCTGCTAAGAAAACAGAGAGAAAATCATCCCCGAAACAATGATCAGAAGCCTAATCAGAAACATGTTGAGGGGTAAGATGGAAGGTTAGCGATTATATATGTTGTCCTAAAGTAAGAACCTAGAAGGTCAGGCTTGGATACGAGAGAGTCAAAAGGCGATGATCAGAGCACCTCACTTATGTCTATAGAAGATGAGTGGGCCCATAGAGTAGATAGAGCCCTATGAAGATCAGACCATGACCTTTACAGATAAAGATCTGGAAGTTGTGGTGAGATTGAACTATGACGTACTGGTGGTAACTCTCCAAGTGGGCACTTTCAATTTGAAAATGGTATGGATCGATAGTGACAGCTCAGTAGACCTTTTGCACGCCTTCACTTTTTTGCAGATGGGTTTCAACAGGAGTGTGTTGACTTAAGTAAGAGCCCCTCTAATTGGGTTCAATAGGAAGACAAGCCAACCGTAGGGGGAGATAGTATTGATTGTGTAAGCAAGGCCAATAACTTTGATGACAAGGTTTATGGTCGTTGAAGCAAGCTCTCTTTACAATGCTATACTGGATAGATGATGGACCCATGAGATGAGAGTAGTACCTCAACATACTACCAGGTCCTGAGATTCCCAACACTGTAAGGGATGTGGGGCATCTAAGGGGATCAAGTAGCAGCCCAAGTGTACAAGTTGGGCAAAGAAGAACTCTTTGATGAAAAAACTTAGCAATAGTAGTTACATTGGAGAAAAGCTGAACTTGGCGAACCCCTATGCTTGAAGAACATCTGGATGGTGGATATGGGGGAACGAAAGTAGAATTAGGCCTAGAGGAGCTAAAATGATTAGTAGAATGTTTAAGGAAGAGCAAGGATGTTTTCACGTGGTCCATATAAGAGATGCTGGGGATCAGCCCCGAAGTGATTTATCATCACTTAAATGTTGAGTCAGCAGTAAAGCTAGTAAAGTAGAAGCCAAGAAGATTAGTACTTCATGTCAGGAAAACGGTAAATGAAAAGATGAACAAGCTAATTAGAGTAGGATTTATCTAGGAAGTGTAGTTCCCTGATTAGATAGCTAATATAGTGGCAGTGTTGAAGAAAATGGTAAAATTAGAGTTTCTATCGACTTTACAAACCTAAATAAGGCATATCCTAAGGATAACTTTCCTATGCCAAGGATTGACTAGTTGGTAGATGTGGTGCCCCGCCGAACGCTAACACAAATCCCAATGTCAGATCTCGAGGTATTAGGTGGTACCTTGAAGTTTCGGCATGGTCTCCTCTGTTTATGTTAGCATTCCAAGGCGTTTAACCTGCACCTGATAAACGACATACAATCCTGCATATAAACAAATAATATATAGTACTAGTGGAAGCCAATCTACATCTAATAACGTACAAAAATTAGAGTGCGGAATAAGAAGTTTATAATACAGGATTATACGAAAATTTCTCACTCTAACATAAGTCCTATCGCTCAGAACAAAATCTATAATACTTTTTGGACAACGACACCACTAGGGGTAATAACCTCAATACTCACTAAGTGACGAACTCTGACTGTCTATCTGACCCACCAGATGATTCTCACTTGTGCTCTATACCTATCTCGCCAAGCTTCAAATCTGAAACTAAAAAAATGGAGAAGGAAAGGGTGAGTAACAATGGTTACCTAGTAAGGAATAACACAATTTCTGCCAATAATCTCTCCTAACATGAACGAATAAGCATACTAAATCATTTTAAAATATACAAAATTTTACAGAAGAAACTACGATTAACTAGTACATATAGCCAGGGATGAGCAACTAAACGTTTTAAAACTCACATTACATCGATTAACAATACTCACTATAACATTATCTTTTTATACAAATCTAATTGATCAAATGGAAACATTAAACATGCATTCATTTTATATATCAAAATAAGACAACAGGTACATAATACAAAATGGTGGAATATTAGAATTAGAGAGTTGGGATTCACAATTGGATCGCTCCCAGTAGGGACATGATGTTACAATTCTTCTCTGGCTTTTAGTTCCTGATTTTATGGTCGGTCGCTGCACTTACCACGTTTGGTTGACCATTTATCCGGCTCAGGCTGGCCGTTTGACGTGACCGTAAACAATGGGTCTCTTTTCGATCTGTCAGAACGTTCGACTACTATAGATTGTTAGTGATCACTGACTAATTATCTTCGTCTATGCCTATCAGGCGTACATGTGATTCCCAAATATACAAACCATTCGTATACGACCACCTTTATATTACAAGTTCACTGGTAAAGATAGAGAGGAATAAACCCGGATTCCAGTTGTGACTCCACTCTCATACGCGTCCCATACCACGTACGAGCTTGGTGGTCCCTACCGTACATCCCAGGATAGTACACCACTCCGGATGATATGAAGCACTATCCCTTCAGGCATTTACAAACTCTTTAACAGCTCACAAAATAGCTACATATGTATATTATTTTCATTTGAAAATAAAAGAGAAATTAACAATACAAGGTTGAGAATAGATATCCAGTTTCCTACCATGCAAGTGTGGCCACCCGGCCTAAAATAAATAACAAAACGGAAACGTAAACAGCGCCTCGCGCTAACAGAAAGGAAATAAACATGCAACCAATAATATTATCCCTGGATATCTGTTCACCAACCTACACACAACACAACAACGTAAAATGCAGACATCACCCCTCGGGTGTGACTCTGACATTTTACCGTTTCATACCCTTTTTCCCTTTTTTCGATTTTTACAATTTTCAATCTCTTCAATAAAACATCCATTTTCTGATATTCATCAACTCAATATGAGTTCATTGAATATTAAATCACATTTTCCAACTAACGAATTTATTTTTATCAATAATATTGAAAAAGAAAACAAATTTTATATCAAAACGGGGTCCGAGCAGTGCGCAAGACCCAATTGATGGAAATAACCCGTTAAAATATCCTACCCACGTATGATTTGTTAAAAAATACAATTAAACATATCAAACCTGTATTTTCTGGCGTGAATTTTGAAATAACGAAAGAATTCTATATTTTGGAAATACATCAAAAATTTTCAGATAAAATCCTAAATGCAATTTTCACAATCTATGATTACTAATAGAAATTGAGAGTTCCTTACCATGTCTAGGCGAAATGATCAAAGCGTGTGTGCGGAAATCGAGGTGATCGGCATAGAAATCGAGACGGACCGAACTTCGAAGCGACTAATTTTCAAAACCAGTCTGGTGGTTTCGAAGATCTCGATGTGCTCGTCTCTCCTCCCTTCTACGACGAAAGACGGTTTGACCCCAAAACCGATGAAAACCGAGGTCGAAGTTACGAAATCTCCATAAAAAAATACGACTGATTTTTGACTATACGGGGTGAAAAAGACGAGAAAACGGAAGGAATTTGGGTGGGTTATGTAGAGAATGAGACTGCAGACGTTTCTCCCATCTGCGTCGGAAGACGGTTTGACCCCGAAACGGACAAAATCCAAGGTCAAAGTTTCGAAATTTTCGTATACAAATACGGCTGAGTTTTGACGATATTGGATGAAAAAGAAAGTGAAATGGAAAGAGGTTGGGTGGGTTTTGTAGAGAACGCAGCTGCGGATCTTTTTCTCTTCTACGGCGATCGTCGAAAGTGGACCGTTTGCGAGAGATCTGAGGTGGAAGATCGGAAGAAAAATGAAATTTTTGTTTATATATGTCGCGCTGTTTGGGTGGGTTGGAGGAGACGAAGTTTTTTTAAAAAAATTAAATTTTTTTATTTATATAAAATTTGGGACGAATTCGGTATTTTGTCAATTGTTTTGATCGATGATAACTTGATCATCCGGACTCCAAAACTGACAAATGAATACTTTATTTCGCCTAATTTTTTGTTCCGAATCTAATGGTGCAGTCAATTTCTAAAAATTATGTCTTCATAAAAAATTTACATTTTTAGCCTGATGTGACCCATAAACTTGATGTCGTTTTCGTTTTTGACCATAATTCGACTTCCTGATCTTCAAAAATGACAAATAAATAGTCATTGTTCAATAATTTTTCGTAACGAACTCAATGGTATAATCAAATTTTACTAATTCTTACTCTAACAAAAAGTCACTATTTTAGCTTAGTCCGACTCGGTATCGAGGATTTTGCAACTTTTATATTCGGACTCGCATTTGAACGTGCTTACAGGCTAAAGTATGTTTTTCGATCATTTTGAATCCAATGGTGAGGTCAGATTCCATTAAAAATGATCAGAACATGGTCCTACAGTTTTACCCTAAGTCCCACTTTCAAGATTTTCTTAAAATTCCACTATTTATTTTTTCCTCGAGATACTAATTAAAAACTTGGGGTGTTACAGTAGACGCCACTTCAAATCACGAAAGGCTGTCATTTATGAATGACTATTCTGGCTACAACCACATTCAACTCAACTCGACGGATCAAGAGAAGACAACATTCATCACAGAGCAAGGGCTATATTGCTAAAAAGTCATGTCTTTCGGGTTGAAGAATACGGGAACAACTTATCAAAGGATAGTAACAGAGCTCTTTAGAAACTTGTTAGGGAAGACCGTGGAAGTCTATGTTGACGACTTATTGGTGAAAAACAAGAAGAAGTAAGATCATGTTGTTGACTTAGAGTAGGTCTTCTCTCAAATAAAGAAGGTTGGAATGAAGCTTAACCCTGAAAAATACACATTTTCATTAACTTCAAGAAAATTTCTTAGGTACCTGATCAAGAAGAGAGGGATAGAAGCAAACCCAGACCAAAGTAGAGTACTGTTAGAGATGCCCTCGCCAACAACATAGAAGCATGTTCAAAAGTTTATGGGGAGGGTCGCAACATTAAACATGTTCATATCCAAGTCTTCTGATAATGCAAACGTTTGTATCAATTGCTACGGAAGAAGACCATATTTGAATGGACAAAAGAGTGTGAGCACGTTTTCATAGAATTGAAAAAATACTTGGGTCAACCACCTATACTCTCCAAACCAGAAGTTGGGAAGGAGCTTGGATTGTACCTAGCAGTTTCTGAATGCACGTCAGCTCAGTCTTGGTTAGAGCAAGGACAACAACTGAACAACCCATCTATTTCTTCAGCAAGACCTTCACTAACGAAGAAATAAAGTATTCAAGGACTGAGGAGATGTGACTAGCTTTAGTCTACATAGCCCTGCGGTTGAGACCGTACTTCCAAATGCACTGAATGCAGGTCATCATAGAGTACCCTTCGAAGTTAATTTTAGGAAAAACAGAAGGAACATGCAGAATAGAAAAATGGGCTATATAGTTAGCAGAATTTGAGCTGGACTACAAGCCTAGGGTTTCGCTAAAAGGACAAGCAGTGCTGACTTGTTAGTAAACTTTCTAGTAGAGAAAAGGAAGATCTACTAGTAGAAGAGTTGAAAAATATGGAAGATGGGCAAGAGATGAGCAACTATCCCAGGTGAAAGATCTACGTGGTAGTATTAATCACTCTTGATGTATCCAAGATAGAGAAAACAATCATGCTTGGGTTCAGAGCGTCAAACAATAAAGTAGAATATATATCAATGTTGTTCAGCCTCAACATGCTAGCTGGGTTAGGGGTAACAAAAGTTACACTCTACAGTGACTTGCAAGTAGTAGTTAACCATGTCAATGAAACATTTGAGGTACGAGATCCTAGAATGCAGTTCTACTTGGAAAAGATCAGATCTACCATACTTCAAGCAAGAAAGGTAAAAGTAGAGCACATACGTAGGGCGAATAACATGCATACAAACATGTTAGCCTTCATAACCTCAATGTTGGTAGGACAAGATAAGAGAAAACTACCACTAGGCTACTAGGAAAAACCTTCAATAGACGAACCGAAGCTAGTCAGTATAATAACTGTGATTGGGAACCAATTATGGATGAGCCCAATCTTCGTCTTCCTATAGTCAAGACTGCTACTTGATGATCCTAAGGAGGCAAGAAGGGTAAAGACCAGAGTAGAGAGGTACACAATCTTGGATGGGAAGCTATATAGGAAGACTATAGGTTGGTCACTCCTACACTACCTGACGTTAGAAGAAACAGAAGAAGTGCTATTGTGGAAATCACTAAGGGGCAAAGTCTTTGGCTCATAATGTATTCTCACAAAGGTATTTCTGGCCTTATTACAAAAAGACGCAGCACTGCACATTAAGTATTATTATAATGGTCAAAGGCATGGAAGGATTATCTAACAACCTGTTGTACAACGCAATTCCCTAATCAACCCATGGCTATTTACGCAATGAGGGATTGATCTGGTAGGTCTGTTGCCCAGAGCACTAGGAAACCTAACCTGCTTGCTAAAACATGGGATAACGTAGTTATTCTCCACGCCATAGTATCCGCAGGGCAATGGGCAAGCTGAAGCCACGAACAAAGTATTGATAGATATGCTAAAGAAGAAGCTGGGAGAAGTAACGGGTAGGTGGACAACAATCCTGCACGAAATACTATGGGCCTATAGGACAATTGCTAGGACTTTTACCAAGATGTCTCTATTTGCTATGACTTATGGAATGGAGGCAGTAATACCAACGAAGAACAACTTCCCCACAATAAGGTTAAAGGTGGTGCAGACTGACCAAAATAACCAGTAGATAATAATATAATTGGATTTATTGGAAGAAAAATGAGAAGTAATGTCGATAAGGGTAGAGAGTTATCATCAAAAGCTGTTGAATTAATTCAATAAAAGCCACAGGCAATTCAAAAAAGGACACTTAGTGTTACGTAGAGTATTCCAGAATATAGAAGAGCAGAACAATAAAAAATTAAGTCCAAATTGGGAAAGGTCATACAGAGTGGCAAAAGTAATCCAGAAAGGAGGATACTACTTAATAACAATGTCTGGTCAAGAGTTGCCTAGATCGCAGAGTACTTGTAATCTCAAAAGATACTATCAATTAAAGAAAGTTCATTTGATTGTTGATAGCCTGCACGTGAAAATAGTCGAACTAGGACCTATTTGGTTCCGGGTCTACGTGGTTCTGCTCTACCTTAATTGGTAGGGTATTGAATTGGTTGGTGACCTACTTTGACATGAGTAATAAAGTACTAAGATGGGCCCTACTTGGGTTTGAGTCTATGTGGTTCTGTTTTGTTTTAATTGGCAGGGTACTGAACTGGTCGGAGTCCTACTCTGTCACGAGTACTAAAATACTAAGATAGACCCACTTAGGTATGGGTTTACTTAGTTTTACTTTGCTTTAATTGAAAGGGTACTAAGTTGGTCGGGGCCCTACTATGTTAAGAGTACTAAAGTAAGAAGATGGGCCCTACTTGGGTCTGGGTCTACGTGGTTCTGTTTTACCTTAATTGGCAGGATATAGAGCTAGTTAGGGCCATATTCTGTCATGAGTAGTAAAACACTAAGATGGGTTTTATTTGGGTTTGGATTTACGTGGTTCTGTTTTGCCTTAAGTTGACAGGGTATAGAGCTGGTCAGGGCCCTACTCTAACATGAGTAACACAACACTAAGTTGGGCTCTTTTGAGAGTCAGGTCCTTGCAGCTCTCCTTTGCCTTAATTAATAGAGTAAAGAGTTGCATGACCACGCTTTTTCCTGAGTGACAGAGCATAGAGTTTGGTTATTTCTAGAGTCAGGTCTTCGCAACTCTCCTCTGCCTTAATTAGTAGAGTGAAGAGTTGGACGGCTACACCCTATCCTGAGTGACAGAGCACAGAGAGGGGCTCATTTGAGAGATAAGTCCTTGCAGCTCTCATTTACCTATAGTGGTAAAGAAAATAGTTGGACGACCATGCTTTGTCATAAAATATAAGACTAAGAATTGGGTCCCCTCAGAAATAAGGGCATCAAATCTTATCTCTGTCTTAATCAATAGGGTAAAGGTTTGTATGATTGTAGTTTGCACTAAAATAACAAAACACTAAAATAGATCCCTTTTGGGGACAAGGATGTGCATAATACCACTATGCCTTGATAATATTGAGAGATATCTTGCACTATCTTAAAGGCCGTAACACTGAGTTACAACCTTATTAGAGGGCAATAATTTAGGAATATCTCTCCAAAGTATAATATTATATTGCTTAAAATCTTAAGTGATACTCCACTACGTACTTGTTTTCGAAAAAGTTCTATCTAAGTAAGAAAAACATAAGGTAGAATCTAGGGGGAAGAAACAGTAATACAGTGTAAGTAGTGCAAAAAGTGGATTAGATTTTTGCTGTAGTGCTTAAGTAAAGCACAATGTACAGCACAAGCAGTGCAAAAAGTAAATCGAATTTTTGTTGAAATGCTTAAGTAAAGCAAAGTGTATAGCACAAGTAGTACAAAAAGTATATCAAAATTTTTTTTTGAAGTGCTTAAGTAAAGCAAAGTGTACAGTGCAAATAATACGAAATAGTAAAGTCTTTGATATTCAACTAAGTTAAAAGTAGAGTAGTAGTTAGCATAAAAGTAGAGTTTTTTCAGTAATACTGACAAGCGTATAAGAAAAATCTCAAAAATGGGAGAGTACACGTAAAAAATAGTAAAAATAAAGTACAACAAAAAACCAAGAGACATATCCTCATTCATAGGATGTAAGGCATCAAGAGGGTTGGGAGGATTGATGGTTTCATTCTGATCGACGTCAATGATAGGGATACGAGGTAGATTACTGGTAGGGGTAGACGAGTCGATCTATATAGATTGATTCAAATCTATGTTCTACCTAGCCTCCAAAAGTTCACCAGGGATGTGATTCAGGATAGCAATTGGGTTCCCTTCCTCATCTAGCTAGAATGGGAGGGACTTGCCTGTAGTCGCCAGACCAACTGAGAATCTCCCTAGGGAGAGGACCAACAGGACTATCATAGTCCTTATTGTCTTTTTTATTCTCATCCTCCTCATACTAAAGTTGAACAGCCTCAAAGCCTTCGTGATAGGCCTTAGTAGAAACTTCCTTAGCCAGTCGAAAATATTGGGCTTGCAGTTAATCCAGTAGTTTCTTGGTTTTTGCCTCATCCTCCTTAGCCTACGCTACATTGGCTTTGGCCCTAGTTGACTCAAGATCAATCCTAAGGGAGCCTAGCTCAAGTTCTTACTACTGCACTTTCTCTTAGCTTCTTATTGTTGGCCTTCAAAACTAAGATTGTTTTGGAAAACTAGGCCAAGTTCACCTCCATCTCCTTTTTGTCCTCTTGAGAAAATTTGCTAGAGGAGGCTAGCTTAACCTGGAATAGAGTGATTTTTTCCTCATACTCCCTAGTTAGGGTGGCTGCCTAGTCCTCAACTTCATGTCACTTCAGAAAGGTTAGGGTACCATAAGAGTTGGCCTGTAAGAAAATAGAGTAGTTAAATGAATGAAGCACAAAGCGTAAGGAGCAAAGAGGGAAGGGTAAAAAATTACCTGGTACAGGCCATGAACAAATTGACAAAAGCCCAGATCAACATTGGCTAGATCCACAACATCCCAGTCCTTCAGAAAAATAGAGTGGGAGAATAGGAAGGCAGCGATACCCCATAGTTCTAGGAAAAACCTTCATAAAAAACATCAATTACATCTTCCAACCTTGGCTTTAATAGTTTTTAACCTCTTTTAGAGTCACACTAATCTTGATCATCAAGGATTTGGATAGTTTTTGCACCCAAAGCTCTAGAAAATTCTTTGTGGAGGGTAGAATAGTCCTAGACCTTATGATTTGAGTCAATTGTGAAAGATTTAACCCAATGACATGTAATTAGGTGAAGGCTTTTTATCCTCTTTGATAACTTTCTTAAGCTAGCTTTCTAACAAATTAGGGATATAAAATTTATTAGGCATAAATTTTAGAGACTTCTTGATGTTGGATAAAATGGTCATAAGATTTGTAAAGTAGTCAATTTACTTTGAATGTCATGGAATCTTTTTGATCTGTGAAAATGGTTAGAAGGGTAGAAGAGGGTTTTGACTCTAATATGTCTTAACAAACTAAGGTTAGAGGAGATAATTATTCTTGAGTGGGGATCTAAGAAGATTTTTGTCAAGTTTAGGAGAATAAGAGGACTACCAAAAGGTCTTTGGTGGGGGAGATTTGAAAATTTAAAACATGGGTAGAAAAAGAATTGGTAAGGGTTTTCTTAGAGAATAAGTCATTAAGAAAGGGGTTTAAAGATTCATTTCCTGTGGAGAATCTCATGTACACATTGGTGAAAATGCCTCGACACTTTTTACTAAATAATAAAAGTATCTGATGGATAATTGAGGAATTTTTGAAAATGGAGAGTAGCCAACCTGATTGAGGTCTAGGAACCAAAATAATTCCAAAATGAATTTAGATCGGTCTACAAATAAGAGAAATGGGCAAGGGATGGGTTTCGGAAGGTGTTAGGCATTGAACCCACCCAATCGAGGTAATCAGTCTCTACTACGATCCAATGATATTCTTAGGTCAAATGAGGAAGACTATGGTCAAGACTATTGTCCAATCATTATCACTAATTTATTTTGGGTTGTCAAAATAAATCCTATGGTTATAGCCCTCTCAAACACTATATAATTCATCGAATTCCACACACAAAGAGAGATTGAACAATTAAAAAGATGTCTAAAATCACATCTGATACCTTAAGGCTCACATGGCAACTTCATAACACACGCAAATGATTTCCAGATCGGTAGATATTACCATATGCCCACATAATTTCCAAATAGGTAAAAATTTCATACATGAAATGAATAATTTCCAAATTAGTGAAAAAGATACCACAACATGAATAATCATCAAATTAGATATATACCCTTACGAGTAAAAATAATTATCAAATTGGATGATCGTCATAAGCATGAATAATTACAAAAATGAGTCAAATATTACAATATGTATAAACATTTACCAAAAAGGTTAAAATGCTCAAATAGTTATCAAAGAGATTAAAATTCCAAATGGATTTAATGTCAAAAAGTGGGTTCATAATTTTTATATTGATAAAATCCCACATGCATGAATAATTTCCCAAAGTGATGAAAATTCCACATAAATAATTTTTCAATTGGGTAAATATCATCAGATACACAATTAATTTTTGAACTGGTGAGTAGCATCACATGTATACAAAAATTCCAAATTGGTAAATGTTATCGCACATGTAAAAAATTCTAAAACAAATATTACTATAGGTAAGATAATTATCGAAACAAGTCAAGTTTCATCACGCATGCGTAGCTACCAAAAATATTAAAACCCCTAAGCAAAATGATCATTGAATTAGGCTAAATTGGTTTTCATGGTTAGAGTGCTTAAATTATTCATGATAAGGTGATCAAAACCTTTTCTTACCTTATGAGCTTATTCAAATAATGGGCTAAACAAGAAATCATTTAGAACCAATTAATTGCACAACATCATTAAATGATATCTCTCACTTCATTACGATCACGCCTTTATCCTTTGTTTCATAAAACTAGAAGAAAGTACAATCCACTTAGTAGCAACTCACGATATTTTTGAAATCATACCTAAACTTGAGTACTTGTGGTTCCTTTGAATCCAAAAATGTATAAGCCTTAGTGTCTCAAGGAATTTGTTGTCAGGTTCCTTCAGAGTTGGAATAGATTAGGGACTGATAAGACAGTCTGCAGGAGAGATGGTAAGAATGATTAATCGAAGGATTGCGACTCATATAATCAACACATGTAGGTGTTGAATAAGAGCTCGAGAAGTCGTAAGGGAAATTAATAGAAAAAAAAGTAAGAAAGGGTTGTTATTCGGAGGTGTTATTAAAAAAGAGGACGACTAAAAGAGGAAGGGTTGAGGCATGACTATAAGAAAAGAGGCTAAGGAAGATGTGTGGGAAAAGGGATGGTCGACAGGTAGTTATTGTAAATAAAAGAAAAAATAAAAGAGAGGATGAAGAGAAGAATGAGGCTAGTTCGGTGAAGATGCTATGAGTATGGATGGCTTGAGAGGGCTATTAGAGGATATGAAGATGGTAAGTCTGATGGAAAAGAGAAGAAGGTGGGGTGTGACACTGGAAGTTGTTAATGGTGTGGAGAGGATAAAGAAGATGAAGTGGAGGATGTTCAATTAGGCTGAAAAATAAAGACGATATGGAAGTGGGGATTCAATGGGACTGAAAACGAAGATAAGAAGAGAGAAGAGGTCTGTAAGTAGAGAAGAAATAGGGGAGAGGATAACCTATTGTTGGGTTTCCTGGGGACAATGGAGAATGAGGGCTATTGAGTTGTGTGGCTGCTATAGAAACGACAACCGTGTGTTGGTGTTGTGATGATGTTGAAGAGGTGGGGCTGAAGAAGATAAATGAGGAAGAAGGTGAGTCTAACTTCCTCTTTTCTTTCTCCTTTGTTCTTCTTTTTCTTTCTATAAATCTATATTTTTTTTTGTTTCTCATCTTACTGTTGCCATGCAAAACGAGAGAGTAAGTTAACCAAAAATTCCACCTCTATACTGTCGTCTTTGCTTCTATCAGAAATAGGTTTTTTTCTTGGATTCCTATCCTTCTTATATATTTTTCAATTTTTTTTTGTTTTTCTTTCTTTTTTTATTTTCTCTTAGTCAAACTATTAAGGAGGGAAAAAATGGACATGGATGTGTAGAGAATGATCCCACCCATGACACATTTGTGGGTGATTAATTCAATTTTTATCATTATTGATCTATTTAAAATTTAAATTAGTTTGTTGATTTTTTGCTTGAATGAAAGATTTATCATTTTAATTGGTTAATTTTAAAATTGATCGAAGGTTCATTGATTGGTTTAGTTGGTTGAATTGGTCAAGATTAGTGATTTTACCTTGAGATTGATTAGAGGGTTGAGGTTGGTCAACAATTGGGAATCAATGATTAATTATCGGTTTGCACAAATAGTTCGGATTTTTAATTTTTTCGATTTGTTAATTGGTTATTTAAGTTGATCTTTATAATTGATTGGTCAGTTTTAAAGTTTAATGCTATTGCTCGATTTATTCTAAAATACTATTAGCACATCTCCTTAATTTAATTGTCATTTTTAAATTGGGATGTAATAAGTAAAATTTTATGTTTTAATCGACGAGGGTCTGATATCTAATTTCTTTCATTATCTCATAATGATCAATAGGTCAATTCATATAATGAAAATTATTATTTTATGTGACTAATTAATATCATTTCAAGTAACAAAAACCGTCATTTTATGTGAAAAATCTTGTTATTTTATATGAAATTTTTTTATTTTCCTAAGCGTGGGCGTGTTTAGATTTTCTCAAGTTGTGTGAATGATGTCGAAAATTTATTCTCAATCATATTATTTTAGGAATTGATGTTTCTATGTAAAAGTCGAATATCAAGGGGTATTTTGATCATTTTTATAATTATTTTATAAACTTTACCGTTTTCATCAATTTTAGTTTCGTTAGACTCAAAATAACATTTCAAGCATAATATTGGTACTTTTAATACATTTTACAGGTGTGAGATAGACAAGGGGTATTTTTGTCATTTTTTTAAATTTTTTTGTATTTAACGAACAGTTTTATTTGGTCACAATGTGATTGTTTCCAAGTCTTACGGTTATATTTCCTAGCATTACGAATTTTCTAGGTGATCGAAATGTGTGATAAACCTCGGTGTGCGTACTTGAAAGCGTCCTTGATCCGCAAGTATGGATCTGATTTACTATTTTGGGAATCGTCACTTAGTTTTATGGTCTAGAAATCAAAAAATGACTAAATAGATACGAAACACATAACTATGAAGAGATTATGGGTATAGGGATCAAGTTATGGGATTAGAAGGTGTTAGGTACCAATCCCATTCGAATAGTCTAAATCTAGAATAAAGATAAAAAAAATACCTTTATTTTTACCTAGGTGATTGCAATGATCTATTCCCTCAGAAACTAGAGGTGAGCATTCTTTGTATGAATCTTCTCGATTTGTTTTTGCTTTTAGATTTACTTCCGATCTCTGAGATAAATTTTTTTCTTCTAAGTATGAATGTTATCTTTTTGGGGTGTTTTTTAGGGTTTCTAAGTATTTTTAGGTTGAAAATTAGGACTTAGGGATTAGGTATTGACTTGAGATTCCAGATTTAGGATTTTGAAAAGTATTTGAAAAGTTTTTTACCTCTATTTTCTAGGGTTTCTCAAGACTTGTGAGATTAAATGGTAGAGTTCCCTTTTTTAAAAAGCTTTATTGATAAGATTATGGTTTAATTAGGTCTCTTAGAGATAGAGTCTATCTCTAACTAATCTCTTAAGTAATTTAGACAATATTTCAATTAATTTTATTTGAATTTTGATTTTTTGACTTACATAGAATAAGTTTTTTAAATTTTGGAGAACCCCCAATAGAAGGTTGTTTATTAAATTACCACTTTAGGGGGGGTACCGAGGCAAAGTGGTTTATGATTGAATCTCAGAGGCATTCTTATCATTTGGTAGATCCAAAATCAATAGGTGCACGAGTCGCTACAATATTGGAAGCGGCTCTGCAGAAGTACGAAAGAAAAAAAAATGCTTCTAAAGAGGTGAGCTTTTGAATTCTTTAGGCCCTCTGGTGGAAGATTATTTATTAAATATCAGGTGGGTCCTACTTGAATAAATGGGCGGCACTATAAATTTTCCCATCTGTTTGACAATTTTATTTTAATTTATTAAGATTTCACTTTAAGTTAATTAATAATTTGATTATTAGTTTTAAATTTCAAATTTTAATGTTGAAAAAGTATCGTTTTGTTCTCAAAGAGGACTTTTGAGTTGGGATGTCATTTTTTGACGATTGTGAATGTTTCAAAATCAAATTTTCATAAGAATGAGAGTATTGGTTTGTGTCACTTATGGGTTTTTGACGTAAAATAATTGTGGACCCTATGAGGAGTGTTTTTATAATTTTGTGGAAATTGACGAAATAATTTATTTGATTTTAGTTTATTTTTTTATGTATTCGAAAGGATTTCCCTAAGCGTAACGTAACCTCTAGGGATGTTCTGGTGTCAAGGATATTTTGATAATTTGATCATTTTTTGATGATTTTTCACATAAAACTTCTTTTTGTCTCAAAAATGATAATTTTCATTTTTTGGATCATATTTTCCTAGTGTAGAGAGGTTTTTAAAGTTTGTTTATATGAAATATTTCATTCGAGCTTTGGAAACACATTTAATAACAAATTAAATTTTAGAATATTCATCCATTATCGGGAATCACTGTAATCGAGTAGACGAGTTGATTAATCAGGCAAGTGCAAATAAGGTGTTTACAAATGCCCCTCTTTAGTAAATGATTGAAGCAAACTAGATAATAAATCTACTTTGGTAGATAGTACGATATCCAAATATCAAAGTCAATGACAGATCATTTTGCAATCTGATTCAACAATTCATCGAGATATTAAGATCTCTTAGGGTAAAATTCTCTATAAACTAAAAGTTGCTAGATCTTCGAGTGTGAGCTCTTATTGACGGTGTCAGATTCTTGAATTTTGAAAAATTCTCACTAACTAATGCAAACGCAATGAATGTGCACGTGTGTGCAATAATATACTGATGATTTTGAAAAGACGCACCTCCATTTTGCAAATTCATGATAGAAGGATGATGAACTTCAAAATGAAGAACTGAGTAAGATGGACTAAGCAAAATCTGCACAAAATCTAAGTAAAACCTAAAAAATATGAATTAAAATTAAGTAAAACTGAATGGAATCTAAACATAAACTAAGTGTGATCTGAGTATAAATTGAATGTGATCCGGGTATCAAGTCTGAGAATAACTGAGCATAATCTGGGCATAAGGTCTGAGCATAAATAAACATAATCTGAGCATAAAGTTTAAGCATAATCTGGGTATAATTTGAACATAATTTAAGCATATAAGGTTTGAACACAACTGAGCATAATTTGAACATAAATTAAATGTCATATTCTACCTACTCTAGGTAAAAGAGTAATAGACTAGATTTTGGGAGTCTTACTCTACTTTGGGTGAAAGAGTAATGAACTATTTTCTAGGAGTTTAACTCTACCTACTCTTAGTGAAAGAGTTGTGGACTAGATTCTAGAAGTTCTACTATATTACTCTAGGTAAAAGAATAATGAATTAGATTTTGAGAGTTTTACTCTACTTACTCTAGGTGAAAGAGTAATGAACTAGTTTCTGAGAGTTCTACTCTACCTACTATAGGTGAAAGAGAATGAACTAGATTCTAAGTAGGCATTTGGATAGGACTCCTTGGCTACTTCTGACTCTTGCGGGGAGTTAGAAGTCGTTTGGATGCGTTTGGATAAACAACTCCTTCGAATAGTTACTCCGCGCAAGAGCAAGAAATTACTCTTTGTGAAGAAGTCGAGAAAATCTATTTCTCAAAACTCATCTTGCGGGGAGTCAAAATTTAATGGTTCGTTTTACCAAAATACCCTTAACTTTATTAATTTTCTATGAAAATATTCTTAATTCATTTGCCCTTAAATCAAATGAAAGAAACATTTATTAATATTAATTTTTATTTTTTATTTTGAGTATAATGGATTTAAACACATTATATTAATATTTAATATTTAAAATATTATATTATATTATTATTATTATATTATATTAATATTTATAGTTAAAATGTCGAAAACAATATAATTTGAAGGCATATTATGACACTAAAAGACAGTTAGTCAATTTTTTTTTAAAATTTTGAGTATAATGGATTTAACACATTATATTAATATTAATTTTAAATATTATATTATATTATATTAATATTTATTATATTATATTATATTAATATTTATAGTAAAAATGTCAAAAACAATATAGTTTGAAGGCATATTATGACACTAAAATACAGTCAGTCAATTTCTTTTTAAAATTTTGAGTATAATAGATTTAAACACATTATATTAATATTTAATATTTAAAATATTATATTAATATTTAATATTTAAACATATTTATTATTATTATATTATATTAATATTATATATTATATTATATTAATATTTATAGTTAAAATGTCAAAAACAGTATAGTTTGAAGGCATATTATGACACTAAAAGACAGTCTGTCAATTGTTTTTTTAAAATTTTGAGTATAGATGATTTAAACATATTATATTAATATTTAATATTTAAAATATTATATTATATTATATTAATATTTATTATCTATATTATATTAATATTTATTATATTATATTATATTAATATTATAATTAAAATGTCAAAAACAGTATAGTTTGAAGGCATATTATGACACTAAAAGATAAAAAACAGTAACTAGTATAATATAAGGGTATTCTGGTCTTTTTTCTAGAAGTCATGAGAAGTCAGCATGGTTCCCAAACAGACTTCCAGCACAAAAGTACTTCTGCCAGTACTTCACAGAGTTGATTGCCAAACGCCATTTCTGCACAGAATTACTTTTCCAGCTCCTCCATAGAGTACTTCAACTCCTGTTCTTTGGAAGAGTAGTTATGCTCCTGGTATCCAAACAGGCCCTAAGAGTTCTACTCTGGGTGAAAGAGTAATGAACTAGATTCTAGAAGTTCTACGATGTGTATTATGGGTAAAAGAATAATGAACTAGATTTTAGGAGTTCTACTCTACCTATTTTGGGTGAAAGAGTAATGAATTATTCTCTATGAGTCCTACTCTACCTACTTTGGGTGAAAGAGTAATGGACTAGATTCTGGAAGTTATACTCTACCTACTTTGAGTGAAAGAGTAATGAATTATTTTCTGAGAGTCCCACTCTACTTATTTTGGGTGAAAGACTAATAGACTAGATTCTAGGAGTTCTACTCTACCTATTTTGGGTGAAAAAGTAATAAACTAGATTCTGATAGTTTTACTTTACCTACTCTAGGTGAAAGAGTAATGAACTATTTTTTGAGAGTTCTACTGTACTTACCCTAGGTGAAAGAGTAATAAACTAGATTTTGGGAGTTCTAATGTGATATTAGAAACGTTTCCAGTTTTTTAAACAAAGAGTTGAATTTTATGAATTTTAGGTCAATATTTTAACTTCCTTTGAGCCTCAAGAATTTTCAACAATTTACTATCAAGAGGGTAACCTTTATTTCAGGATTACCATTATCCTTTGGGGTTGAAATTAATTAAGCTTGAGAACAAAATATCTCTAGTTTGACAGAGAACATTACATTGGGATAATTGAATATGATTTGAAAAAAAATGCCAATAGTTTAAAGGAGAAAACTACACACTTTAAAAAAGGAAAGTGTCTATTGTTATGAAGGTTTGAAATCTTTGATTACTACAAATGCAATAAAGGTTTAACTTTTAATTTCAACTTTTTATATTTAAGATTTTGAGTCAGGTTCAAGGAAACAAAATATTTCCTTTTGAAATTCAACATAGAATTCATCTTTTTTCCTCTTCGATTTACTTAGGAAAACAAAAATTTTCAGATCAATCATAAACAAGATACTCGTGACTTATGAGTCTTTGTTTGGTTTAGGTTGGGTATTAATTGCATGATGATTAAGAGTTTGCCCTAAAGTTGATGAAGTTTGGTCATTTAGACTTCTGATGTTTTGCCTTGGACAACCTTTTTAGATTTTCAACTCGACTGATATTTTCTTTTGGTTGCTTTAACTTTTGCCTAGATTTCCGTTTTAGGTCTTCAATCTAACAAACATGTTCTAACTTTTGCCTAGATCGTCTTTTAAGATTTTTAATCTAGCAAGCTTATAATTTTTTATTATTATATTTTCTTTTATTATTGCTAAGGTCATTTTTCGGATTTTCAACTTTGTAAGCTTGCCTTAATTTTTCTCTTTATTTTATTTTATTTTCTTTTCCTTTGTTCTTCCCTTTTGAACTTTTGGAGTTAAAGTTTAATCATGCTTTGTTTTTTCCTTGAATTTTTTCGCACGATATTTAAGAGGACTTTCATAGGTAAGTTTAGGATTGGACTTAGAAAAAAAGGTAATCTGAGGCTCAAAACCCAAATCGTGTGGCATTTTTTTAAATTTTTTTGTAAATTTTCTTTCCCATTTTGACAATATCTTTTTTTTAGATTTTTATTCTTTTGTTTATGGGAAATATACACATTTTTTATTTTGATATGATCGGGCCTAAAGCAACTTCTCAAGTTTTTTATGTACCCTCGAATTTTGGGATTAAACCAAAACGTAGTTTGAGTACAATCTCCCCTAGGTTGGGTGATCAGGCTTAGAAAGAAAAAAGTAGTTCTTTTTTATTTTATTTTATTTTTTTGAAAAAGACTACAAAGGACTGAGAAAGGAGATATTGAGCTGGGTAACAGAGAAATTTATTTGGTTGAAGATGGTTACTTTAAATATAGTACCACTTTATCTGGTCAAGGTTTGTTGGTTCTGATAATTCAATTCCATCATGATTTTTAAGTTTGACGGATTTTCTAGACAATATTTCTTTGATGATGAAAGGACCTCTCCAATTAGGTTTGAACTTTCTTTTATGGTCAAAGACAGGTGCTCCATTATTTTTAAGTACCAAATTCACGACTGGCAAGTAGCAAACTTTGATCTTCTTTCTGTGACTGACTCTTTTCTAATAAGCTTGCATGTGGTATGGAGCTCTAAGTCATTCTTATTTGATCAGGTTTGGTTCCATCAAGATCCCGAGAGATGAGATTTCATTTCCAAAACTTCATTTCATGCCACATAACAGAGAAGACCGAATAGCTCCTGTAGAGGATCGAGTCGAAGTTTGACATGCTAAGGGTGCGAAAGATAATTTTTTAGACAAATCTTGGTGTGATCAAAACCTTTTATGATAATGGTTTCAAGGTCTTTGTTAGCTACTTCTATTGCTCCATTGGACTAAGGATAGTAATCTATTATGGGAGCTCTGCCATGTTGAGAAGTCCAGCATTGATACATTTTGTTACATCTTTTTTGATCTTGTAAATTATGACCTTACATCCATGTTATCATTTCATCAGGCGAATGTCGGTGTCAAACAACACCCAGGCTTACCTCCAACATATCCTCATAGGATCACACAAACAAGTCTTTTGAATTTCAAAGTAAATTCACTATCTCCTCGTGTTCCTCTGGGGATAGGATGGTTCCTATTTGAATTTTTTGAATTTTTTTTTTGAGGTCAATGACCTTTGCTTCCTCAATTAGAGGTTGAGCACGATATTTATCTTCTCATTTAAGTAATTCGATTAGAAGAATCTCTCATTAAAGCCAGATTACTAATTAATTTGTTAATGCACTTGAGCTATTCATAAATTTTCTTTATTCAATTAAATTTAGATGGAGTGACTGACGTCATTGCAGACTCGACTCAATTGAAATAAAAATAATAGACTAGATTTAAAAAAAACATAACCTTATTGAATTGATAAAAAAAATTGGACTCAAATAAGAATAAAGACAAGTACCCACAATGGGCTCGATTACAGATTGAGGTCTTGAAATATTATAAGTAGTAGGACTGAGGCACTGTGATCTTCAAGGAACATCTGGGCAATGCCAAGAGATTCAGTGATGGCTTGCCAATCTTGAATTTCTTTTTTAGATTATTTGTCTTCTTTCAAGATTTCCTTATTCAGATTTACTTTTTTCTATTGGTCATGGCTGCATAATTATTGAGTTCAAGTATTTTAAAGATTCTGTCTTCTCATGTCCCATGTTCAAATTTATTAAAAGAGTGGGAGAAAGATTTGTGTCTTTTGTCCAACAGATAAGGATTTTCATTTTCTAAGAAGTTGGATTCTTCTACGACCATTTGGATTGAAACATAATCGATGAAAGTAAGGTTATCATGATAAGGTAGGGATAAATAATAGATTTCATCTAAAGTTGGTTGAATGGTTCACAGTCGGTAATGAGAACTTCATTAGAAGTCGTTATTCCAATAAGAGGAGGGCTAGGTGGTTTAGGATTGACTAGGAGGATGAGGAAGACTAAGCCAAATGGGAGCTGGGTGTTGGACACCATATTCAAAGTCTTAGGAGGTTGGTAAGTAGGTAGAGGGTTGGTGGTAACATTTGGTTGCGTAGGGGCATAGACAATAACTTTTTTGGTGTTGATGAGGTCTTTAATGGTGTGACGAAGAGCGATGCAATGATCAGTAAGGTGACCATGGTTATGATGAAACTCACAAAATAAATTTGGATTGTGAAAAGTGGAGAGCGAACTTGGTAAAGGTCAAGATTGGAAAGGTGTAATGAGTCATTTCTTTAATAGTTTTTGAAAATCGATGCTTAAGGACATCCCAAGATCAGTAAATTGTCAACATGGTCAAAGATGACTAAGAATAGGTTGGTTAGTAGGTTGGGTAGTAGTTTAGATAGGTATAACAAATATATTGGTTGCATAGACATGATTGGTGCTGGGTTTGGAATTGGTGAAGGGCTTTTTTAGCTTATTGTAAGAAGGGTTGGAAAGGACCTTAGAAGCAAAGGCATTTTCCAGTTGGCTATCAACTTATAATAGAAACTTGAACGTGGGAAGGTATTGGGCGACTAGATGCTGGGCATACCCCTGAGTGAGATTCTTCAGGATAATAGCTGCATGTTCCTTTTCTGAGGGTATATCCCACTTCTGAATAGCCTTAGCTCTCCAACGACAAATGAAGTCAGTAAAAGCTTTCCCATTCTTCTACTTCATTGCTTCTAAATCTTTTTGGGAAGTTTCAATTTTAGTATCATACTTGTATTGATGCTAGAATAACTTTGACATATTATCCCAAGTTTCAATCGCAAACAGGTTTTGATATATCAACCATTGTAGTGTCGATCCTGACAAAGTATATTGAAAAAATAACATCATTTATTTACCACTGAGGCCCAAAGTACGCATGTTAGTAACATACACCTTGAGGTGTCTTCTTATGCAACCTATTCCACTAAATTTTTTTTTCTCTGGCATTACAAATTTTTTCAGTAAACGAATCCTAAGGATGTAATTCAGAGTCTAGATGACTGCTACGATTTCATCAATCCCTTTTATATTCTTCAAGGATGTTTCCAACCGAGTCATTATGTTGGCTAGCATCAGACTCTCATTAAAGGGTTTTTCATTTCCATCAAGCTCATAAACCTCTTGTGGATTCCTAACCATGCTATCTTCCGGTCCATTACCCCTTTGATCATCAACGGGATTTCTTACTAACTCATAGATCTGTTCTAGTACTTCTACCTTGCTTATTATGTTGTTTATGTCCATTGCAAAGATTGTTAGGATCTTACAAACATCTACAAATTCAAATTTAGAGGTCATTTCTAATGGTTAACTTGGTACTAATGTTTGTTATAGTCGACCAGACTTATGACCCTAGCTAGACCCCATCAAAGGTGGATTACTAGTTGTAGACTCAAGATTAGATTTTTAGCAATTAGAAACAAAAGTTACTATTGACAACATTTGTTAAGTTAACCTTCTAGATTCAGAGTCTCTAATCGATGAAACATTTTGAACCAGAAATATTACATAAAGATGATTTACCGATTGATCAAGAATCTTAGAAAATTTTGAACCATAATTAAGGGTTGTATAATCTTCGAAAAGTAAGATTCAGCTTTTGCTAATCGGGACACCCCTTAATATATATTTTTACTGATCTTGATCTTGTTAAATATGAAATATTCAGTCTATTGAATTAAACTGGCCAATACAAAGTGATTGGGACTATATACCCATTTGAGTTTGGGCCAGTTCAATCAAATAGATTCGAATGTTCTACTTGAATCACTTCATCTAATATTTTTAAGCCAACCGGTCAATGTGTTAATCCATAAGATCTATTTACTAATTGGGCTAATTAGTTTAACTTGATATTGATTGGCATATCTTACAGGTTGGACCGGTATTGCAGGTTCAATTTGAGCTGTATGGATTGGTCTACCCACTTATTTTTTGAATGGATTGAATAGAACAACCTAGGAGCACCCATGGGTAGTTTGAGTTGTAACTTGTAAGAAGGTTTATAGACTCTAGTTTTATTACATGCAATGCAATTTATTTAGTCACCTTTGCCTAAGTACACCTATATACCTCTCGAGCGTACCCAATCAAACGGTATGTGGTGACTTGGTTTGATATATTGTATAGGTACGAGACTAGGATTGTAACTTTTATAAATGATTTAGCATCCCACAAGAAGATCGACCACGTACTAGTATTACATTGGAAATTGAGACATGTGATTTTTCAACTTACAATAAGATAAAGGCTTAGGTTGCTCCAATGTGAGTGCATCGATATACTTTTCAGGGTCACCTAATCAAACGGTACAGATGCCCCAGTTTTATATACCATAGAGGTACATGACTAAAGTTGTGATTTTCATGAATGACATTGCATCTCACTAGGAGATCAGGCCACATATTAGTACCATGTTGGCTATAAGAGACATGTAAGTGTGCGATGCATCATAAATTATACATGTTAGTGGTATGTGCAAATAAGGTAGGGTGCACCCAAGGCATTTTCATAAATGAAAGGACCTATGGACCATATCAAGTTATTAAAATTTAGATATCAAATAAATATTGATTATGAAATATAAAAATATCATAACATCAATATCAAGACCAATGCACGCATATCAAAGATGTATCTTAAATGTAAAGAAGGATAATAGATAGAGGATGGAGGTTTAAAAAGGGGACCGCATAAAAAATTATACCTAAGCCCCTTGGTATCTTATTATTTTTTTCTTCTTAGTTTGTTCTTTTGGGATTTTCATAGAGATTTTGAGAGAATAAAAAAACTTAGAATGGTTTGAGAGAGTTTGGGTAGAATTTTAGATCACTTGAGCTTCCCTTCTTTTTCCCTCGATGAGGGTCCTATTTATAAGATTTTTGGAGACCCTTGGGGATAAATTTGTCCTAAATCATAGGATTCCCTATATTTTTAATAAAATCTATAGAGAAAATCCAAATTACTTCTCTTCTCCTTGGACTTGATGGTCTTTTACTCACCTATATGTCTCACTAATCATGATGATCAAGATGATATGATTGCAAAAGTTCATAGTTTCTAGAGAATTCTTTGAAGAGGGTAAAAGAGTCTTAGGCCATTAGCTTTGGGTCAAATCTTAGAGAACTAGGCTAGATGGCATGTGAATATGGACTTCAACTTTTGACATTAAGGTCATGTAGCCTAACTAATTCTCTAACAACCTAAGGTTAAGAATGTCTTTGTTTACAAGTTCTAGAGAATTATTTGAGTTGGGAAAAGTTGTTAAACCCACTGAACTTTGTCTAATTACATTGACCCTTCTTAGATTAAGGATGGACATAGAAGATATAAGTATAATCTAACTTGATTTAGTTTTAACACGGTGAGGTTAAGGTAGTACTTACACTTATGTGAGAACCAATTCGACCAAGGGTATTTCTTGAAAGAATATAAAAATTACAAGAATACCATGATGGTGGGTTTATTGAATAATTGAAAGATGGGTAAAAAAGTAAAATTGATAGACTTTCTTGGGGGAAATTCATTAAAAAGTTGGTTAAAAGGTAATTATCCCTAACCAAATTCGAACACACATGGGTTTGTAATAGAATTGGCCTTAGGGTGACCCAAGGCCTGAACAAAATTTATGTCTGGTAGTGGGTCACCCTTGGATCAAGCAAAATTTATCCCTGGTCATGGTGAACCCTATACCAAGCTAAATTTATGCCTGTACATGGGTCATCCCTATACCAGGCAAAATTTATGCATTTTCCTTCAAAAATGACCTTTAGACTTTGTGGTTGCTCGAAAATGGGGTTTTTAAACCCTTTTGAAATTTTCTTAGGTCAAACCTTTCTCAAAAGGTTTTTGGTGTTCTCGAGTTCGTCTTAGGAAAAAATGGGGCGTTTACAAATATCAAAGGGGATCAGGAGATTGCATAACGGTGTTTCACGATGACACTAAAGGCTGAAATAACTGTCGAGACAATAC
Source organism: Akebia trifoliata (assembly GCF_017979445.1). NCBI lineage: Eukaryota > Viridiplantae > Streptophyta > Magnoliopsida > Ranunculales > Lardizabalaceae > Akebia > Akebia trifoliata. The sequence continues at coordinate 10,096,891 of NC_141386.1, read as the reverse complement.
TTATGAAGAAGAAGAAGGATGCTCCCTCAGAAGGTCCGTAACAATAGCAACTACAAAAGGAGCTATAGATAGATTGGGTAGCTGTAGTTAAAAAGGTGGAAGAAGTGAACCTTGAGGAAAACGGAGTATAAAAAACTAAATATCGAGACTTCCTTGCCCAATAAAGAACAAAAAAATTAGTACATTTTTTTAGGGCCAACAGAGACATTTGAATATGTTGGGGATAGATCCTCACATCACAAATCATTGGTTGAACATAGATCTGATAGCCCAACTGATCCGATAGAAGCCAAAGAGGTTATCACCGCTTCTAAAACAAAGGGTTAATGAGTAGATCGACAAGTTACACACAAGGTGGGATTCATCCGAGAAGTAGAATATCCAAAATGGATAGCGAACATAATACAAATTCCAAAAAAGGACAAAATGGTTAGGGTGTACCTGAACTTTACCATCCTAAACAAGGTCTATCCGAAGGATAGTTTTTTGCTCGAAAGGATAGACAGGTTAGTTGATTCCACTTTAAGATACGAAAGGATGTCATTCATGGATGGATATTCGGGACATAACCAAATATTTATAGCCTCCAAAGATCAGGAAAAGATGTCATTTATAATAGAGCATGGGTTGTTTTGTTGCAAAGTCATGCCATTCGGACAAAAGAATGCGGGGGCAATCTATTAGAGATTAGTCACCAGAATGTTTGAATACATTATCGGAAGGGCGATAAAGGTGTATATCGATGATATGTTGGTGAAGAGCAAATAGGCAAAAGATCACCTAAGGGACCTCGAGGAGATGTTTGCACGACTTAAAAAGTATCGAATTAAACAAAATCCAAAAAAGTTTACAGTCTGAGTTTCATCAGGAAAATTCCTCAGGTACATGGTCATATAAAGAGCGATAAAGGCTAACTCAGATCAGATACGATCCTTAATTGAGATGCCAAGTCCAAGAAACTTGAAGTAGGTACAAAATTTTATTGTGAAGATCTCAACCCTAAACAAGTTCATCTCAAAGGTGTCGGATAGATGCCAATCATTATTCGAATTATTGAAGAAGAAAATGGATTTGAATGGACCGATGAATGTGAGACGACTTTTCATAACCTAAAAAAGTACTTAGGGGAGCTACCTTTACTCAGTACATCCAGAGAAAGTGAGGAGTTGGGGATGTACTTGGTAGCCACAACACTCTCGGTGAACTCGTTCTATTTCGGATAGACCTTGGACAAGAATACGGAGTGATACTCGGGGAGTATGATTTGCAATTCAAAGGACGAACGATGTTAAAGGGTGAAATACTAGCAAACATCTTAGTTGATTTCGCAATCAAGGAACAAATTGGGAGGAAGATGAGGACACATGGAACGCTTAGTCAAGATGGAGGATGTTCGTAGATGGGTAATTGAACTATAGAGGTTCCAAGATCGGAATAGTCTTTGTAACACCAAGTAATGACATGTTAGAAAAAAATACTGAAGCTTAATACGGGGTTTCAAACAATGAAGTAAAATATGAAACAATCATAAATAGGCTCAGGATAGCAAGGGAGTTGAAGCTCGACAAGTTGCTAGTATTCACTGATTCACAATTTGTCACCAACCCGTGTAATAGAAAATATCAAAAGAAAGATGAATGGATGGCGAAGTATTTGGCAATACTGAGGAAGGAATTGGATGGGTTCATCAAGGTAAATATCAACAGGATTCCAAGGGATGAGAACAAGCATGCCCATTCGCTAGCATATATAACTTCAATGTTCGGGAACTCAATTTCATAAATGATATTAATAGAATATCAACAAAAGTTGAACATTGACCATTAGTTAGAAAGTGCATGCAGATTAATCGGATCTCCAACTGGATGGATGACTACATCAAATACCTTTAGTAGGAAATTCTTTTTGAGAATAAGAAAAAAGCAAAGAAGCTGCTTTACATTGTTGAACAATTCGTGTTGACCATAAATGAGCAATATAAGATGTCGTTTTGGGGACCTTTCTTGAAATGTCTAAATCTAGAGGAATCTAAATTGGTAATGGCAGAAATACATTAAGGGATACAAAAAAATTACTCGGGGGGAGGGGGGGTCACTCAATGGAAACAAGGTGATAACCAAGGGGTACTACTGACTAAGGATACAAGAGGACTGCACGAGATACATAAGGTTGTGTGACAAGTGGCGAAGACATGCTCAAATGAACCTTTGACCTATCAGTGACTTTGTGGCTTTTTCACAATATGGGGGATGTATATCATTAAGCCATTATCTTGGAGGTCTTAGGGTAGGATTTTTATAATGGTAGCAACATATTACTTCATGAAGTAGATTGAAGCTATCCCTCTACGTTGGATAAAAGAGGAAGAGGTCATCAAATTCTTTTGGGAACATATTATAGCACAGTTCAAGATCCCTTATGTAATGGTCTCAAATAACAACACACACGATGAGCAACGTGGGTTACTCTGTTTACACTAACATATGAAATAAAATCGTCATCCTAGCCGAGGTACAAGATTTCATAGCAAAGACACAGGTTGTCGAAACTAGCATGAATGAGGAACTACTAGTTCAAAACCTCAATTGACTAGATGAGACTCGGGAACAAGTAATAGAAAGATTCGGTCGATACTAACAAAAATTAAAGAGATCTTATGATCGAAAAGTATGGAGGAAAGCATTCAAGATTAGAGATATGGTGTTGCGAAAGGTGTTTCACAACACATAGGAGTTGAACAACGAAAAACTTGGTGCAAATTGGGAAAGTCTGTACATTGTACATAATTTAGGGGAAGCTAGAGCTTATTATTTAAGAATAAGAACAAGGGATGTAATCATGATACCATAGAATGCTTTTAACCTTAAGAAATATTATTAATGAAAGTTTTTCGTTTCTAAGTAATTTTGTCTTTTTATGCTTTAAAAACTTGGCTCATTATGGGAGCCAAGCCCGACCCCCGATTGTTTGGGTTGGTTTATGGAAAAAACTTGACTCATTATGGGATCAAAGCCCAATCGTTTGGGGTTGGATCAAATCAAAATGATTCAAAAACAAGGCAAGAAAAAAAGAAAATATCTTTTCATTACTGAGGAACATGGATTACAAAAAGGAAATAACAATAAATCCCTAAATAATAGGGGTAGGAGCAACATCGATCATCTCCTAACCTTCAGCATGGTAAGAAGACGGAGGGAGAAAAGCGTCAGCATTGAGCTTGGGGGCTGGCGGAATAGGGTCAACACCAGTTTCTTTCTAGATCTGGAGAGTCAAACTCGCAATAATCTTGAAGGGGACAAAAACTTATTTTACCTCCAAGGCCTCTTGAGTTTAGCCTTCAATTTATCATAGGCCTTTTCCCAAGCTGACTCGGAGTCATTGATTTCAACCTGGTATTTGTTGAGTTGATCTTGCAACTCATTTTTTTTCTTTGGAAGACTCTATGGTCGCCAACTTCCCCTTCATCGAAGAAAGTTCCCTGTGTATTGAAACTACATCCTTCTTCACCAACTCGACTTATTTTGTCGAGCTTTTAAGTTCAGCCCTCAGAACAACCAAACCCCTTCTGGTCTTTAGATTGCGGGATGTGACAGTATCATTTTTGGCCTATAGTTGCCTCGACTAAGTCATGGTCCGAGATGGTCGTATCTGTAGACACCCTATTTTTGCACTCGCCTGATTAATCAACTCGTCAATCCGATCACAACGGTTCCCAATGACGGATGTCTATTCCAACGCTTTATTTTGTTACCAGATATGTTTCAGAAATCCGGACGAGGTATCTCGAATCGACAAAACTCAGGAACCACGTTACGCTAGGAAAATACGACCCAAGAAACATAGAAATCATCATCTTGTAGACCAAAAAGAAGCTTCACGATAAAAATCACTAAAAATGATCAAATTATCAAAATACCCCTAACATCAAAACAACCCTAGAGCCTACGTTACGATTAGGAAAACTTATTCAAACACATAAAATAAATCAAAATCAAACAAATCATTTCGCCAATTTTCACAGGATTCGACAAAATTACGAAAATACCCCTCATAAAGTTCACAACTATTTCACACAAAAAAACTTTATAAATGACAAATACCAACATTCCCATCAAATTCCTTACGAAAAATTGATTCCAAAACATCTTGGAACATTGAAAAACGACTTAAAACGTAAAAAATCCTCTCCGAGGGCAAAACGATAATTTTACAAATTTAATATTAAAAATTTTGAAATTAATAAATAAACCATTAAATAATGTAAAGTGAAACATTAATAAAATTAATTTAAAATTTTGAACCAAAAAATTGATCAATCAGGTTTTTAGGCAAAATTGTTGATGGTTGCCAAGATATTTATTCAAGGAACCCTCCACCTGGGGGCCCAAAGAATTAAAGATAAAATAAAAGGGAGTTCTCCAAAAGTCAATCAAGTAAGACTAAAGTCAATATTAAAGTCAATCAAGTAAGGCTAAAGTCAAGATATTAAAAGTCAATCAAGAAAGACTAAAGTCAAAGCATTAAAGTCAATCTCATAAGACAAAAGTCAAAACCCTAAATCAAAACCCTAATCTAAACTAATCAAGTCAATCTCATAAGATTAAAGTCAAAAATCCTAATCTAAATTAATCAAATCAATCTCATAAGACTATAGTCAAAACCCTAAAGACTTAGTCCATCCCATAAGACCAAAGTCAAAACCCTAATTAAAACTTTAAAAGAAACCCTAATCAAACCCTAATGCTTCTAAAAAACTTTATAAATAGGTGTCTCCACACCCTATTTTCGTATCAAAGAAAAAACCCTAGAAAAAGTAGGTGAAGAAGCCTCCACAACCTCTCAAAAACCCTAATTTTGAAGTCCAACTCCTTACCTAACACCCCTACTTCGATTTTAGCCTTAAAAACACCTAGAAACCTTTCAAAAACATCCCAAAATCTATAAAAAATTCGAAGCATCCAGATCCAAGAAGGAGATACCTTACCTCGGAGATCAGAAATCAGATCCGGAGACAGAATGAAGTAAGGAGTACGGTACAAAGAGCAGTTTCACCAGATCTAAGGGAATAGAACCTTTGCGTATCAAAGGTAACATTTCTATTTTTTTTATCTAGGTTTTTCCATTAGCAATGTAGTCTTATTTAGGATAAGTAGAGACCGGCATTGGCCGGGTGGGATTGGTGCCTAACACCTTCCAACCCCATAATGTGATCCCCGAATTCAATTTTTCTGTAGTAGATTAGTTTTTTATCCGTTCAGAGTTAGTATTCGGTTCTTAGACCGTAATAACTAGGTAGCGAGTCCCAAACCTCAAGGGCCAAAAGCAGATCCGCGCACCCCGCGGATCGATGGAGCTTTCAGTGGCTACTCCACTGGGGACCATTGAGGATCAAACTTGAAAAACCCCAAGTATGGGAACATTGCCAATGACCTAGTTTCTTATTTTATTTTATTTAATTTTTAGTTAGTTTTTTCTTTTTGTTTGTTCGTTTTTTTCTTATATATTTATGGATCTAATTCAGGTTCGACTTTGGGTATATTAATCTGAATTTTTTACGAAGTTCAATCAAGAGTCACTTAGGGTGACTTTAAATAATACCAAATTCCCAAAGGACAATTTTGATGAGGATGGAATAATGATCATTGGGGACGGAATAATGAAGTGAAAATGATTTTTTAAGTCATTCTTCCTTTTAAGGTATGTTGAATTTTTTTTTTATAACAAAAGTTTAAAAAAAAAGTATGTTGTTTGATAACGTTTTGTTAAAAAAAGTGAATTTTCTTGTTTGTTTGTTTTTTGTTTGTTTGCTTTTTGTTTAGTTTTTATTAGTTGTTTCTTACTTATTACTTGGGATTTTTTATATATACATGCTGCCCATTGACAGCACATAGAAGTAGAAAAAAAATTTACTTTTGACATTCTGTCAACAACATGAACTTGCTGTTTGGGTGGAGTGCCGTGAGTAGCATTGTCTTTCTTCTATTTCACACCATCTTAAAACAACAACGTTGAGTGATGAGTGGTGTTCTATGAATAAAATCTGTTTATTTATTATTGCCACACCATCTTCTCCAATGGCTTAAGACTCAAGTTCATCGTCTTCATAAGGCTGAAGATCCAACACAATCCGATCAGCCTCAATCCATAAAACTGATCGATTCAAGATTTTGGGGCAACGAAAAAATTAAATCTTGATGCTAGAAAAGTTTTCTTTTAGAAACTCCTATCGGTTGTACACAAAATCTGCATTTTTTGGTTTCAAACTCGGACCAAGAAATACTCTACTTCGTTTCTAATTGAATCTGTAATTTGGGAGACCTCATGGTCATTAAATCAAATGTGGAGGAAGCCGTGGCTAGTAGAGTTTGTGGATACTTGTTCCACTTCGATTTTGAGCTTTAACAAACCGTTAATGGCAGCGATTTATTGAACTTAATCCGATTTTGAATCATAGGAGATTAGTGATAAGTAAAGAGTTTTAAATCGATCAAACTGACCTCAACCGATCGGGTTGAGAGTCTAGATCAGTTTTTGTAAAAAAAACGTGAACATGGCTGAAAACAGATGGAGAAGATGGTGTGTGGGTAAATAAAATCTTCATTTTACTAAAGACACCCCTTTTGTTTTAAGTTTTTTTTTTTTAATAGTTTTTTTTTTGTTTGCTGTTTTTGCTTGCTGTCCATTTAATAGTTTTTTTTTTTTTTAAAAAGAAAAAGAAAAATGTGTTATTTTAAGTTTGTTTATAAAAATAAAAAAATAAAAAACGATTTGTTTTCTAAAATGTTTTATTTTTTTTTATTGATTTATTTTCTTGTCTTTTCTTTTTCTCCCTTGCAATTTGTTTAAAGATCATCATAACCTTTCATCCCAACGATTGTCAATTCATTCTTAATCCAATATCCTCAGAAATACCAATTTGGTTTGGACCATGCAAAATGACCCTTGATTGAAACACATAAAGAAATATGTCGGATTAAATGTTTATTTCTAACATGGATATATGCTTGATATGCTTATCTTTAATCATGTGTTTAGAATGATGTTGATCTTGATTAAATATCTATGTGATTAGAATGGTGTTGGTCTCGATTAAATATTCATGTGATTCATGTTATAATGATTGATTTGATTGGACCCATGGGCCCATTTGTTTGAAAAAGCCCCGGGCACGCCTCACCTTGTGTTGCACACACCACATGCACGTTTTCTATTTTGCACACTTACATGTCCTATATAGCCAACGTGGCACTAGTGCGTGGCTCGGTCTCTTCGGAGATGCGAAGTCATTCATGAAAACCACAACTCCAGTAACGTACCTTAGGGTATATCAAACTGGGGCATCAATACTGTCTGATCAGGTGATTCTGAGAGGTATATTGATGCACCCAGGCTGGAGCAACCTAAGCCTTTGACCTATTGTGAGCCACACAGTCACATGTCCCAATTGGCAATGTAATACTAGTACGTGGTCGGTCCCCTCGTGGGATGCTAAACCATTTATGAAAGCTACAACTCTTGACTCGTACCCATAGGTATGTAAAAGATAATCCAAGTATATCAATTGCACTTTTTGATCAAAATCGGTGCTTAAGCGAGATCCTGCCCCGCTATACCCTACTGTACGAGGGGGATAGACTACGTCTAATCTAGACGAGAGGTATTTAAGTGGGCCCTTGCTCAGCATTGTACGCCACCTCTCAACTGGGGATCAAACTGACTGTTTTTTGCTTCAGAGAAGTGAGTTGAGGTTTTAGATTATCACCTATACAGTATATCAAACCAAGTCACCCCGTATCGAGAGGTATATAGGTGTGTTTGGGCAAGGGTGGCAAGATAAAAATGCATTGCATGTAGTAAGCTTAGAGTCTAGAAACCTTCCCTGTAGGTCACGACTCGAACTTATCGTGGGTGTTCCCGGGTTGTTCATTGAATGGAACCTTATGAGACTTTATGAGTGTATGTGAATGATGAGATCAAAATGTATGACTGCCCTCAAGGATTAAAGTTTTTCTTTTAACTGATTAAAATGGGTGCACCAACCCAATAAAGAATCCATTCTTTTACAATAATGACCCAGTCCATCCCGATCCAACAATCATGATGGACCGGGCCATTTAAATCCAAATGGAAGTCAAATTTTCAAAGAAAAAATAATTTATAAAAAGAAAATATTTTCCAGAGAAGAATATTTTCCAAAAGAAGTGTTCTTTAGAAAAAAATGTTTTCCAAGGAAAAATATTTTTCAAAAAATATTTTTCGTAAGAACAAGATTTTTCGAAAGGAAAATATTTTCTAAAAGAAAATTGATATTTTACATGGACCTTGGACGAGTACTAAAATACCCTTTTGTGTCAAACCAAGATGGTAGTCGCAGGCGATAACCCAATCAATCAGTTAGTCAAAACAACCGTCGCAGGGATGCACCCTGTAGAGAAGATCAATTTTGAGAGATTCATGTTGAGGAGTGCTCTCTACTTCCACGAGTTTGAGATAGACTGGAACCTCTTACATACTATGGCTAAGTGATGAAACCCCTATCTTCATATATTCTATATGGGGTATTTGCATTTGTGCCTCACTCACGAGGATTATTGTGGCATCATGGGGATATCCACTTCAGGACCTCTAGTCAGGCCCTCATTGAAGATCGAATATTCTGGTGACCTCGCTACAGGATTGAACATTTCTAAGGTAGAAGCCAAGACCTTAGTCCATAACGGGAAAGTAGACTTAGTACCGTTATTAGGCCCGTATCGCTCCCGCAATCACCCTATCAATGTAAAACCCGAAGCCTGGCGAGCCACTAGAGATTATTGATTGTGCCTAGGTCATGGCTTTCAATAGTCATTGCCAAACTATCCCTAAGTCCTTCATAAATATAGTCTCTCAACTCTCAAAGAAAGCTAACCCGGTACCTCTCATCCTAGCTGAAACTTTCTCAGGTTTAGATGCCATAAAAAATGGTGAGCGGGCAAGCTTCAAAGGAAGCCCCTACTTACTCTATATGTGGTTTTGTGATCGTCTCAAAATTGTAGATGTTCCCTCAAACCTCGAATATGGGCCAGAACACTTTTCCAAGAGAAACCTGTTAGTGCGACACAACTCAATCAAAGCTTGGAGCAAATGGTTAAACTTTCGCCTTGCCTGTCATATCGATTTTAAGTGTCCTTGGTGGATGACTGATTCCCCTGTTCTAGGAACCAAAAGGATCCTACTATGTCCGTCTGATCGGTTTAGAAGAAATATCTTTTTACCATCCTAATCTGATCCTAGAATAATACGACGTACCTATAGAGTTATCTTTACCTCAGCACAAAGCTTTCTTTCCCCCCGAGCCTTTGACTGAAAAGTTAGTACACCTCATCGAGAAAGCTTGGAACAAGCGCACCTTAGGGTCTCTAGACGGACCAGTAAAATTCAAAGAGCCTATTGTTAGAGCCAAGAGGGTCAAGCCTGACAGCAATCCTGATGACTATCAAGACAAAGTCAAGCGTCCATGTAAAAATAGTTCAAATCAAATTTGTTGAAAGATGCTTTTAATAAAAATATTTATTTGTCAATCATTTTTAATAAAGTTATTTTTCTTTCAAATAAATATTTATTTCTTCTTTGAATGTTCGTTGTATGAATGGATTAATTAATGGATTGGTGCACAAACCTCAATAAAGTGATTCTTTAAAATGTTATCAAGAGGGTAATACTGAAATTGATTAAATCTACCTTTGACGGGGTCATGAAGGATTATTATTGCACCCAAACTCAAGCGTCCACCTCCTAGTTGGATTAGTAAGTCCAGTCGGTTAGAACGAGCTACAGTACCAAGTCAACAAGCAGAGATGACTTCAGAATTTGAACTCACAGAGATCCGTAAGATCTTGGCAACCTTTGCCAATGATATCAACAGTATAAAAGGCAAAGTGGAAGTGTTAGAACAGACCTCAAAATCAATGGGCAATCCCCTAGATGACCCAAAGGGAAAGAATGCAGAAGAAAGATGTCCACGTAAAGTCTTCGAACTCGACGGAGACGAAGAATATGTTGATAAAAATCCGATGTTAGCTAATAGAATGTCCCAATTAGAGTCGACTATGAAAAGTATAAAAGGTATCGATGAAATTACAGCAGGTATTGAACCTCTAAATCGCATCCCTAAAATTCATTTGCCTGAGAAGTTTGTGATGCCGGAAATGGACAAGTTTAGTGGTATAGGGTGTGTAAAAACACATCTTAAGGTGTATGTTACTAACATGCGCACTATGGGGCTCAGCGACGAACAGATGACGTTATTGTTTCAGAGAAATTTGTCAGGATCAGCACTACGTTGGCTGAGGTCTCAAGATCCAATTACTATGGGTACATGGGAGAATATGTCAAAGGCTTTTTGGCATCAGTATAAGTATAGTACCGAGATTGAGACCTCAAGAAGAGATTTGGAAGCAACTAAACAGAAGAATGGGGAAACATTCACTGATTCCATTGGTCATTGGAGGGCCAAGGCTGTCCAAATGTGGGATAGACTGTCAGAGAAAGAACAAGTAGCGATTATCCTAAAAAACCTCAAAAGGATATGCTCAACACTTAGTAGCCTAATATCTCCCTACTTTTGAGTCATTGTTATAAGTTGGAAGCCAACTTGAGGACGCCTTTGCCTCTGAGATTCTCTCTAACCCCTCGGATAACAAGCTTAAGAAACCCTATGTTTCTAAACCTAGCACCAACCATGTCTACATAGCCAACACGTCAGCTACCCCAGCTCAACCCCCAGTCCGAACTAATAACCAGGCTCACCCAAGTCAACCTCGAACTCCGTGTCAATTTACCAATCTAGGGATGAGTCTCACTGTAGCTTTTCATAAATTGGTGAAAAAGGACTTCTTACCCCTATCCAACCCTGACTTTTACCTAATCCCTTGCCAGCTGGACACAATTCTAACTTGTTCTGCGAGTTCCACCAAAACCCTGGCCATCACACAGATCAATGTATCACCTTACACCATGCCATTCAAAACCTTATTGACAACAAAAAAGTCACAATCCCTAGCCCACCAAATGTCACCACTAATCCCCTACCTACCTATCAACCTCTACTAACCCTGAACATGGTTTCTCACATACCATTGCCATTCGATCCTGTCTCTTTTATCCATCCCATCCAAGTCAAACCGCCTAGTTACTCCCTTACCGGGATAGCTTTCACTGATGAGGTTTTCACCACAAACTATGAACCATTTGATTTAACCTTAGATGATACGTATTGTTTATCCCCGCCTCGATACAATAGTCCCGCATTCACTAGTTACCTGTTGGCTCAGATGAACTTGAAAAGCCTTGTATCTTTGACAGATGAAGATCTATACTTGCTGACTGAAGAAGATGAGCCTTACTCTCTCTCCTGTGATGAAGTTAGACATATGACTCGAGGGGGAAGAGTTTTTAAGCCACAAGAACTCTGTGTTGATAATCCAACAGCCCTAGCAAGAAAAGAAAGAGAAGATCCTATCAAAGAAAATATTGAAGAAGATTACTCCGTGATCAAGCAATTGAAGAAATTAGGAGCTAATATCTTGGTTTGGGGTTTACTTATGGCTTCCACTGCCCGTAGGGAGGCTGTTCTCAAAGCATTAAGTACAGCCCAAGTCTCCCTTGATACTTCTCCAGATCAGCTAGCCAACATAGTAGGGGCGACTTATGTGGAAAATATCTTATCATTCTTAGACTCCGATCTCCCAAAAGAAGGAGCCAGCCACACTAAGCCATTGCACATCACAGTTGACTGTAACGGGATGAGGGTACCTCTGGTATTGATCGATAATGGGAGTGCATTGAATTTTTGCCCTTTGAAGACCGCCACTTGCCTTGGGTTTAAAACTGAAGATCTCAAGCCCACTAATCAAGGGGTTAGGGCCTATGATAACACCAAAAGGGATGTACTGGGAATTTTGCACCTTCGATTGTCCACAGGCATAGTTGAATTTCCTGTGGAATTTCAGGTTATCGATATCCAGTCTTCTTTCAATTTACTGTTAGGAAGGCCATGGTTACACCAGATCAAAGCTATCCCTTCCACGCTGCACCAGAAGGTCAAGTTTATCAAGGATGGGCTAGTGATTATTCTCCATGGAGATGTTGAAAATGTAGGGATTATAAACAGTACTGAAGCTAAAGATGAGCCGTTGCTTGAGATTCAGCCAGAACAACAGGGAGTAGAGCTCAGTGGGTTCGAGTTTGAAAAGATATGCTCAATCCAATGGGATCTAGCCATGAAAGAATATTTTTCAATGAAAAATACTTCTAACTGCTACATGGCCAATATATTCAAGAAAATGAGATTTTTCCCTGGTATGGGCTTAAGTCGCAAGCAGCAAGGTATTAAAGAGGCACCAGTGATTAAAGAGGTCATCGGCACATTCGGACTAGGATATAAGCCTACTAATGAAGATTGGGCCCAATACTGGAAGACAAAGCGGGACAAGGCAATTGCAAAAAGGCAAAGACGCACTACGGATCTCATCAAAATGAAGCCCTATCGTAAGACCCTTAATAGCTATTTCGTGAAGGAAGGAGAAGATTTCTGTTACAGTGGGTTCCCCGAGCCATTCATTGACCACATCACAGGTACTCGTCTGTCGAGATTTGAGATCTTCTTTGGTATGGATTGGCCTGAAAAGGAAGCAAGCACAGAAGCTGAAGAGAAGAAAATTGAAGACTGACAGCTCAATTTAGACTCCTTCAACATTGACCAGTTATTCATTGAAGATCACAGTGTCCTGGTGTTGTCAACTAAGAAGGGGATCCCAAATCCTCAGTCTGTAATTAAACCTGTTGTAGGGTGTCTCTATAGCTATCATGTAATTAGTCCTGTGTTGCATGTCAAGACTGGGTCTGTCAGTCCCCTTAGTCTTGTTCAGTCTGACATGCCAGTTGAGTCCGTTATTTCTATTGAGTCGAATAAATTAGTTGTTTCTGCTGAGTTTGTTATTTCTAATGAGTCTGTTTTTCCTACCTAGTCAAGTGAGTCTGTCAAGTCAGCAATGAGTCCTATTACCCCATCTCCTTTTAATGAAATGAAAGAAATTTTTGATTACCCCAAGCGCAATAATAATTTAACTAATAATCTGACTTCGGAGGGGGAATCTTCTGACGAAGAACCTCCCTCTGAAATAATCAAATTACTTGAACAAGAAAATGAACGTCGGGCTGAATCTCCAATGGAGGAAGTAGAGGTTATCAATCTCAAAATAAAAGAAAGTCTTCAAGAGATTCGGATTGGGATCACATTATCCCCCGATGAATGCAAAAGGATAGTAGACTTGCTCAGAAAGTTCAAAAATGTGTTCACGTGGTCTTACGAGGATATACAGGGAATAAGCACAGACATTGTTCAACATCGTATTCCGTTATATCCAGACGCTCGGCCCATTAAACAGAAACTTCGACGTATGAAGTCGAAATGGACTCTAAAAATTAAAGAAGAAGTTACTGTAGACACCCCATTTTTGCATCCGCCTGATTAATCAACTCGTCAACCCGATCGCAAGGATTCCCAATGATGGATGTGTATTCCATTGCTTTACTTTGTTACCAGATTTGTTTCAGAAATCCAGATGAGGTATCTCGAATTGACAAAACCTTAGAAACCACGCTACGCTAGGAAAGTACGACCCCAGAAACATAGAAATCATCATCTTGCAAACCAAAAAGAAGCTTCACGATAAAAATCATTAAAAATTATCAAATTACCAAAATACCCCTAACCTCAAAACAACCCTAGAGCCTACGTTACAGTTAGGAAAACCCATTCGAACACATAAAATGACAAATCGGAACCAAATAAATCATTTCACCAATTTTAACAGAATTTGACAAAATTACGAAAATGCCCCTCATAAAGTTCACAATCATTTCACACAAAAAATTTCATAAATAACAAAAACTAATATTTTCATTGAATTCCTTATGAAAAACCAATTCTAAAACATCCTAGAACATTAAAAACCGACTTAAAACGTGAAAAGTCCTCTCCGGGGGCAAAACGGTAATTTCACAATTTTCATGATAAAAAATTCCGAAATTAATAAATAAAATATTAAATAATTAAATTTAAACATTAATGAAATTAATTTGAAAATTTGAACCTAAAAAATCGATTAATCGGACTCTCAGGCAAAATTGTTGAGGGTTCGTGAGATATTTCTTTAAGGACCCCTCCATTTTGGGGGTCTAAAGAATTAAAATATAATAGAGGGGCCTTCTCCAAAAATCAAAGTAAATCAAGCAAGACTAAGGTCAAGGTATTAAAGTCAATCAAGTGAGACTGAAGTCAAAATTAAAAGTAAATCAAGCAAGATTGAAGTCAAGGTATTAAAGTCAATCAAGTGAGACTGAAGTCAAAATTAAAAGTAAATCAAGCAAGACTGAAGTCAAGGTATTAAAGTCAATCAAGTGAGACTGAAGTCAAAATTAAATTAAAGTCAATCAAGCAAGACTGAAGTCAAGGTACTAATCGAGTCAATCTCATAAGACTAAGGTCAAAACCCTAAATCAAAACCCTAATCTAAAACTAATCAAGTCAATCTCATAAGACTAAGGTCAAAACCCTAATCTAAAACTAATCAAGTCAATCTCATAAGACTAAAGTCAAAATCCTAAAACCCTAAAGACTAAGTCAAAACCCTAATTGAAACCCTAAAAAGAAACCCTAATCAAACCCTAAATGCTTCTAAAAACTTTATAAATAGGAGCCTCCACACCCTATTTTCGTATAAAAGAAAAAACCCTAGGAAAAGTAGGTGAAGAAGCCTCCATACCCTCCCCAAAACCCTAATTTTGGAGCTCCAACTCCTTCCCTAACACCCCTACTCCTATTTTAGCCTAAAAAACACCCAAAAACCTCCCAAAAACATCCCAAAAATCCACCACAAATTCAAAGCATTCAGATCCAAGAAGGAGACACCTTGCCTCGGAGATCAGAAATCAGATCCGGAGACAAAACGAAGCAAGGAAGTACGGTACAAGGAACTGTTTTTCAGATCTGAGGGAATAGTGCTTTTGCAGATCGAAGGTAAGGTTTTTATTTTATTTTTTTAATCTAGGTTTTATCATTAGCAATGTAGATCTATTTGGGATAAGTAGAGACCGGCATTGGCCGGGCGGGGTTGGTGCTTAACACCTTCCAACCCCGTAACATGATCCCCGAATTCAGATTTTTTTGTGGTAGATTAGTTCTTTTATCCATGTTAGAGTCAGTTTGGTTCCTAGACCACAATAACTAGGTGGCGACTCCCAAACCTCAAGGGTCAAAAGCGGATCCGCCCACCCCGCGGATCGAGGGCGCTTTCAGTTACGAAGCAGATTAATGCTGGGTTTTTTGAAGTAGTAGAATACCCTGAGTGGATTGCCAATGTCGTCCCGATGCCTAAAAAAGATGGAAAAGTCAGAATGTGTGTAGACTTCAGAGACCTAAACAAAGAAAGCCCAAAAGAAAATTTTCCTTTACCACACATAGACATTCTAGTAGATAGTACAGCAGGGCACGCTTTATTATCCTTCATGGATGGCTTTTCGAGGTACAATCAGATAAAATGGATCTTCGGGATATGCAAAAAACGTCGTTCATCACATAGTGGGGAACCTTTCGCTACAAGGTTATGCCTTTTGGTTTGAAGAATATCGGAGCCACCTATCAAAGAGTAGCTACGACTCTATTACATGACATGATACACAAGGAAGTCAAAGTCTATGTAGATGATATGATAGTCAAATCCAAAGAACGACTGGGACATGTTACTGCGTTAGAAAAATTTCTCACAAGGATTCAAATGTATAAACTTCGCCTCAACCCGCAAAAATATATATTTGGAGTAACTTCTGAAAAATTATTGGGATTTGTGATCAATCAAAGAGGGATCGAAGTAGACCTTGTGAAGATTAAAGCTATCCAAGAGATGCCACCGCCGAAAACTGAAAATAAAATTCGAGGTTTTTTAGGCAGAATCCAGTATGTCAGCAGATTCATCGCTCAACTCACCAACATCTACGAACCTATTTTCAAGCTTCTCAAGAAGAATGAACCAACAGTTTGGAATGAGCAATGTCAAAAGGCCTTCGACCAAGTCAAGGAATATCTCTTGAACCCGCCTATTTTGGTTCCACCCACACCGGGTGAACCACTTCTTCTTTATCTGTCAGTCACAGAAGAAGCTATGGGATACATGCTTGCACAGTATGACAAAGATACTCGCAAAGAAAGGGTTATCTACTACATCAGTAAGAAGATGTTAGAGTATGAACGAAAGTATTCAGCCCTGAAAAAAACTTGCTTGGCACTAGTATGGGCTACTCAGAGACTTCGACACTATATGTTATCTCATTCAATTATCTTGTTATCTCAGATGGATCCTCTCAAGTATCTTTTAGAGAAACTGGCACTGACAGGAAGAACCGCACGATGGTTATTGTTGTTATCAGAGTTTGACATCAAGCACATTACACAGAAATCCATCAAGGGGAGAGCTGTAGCAGAATACTTGGAAGATCACCCGGTAGCAGAAGGAATAAGGCCTATTGATCAGTTCCCAGATGAGAATATCTTGCATGTGGAAGAAGAGCCTCAGAACCAAATATGGCAGTTGTATTTTGATGGAGCCGCCAATCAGAATGGGTATGAAATAGGGGCAGTCATGTTTTCTCCAGAAGGATGCCACGTTCCGATCGCTATTAAGTTAGCCTTCTCTAACACCAATAACACAGCCGAATATGAGGCATGCATCGCTGGACTTGAAGTTGTTTTGAATCTAGGCATTACAGAAATTGAAGTTTTTGGGGATTCAGCCTTGGTCGTACACCAATCATTGGAAGAATAGAAGACTAGGGATGAAAAATTGAAGCCTTATCATGAGTATTTGTTAAACCTAGTGAGTAAGTTTAAAGTTATTCTGTTCCAACACATGTCAAGGGAAGATAATTGATTTGTCGACTCGTTAGCCACTCTATCTTCAATGATTCATTTACCCCCTGGCATGGAATTGAGGCCGATCACTGTCGAAGTCAAAGACAAACTTGCATATTGCTGTCAGATCAATATTGCTACTCGACTACTTGATGGAAAGTCGTGGTACACAGACATTAAAAATGTGTTGGAAAATAAGAATTCCCAGAAGAAACATCAAGGAAGGAAGGACAAACCCTATTAAGATTAGCATCTCAATTCATCCTGTGCGCAGGAAGTTTATACAAAAGGTCTTATGATGGGATTCATTTGTCATGTGTCGATGAAGATCAAGCTGAACAGATAATGGTTGAACTACATTCAGGAGAATGCAGTCCTCACATGAGTGGGAAAATGCTAGCTAAGAAAATTATGAGACATGGGTACTACTGGCTTACGATGGAAACAAATTGTCATTACATGGTCAAGACCTGCCACAAATGCCAAATACATGCAAATCTCATACATATGCCACCTTCTCGATTAGTTGGACTGACTTCACCATGGCCATTCTCAGTTTGAGAAATTGACATTATTGGTAAAATATCGCCTAAAGCATCAAACGGGCATGAATACATTTTAGTTGCTATCGATTATTTTACTAAGTGGGTCGAAGCTGCCTCTTATGCTGTCCTCACTGCGTCTCGAGTTGCAAAGTTTATCCAAACGAACATCATCAGCCGGTACGGGGTACCTTCGGAACTAATTTCTAATAACAGGTCACATTTCAAAGCTGAGGTTATTACTTTGTGTTCAAAGTTCAAAATCTCACACCACAAATCATCTCTTTACCGCCCTCAGACTAATGGAACAGTTAGAGCAGCTAATAAGAATCTTAAGACAATCATCAGGAAAATGTGTCAACCACATCGAGATTGGTCTGAAAAACTGTCGTTCTCACTATGGGCATATCGAACTTTAATTCGATCCTCTACTGGAACTACTCCTTACTCCTTAGTGTATGGCATGGAAGCGGTCTTGCTAGTTGAAATGGAAATTCCATCTCTCAGGGTCTTGTTGAAAAGTCAGTTGTCAGAAAGAGATTGGGTTCGCCAGCGGTATGAAAAATTGAATTTGATCGAAGAAAAATGACTGAGAGCTTTATATCACGTGCAAGCTTATCAAAGAAAAGTCGCCCGTGCATTCGACTAAAAGATCAAGGCCCATCACTTACAAGTTGGGGATTTAGTACTCAAAGAGAATCGGGCACTTATCTTTGACCCTAGAGGGAAGTTCAAACCAAATTGGAGAGGTCCGTATATCATCAAGGAAATATTACCAAGAAAAGCTGTCAGGCTTCAAGATCATGATAGAATCGAGTTACCAGAACCAACCAACCTTGACCAAATCAAACGGTACTACATTTAAGGAGGCAATTTTTTGCTGAATCAATTTTCCTACTACCTAGTTCATTATCTCCTTTCTCAACCCCTTTATAGTCTGTTCAAAAAGAGAAAAATTATGCCTTTTACTTCTTAGCCTGATTACCTAACCCAGGGGAGGGAAAAACTTGAACTACGTTTTGGTCTGATCCCAAAATTTTGGGGTACGTAGGCAACCTGAGAAGTTACTTCAGGCCCGACCACAACAAAATAAAAGAATAAGATTCCCCGATAAAGAAAAAAATCTAAAAAGAAAAAATTCAAAAAAAAAAATATATCATCCAAAATGGGGAAGAAAATTCAAGAAAATTTTTTAAATGAAATGCCACACAAGGGGCATTTGGGTTTTTGAGCCTCAAAATTCCTTTATTTTTATATCCAATCCTAAGCTTACCTATAAAAGTCCTCCTAAGTACCATACGAAAAGTCAAGGAAGATAGCAAAGCATGATCAGATAGTAACTCTAGAAATTCAGAGAAGAAGAAAAAGATGAAAAAAAGGATGAAGCCTGCTAAGTTGAAAAACCTGAAAAGAGCGACTTAGGCAAAAATTAAAGCAAGCTCGCAAGGTTGAAAATCCGAAAGGAAAATTTTGGCAACAATCAGAGCCAAGAAAAAGAAAAAAAAAGCTCGCTAGATCGAAAACCTGAAAAGATGATCTAGGCAAAAGCTAGAGCAAGCTCGATAGATTGAAAATCTGAAAAGGCGATCTAAGCAAAAGTTAGAGCAACAAAGAAAAACAGAAGAAAATCCCAAGCTGAGAGCAGTCCGAGCTGAAATATCAGAAGTCCGAATAATCAAGTTCAATACTTAGCTTAAACCAGACATAGACTCAGAAGCCACAAGTATCTTGTCCATGATCGATCTGAAAATTCTTACTTCCCCAAGTGAACCAAGGGAGAGAAGAATGAATTCTATGATGAGTCTCAAAAGGAAATATTATTGTTCTCTTGAGCCTGACTCAAAATCTTCAATAAAATTAATCAAAATAAAAGTTGGATCTTTATTACGCTTGTGGTAATCAAATATTTTAAACCTTCATACAAGGGGCATTTTTCTTTTTCCCCTAATATGTAGTTTCTCCTTATACTAGGGGCATTTTTTTTATTTTACATGATGTATTCAATTATCTCCAGTGCCATATTTGTTATCAAACCAGGGGCATTTTATGTTTGAGCAATGTTAATCCTAAAAAAGAACCCCAAACTTAAGGTTACTCTCTTGATAACAGTTTTTTTTTTAAAAACTCTTGAGGTTCAAAAGAAATAAAAACTCAGTTTTTAAATTCATAAAACTTTTGGATAAAACCTTGAAGTTCAAACAAAAGCATTTTGGATCTCACATTTGGAATAGGAGATAGGGTATTCATTATTTCCCTGATCTATCCATTTCTAGATTCGATCACTCTTTTCCAGATTCATTTTCAATTGTTTCTTTCCCAGATTTATTTCTTCATTCTCAGTTTTACTCAGCCAGTTACCGCCAAGGGTTTTCTCTGAACTATGCTCAGATACCGTCGAGGGTTTTCTCAGAACTATGCTCAGATGTCGCCGAAGGTTTTCTCGAAATTATGCTCAGATGCCGTCGAGAGTTTTCTCAAAATTATGCTCAATTACCACTGAGGCTTTTCTTGGAACTATGCTCAGGTGCCGCCGAGGGTTTTCTAGGAATTATACTCAGATGCTGACGAGGATTTTCTCGGAATTATGCTCACTAACCGCCGAGGGTTTTCTCGGAACTATGCTCAGATGCCGCTGATGGTTTTCTCGGAATTATGCTCAGATGCCGCCGAGACTTTTCTTGGAATTATGCTCAGTTACCGCCGAGGGTTTTCTCAGAATTATGCTCAGATGCTGCCGAGGGTTTTCTCGGAACTATACTCAGACGCTGCCGAGGGTTTTCTTGAAATTATGCTCAGTTATCGTCGATGATCTTCTCAGAATTATGCTCAGATGCCGCCGAGAGTTTTCTCGGAATTATGCTCAATTACCGTCGAGGGTTTTCTCAGAACTATGCTCAGATGCCGTCGAGGGTTTTCTCAAAATTATGCTCAGATGCCGACGAGGGTTTTCTCGGAACTATGCTCAGATACTGCCGAGGGTTTCTAGGAATTATGCTTAGTTTAGCTCAATTTATATTCATTTGTTGTTCAAATTTTACTCAAACTCTTTGAAATCTATCTCAGATTTTGAGTCTACACACTTGCACAGTTGTTGCATCAGTCAAGGAGAATTTTCTAAAATTCAAGGATCTGACACTGCTAGTGAGAGCTCGCGCTCAAGGACCTGACATTTTTCTAGTTCGGGGAGAGTTTTACCCTCAAGGATCCGAACACCCCGACGAATTGCTAAATCAGGCTACAAAATGAACTGTCACTAGCTTTAGCATTCGGATATCGCACTATCTACCTAAATAGATTTGCTATTTAGTTTGCTTCAACCCTCTGCCAAAGAGGGGCATCTGTAGACACCCCATTTTTGCACTCGCCTGATTAATCAACTTGTCAATCCGATCGCAATGGTTCCCAATGATGGATGTCTATTCTAATGCTTTATTTTGTTACCAGATATGTTTCAGAAATCCGGACGAAGTATCTCGAATCGACAAAACTCAGGAACCATGCTACCCTAGGAAAATACGACCCCAGAAACATAGAAATCATCATCTTGCAGACCAAAAAGAAGCTTGACGATAAAAATCACTAAAAATGATCAAATTACCAAAATACCCCTAACATCAAAACAACCCTAGAGCCTACGTTACAATTAGAAAAACTCATTCAAACACATAAAATAACAAATCAAAATCAAACAAATCATTTCGCCAATTTTCACAGGATTCGACAAAATTACGAAAATGCCCCTCATAAAGTTCACAACCATTTCACACAAAAAAACTTCATAAATAATAAAAACCAACATTCTCATCGAATTCCTTGCGAAAAATTGATTCCAAAACATCCTAGAACATTGAAAAATGACTTAAAACATAAAAAATCGTCTCCGAGGGCAAAACGATAATTTTACAAATTTAATAATTAAAAATTTTGAAACTAATAAATAAACCATTAAATAATATAAATTGAAATATTAATAAAATTAATTTAAAATTTTGAACCAAAAAATTGATCAATCAGGCTTTTAGGCAAAATTGTTGATGGTTGCCAGAATATTTATTCAAGGACCCCTCCACCTGGGAGCCCAAAGAATTAAAGATAAAATAAAAGGGAGTTCTCCAAAAGTCAATCAAGTAAGATTAAAGTCAATATTAAAGTCAATCAAGTAAGGCTAAAGTCAAGATATTAAAAGTCAATCAAGAAAGACTAAAGTAAAAGTATTAAAGTCAATCTCATAAGACTAAAGTCAAAACCCTAATCTAAACTAATCAAGTCAATCTCATAAGATTAAAGTCAAAACCCTAAATCAAAACCCTAATCTAAATTAATCAAATTAATCTCATAAGACTAAAGTCAAAACCCTAAATTAAAACCCTAAAGACTAAGTCCATTCCATAAGACCAAAGTCAAAATCCTAATTAAAACTCTAAAAGAAACCATAATCAAACCCTAATGCTTCTAAAAAACTTTATAAATAGGAGCCTCCACACCCTATTTTCGTATCAAAGAAAAAACCCTAGAAAAAGTAGGTGAAGAAGCCTCTACAACCTCTCCAAAATCCTAATTTTGGAGCCCCAACTCCTTACCTAACACCCCTACTTTGATTTTAGCCTGAAAAACACCTAGAAACCTTTCAAAAACACTCCAAAATCCATAACAAATTCGAAGCATCCAGATCTAAGAAGGAGATACCTTGCCTCGGAGATTAGAAATCAGATCCGAAGACAGAACAAAGTAAGGAGTACGGTACAAGGAGCAGTTTCACCAGATCTGAGGGAATAGAACCTTTGCGTATCGAAGGTAACATTTCTATTTTTTTATCTAGGTTTTGCCATTTGCAATGTAGTCTTATTTAGGATAAGTAGAGACTAGCACTGGCCGGGCGGGGTTGGTGCCTAACACCTTCCAACCCCGTAATGTGATCCCCAGATTCAGTTTTTCTGTAGTAGATTAGTTTTTTATCCATTTAGAGTCAGTATTCGGTTCCTAGACCGTAATAAGTAGGTGGTGACTCCCAAACCTCAAGGGTCAAAAGCGGATCCGTGCACCCCACGGATCGATGGCGCTTTCAGTATCTCATAATTGTCTAAGCTTCAAGATCACGTGTGAACCTAAAAAAAGAAAAAAAAAAGAAACATTATAAACAAGACAATAAAAAACAAAGAAGACGAAAAATGGATAAAAGATTACTTATTGCGGCCATTGCTCGGAAGATATTGTAGAAGAATTGCGGGTCGTCTACAAAAGGTTTGTTCGTAAACACCCTATCCTTTGGGAGACAAGATAGCTCGAACATTTCTCACTCAATCCGAGAGTTGGAAAGTGCGATGCATTGGTTGGTGACCGAGTGGCCAGTGATTGTGGGGGTGATGACCTAGGGAACACTTGGAGAGTCACCATCCTTGGACCTCGACCCCGAAGAAAAGGTGGTGATAGGGGTAAGGGTAGGTTGAGGGATGACCTTCGAAACCTCGATGGGGCCTGTTGAGACTGTGAAAGGGGGTGGCTGAGGAACACTCTTCCTTAACCTCTTCAAAGGAGGTTGTTTGATCTCCTTATCCTAATTTGGGGATTGGTGCACTTCTTGCACCTTGATGTCAAAGTCGTTTGATTCCACCGGGGCTAGGCAATTAGAAAGAAGTTTCACCATGTTGTCGAGATCATCTTCAATATTGTTTCGTAAAAATTCAAAGTGTTGGGGCTTGAGAGATGACCTCCTTATAACTTCTTACTCGCCTTCACTAGTGGCCTAGTAGGAGCAAGAAAGTCGATAACTCAATGGTATAATTTTCTATTAGAGAGAATGTGATTGATTACCACCAAGTCAATCACCTTCTTGTCCTTTTTTGGATCTATAAAAAAGAAAACCCTTTTTAGAAAAAATTGAGGAAAAAAAATCGAGATCGAGCAGTAAGAAAACTTACCGACCCAATTAAAAGAGTAAAAAGAGAGGGGGAACCTCGTCCCCAGGTGCACATTCCCACTGACTAGTCATTTGTATCAGGAACATAAAGTAGTCCTTATCAGAGTCCGGGATCTCGAACAAGGCAGGCTTTCCCCTCTTTTGGGTCAAGTAGTAATACCTGTTTTTCTTAGGGCATCTCCTTAAGAAGAACTAGGCTCTAGTGTCTAAGAGCCCAATTTTCTTGCCTTCATCAAGTCGAACATTCATCTGCTCGATAGCATACCTATGTCGATAAAAGTTATCGTTTATTTGCCCAAGAGCCCTCCTAAACTAGTTTAAGACCTTCTATGTCAACCTACTTAAAAAGACTTGGAGTTTGGCTTTAAACTGTCCCCAATACACCACGGTGGCATTTTGGGGGAGGTTTTGAGAGAATTAGGGCTCTTCGAAAAAGGATGTGCCAACATCGTCCGGGATAACATAGGCATCCTTGATTTCAGACAGAGGAGGGCACGTAGGGGTGTAAGATTTCCCCTTGGCCATTAAAGAAAGAGGAATAAAGGAAACAAAGGGAATGATAGGGTTGGAGAAGGGGAGTGAGTGTTGTAGTGCCTCTGACCTTCACAAAAGCCTTCAATCAACAAACGTCTTCAAACCAAACCAGACACCAAGGCCAGAACAAGGTTGTAAGAATTCTCGCAAGAGAAAGAGAGAAAAAAGAGCAATAATTCGTAACGAAGAAAAGAGAGAAGAAATGGGTATTTATAGATCCATGGAGCCTCGAGATACGAAACAAAGAGAGGTCAAGATAGCCTCGTTAACCGATGTAATAATGGGTTGTCAATGCATTAAATGCACACAATAAACAGAAAAAGGGTGCGAACAAGCGTGCACTACCGACAAACTAGAAAAGGTCATGTGTGTACGACGAATAAATGCATTGCAACCAACACATGCAATGATTAAAGCTCAATAGTCGGTAGAATGTTACACGAGAAGATCATTAAATGTGCTGCTACAAAAACTCAAAGAGTTGAACTTTTGAATTAAAGCAAGTTGAATGTCAAAAAATGAAATTCGAAAGGAACAACGAACATTAACGATCTAATGGGAGGCTGCCATGCGTTGTTTGATTATTTCTCGATCTCGGGCCCTCGAATAATGATCAAAAAGCCTGAGAAGGGGTATTGTGGAGGGTATTTTTCATACGACATCAAAGAGTGGCACGTGGCACATAGGAAATATGTTCACCAAACTCTGATCCCTGAGAGATGAGAAGAATCCAACCTTTCATCCGATCCCTGAGAGATGAGGAGAATCCAACCTATCATGACTCACTTCTTGATAAGGTCGGAGGATGGGAAGTCGGATACATAGGGAGATTGACTTTGAAACTTAGAGCATTAAGTCGAAGCACGGAGGGAGGATTCGGTTATTCGAATTCTTAAGAATCAGGGTTCCAATCATGTTCGCGAAGATCAGGGGAGATTCCTAAATTTAAGGGTTGAATATCTATAGAATAATAACAAATACATTCTAGCAAAGAGGAACTACTAGAACGAAAAGGGAGGAAATTTAGGAAGGAAATCAGAGAAGATGATAGAGTTGAGACCTTTATAAATACAAGGGAAGGGGGACATGAAAAAAAGCACGCAATTCTTTATGCATAAATCTTAAACTAAATTTTGTACTAAGGTCTTGACTTGGGTGTTGAAGATGTGTTGTTGCAAGCACACCCTGAAGCACAGGAGGAAGGAATCAATCAACCAATGTGAATCTTGGGATAGTGCAAGTTTTTGCATCTAAAACTATATTATTTTTAAAAATATATTTTAGAATATAAGATTATATAGTTTCTAAGCACAAAAACAAACTTTATTAAAAAAAAAAAAAAACTTTTAAATCACAGCATCCAAATTTAGAATTGGATACTGGGAAAGACTCGAATTTTTTTTAGAATCTAGAAGTAGTCGTTTGGTTTGTTGGAATATGACGAAATTCCATTATAAAACTGTTTTACTATTTATGAAGTAAATAATTTGTTTATAATTATTTTAGACATCTTTTTTAAAATATATTTTTCAAACTTGAAGATTCAAATAAACCAGTCATTTTTGTAATTTTTTTTTATTTAAAAAAGTTATTATATATAGATATTAAAGTTCCACTATCAAGTTTCAAACTTTGTCGGCAGACCTATCTGTGACAATTGTATAACAAAAATTCCCTTTATTTTGTCAAGTTTGTAACTTGAAAAAACCTCACCTTTATGAAATCATGATACTTGTAAAGTTTTTAGAGTAACGTTTGATGGGTAACAAATTTCATAAATTAAGGATCTCTTGGAGTTGTAAGAACTCCAAGGGAGTTTTTGTAATTAAAGTGCAAAAGTTGGGTCTGCCGGTAAATCTCTCTTGTAAGTATTGTGTCTATTGTGGACCCACCCACTAATTCAGCCTATTATAACGGAAATAGCATTACCACCCGCTGGCAATTACACCGTCATTGACGTTAGAGATAATATAGTATACACTTCATAACATCGATGATGATGTTTCCTATACCTCATACGTACACGTGTCCTACCAGGAGAACTTGAAAATAAAAATAAAATTAGTATTTTCGAGGTGATCATATAAACATAAATAGAGTCTTGATAAGGTGATTCACCAGGTAGCATACTCAAATGACTCTATGAGGGGATAAGTTGGGGTACAGTAGATCTGACGTCATGGGATACACAATTGCACTTCTCTGTTAAAAATTTGTGTATCCCAAGACAGTCAGATCTACGGTTATCAAACTTGTCTACGTCATGAAATCATTTGAGTATGTCACGTGATGAGTCATATTATCACGAGTCATATAAATATAATATAATATATTAAAAGTCAAATCATTAATCTGTGTCTATGATGCAATTGAAGCTATTTACTACATGCAATAGTGGAAAATTTCCAAATATTTCGAAAGTCAATATCAAGGCCCTCTCACTCACAGCTGGTCCTTACTCGTTAAGTCCTTCCAAAGAAACATAAAAGGAAAAACAACAAAATAATTATTGTTTTGGTACATTTCATCAGAAGAATATATTTATTTTTGGAGCAAAACCCATTAATGGCAGATGGGTTTGTAACTACTATCTATCAGAGCATACATAAATGCCACATGATCTTTTTCTCTCTCCACCCACTCTCCAAACTCATTTTAATTTAACTTTATTCTTTACTTCAAGAAGTTGGGTAATTATCCAACTCCGGATCTCATGCATGTGCCACGTGGCATTTTCTTAAAATTTAATTTAATTTCACACCATCTCTCCTTTAATCTGTAACATCAATATTTATTTCATTGGTTATTAATTTTTCCATATTAGATATGTATTAACTTAAGATTAACATTATTTGAGTACAACCACAGTCATTGTTTGACACCTAGAGTACATCAAGGATATTTGTATGATTTGCATTGATAATAGGTTGAAAAATGAGTATTATATTATGTATTTTTCCACGGGAACAGGGCTTTC
This sequence comes from Akebia trifoliata, assembly GCF_017979445.1. Classification (NCBI taxonomy): domain Eukaryota; kingdom Viridiplantae; phylum Streptophyta; class Magnoliopsida; order Ranunculales; family Lardizabalaceae; genus Akebia; species Akebia trifoliata. The sequence goes on along the minus strand of NC_141386.1, from coordinate 10,069,973 downwards.
ATTCTAAAAGAAAAAATAGTTTCCCACGGTAAGAAAATGACTTTTCTCCCGCCTAATGTTATTATCTTGCGAATCTAAAAACCCACTCACTTTGAAATTTTCCTAGGTGCAATCATATCTTAAGAATCATTTTCCCGTGAACATATACCCTTGAAATGCATTCCCTGGAATGATAGAGACCCAAAGATACATTGTCTAATAGGATTTCTAATTTGCTACGACAATAAATTACTTTATTTGAAAGTTTTGGAGTCAACTAAACAAACTCTACTCCTCTATTCCAATATGCCCAAAATCAAGGCTTTTATTTTTGAGTCATTAATTTATGAGTTGTGATAAAATAACTCACTTTTTACCTGCGCACTTGACACAATTTGATGTCGATATAAAGGGTAGAGATCTAGAACAATGTATCGTACTTAACAAAGGTCAGGTGGCACCCCATTTCATACCACGTGGTATTTATGTGACCCATTGGCCGCATGGATATGTGGTCCATCCCTTGTTAAACCTACCCACAAAATATCAATTTGATTGGTGACGTGCATCCATTGATTTTAACATTGTCTTAAGAATGATTTCGAATCATTGGATTCAAACTCTTTTTCAAGAGCTTAGATCTAGTGGAAACAAGTTATCAAATACTATGATTTTTGGTATGTAGGTTCATCAAGGGATGGACCACACATCTATACGGTCACTAGGTCTCACAAACATAGCATGCTAGGTACGACACATTGTTCTGGATCCCTTTCTTTTGTATCCACGCCAAATTGCATCAAGTGTGTGCACAAAAAACAAGTTGATTTATCACGACCCTTAATTTATATGTTTTCATGTTCTTTTTGGAACTTTCTTTCACACTTTTATAATATATATTTTTTTAATTAGGGTTGCAATTAGCCTTCCTTGATCATGAATGAACGATCTCAACCAATTTTCTATGTTCCCCCACTTGCTTCCTTTCTTTCCCAACTAGAGATTAATACAATTAAATTAAAGATGATTTCTCTTTTGAAAGAAAGAAAAAAAAAAATAATTAAAGCAAGATTAATAGAAATATAATGTGTAAGTTTCCAACTATACATATACATGGAATCCGTAATTAGAGGCAAGAAGTGAGGGAATGGTACAAATGAAGAGAGTAAAGCAAGTTTATTTTTTTATTTTTGTTGTCAAATGCACATCTCAAATCTTGACTTAGAGCAATTGACAAATAGCCCCCATCAAATTTGAGGAAGATCTGACAATAAAGATGAAAAGGAAAATAAATAATAGTTTGTGAAACAAATGCCAAGGTAGAAAGAAAACGAAATTTGGCCCTAATTTCTATTCATTGGTTTTTATGGTACTTTTATTTTGGACTTTATGCATTGACTTTTAATGATCTAAGCACATAGGTAAAATTAAAAGAAGCTTCAATAGTGTGTTGTCACGTGGGTATAAAGTAGATCGAGAGTAGGTTAGCTACCCAACTCCATGAAGTACAAGGGTATAGGCTTTAGATTCTACTTTAATTCCATATCATCAAACTAAAAGAAAGTCACCTTCACAACTCACTCAAATCAAAAGTCGCAATCGATAACGATATTTCTACTAAGTTTTCAATAATGGGATATGTTTTACATGATTTCCATTTGAAAAACTCCTTAAAGGAAAGTTTCTCTAAACTTAGCCAAACTTCTCTATATATAGAGTAGCTATTCTACAAAGCGAGATAGATACAGAGAGAGAGAGAGAGAGATGGGTTTGAGAGAAGAGAGTGAAATCCCATGTCTTGACTTCAATAAAGATCCAACAGACTTAGAGGAAGGGAGTGATGGGTGGAAGTATTTATGTGAGAAAGTAAGAGAGGCTTGTGAAGGGTATGGGTGCTTTCAAGTTAAGTATGATAAGGTTCCAAGGGACCTACATGAAGAGATGATGGTGGCCATGAAGGATTTGTTTGATCTTCCTGTTGAGACCAAGGAGAAGAACTTCAGCTCTAAGCCTTACTATGGGTACATGGGCAACTCACATGTCGTTCCTTTGTATGAGAGCTTGGGCATCGAGGATGCACCCACTCTCGACGGTGTTCAAGCCTTCACCAACCTTATGTGGTCCCAAGGCAATCCATCCTTCTGGTAACTCTCTCTATCCATATATCTTTCTCTGTGTGTGTGTGTGTGTTTTTGTCTCAAACTAAATTAGCATTATTTGGATTTAGTAGGTCATTGTTACTTAAGGTTTTGGTGAATTAGTGTTCACCATTGAAAAATGAGTAATTTGAGGGGGAGTTTTGTTCCAATTGTTAGATTTTGATTTAGGTTCTGAATTTTTTTATATTTATATTTATATTTTTTATTAATTTGTTAATTAGAATTAGGTTATGGAAACTGATTTCAGAATCTTATGTTGACTATATTATTTTTAACAATTGATTTTAGAATCTAGAATAAGAATATCATTTTGCGAACTTTTTTTTTATTTTTATTTTTATTTTTTTATAGTAATTGATTTAAGATTGTCAGAATTAGATCATGGTAACTGATTTTCAGAATCTAGTTTGGCTGCATTGTTTTAATTAGTAATTGATTTTAAAAACAAGAAGATCTCATTTTGCAAATCATGTTTCTAGAATTATGATGAATATCAATTTAGCGTTAAAAAAATGCAAGAAACAATTTTCAAATTAAATTGCAATAAACAAGCCATTACTAGATTCTTGTTGTAGTTGATTTCTAGTTCTAATTATAATAAGAGGGCCACTTTTATTGCCCAAACCAAAAGTAACATCGAATTATGGGCGCAAGAATTCGAACCAAACACAATCTATATGCACTTATCAGAGGGAGATTGTTTGGTTGCAGTGACAACTTTATTTGGATGTGAAATGTTAGTATAAGCTTCTTCTTCCTCTTCTGAAATTACTTCTATGACCTAAAACTTGTGTAAAAACTGCGTTATGTAAGTGCATTTTGTAGGGGTAAATATGTAATCTTCCAAAAAAAAAAGTATACAATATTTATCTCAAAACTCAATTCAGATATGGGAATAGAGTTATCATTGCAACAAAAAAAAAAAAAAACCTTTCAAATGCTTTTCCCACGCCGTCACAGACAAATTAAATTGAGTCGTGATGATCGGATCCCTCCCCCCTCTGACATAAGCACCCATCACATAAGGGTTCTATAATTTTCCTCGGGATACACAAGAAAGATTTATAGTTCTGGATATCCCGAGAAAATGATCTGCCGCTCTGTGAAGAGGGCATATGGGTGGGGGGGTTCTTAAAAATAATTGTTCGATCTCTCAAATGGTACCTTTCCTTAAAGAAAATATCAGAGGAACAGTGTCTTTACTTTCAAGTTTCAAGGGCCTTAATAGGGTTGCCATAGGATGGGAGGGTGGATATGGGCTTAGGACAAACTAAAGCTAGCCCAGCTCAAAAGATGTGGAATAGGCTTTAGCCAATTTGAAAAGCCTTAATCGAGTCTTAATTGACCAAATCTTGGCTTTGTTGTCTAGATCCATTCTGACTGAACTTTATGTTTGATAAAATTGATTATAATTATTTTATTTTATTTATTTGGATGATACTTTTGACAATTCATCATGATTTCACTGTCCAAGAAAAAAATAAGATTTGTTTTAAGATTATAATTTGTATAAATATTGACCTAAAATAATATAGAATCAAATAATCGATAATCTTCATAGCAGTTAAATCAAGTAATTAATAACCTTTATTTTTTAATTGAACGATTAATTATTTTTTATAAGTTTATGATTAATGTTAAAATGGATTGAATTTTATATGAGAATAATTTTGAAGGTATTTATAATTTATTCTATAGTTGTATAAAATCTACTATGCAAGATAATAAGCCCTATCTTGGCCCACATTTTATAGACTTGAGAATTATGAGCTAAACTCTAGTTTGCAGGCTAAATGTCAAGCTCTTACTCTTTTTTTTTTTTTCTGAGCTTTTCTTGTTGGATTAACAGGCCAATCCGCTCATTGAAAACCTACTCTTCAATAGATCTACGTCCAATGAAAACTAATTTGACTGATGATTCATAATTTTTTTTTAAGTGGGCTCTGCTTCTGTGAAGAAGCCCATGGAAGGATTTCATGACCATGATGGAAATTAGTGCTTGGATTAATGGATAAAATTCATCAATCTCAACCAATTTTCATGTTTAGTTTAGTTTGATCTTGATGTGCAGTTAATTGTTTCTTAATTAGGTAATAGCCCATTATCTTTATAGAAAGTTAGGGATTGTCTAAGGAGATCTAAATCGAAGATAGATTTTATAATTTACGATTAATAGTCATCATGTTGACCATCATTTGTTTAAACCCTTATGGACAGGTTTGTGATTCTACCACACATTTAACTGGTAATTAGCCTCTAAGTAGGGTTTGATTTTGCAGCTCAATAGTTTCTTAGGGTCTATCTATCTGTATATATGATTGTAGGGAATATGAATTCCTTTGGAAAACGGTTATGGTAGTTTGAATTTCTGTTGAAATTTTTTTCTAGGTGGGATAGTCGTGAGTGATTCGTGAGAGAATAACATTAGGAGCTGAGAAAGTAATTTCTTAAAGGGTGGAGTGGGAAAATCACTTTAGGTGGGAATTCATCTTTTAGAGAAAATACCCAACGATATACCTGAAAATCATATTTTCTACGAAAAATCATTTTACCACCCATTTTCCTTATAGACCCTCGGACTATGTTTGGATTGAGAGAAGTGGAGAGAAGAGAAACTCATTAAGAGAAGAAAAGAGAAAATAAGATAAACTCAATTTCTCTCCACCATGTTTGGATTGACACGAGAGAACTTGAAACAATTTTGAAATTTTAAAATATCTAAAATAGTGATCTAGTGGTAGAGTTGGAATTATAAAATATTTTAAAAGGTTTTTTTCCATTTCTCTCATCTTCTCTCCATTTTGGAGAGAAAGAAAACTCAACTTTTTTCTCTCCTCTGCTCTCCCCCACTTAACAAATGGAGAGAAACTCATTTATTTTCTCTTCTCTTCTCCTCTCCATTTCTCTCCATCCAAACACAGTGTTGGTTTATCTGGAGTGTGAATGTCTGTTTTAAGGATAAGACACTGGCATTACTAAAGATTTGTTTGGTAGTTATCTAAAAGCAACTTGAAAATGCATTCCAATTCCTTCGGCAGCAGATCCTTTGTACCGTGTTTCTCCTGTAACTCTTGTTCTATGGTCCATAAAACATCAAATTGAAGAAAAATAACACAGCCCTCTTGGATTCATGGTTTAGATAAGATTTTAGAAAAAAAAACTATATCAAAAATAACTTTTTGAGTCTCTAATCAATTATTTGAAAATGGATTGTTAGTGAACTCCTAAAGTTAAACGATTGGATGAAATCGCCTTGATGATGTGTTGATAGGAGTTATAGGAGAAACGCGCTATAAAGGATCCTCTACCAATATTTTCATCTATAGTTTTGAGCTCGTCTTGACTTGAATTTTCATTTAGTCAAGTCGACTTGGACAAATCAAAACAAAAATATATCAAATTTTAAATATTAAAAATAATATTTAATATTTGATAAATTTTGAGGTCCAACTCAAAACCAATTGACAATGAGTGGAGTGGCCTAGCAGTTTATAAGGAGAGAGAAAAGACAATGAATGTCCGATGTTGGACTAAACTCAACAGTATATAAAACAAAGAGAAATTTAGGTCATCATTCTTAGTTCACTACAAATCATTTGCATTTGCAAATGATTTACATTACAATTGTTTTGCAACGTAAATGGTTTGTGTGAATGATTTACTACTGTTTGGTAAATATTGGGAAATCTCTTGCGAATCTATTTTTGTGATTGGTTGATCTTTGCAATAAAAGAATTTCATTGTGATTTTGCAAATGATTTGCAATACTTTTTGTACCACATATCATTTGCTGAAATTTCTTAAGAATTTAGTTGGTCTTGGCAAATTTCTTGCAATGCAAATCATTTGTATTATGTAACCAAGTACCAATAAAATTAATTTCAAATTTTTTTTTTTTGCATTTGCAAATGATTTGCTACATACCAAGCAGGGCTTTATTTTTTTTTTTGTCCATGAAAATATTATATAGCTAAATACATGTAACTTGAGATTAGAGAACAACCTATAGAAACAGAAAATAGTTGGCCATGTAGGACAAAACACGTTGGCCAAATAGTTGGTTGTCGAACAAGAACAAGACCTTTATATTTAAAACAAGGTGCATACTCTTTGTACATGATAAATATGGATTGTTGGCATTAAGAAAGATAAGATCATGAAATGCCTAGAATGCCATTTTTTTTTTTTCCCTTCAAAATAACATGAGCACAATCAAATGGTCGCTGACATTCAATATCCTTTTTTTTTTTTTTTTTTTTCCCCCCTCTTAGTCATACTCTCAATTCTACAAGTAAAAAGATGTTTGAACTAGAGCTAATTATTCGAAAAATGGTGTTCGAGAGCTACAAATTGAAAAAATACTATGAGTCCAATGTCGAAAGCAGCCAGGCTGTCTTTCGAGTGATGAAATACAAAGCTCCCCCAAGCAACGACTCGGCCATCGGTCTAGTTGCCCATAGAGATAAAGGCATCCTAACCATTCTATGCCAAGATGAAGTACAAGGACTCGAGGTGCTACATAAAGAAGGCAACTGGGTGCAAGTGGTGCCCTCGGAAGGCATGTTCATAGTTTTCGTTGGTGAAGCACTCAAGGTATGTTTTCTCGTTGCTTGGCCTGTGACTCGCCATGACTCACAAATAAGTGAGTCAAGTCATAATGACCAATTATTTGAAAAAAAAAATTGTTGTAGAAGTATGTTTGAGTGGATTAAACCACTGGGATGGGTTAAGGACCAAATGATAAGGGGCTTTTATAAACACTCATTCAAAAAAGAATCGTAAAATTTAAATTAAAAGGACTTTTCTGATCTAAAACAAGACAGATGAGAAAAAAAAGAAAAAGAAAACAAGAATAATGATAAAATGAGTCCCCCCGGTTGCCCACCCCACCCGCAACAAACTCTCCTGACATGGTTGTGCATAGAACCATATATTTTTCTATGGGATACACAATTGCACATATTTATGAGATTATGCAGTTGTGTATCCCCAGGAAAAACTATGATTCTAGGCACAGCCACACCAGGAGGGTTTAATGGCCAGGAGTTAGAAAATCACTGACTCAAAAAAAATAGGTTTCTTAGGGATGGATTGCATTTGAAAATCCTTAGGGAAGATCCTTCCATCTCAGTAGTCATATATTTATTTGTTTGAGATTTTCTCAAAAGACTTTTTTTAACCTCAAACAAATATTTGTTTGTTTGAGATTTTCCTAAAATACTAGTTTCCTAGGAAAAAAAAAAAAAAAGGACCTGGGTCAACTTTAACGTCTTTGATCAATCAAGACTTTTTTTTAAGAGAGTTGCTATTGCCACACCAACTTTTATTAATGCCACACTATTTCTTATCGAAATTTAAAAATATATAAGAAATACCAAAAGGATGAAATAAAAGCCATGATCAAAAATAAAATATAGCTTAGCAAAACATTAATTATGATTAGTAATTGAATGAAATTATATTTTCATTTTTACAAAAAATAAGTTTTAATTTCAAAATTGAAAAAGTGAAAAGGGAGGATTAAAAATACAAGTTGAGAGATCAATGAATTTATATAAAATCCTTAATCACCATACTTTAAAGTTAAATCCACCATCCTTATTAACCTTAAAAAAGAGTATATTCATTTTTAAAAATTTCCTTTATTTTTTTTTTGTTGGTATATTTGTATTTTTGGTTTTCTTATTTATTTATTTATTTTTTGGTATCAATGTATTTATCCAAACTCTAATGTACTCATCGAATCAACTTGCCACTACACTCTTAGGTAGGTTGCCAATAGATTAGATTTGGATCGGATTGGGGTTTACATGGAATTAATCCAATAAAAGCTAGACTGATTCAAATTCAATTGGATCCAATAACATTCTGATGAGGTCCTTGTTAGATTGAATCAAATTTAATAAACAATATACATAAAATATAGATAAATATCATATATTTATAGAAAATATTATGTGATAATTAAGCTCCCTATTGTATCATGATATAGTTGTTCCCTTACTAATATGATAAAATATCATATAGAACCCTTATTGGATATATATATATATATATATATAGTGTTCTTATATATATATATATATATGGGAAATGTTCAACACCCTAAGCTTTACCCTACACTTTAACAAACGTGTTTTGTCTTACATGGGTTAGAAGTTTTGGAATGAGCTGATTTTTGGTGAGGATAATTTCTATGATTAGAAGATCATCCTCACCAAAAATCAGCCCATTTCGAAAATTTTAACCCCATGTCTACAAGTTGAAAAATCGTGGACTGTCAATTTTTTGTAAACCATTTTTGATGGAGTTAGAAGTTTTGGAATGAGCTGATTTTTGGTGAGGATGATCTCCTCACCATAAAGATCATCCTCACCAAAAATCAGCCCATTCCAAAACTTCTAACCCATGTAAGGCAAAACACGTTTGTTAAAATGTAGGGTAAAGCTTGGGGTGGGGAACGGGTTTTGTCCTAAGCTTTACCCTACACTTTAACAAACAAATATATATAGGGAAATGTTTAGCAACAAACATTTTGGCAAAACATTTTTCAAAACATGGGTTAGAGGTTTTGGAATGGGCTGATTTTTGGTGAGGATGATCTCTACGGTGAGGAGATCATCATCAACAAAAATCAGCCCATTCCAAAACTTCTAACTCCATCAAAAATGGTTTACAAAAAATGGACGGTCCACGATTTTTTAACTTATAAACCGGGGTTAGAAGTTTTGGAATGGGCTGATTTTTGGTGAGGATGGTCTCCTCACTGTAGAGATCATCCTCACCAAAAATCAGCCCATTCCAAAACCTCTAACCCATGTTTTGAAAAATGTTTTGTCAAAATGTTTGTTACTGAACGGGACCCATATATGCGGGTCATGTTCCCCACCCTAAGCTTTACCCTACACTTTAACAAACGTGTTTTGTCTTACATGGGTTAGAAGTTTTGGAATAGGCTGATTTTTGGTGAGGATGATCTCTATGGTGAGAAGATCATCCTCACCAAAAATCAGCCCATTCCAAAACTTCTAACCCCATTAAAAATGTTTACAAAAAATGGACGATTCACGATTTTTCAACTTGTAAACATGGGGTTAAAAATTTCGGAAAGGGTTGATTTTTGGTGAGGATGATCTTTTAATCATAGAAATCACTCTCACAAAAAATCAACCCATTTCAAAACTTCTAACCCATGTAGGACAAAACACGTTTATTAAAGTATAGGGTAAAGCTCAAGGTGTTGAACATTTCCTTATATATATGTATGTATATATATATATATATATATATATATATATATATATATATATTATATATATATATATATATATATATGTATATATATAGAGGGTAGCGTTCCTACGACCCATATTACGACTCACATTACGACACCGTTTTTGTCTTATATGGGCAAAAAGGTTTCGAATGGGCTGATTTTTTGTGAAGATGATCTCTGTGATGAGGGGATCATCCTTGTAAAAAATCATCCCATTCCAAAACTTTTAACCCCATCAAAATTGATTTACAAAAATTGGACGGTTTAAAAATTTTCAACTTGTAAACATGGGGCTAGAAGTTTCATAATGAGCTGATTTTTGGCAAGGATGATCTCCTCACCATAGAGATCATCCTCACAAAAAATCAGCCCATTCCAAACATTTTTGCCCCTATAAGACAAAACATTGTGTCGCAATGTGAGTCGCAATATGTGTCTACGGAACCCGACCCATATATATATATATATATAATATATATATATATATATATATATATGGGTCCCGTTCGGCACCCTAAGTTTTACCACACACTTTAACAAACGCGTTTTGTCCTACATGAATTAGAAGTTTCGGAACGGGCTGATTTTTGGTGAGGATGATCTCTATGGTGAGGAGATCATCCTCACCAAAAATCAGCTCATTCCAAAACTTCTAACCTCATTAAAAATGATTTACAAAAAATGGACAGTCCACGATTTTTCAACTTGTAAACATGGGGCTAAACATTTCGGAATGGGCTGATTTTTGGGGAGGATGATCTTCTAATCATAGAGATCATCCTCACAAAAAATCAGCCCATTCCAAAACTTCTAATCCATATAGGACAAAAAACATTTGTTAAAGTGTGTGGTAAAACTTAGGGTGCTGAACATTTCCCTATATATATATATGGAAATGTATAGCCCATGGATCAGTAGTTGTCTTGATTAACCTTAATATATTTGATGTTTTGTTAGGCTTGGAGTAATGGTAGACTTGAGGCAGCAAAACACAGGGTGGTGATGAGGGGAGACAAGGAGAGGTATTCGTACGCGTTGTTCGCAACACCGAAGGAAGGAACAGTGATTGAGGTCCCCCAGGAGTTGGTTGACGAAGAACACCCTCTACAATTTCGACCCTTCTACTTCATGGATTTCCTCTCTTACTTCTACTCCAATCTTAATGATAATGCACTTGAGACCTATGCTGGAGTTTGATGGATGTATGTAAAGTATTTATGTGATGTGTTTCAATTGGTCAAAAAAATGTTGTGAATATGTATCTTTCTCTGTCAACTTTCAACTCTCATATGCCATATTTCTGATTTTTTTTTTTTCCAAGAATTGTGTACGTATGGGGATTGAAATTAATTGGCATCTTCACATGCTATATATTGGATAGTTAATGGGTCAGATCGTATTGGTGGTAAATTGGTATTGATCCTATAAGAGATTTATTAGGCCTGAACCCGTCGGATCAGATCTATCATTTTAACCTCTGTACCAATTCGAAATAAGATTTGTTGATCCAATGTAACATTTATTGTTCCGAATCTGATCAGAAAAATTAACATTTTCAGATCAATTGTAATTCAATATATGGGGAATGTTAATGTCCAAGATGTATTAGCATTCACCATAACTTTGGATTTTTGAAATCTTTTTGTCTTTTAATATAGAAAGAGAAGAGCATTTTGGTAGTTGTGAATTGTTATTTTGTAAATATGAAAAAATTCAATGACTTTGATAAGAAAAAAAAAAAATTTGCTCCACACGAACCAAGTACTATTGGGATTTTTTATATTTAATTACAAAATATACCATTCAACAAAATACAGAATTACCTTTATTTTCTTGTACTAAAAGACAAAAATGTAAACGTATTTTCTGAAAATCTAACTTATGAAGAATGCTAATGTCGCCATGACATCTTGGACGTTAATTAGCATTCTCAAACTAATCAAATAAGTTATCAAAATTGATCCTTTTTTAATTGAGACATCAAAGCCCAATCCTTGATCTAGATCTGGAGTTATCAAATTAAGTTTTGTATCTTTTCCGATTCATTGGCAACCCAAATTATGTGTAAAAAAGTCATATATAATTTAATTTTTAGGTAAAATTGTGTATAAGATATTTTTCTTGTTGTTTTAAGATAAGTTTCAGTAGGGTTAGCCCGTAGGATTTTTCTTAGTGTTTGGTATTTATATATAAAATCCATTGTTTCGAGTTTATGAATGTAGACACCCCAATTTGAACGGGCCCTCATTCGAAAGGACTCAAAAACAGCAATTTTCCGATAAATTTGGCCAACAGGCCTTGAAGTCCCGAAGCATTAAAATTTGACATTTTTGACAAATCAAAGCCTCTAACACCTCTCAATGGGTTAGTAGGTCCACAAAAAAGCTCGGTATGCTCCGCTCCATTCAAATATTGGTTTTCAACAAAATAGGCCAACGGGCCTCAAAGGCCCAAAAAGTTAAAAAGTGACAATTTCATTGAACCAAGGCCCCCAAGACCACCCAATTGTCTAAGGGACCCATCAAAGGGATCAGACCCATCCTATGATGTCCCAACCTCCACCACTCCACACTTGCATCCAAAAAAATCGATAAAATCCTTCAACGAGCCCAAAAGGCCCGATTTGCCAACACGTGACATTTTTGATCAAATCAATGAGCGCAAAAATCTTAAACGAATTAAAAAAAATAAAAATGTGAGACTTGGGATACTTACCCTTCATTTACCTTCTACCGCCCTACCTCCGAATTTGTGAACACCCTAAACCCATTCAAGGCCCATGGACCCTCAAATTTACAAAAACCAATTTCCCACCTTACCTTTAACCTAAAATTGATCTCATATCACCTAAACCCTAAAGTGAACCCACCTTCAAAAATCCCATTCAAATCAAATCCATCCAAGCCAAAATAACCTACAACCTTCTAAAAGCCCAAGTCCAATATATCAAAAATCCACAAAATACTAACCATACCCAATCCATTATCCAACCCACAACCTTTACCCACATCAACCAATCACCCTCTCAATATCAAAATATGACACATGTCATCACTACCTTTCACCTCTCTCATCTAATCACCTACTCCCATCACCATTCTCTAAACAATCCATCTAACCCACATCACTTCCCTCCAAAATCACCTCAACCCATACCCTACCCTAACCTAACCTATCTCCATTATCTAACATCATCAACCACCCACACCTCAACCCATACCCTAATCCATCACCATTCTCTAACATCATCAACCATCACATCACCACCCATATCTCTTACATATCAACCAATCACTTTCCCTTAAAACACTCCAATAAAATCACCTTAAGTCATACCCCCCTCATCATCAACTAACCAACCCATACTCTTCTCTCTAATCAAACAACCACCATCAACCAATCAACCAATCTCATCACCTCACTCTCTTATCACATATGCCACATGGCATCATCCCCTTTCTCCTCCCAAAAATCAATCTACCCACCTCTTACACAACCCATTCTCCTAAATCTAAACACCTCACCTTTTCAACCAACCTAACACTCTTTCTCCCAAACAACCCTCTTACACCCCCACTCCCCCATCAACCATCACTCATCTCACCCTACCAAACACTCTACCCAAATGGATTTGGGTAGAATCCAAACTATTTGGGTCAAAACCTCACTCATTTTCATTCTTTACAAAAGTACCCTCAAATTCACTCTAAATTTCATACCCCTATCTTCTAAAAACCATGGCATTACCCATTCTCCCAAACTTTAACCCCATTATACCCCCAAACATCCTCCCAACACCTATAAATACCCCTCCCCTCCTTCCAAAAATGGTGACCAAGTTTCACTAAAAAAAAAAAATTTCTCTACTCATCTCCATTACTACTCTTTCATACCATCTTCTAAAAAAGCAATTTCTCTCATACTCCATTAAGGACCTAAGAAGCATAGAAAAAAAAGAAGAAAGAAAGAAGAGAAGAGAAGTTTCAAGGTGGGTTTAAAGGGCACCCCCTTCTCTCTACCTTCTCCTTCTCCCTCTTCTATCATCCCATCCCCTTCATTTTGTTTTAAATTTTAGGATGAATGAACCCCAAGGTTAAAGGTCTATAAGGGTCATTTCTATCAAAGAAATGACCCTATGATCAAGTCGAAAACAAACTCCTATCTAGGGTACAAATGCACCCACGTGGCATACTATTTTCCACTTTTTAAAAATCAAAATGACCAAGTTGCGTAGATGTTACTACCACTTAACGGGGATAAAAGGGTGTCTAACACCTTCCCTTTTCTCCAACCGAGCCGTTTACCCGAATCCCTAGGTTTGATTAGCCCCCTTATCCATCGTGAGTCACTAAAATGCCAAAAATGACAATTTTTCGAAAAATGTACACCGGGTGACCATTCACACCCACTTACAATATGAATGGTGGCGACTCCAATTCATTGTAGATGTGACCGTCGTAATGACGAAAATCATGTATCTACAATGAACATTTTCAACTCTTGGATCATGGAAGTTTGTGATTGTTGTCTCTTTGGGCATCATCGTCGTAATAAATATGCAAAAAATTATGAATTGAGGTTGATCATTTTCTCAAACTCAGTTTGTTTTTTAAGATACTCCACACTTATAGAATCAATACACTTATAAATCCCAATTTATGGAAAACATGAGGTATTCCTTAAAAAAAAAGGTTTTCATCTCTTCATTTATTTATTTCAATGTTTCCAAATACTAAGGCACCATATAAGGCACTCTGCTAGCCAATGCCTTGAGGAGTAAGCCTTAAGGTGTAAGGTGTAAATCTCACATGCATGATATTTTTAAAAATTAAAAATTGGGAGAAAGAGAAGAGGAAAAGAAAAAGAAATGTGCGGAGTTTGTAAAGTTCGACGTCACAGACGTTTTTCCCTTTTTCCCGAGTGTTAACGGTGTCCCATCTGTGAAAAAATCGGAGTCTAAACTGTTGTAAAAATGTTTTTTTTTTTTTTAACATTTGCTATTGTTGACTATTTTTGGGGACATGATAAATAGTAAAAAAAATTAGAAATTCGTTTATATAAAGTATCGGGACGCAATTATCCTTTTTGAAGTTGTTTTATTTGATAATAACTCGATCGATCAGACACTAAAAATGACGAGTGAATACTTCATTTTTTATAATTTTTCATTGCAGATCTAATGGTGCGATCGAATCCTACAATTTCTTGCTTTAACAAAAATTCACTTTTTCAATCCGATCAAACTCGAAAATCAAAGTTATTTCTGTTTTTTTTTACTATAATTCAATTTTTCAAGCTTCAAAAATGACGCGTAAATACTCAATTTTCTATAATTTTTTTTATCGTCGACCCAATGGTGTGGTCACATTCTACAAGTTCTTTCTCTAGAAAAAATTCATTTTTTTAGTCTGGTCTGACCCGAAAATTGAGAATTTTACAACTTTTCTGTTTGGACTCACATTTGAGCGTTCTTATAGGCTAATATATATGTTCTAGTCATTTTGAATTCAATGGTGAGGTAAGATTTCATTAAAAATGATCATAAAAAATCCTAAAATTTTACCCTAAGTCCCACTTTCAAAATTTCACTATTAATTTCCTCGATATACAAATAAAAAATTTAGAGTGTTACAACTTCATAGTCGTCAACTCAGCTATCAATGTGCCCGTAAGTAATTTATCAACATATTTAAACTTTTCTTTCACGTTCTTCAAGTATTTCTGCGCATTGTCAGTCAAAAGTAGAGAGGTCTTAATGTTGTTAACGATAATTATCCTCATGAACATCAAACTAAGCTTATACAATCTTTCCTAAGCGAGAAGCAAGTTTTCTTACTCTACTGTACTGCTTTAAGTTAGGTCTGCGGGTCTTGCAGAGATGAGTGTTAGGTTAAGATTCTGAACTCCTATAGTGAATAGATGAGTGCTAGGTCAAATTCTGAACTCCTAGAGTGAATTGGATGTGCTCATACCAGTCTAAAAAATTCGATTCGATAAGGATTGAGATGGTGGATGTATGAGAATGCAATGAACCGAAAACTGAAATTTTATAAGGACAATTCTCTAATTAATACTTTGAATTATATTAAATAATGATGAACTCATTAATATTACCTAAATTTATTTTTTGGGTTAAATTAGGTATATTCATTGTTCACTCATTTAAGGGTAAAGACTAATTTATTCACCCTATAAGATTAACATAATTTATATAATTTATTCATTCAATTTTGTTACTTTTAGGTATCCAATCCTAGCTTTGTTAAATTATGTAGATTATATTATCCTAACTGGATTTCAATTAATTAAATGAAATTCTCCTTTGAGCTAATCTTATTTTCCTAATTGAGTCTACAATTGTAAACATTACTATTATTTAATGTCATCTCGATGACCAAATTTAATATAATTAGAAAAGTCACAAATATTACTAATTAAGACCACTTTGACGATTACAAAATTAAGAAATTTATGTTTCTCTAAATTGTTCAATAATATTTATTAGATTGGTTATAATCAAACTTCAATGTTTCACTAACATGATATGGCCTAATTTTTTTTTTTTTTATAATAAAAATCTAATGCCAAAACTAAGGTTCAATTGGTCAAGAATCCTAAAATAAAATATCAATTTATTTTATTATAATCTTGTGCTAAAATAAAACAACGCCAATAATCAAAATTGGAACCCTATACACATCATATCAAAATCCCAAAATCAAGATTGACAACTTAACATACATATATTAACCAAATTGGAAATTAAACATACATGCATAAACCAAAATTGAAAATTAAATATATATGTAAAATCAAAAATTGGAAATTAACATACATGTAAAATTGAAGTTAGAAATCAACATACAGGTTAAACAAAAATTGAAAATTAAATATACATGCAAAATCGAAATTGGAAAGTAACACACATGTAAAACCAAAATTAGAAATCAAATATACATGTAAAATCAAAATTGGCAACTTAAGATACATGTATTACCAAAATTTGAAATTAACATTCATGTAAAACCAAAATTGAAAATAAAATATATATGTAAAATCAAATTGGAAATCAAATATACATGTAAATCGAAATTGAAAATTAACATACAAGTATAACCGAAGTTAGAAATCAAATATACATGTAAAACCGAAATTGAAAGCTTAACATACATGTATTACCAAAACTAGAAATTAACATACATGTAAAACTGAAAATCTAATAACAATAATAAATAATAATAAAAAAAATGAAAAAATCCAAGCAAATATCAAATTTAAATTTCAACCAATATTAAATCAGAAATCCAACTTGGTATTGAAAGCGCCCTCGATCCGCGGGGTGCGCGGATCAGCTTTTGACCCTTGAGGTTTGGGAGTCGCCACCTAGTTATTACGGTCTAGGAACCGATCAATGACTCTAAACGGATAAAAACTAATCTAAAACAAAAAAAAACTGAATTCGGGGATCAAGTTACGGGGTTGGAAGGTGTTAGGCACCAACCCCGCCCGGCCAAAGCCGGTCTCTACTAAATTCCCAAGTAAATTACATTGCTAAAACTTAGATAAGAAAATAAATAAAAATAGAAGGTTTACCTTTCCGATGGCAATGACTTGGTTCCCTCAGATCTGACAAAAAGAACTCCTTGTACCGTGCTCCCTTGCTTCGTTTCTGCTTCCGGATTTGACTTCGGATCTCCGAGGCAAGGTATCTCCTTGTTTTTGAATCTGAACTCTTCAAGTTCCTTGCGGATTTGTGGATGTTTTTAGAAGGCTTTTGGGTGTTTTCTAGACTAAAATGAAGGAGGGATGTTAGCTAAGGAGTTGGGGCTCCAAAACTAGGGTTTATGGGGGGTTAGGGGAGCTTCTAGACCTACTTATCTTAGGGTTTATATTTGATACGAAAATAGGGTGTGAGCACCTCTATTATAGATGTTTTTAGGGGTTGATTTGGATAGAGTTAGTGTTTAATTAGAGATCTTTTAATTAGAGTTGTGTTTTAATTTGACTTGTTTTAGGTAGAATTGTATTTTAATTAGAATTGTTTTAGGTAGAATTGTGTTTTAATTCAAATTATTTTAGGTAGAATTATTTTTAAGTTAGAACTCTATTAGATAGAGTTATTATTTAATTAGAATTCTATTATGACTTTTGGTCTTATTTGATTGACTTTTAATGTTTTGACTTTAGTCTTAATTGATTGACTTGACTTCAGTCTTGCTTAATTGACTTTAATTTTGACTTCAGTCTCACTTGATTGACTTTAATACCTTGACTTTAGTCTTGCTTGATTTACTTTTAATTTTTGGAGAAGGCTCCTTTCATTATTTCTTTAATTCTTTGGACCCCCAAATTGAGGGGTTCTTAAAGAAATATCTCACGAACCCTCAACAATTTTGCCTGAGAACCCGATTGATCGATTTTTTAGGTTCAAAATTTTAAATTAATTTCATTAATGTTTCACTTTAATTATTTAATATTTATTTATTAATTTCGAAATTTTTAATTATGAAAATTATGAAATTACCGTTTTGCCCCCGGAGAGGACTTTTCACGTTTCAAGTCGGTTTTTAATGTTCCAGGATGTTTTAGAATCGATTTTTCGTAAGGATTTCAATGGAAATATTAGTTTTTGTTATTTATGAAGTTTTTTTTTGTGTGAAATGGTTGTGAACTTTACGAGGGGCATTTTCGTAATTTTGTCAAATTCTGTTAAAATTGGTGCAATGATTTATTTGGTTCCGATTTGTTATTTTATGTGTTCGAGAGAGTTTTCCTAAGCGTAACGTAGGTTCTAGGGTTGTTTTGAGGTTAGGGATATTTTGGTAATTTGGTAATTTTTAGTGATTTTTATCGTGAAGTTTCTTTCTGGTCTGCAAGATGATGATTTCTATGTTTCTGGGGTCGTATTTTCCTAGCATAGCGTAATTTCTAAGGTTTTGTCAGTTCGAGATACCTCATCCGGATTTCTGAAACATATCTGGTAACAAAATAAAGCATTGGAATACACATCCATCATTGGGAATCATTGCAATCGGGTTGACGAGTTGATTAATCAGGCGGATGCAAAAATGGGGGGTCTACAGATGCCCCTCTTTGGCAGAGGGTTGAAGCAAACTAGATAGCAAATCTATTTTGGTAGATAGTGCGATATCTGAATGCCAAAGCTAGTGACAGTTCATTTTGCAGCCTGATTTAGCAATTCGTCAGGGTGTTCGGATCCTTGAGCGTAAAACTCTTCCCGAACTAAAAGGTTGTCAGGTCCTCGAGCTTGAACTCTCACTGACGATGTCAGATCCTCGAATTTTAGAAGATTCTCCCTGACTGATGCAAAAGTGCACGTGTGTGCAATGGTGTGATGCTGTGTGAAACTAAGTAAAAATGTGCCAGGTCCTAGAGATCTTCTCTCACTGACAATAATGATTCAAAATTGAGATGCACTTATGCAACGAAAACAATCATAGCAAGGTTTAACAAAGGTAATTGGAGTTATAACATTGTAGGAACTTCGTTAAATCCTATTTGAAATTCTTTTTAGAGTTCGAAAAAGTTTGAGTCTCATTTATCGGACTGGAGCCTATTGTAGCCAAGCTTCTCAGGCTAAGGAACTTAAATAATCCTATTAATTCAATATGATTTCAAACAAAGCTGGAGTCTCGTTTCTCGGACTCTGGCTAAGGTTTGCAGGAACTTAAACAATCCTATTAAAATTGAAGTCTCGTTTCTCGGACTCGAACTAAGGTTAATAGGCACTTCAAAAAGCCTATGATTCAAAACGTTGGAGTCTCATTTCTCGGACTCGAACTTAGGTTTATAGGCACTTCAAAAAGCCTATATATTATTCAAAAAAGTTGGAGTCTCGTTTCTCGGACTTGAACTTAGGTTTGTAGGCACTTCAAAAAGCCTATTCATTCTATGATTCAAAAATTGGAGTCTCCTTTCTCGGACTCGAACTTAGGTTTGTAGGCACTTCAAAAAGCCTATTCATTCTATGATTCAAAAAGTTGGAGTCTCATTTCTCGGACTCGAACTTAGGTTTATAGGCACTTCAAAAAGCCTATATATTATTCAAAAATTGGAGTCTCGTTTCTTGGACTCGAACTTAGGTTTGTAGGCACTTCAAAAAGCCTATTCATTCTATGATTCAAAAAGTTGGAGTCTCGTTTCTCGGACTCGAACTTAGGTTTGTAGGCACTTCAAAAAGCCTATTCATTCTATGATTCAACAAGTTGGAGTCTCGTTTCTCGGACTCGAACTTAGGTTTGTAGGCACTTCAAAAAGCCTATTCATTCTATGATTCAACAAGTTGGAGTCTCGTTTCTCGGACTCGAACTTAGGTTTATAGGCACTTCAACAAGCCCATTCATTCTATGATTCAAAAAGTTGGAGTCTCGTTTCTCGGACTCGAACTTACTAAGCCACGTTTCTCGGGCTTAGATTTATAGGAACTTAAACAATCCTATTAATTGATTATATGATTCAAAATCGAGCTCAAAGTTTGAAAGATCAGGCCTTTATTGGCTTATCATGCATCTGGATTCGTAATTATCATTGGGTTTCGCCGGACTTTTAAGCTTTTGTATGATTTTCTTTTTATCATGTGATTAAGAACAAAAATTTTGGAATTAAATGACCTTCAAAAATGCCCCTAGTTTCAAGGTTGGCTTTAATTGGGACTTGACTACGAGACTGATGGAATGGATTACGCTTGAAAAATATGGACTCTGATGTATGATAGATAGAATAACTGACATTCTCTTAAATTTAAGACTCTTAAGATTATCATATGTGCAATAAAGAATTGATCATTTTCTTTCGAATTTCTTTTGAAAAATGCTTGAGCTGGACTTAAAAAATCTTGATAAAGATTAGAATAAAAGATCTTCCTCTTCAAAGTGGTGATGATTCTACATCTTCCATTAGCGAACACTTGAACAAGTAAACATACTTTTGAAGATCCTACAATGTTCAAGATGACTTCTGATTTTTTTCGACTTCAATATTGTCTTTGTCGGATGTGAGCTCTTGGCTAAAAGACAAATATCGTGGCTTGAATGGTTCTGCAGTTTCTGCACAAGCTTCCTTCTGAATTTTTCTTCTTGATGGGACCTTTCCTCCCATTTGATGATGCCCTAATTTTTGCCTAGATCGCCTCTTTAGGTTTTCAATCTAGCGGGCTTTGCTCTTTCTTTTTCTGATGATACCTTGATTTTTGCCTAGGTCGCCTTTTCAGGTTTTCAACCTAGCAGGCTTTCTTTTTTATGGTTATGCCCTAAATTTTGCCTAAGCCGCCTTTTCATATTTTCGACTTAGCGGGCTTCTTTTTTTTCTTGATGATCTTGTGTAACCAAATCGACGATTTCTCAGTTTTCTGCACCTTAACCGAGTCAATTAGCCTTCAGGAGGACTTAATAGGTGGGCTTAGGATATGGTTTAGAAAGAAAAGGTATAAGGCTCAACTTCCCAAAATGCCCTTAGTTTGATATTCTCTCTTTTCTATCAATTATTTTGATTTTTTTTTTTTTTTCTAAATGCCCCTAGTTTGGCATTCTTTTCTTTTTATCAATTCTTCTGATTCTTTTTTCTAATGCCTTAGTTTGGCATTCTTTTCTTTTGAACATTTCAATAGTAGATTTCTCTTTTGGATGACACTTTCCTTAAGAGAATACATTTTTTCTTTTAATGACCGGGCCTGAAGTAACTTCTCAGGTTGCCTACGTACCCCAAATATTTCTTCTTTTCCTTTTGGGATCAGGTCAAAACGTAGTTCATACTAAGATTCCCTCCCAAGGTTGGTCGGTATGGTTTAAAAAGAAGAGGCTACTGCTTTTATTTTTCTTTTAAAAGGCTGCGAGGGGCTAAAGAAAGGTTTTTTTTTTCTTTTTTGGGGTAAGATAGGAAAATGATTCGACCAAAGGAGGCCTCCTTTGGTGAATGCTGCTTGACTTGGTCAACGTTTCAGGAATTCGATATCTGAATTGCTCTGTCGAGCAAGGTCTTCTTTTGAGAATGAATATTCTTCAGTCTTCTTTTGTGAAATCGAGTATGATTGAGTTTTCTAACTCTAAAATTTCGAGAAACTCTTTTATTCTCTTATGAATGAAAATTCTCCTCTTTTGAGTAAGAAACCTGGTAGATCCACTTGTAAGTCTTAGTGTCTTTGTCGATGCCTTCAGCTACATCATTTTTGACCAATAATCTTCGACTTTGAAGTTCACCCTTGACTATATGTCTTGATCTATATTTTTATGCGATCTATCTATGAGACCATGCAAGAAATATTGTTGAATTTCTCAAGTAAGTTTACTATGCTCTCATGTTCTCCTGAGGATAATGTATCACCAATTTGCACTTCTTGAGTCTACTCTTTAATTCCAATATTTATCAAATTTGATTAGTGAGTTTTAAGTCATTTCTCATGTTAGATTTTATGTTCACATCATTATTGCACACATGATAATCAAAAGCTTCTTTATTAGAATAAAAAAAAACACAAACTGACAAACCTTACTAAAACCCAAAAATAAAGATGGCTAACTGAATTCAAAGACTGACGCAATTGAAGCTAAAAAAAAACTAAGAAAACTTAAAAGATGACATCATTATGAATAGAGGGACACAAATCTAGAGTCTATGCCACTTCGGTTATCTTCGATGGATGACTTGAACTTGCCTGCTTTTACTATCTCTTCATATTTTGATTCAAGCCTCTGTCATATACGCAACAATCCATTGCTTCAATAATTTCCCTGTTCTTCAGTTCTGTCGCTGCCTTAGGGTAGTTGTGCTCATTCTGGCATGGAGCGAATGCACTGTTAAGACCCATTTGGTGAATGAAGGAAACTGGATCAATTGATTCGGGTTTGGATATGGATATTAGGTTCAGAGTAGGAGGGGGTTGATTTTGAAAAGTAGGCAAAGGGTTAGTCTTAACATTGGGAGTAGTAGGAGTGGGTATGGTGACTTTTCCTTGCTCAATAAGGTCTTGGATAGCATGTCTGAGAGTAATACACCTGTCAAGAACATGACCAGGCATCTGATGGAATTCACAGAATTGCCCATTATCCATGTTTGGAGGAAGAGGATTAGGCAAATGCTTAGGTTGTAAAGGCGTCAACAATCCCCTTTTCATCAATTTTTGATAAGCAACACTAAGGGACATTCCAAGATTGGCAAACTGTCTCCTAGGCTTAGTTTGTGAAGGTTGAGTAGCTTGAGGAGATAGTGCGAAGGAGGTGTTGGCCACTTGTAAGGAATTGACATTAGGCTTGAAATGTTTGGGTTTTGACTCAGACGAGTTACCAAAAAGTCCCGAAGAGTAGGCATCCTCAACTTGATTTCCAGCCTCAAGGAGGGATTGAAAAGTGGGAAGGTACTGAGGCATCAAGTACTTGGCATAATTTGGAGTGAGATTCCTAAGGATAATCTTAACTTGTTCCTTCTCTTGAGGTCGGTCCCACAGTTGAGCGGCTTTAGCTCTCCATCGAGCAATGAACTCAGTGAAAGTTTCCCCAGGTTTTTGTTTAGTAGTTTCTAAATCTCTTCTTGTGAGTTCAATATCCGTGTTGAATGAATATCGACCAATAAACTCTTTCATCAATTCATGCCATGTTCTTACCCGAGATGAGTCCAATGACATTAACCAGCGTAGTGCAGGACCTGTCAGGGTTCTTTGAAAAAGTTGAGCCATCTGTTCTTCACTTAGACCCTGAGATTGCATTATGCCGACATATACTTTTAAGTGAGTCCTAGGGCATCCAATACCATCAAACTTCTCCATATCTGGCATTGTGAACTTTTCTGGTAGACGGACCGTGGGAAACAAGGTCATTGACCCTAATCCAAGAGTAAGATCATCAGGGTCTTTGATGTTCTTCAAAGCAGTTTCAACTTGAGTTATTCGATGAGCTAGGATAGGGTCAACGTGTAACTGATCATCTTCTTGGTTTTCAACGAGGTCAAACACATCCTGAGGTTCTATAGCTTTATCTTTTCCCTTTTCAATTTTCAGGGATTCGATTTGTGTTTGGACAGAGGCAATAATCTGGGCTTGAAAAGATTCTAAAATCTGACGGAGCGCAGCTTCATCCATGGTACTCGTTTCTTCTTGTGGCAAAGACTGACTACTTGGCAATGGTACTCTAGAAAGACGACTCTTTTCACGGACCCAAAGTGGTACAGATGGAGGTTTAGAACGTTTAGGACCAATTATCACCTGATTGGAAGTAAACCAAGGTTAACCATTGACTCTAAAGGTTAGACTCCTAACCACATGATTAAAGTTTTGACATAAAATAGTCCAGTCTGACGGAAAATCGAATCCAAATGCACCATAAGTCTATTGTGACCAAGAAAGTGAGAAAGGTTAGATGCGGGTCTACCCCTGATTGGGATTGAACCTTTGATCAGATAAATTAATTTGATCTTAAGATAAAATCTTTCTAGATAAAGTGGTCTGGATCTTTAAAAGTGAAACAAATTAGTCCAACTGATTTGGTATTGATCAGTTTGATCAATTTGTCCATTGGGTCAACTGGTTTAAGTGGTTCAAATTAATCAGTACATTTCACCGATTGGGTAGGACCGATATTGCGGATTTTGTTTGATTATTCTGGATCGGTCCGCCCACCTACCTGTTGGTTGGATTGAATAAAGCAACCCAGGAACACCCATAGTCAATTCGGGTCGTGACCTATAGGAAGGCTTCTAGACTCTAGGTTTACTACGTGCAATGCATTTTTATCTAGCCACCCTTGCCCAAGCACACCTATATACCTCTCGATACGTGGTGACTTGGTTTGATATACCGTATAGGTGATAATCTAAAACCTCAACTCACTTCTCTGAAGCCAAAAACAGCCAGTTTGATCTCCAGTTGAGAGGTGGCGCACAATGCTGAGCAAGGGCCCACTTAAATACTTCTCGTCTAGAATAGACGTAGTCTATCCCCCTCGTACAGTAGGGTACAGCGGGGCAAGATCTTGCTTAGGCATCGGTTTTGACCAAGAAGTGCAATTGATATACTTAGATTACCTTTTATACCTACGGGTACGAGTCAAGAGTTGTAGCTTTCATAAATGGTTTGGCATCCCACGAGGGGACCGACCACGTATTAGTACTACGTTGGCAATCGGGACATGTGACTGTGTGGCTTACAATAGGACAAAGGCTCAGGTTGCCCCAGCCTGGGTGCATCAACATACTTCTCAGAATCACCTGATCAAATGGTATTGATGCCCCCAGTTTGATATACCCTAAGGTACGTGACTGGAGTTGTGGATTTCATGAATGACGTCGCATCTCCGAAGAGACCGGGCCACGCACTAGTGCCACGTTGGCTAAATGGGACGTGTAAGTGAGTAAAACAGTAAACGTGCATGTGGTGTGTGTAAAACAGGGTGGGGTGTGCCCGGGGCCTTTTTCAAACACGTGAGCCCATGGGCCAGATCATGTCATCACATATGGATATCAAATGAATATTGATCAAGAAAATAATCCAAAACCCATCACATCGAAATAAGATGAAATCAAACACATCACAATATATCTGTCAAGATCATGGCAAATCAATTAATGAGCATCGCATATAATAATTGATCAAACAAACATTGCAATAGGCATAATTTTATAATTTTTAAGGTCCAATCAATGATCACTTTTGGGTGATCCAAAATAAATCGAGATTCCAATAGGTGTTACATTGATGATAGAATGACAATGGTTGAGATGAGCTCACTCTCAAGAACATTAATTGTGCCAACATTAGATAAATTCAGATTTTCTGTAAATTAGGAAAATACAATCTGAACTTGCATCGATGATATCTAAGGCTCCCGATAACGAAATCGAGTGAACTCAAGTTCTAAATTAATCTACTCGATGAGATCTACATTTTATTAATAGGTTCCTAGACTTAATTCTCACCAGAATGTTCTGTAAAAAAGTTTTAACGTTGCTGTCCCAACTTTCATTCAGAAATAATTCCCGATTTATAGATTGAACTTGCATCGATGATATCTAAGGCTTCCGATAACGAAATTGAGTGAACTCAGATTCTAAATTAATCTACTCGACGAGATCTACATTTTATTAAAGGTTCCCAGACTTAATTCTCACTAGAATATTCTGTAAAAAAGTTTTAACGTTGCTGTCCCAACTTTCATTCAGAAATAATTCCAGATTTACAGATTGAACTTGCATCGATGATATCTAAGGCTTCCGATAACGAAATTGAGTGAACTCAGATTCTAAATTAATCTACTCGACGAGATCTATGTTTTATTAAGAGGTTCCCAGACTTAGTTCTCACTAGAATATTCTGTAAAAAAGTTTTAACGTTGCTGTCCCAACTTTCATTCAGAAATAATTCCAGATTTACAGATTGAACTTGCATCGATGATATCTAAGGCTTTCGATAACGAAATTGAGTGAACTCAGATTCTAAATTAATCTACTCGACAAGATCTATGTTTTATTAAGAGGCTCTCAGACTTAATTCTCACTAGAATATTCTCTAAAAACGTTTTAATATTTCTGTCCAACCTTCATCATTCCATCAATTTGAATCTTTCATTATTTAGGGGTCATCAAAAAGTGATCCTTAATTGAAAAAAAAAAAAAATGCAATGCCCAAAATCATCTACAATCAAGACAAAAAAATAAATAAACAGAAAAAATAAATAAAATAAATCCAACAATAATAAAAAAAAACTAGGTCATCTTGGCAATGCTCCCATACTTGGGGTTTTTCAAGTTTGATCCTCAATAGTCCCCAGCGGAGTCGCCACTGAAAGCGCCCTCGATCCGCGGGGTGCGCGGATCAGCTTTTGACCCTTGAGGTTTGGGAGTCGCCACCTAGTTATTACGGTCTAGGAACCGATCAATGACTCTAAACGATAAAACTAATCTAAAAAAAAAAAAAACTGAATTCGGGGATCAAGTTACGGGGTTGGAAGGTGTTAGGCACCAACCCCGCCCGGCCAAAGCCGGTCTCTACTAAATTCCCAAGTAAATTACATTGCTAAAACCTAGATAAGAAAATAAATAAAAATAGAAGGTTTACCTTTCCGATGGCAATGACTTGGTTCCCTCAGATCTGACAAAAAGACTCCTTGTACCGTGCTCCCTTGCTTCGTTTCTGCTTCCGGATTTGACTTCGATCTCCGAGGCAAGGTATCTCCTTGTTTTTGAATCTGAACTCTTCAAGTTCGTTGCGGATTTGGGATGTTTTTAGAAGGCTTTTGGGTGTTTTCTAGACTAAAATTGAAGGAGGGATGTTAGCTAAGGAGTTGGGGCTCCAAAACTAGGGTTTATGGGGGGTTAGGGGAGCTTCTAGACCTACTTATCTTAGGGTTTATTATTTGATACGAAAATAGGGTGTGAGCACCTCTATTTATAGATGTTTTTAGGGGTTGATTTGGATAGAGTTAGTGTTTAATTAGAGATCTTTTAATTAGAGTTGTGTTTTAATTTGACTTGTTTTAGGTAGAATTGTATTTTAATTAGAATTGTTTTAGGTAGAATTGTGTTTTAATTCAAATTGTTTTAGGTAGAATTATTTTTAAGTTAGAACTCTATTAGATAGAGTTATTATTTAATTAGAATTCTATTATGACTTTTGGTCTTATTTGATTGACTTTTAATGTTTTGACTTTAGTCTTAATTGATTGACTTGACTTCAGTCTTGCTTAATTGACTTTAATTTTGACTTCAGTCTCACTTGATTGACTTTAATACCTTGACTTTAGTCTTGCTTGATTTACTTTTAATTTTTGGAGAAGGCCCCTTCATTATTTCTTTAATTCTTTGGACCCCCAAATGAGGGGTTCTTAAAGAAATATCTCACGAACCCTCAACAATTTTGCCTGAGAACCCGATTGATCGATTTTTTAGGTTCAAAATTTTAAATTAATTTCATTAATGTTTCACTTTAATTATTTAATATTTATTTATTAATTTCGAATTTTTAATTATGAAAATTATGAAATTACCGTTTTGCCCCCGGAGAGGACTTTTCACGTTTCAAGTCGGTTTTTAATGTTCCAGGATGTTTTAGAATCGATTTTTCGTAAGGAATTCAATGGAAATATTAGTTTTTGTTATTTATGAAGTTTTTTTTTTGTGTGAAATGGTTGTGAACTTTACGAGGGGCATTTTCATAATTTTGTCAATTCTGTTAAAATTGGTGCAATGATTTATTTGGTTCCGATTTGTTATTTTATGTTGTTCGAGAGAGTTTTCCTAAGCGTAACGTAGGTTCTAGGGTTGTTTTGAGGTTAGGGATATTTTGGTAATTTGGTAATTTTTAGTGATTTTTATCGTGAAGTTTCTTTCTGGTCTGCAAGATGATGATTTCTATGTTTCTGGGGTCGTATTTTCCTAGCATAGCGTAATTTCTAAGGTTTTGTCAGTTCGAGATACCTCATCCGGATTTCTGAAACATATCTGGTAACAAAATAAAGCATTGGAATACACATCCATCATTGGGAATCATTGCAATCGGGTTGACGAGTTGATTAATCAGGCGGATGCAAAAATGGGGTGTCTACAGGTATGTGATTGAATTCTAACATAAAATAAAAATAAATTCAATATATATATATATATATATGGTCCCGTTCGGCACCCAACCATTTACCCAACAATTTGCCCAACATGTTTTGTCCTACATGGGTTAGAAGTTTTGGAATAAGCTGATTTTTGGTGAGGATGATCTCTATGGTGAGGAGATCATCCTCACCAAAAAAAAGCCCATTCCAAAACTTCTAACCCCATCAAAAATTTTACAAAAAATGGACGGTCCATAATTTTTCAACGTGTAAACAAGGAGTTAGAAGTTTTGGAATGGGATGATTTTTGGTGAGGATGATCTTCTAACCGTAGAGATCATCCTCACCAAAAATCAGCCCATTCCAAAAATTTTAACCCATGTAGGACAAAACATGTTGGGCAACTTGTTGGGTAAATGGTTGGGTGTTGAACATTTCACATATATATATATATATAGGATGGTGTTCAGAGGCCCTAAAGTGGGCCAAACATTTTTCAAACCATGGCTTAGAAGTTTTGGAATGGGCTGATTTTTTTTAGGATGGTCTCTATGATGAGGAAATCATCCTCACCAAAAATCAGCCCATTCCAAAACCTTTAACCCCATCAAAAGTGATTTACAAAAATTGGACGGTCCACGATTCTTTAACTTGTAAACTAGGGTTAGAAGTTTCAAAATGGTCTGATTTTTGGTGAAGATGATCTCTTCACTGTAGAGATCATTCTCACAAAAAATCAGCTCATTCTGAAACTTCTAAGTCATGTTTTGAAAAATGTTTGGCTCTTTATAGGACCTCCGAACGCTCCACATATATATATATATATATGAAAGAAAATTATGAAAAACCCAGAAATTATGGTTACATTGTGAGTCAAAGAAATTGTCACAAGAATTTTATAAGTCATTGAAATCTTTTATCCATGAATGACAACCACAATATAGAGATTCAAAACCTATGCTTTGATACCACATGTAGTATGGCGTCCCACCAAACGCTAACACAAATCCCCATGTCAGATCTCGAGGTACTAGGTGGCACCTCGAAATTTCAACATGGTCTCCTCTGTTTATGTTAGCATTCCAAGACGTTCAACCTACACCTGATAAACGACATACAATCCTGCATATAAACAAACAAAATATAGTACTAGCAGAAGCCTATATATGTCTAATAACGTGCGACAGATCAGAGTGCGGAAGAAGAAATTTAAAAATTGGATTAAACAAAAATTTCTTACTCTAACAAAAGTCCTGACGCTCAGAACAAAATCTATAATACTTTTAGACAAATCGATACCACTAGGGGGTATAACCCCAATACTCACCAAGTGACGGACTCTTACTGTCTATCTGACCCACCAGATGATTCTCACTCATATTCTACACCTGCCTCGCTAAGCTTCGGATCTGAAACTAAAAAAATGGAGAAGGAAAGGGTGGGTAACAATGGTTATCCAGTAACGAAGCAAATAATTTCTACCACTAACCTCTCCTAACATAAACGAATAAACATACTGAATCATTTTAAAATATGCAAAATTTTACAAAAAAACTACGATTAACTAGTACATATAGCCAGGGATTAGCAACTAAATATTTTAAAACTCAAATTACATCGATCAGCAGTACTTACTATAACATTATTTTTTATAGAAATCTAATTGATCAAATGGAAACATTAAACATGCATTTCAGTTTATATATCAAAATAAGGCAACATATACATAATACACAATGGTGAAGTATTGAAATTAGAGAGTTGGGATTCACGACTGGATCACTTCTAGTTCGGATATGATGTTATAATTCTTCTCTAGCTTTTAGTTCCTTATTTTGTGGTCGGTCGCTGCACTTACAACACTTGATTGACCATTTATCTAGCTCAGGCTGGCCATTTGATATGACCGTAAGCAATAGATTTCTTTTCGATGTGTCAGAACGTTTGACTACTATACATTGTTAGTAATCACTGACTAATCATCTTCGTCTATGCCTATTAGGCGTGCATGTGATTCCCAAATATACAAACCATTCGTATACAACCACCTTTAAATTACAAGTTCACTGTAAAAGATAAAGAGGAATAACTCGGATTCCAGTTGTGATTCCACTCTCATACGTGTCTCATACCACGTATGAGCTTGGTGGTCCTTACCGTACATCCAAAGATAGTACACCACTCCAGATGATATGACGCACTATCCCTTCAAGCATTACATATATATATATATATATATATATATATATATATATATATTATATATATATATATATATTATTTTCATTTAAAAAAAAGGAGAAATTAACAATAAAAGATTGAGAATGGATATCTAGTTTCTTACCATGCAAGTATGGCCAACCAGCCTAAAATAAATAACAGAACGAAAAAATAAACAGCGCTTCGCACTAACAGAAATTTAAATAAACATGCAACCAATAACGTTATCCCTGGATATTCGTTCACCAACCTAAACACCGCACAACAATGTAAAATGTAAACATCACCCCTCGGGTATGATTCTAAAATTTTACTATTTCATACATTTTTTCCCTTTTTTCGATTTTTGTAGTTTTCAATCTCTTTAATAAAATATCCATTTTTTGATATTCACCAACTCAATATGAGTTCATTGAATATTAAATCATATTTTCCAACTATAGAATTTATTTTCTGATATTCATCGACTCAATATGAGTGCATAAGACCCATCTGATGGAAATAACCCGTTAAAATACCCTATCCACGTATAATTTGTTAAAAATACAATTAAACATATCAAACATGCAATTTCTGACATGAATTTTGAAATAACGAAAGAATTTTATATTTTTGGAAACTCACTACAAATTTTTAATAAAATCTTAAATGCAATTTTCACAATCTACGATTACTAATAAAAATTGAGAGTTCCTTATAATCTTTATGCGAGATGATCGAAGCACGTGCACGAAAATCGAGGTAAATGACACAAAAATTGAGATGAACTAAATTTTGAGACGACTAATTTTTGAATCTGACCAGGTGATTTTGAAGATTTCGACGCCGTCGTCCTTTCTCCCTTCTACGACAGAGGACAGTTTAACCCCGAAATCAATGAAATTTGAGGTCGAAGTTTCGAAATTCATGTATATAAATACAACTGATTTTTGACGATACCGGGTGAAAAAGAAAGTGAAGAAAAAAATGATTGGGTGGGTTTTGTAGAGAATGAGGCTGTAGACGTTTCTCCCTTCTGCGTTGGTTGACGACGGTGAGCCGTTTGTTGTAGATCTGGGGTTGAAGTTTTAAAAAAAAATAATTTTTTTTAAAAAAATGGCGTTGGTTGTTGGACGGGTTGGAGAAGACGAAGTATAAAAAAAATTTAAATTTTATTTATATAAAATTTGGGACGAAATCGGTATTTCGCCTATTGTTTCGATCGACGATAACTTGATCATTTGGACTTCAAAAATGACGAATAATACTCTATTCGCTTAATTTTTCATTCCAGATCTAATGGTGTGGTCAATTTCTATAAATTCTATCTCTAACAAAAATTTACATTTTTGGCCTGAGGTGACCCCTAAAATTGACATCATTTTCGTTTTTGACGATACTTCAACTTTATATGCTCTAAAAATGAAAAATAAATAGTCCATATTCAATAATTTTTTGTTACGAATCCAATGGTATGATCAAATCTTAATAATTCTTTCTCTAATAAAAAGTCACTATTTTAGCATAGTCTGACTTGGTAATCGAGGATTTTGTAATTTTTCTATTCGGACTCATACTTGAGCGTGCTTATAGGCTAAACTATGTTTTTCAATCATTTTGAATCCAACGGTGATGTTGGATTTCATAAAAAATGATCAGAAATATCCAAAAGTTTTACCCCTAAGTCCCACTTTCAAGATTTTCTCAAAATTTCACAATTTATTTTTTCTTGAGATACGAATCAGAAATTTGGGATTTTACATTCTCCTTCTTTAATAAAAATTTTTTCCTCGAAATTGAAATCATGTCTTATCAAAGTTCATCATCACCATACTAACACAACATGTATAATGAACAATACATATTTTTGATTATCATCTGTTCTTGGTCCCAAGTCAATTTCATTTATAATTCATAACCTTATATCACCCATACTCTGTCAACCCAGCACATTCATTAATTAATCACTCTAATTCAAACTCATATTCTAACTAATCTATTATTTGTATAACCCTAAGATAACAATCAATTCACCTTGTATCACTTCCCCACCAATGTCTATCAACAATAATCCTTTCACATCTTATTTATTCTTTATCTTTATTTCTCTCATCAATTACATCGTTTATTATGTTTTCCTCATATTTGCTATGAAGATTATTCCTCAATGCATAGTCTTACCGCAAACACACCACTATCTTTATATTCTATTCAATATTATATTTCTATTTATTGTGATATTTCCTCAAAACCTCTATCATAACCTTTATAATTTAAAATCTTACTCGAGAGGATAAATCCTACATCTATTTTCTCACAATTTCATTAAGTCATCATTAATGCAACAATGTCACAAGATTATTCTTTCTCACATTTTAGATCGACTTACCTCCTAACTTATACTCTACTAAATCTCTTTTCTTTTACATATCACATGTTCTTTCAAAATTATACGATACCTTTTCCAAATTTCACCAATTCCTCAACTCAACCATATATAGTATTAGTTATTACCCATACCTTTACTTGTTATATAGTCACATTATTAGT
This sequence comes from Akebia trifoliata, assembly GCF_017979445.1. Classification (NCBI taxonomy): domain Eukaryota; kingdom Viridiplantae; phylum Streptophyta; class Magnoliopsida; order Ranunculales; family Lardizabalaceae; genus Akebia; species Akebia trifoliata. The sequence continues at coordinate 10,037,265 of NC_141386.1, read as the reverse complement.
CTTATAAATCGCACTCGTCTTCTCACACTTTACAACCATCCTTATACCTAAAACATACATATCAATTATCAAAATGCAGTTTAGTTGGTTCACGATTAGCTTCTTATTTTTTTTTATAAGCTTGCACCTTTTCTTTTTAGTTTCGAACTAGTTTCATTCCTTCACCTCCTTACTATTAGTTGAGTAGTTTCTACTTCGCCTACTTCCAAAAGTTTCACAGTTCCAAATTATAATAAATATCAAATCGTTAGAAAAAGGGTGAGGTTAAAGATGAGGATGGGATGATAGCATAGAAAGTGGAAAGCGGCTGGAGAAAGGTTGGTTGTTTAGTCCGCTCCAAATATTTTACTAGAATAATGAATAGTGGAAAGAACAGCTCTAGCAAGTATGCAAACTTTTAGCATAATTATATGATCTAGAAGAACCAGTATTGAATAGAACTCCAATTTCTAACATTATAATTAGAAATCATACTTTCCAAAACTTCATCGAAGACAGGTACTTTCTCCTGTGTCACAACCCTTGCTCATGACTGTGATAGAGGGCATTTTCTTCTAATATGTCCCACCTGACCACATACGTACATATCAACGATCTTGTTTTCGTAGGTCTCTATGGAGTAGGTAGTTGGTAAATTGGAGCTTGCATGCTCTAAATCTGTCTTGTTGGTTCCTTTGGCCCTATTGGCATCATTAAAGCTCCATTGCTCTATAACTCAATGATGGGGGACTCTACAACTTGATAGTGAAAGGGTTTTATATTATGGTTACATTGATTTAGAGGAGATTGGTCTCGAATACATCGTCCTCTTGGTCGAATTTGATCTGGGAGGAAAAGAAGTCTAAGGTCGACTAATTTGCCCCCTAAAAGTCTGTAACTCCATCTCCCCCTTGCTTTACCCTCTAAGCTCAACTCATTACATTTCTATAATTGGTAGTCTCAATTATCGACCTCCTGGCCCTTACGTAGGGTTATAGTCCTCTAATGAATCTACAGCCTTTTACAGATCTGTCAGGATAAGCTTGGGCACATATCATGACAACCTAGTGAACATCATATCTTAGTCTCTCTATAATTGATAGATTACCCTGTACTAATATCAAAAACTCCTAGTACTTGATTTCTTGACCAATCTCGGATATAAATCTATCGAGAAATATCTTCTCGAAGTCTACTCACTCAAACGATCCATCTCCCAATACATTCATCTCAAAACGTTACTAATGATTGGCATCCTCGTCCAACTAGAATGTAATTACCGTCACTCACTGATCTCTTGGGCATTACATAGCACTCAAAATCTTTTAGGTCTTCAAAACCCACTTATTGATCTCAATCGGATTGGAAAAGTCCCCAAATCCTGGTGGATGTAATCATTGAAAATTCTACAATCACATCCTTAGATTTACTTGTCCTTTAAGCTAGGGAACTCTCTCATTCTTCAAAGGCACGACCTGTGGAAGTGATCCCAAAGGTGGAATAGTATTGACCTCTTGTGAAGAAGTCCATTGCTCCATCTTTTCTTTGACTTAGTAGTGCACCTTACAATTATGGTAAGTCTTGTACCATTTCTCGTTTTCGATCGCTAGTCTTGTCCGTTTGGTATGACACCAGTATGTCATCGACTTTATTAAAATTTAGTGGCCTTATTGTTCCTTGAATTGGTTTGTCTAACATCTTTCTGAGCCACACATCCTTAATTGGTTGACATCGACCCGAACATTGCTATCCTTTATGTCCCGATTTGTCACATTCATAATTATCATAACTTTTTCTTTCAACTGATTTAGCAGTATATGTTGTTATTTCTTATAAAATTCTTCTATCCATTGAGTTGGTATGTCTATAATCTCACTCTTCACATATAGTTATACTTCCAAAGAATTTGCCAGTTTCGTAATTGTTTGTACATACTAATTGCCTTCTTTCCATTTGGTTTCGAGGTGGTGGTGGTTATATTATTCATATTTTTTCTCTAAACTTGTCATGAGACTCAGCCACTTGTTCGATGAATGACATTAGTTGTGATATCGGGTCAGATGTTTGATCCAGAAACTATTTTGTCTCTTTTGCATTTTGGCCTCTACCTCATCCATTCCTCTCGCTTGTGTTTATCCATAATAAGGAACTTATCAGAACAATGCCAAAACCACTTTTACGTAATTATAAATTGTTACCATCCCTTAGAACTTAGTAATGGACTCCATTTCCATTACTAACAGAACAGATCTAGAATCCTATCCTAGACTTACTAAGTTTTATAGACTTCTAGACACGGGAGAACTCGTAATTCCAATACGGAATTACTAATGAGCTCGGATACCGAATTCCTAGAGATACTCTATGATTACCGATCTAATATCTGTGGTATCAGCCAATTCTCCAAAACATAACAGATCTGTATCCCATATGGATCTAATGCTATGCTCTGATACCATCTGTGGCGCCCCGCTAAACACTAACACAAATCCCCATGTCAGATCTCGAGGTACTAGGTGGCACCTTGAAATTTCAGCATGGTTTCCTCTGTTTATGTTAGCATTTCAAGGCGTTCAACTTGCACCTGATAAACGACATACAATCCTGTATATAAATAAACAAAATATAGTACTAACGGAAGCTTATATATGTCTAATAACGTACGACAAATCAGAGTGCGGAAGAAGAAATTTATACATGGGATTATACAAAAATTTCTCGCTCTAACAAAAATCCTAACGCTTAGAACAAAATCTATAATACTTTTGGACAAATCGATACCACTAGGGGGTATAACCCTAATACTCACCAACTGACGGACTCTTACTGTCTATTTGACCCACCAGATGATTCTCACTCATGTTCTACACCTGCCTCGCTAAGCTTCGGATTTGAAACTAAAACAATGGAGAAGGAAAGGGTGAGTAACAATGGTTACCCAGTAGCGAAGCAAACAATTTCTACCAATAACCTTTCCTAACATGAACGAATAAACATGCTGAATCATTTTAAAATATGCAAAATTTTACAAAACAACTACGATTAACTAGTACATATAGCTAGAGAATAGCAACTAAATATTTTAAAACTCACATTACATCGATCAACAGTACTTATTATAACATTATCTTTTTATACAAATCTAATTGATCAAATGAAAACATTAAACATGTATTTCAGTTTATATATCAAAACAAGGCAACATATACATAATACAAAATGGTAAAGTATTGAAATTAGAGAGTTGGGATTCACGATTGGATCATTTCTAGTCAGGACATGATATTACAATTTTTCTCTAGCTTTTAGTTCCTGATTTTGTGGTCGGTCACTGCACTTACCACACTTGATTGACCATTTATTCGGTTCAAGCTGGCCATTTGACGTGACCGTAAGCAATGGATTTTTTTTCGATGTGTCAGAATGTTCGACTACTATAGATTGTTAGTGATCACTGACTAATCATCTTTGTCTATGCCTATTGGACGTGCATGTAATTCTCAAATATACAAACCATTCGTATACGACCACCTTTAAATCAGAAGTTCACTAATAAAGATAGAGAGGAATAATCTGGATTCCAGTTGAAATTGCACTCTTATACGCGTCCCATACCACGTATGAACTTGGTGGTCCCTACCATACATTCCAGGATAGTACACCACTCCGGATGATATGACACACTATCCCTTCAAGCATTCATAGACTCTTAACAGCTCACAAAATAGTTACATATATATATATATATATATTATTTTCATTTAAAAATAAAAGAGAAATTAACAATAAAAGATTGAGAATGGATATCTAGTTTCCTACCATGTAAATGTGGTCAACCGGCCTAAAATAATTAACAGAACGGAAAAGTAAACAGCGCCTCGCGCTAACAGAAATTTAAATAAACATGCAACTAGTAACATTATCCCTTGATATCTGTTCACCAATCTATACACCACACAATAATGTAAAATGCAGACATCATCCCCCGGGTGTGATTTTGACATTTTACTATTTAATACCCTTTTTTTCTTTTTTCGATTTTTACAATTTTCAATCTCTTTAATAAAATATCAATTTTCTGATATTTATCAACTCAATATGAGTTCATTGAATATTAAATCATATTTTCCAACTATAGAATTTATTTTTATCAATAATATTGAAAAAATACAAATTTTTTATCATAACGGGGTCCGAGCAGTACACAAAGACCCAACTGATGGAAATAATCCGTTAAAATATCCTACTCACGTATAATTTGTTAAAAATACAATTAAACATATCAAACATGCAATTTTTGGTGTGAATTTTGAAATAACAAAAGAATTCTATATTTTTGGAAACTCACCATAAATTTTTAATAAAATCCTAAATACAATTTTCACAATCTATGATTACTAATAGAAATTGAGAGTTCCTTACAATCTCTATGCGAGATGATCGAAGTACGTGCGCGAAAATTGAGCCAAATGACATGAAAATCGAAATGGACCGAACTTCGAGACGACTAATTTTTGAATCTGGTCCTGTGATTTTGAAGATCTCGACGTCGTCGTCCTTTCTCCCTTCTACGACGGAGGACGGTTTGACTCTAAAATCAATGAAATTTGAGGTCAAAATTTTAAAATTTTCATATATAAATACGGCTAATTTTTGACGATACTGGGTGAAAAAGAAAGTGAAAAGAAAAAAAGTTGGGTGGGTTTTGTAGAGAATGAAGCTGCGGACGTTTCTCCCTTTTGCGTTGGTCGACAATGGTGAGTCATTTATCATATATTTGGGGTTGAAGTTTTAAAAAAAAATAAGTATTTTTTTTAAAAATGACATTGGTTGTTGGATAGGTTGGAGAAGACGAAGTTTTAAAAAAAATTAAAATTTTATTTATATAAAATTTGGGACAAAATTGGTATTTCACTAATTATTTTGATCGACGATAACTTGACCGTCCGGACTCTAAAAATGACTAATGAATACTCTATTTCGCCTAATTTTTTATTCTGGATCTAATGGTATAGTCAATTTCTATAAATTCTATCTCTAACAAAAATTTACATTTTTGGCCTGAGGTGGCCCCTAAAATTGACATCATTTTCATTTTTGACGATAATTTGACTTTCTGTGCTCCAAAAATGATAAATAAATAGTTCATATTCAATAATTTTTTGTTATAAAACTAATGGTATGATCAAATCTTAATAATTCTTTCTCTAGCAAAAAATCACTATTTTAGCCTAGTTCGACTCGATAATCGAGAATTTTGCAACTTTTCTATTCGGACTCATACGTGAGTGTACTTACAGGCTAAACTATATTTTTCGATCATTTTGAATCTAATGGTGAAGTCAAATTTCATTAAAAATGATAAAAAATATCCTAAAATTTTACCCTTAAGTCCCACTTTTAAGATTTTCTCAAAATTTCACCATTTATTTTTTCTCGAGATACGAATAAAAAATTTGGGTCTTACATGTTGATTATTGTATACATTCAAATATTTACATGACTACTATTTTGTCCCAATAGAGTCAATCAAACATATATCTCAAATAATCATTCATGAACAAAAATTTAGTTCAAGTTATCGTTGCTTATCTTGTGCCATCGTTAAACCTTTAATTTAATACTTTTGAAGATGCTCATTTGAATCTCCTCTTTCCTTTTGCATTGTGAAACCTCAATTAGATTGGTTTTTTCTTCTAGACTCACCTTCCTTCTTTTTATTTTGATTGATTGAGTTTTTGTGATCGATGTCACTTCTTTTATCTCAATGCTTTCAACGTTCCCTATCCTTTACACAACTCTAATATGTGGTTAGCAATCCTTTTTATAGATGTAGGTCGAGGGCTGAAAGCGCACTCAATCCGCGGGTTGCGAATACACTTTTTGGTGTTTGGGAGTCGCCACCTAGTTTTATAGTCTAAGAATCGAATCATGACTCCAAACAGATAAACCATACTGATCTACGAAAAGAAACTAAGGGCTAGGGGATCATGTTACAAGATTGGAAGGTGTTAGGCACCAATCCCGCCCGGCAAATGTCGATCTCTACTTTTTTTTAAAATTACATTACTAAAAAATGACCTACACAATAAAATAAATAAATAAAAACTAGTTTACCTAGGTGATTGTGACGGTTGATTCTATCAGAACTAGTGGAGAGCGTTCCTCATGTGAGTCTTCTTATTTTTATCTCCATCACTAGATCTATTTTTGATAATCGAGATGAAGAATTTTTCTCATAGATTTGGATATTTTTTGGGTATTTTGGGTGTTTTGGATGGTTTCTAGGTGTGTTTGAGAATTTCTAAGTATTTTTTAGGTAAAAATTAGGGTTTGGGTGTTGGGTAGGGAGTTGGGACTTCAGATTTAGGATTTTAGAAAGGCTAAGGAGAGTTTTTGGCCTCTCTTTCCTAGGATTTTTCTTGACTTGTTAGATTAGGTTGTGGAGGTTCATTTTTATAGAGTTTTTTTTTAGAGTTTTTTAGTTTGACTAGGTTTCTTCAAGATAGGGTTAGGGTTTAATTAGGATTTTGAATTAGGATTTTAATTCTTACGCACAATGAATATTTTTAAGTTTTTTTGGAGAGCCCCCTTAATTATATTTTTAATTCTTTGGGACCCTAGATGGAAGGGCCTTTTAATAAATATTATGTGGGTCATTTAAGTAGATGGGTCACCACTAAAAATTTGATCCGTGAGCTTAATTAATTAATTTTATTTGTTTAAAATTTTAATTCAATTTATTAAGAGTCATTTTACGTTAATTAATGTTTTAGTTATTAATTTCAAAATTTTGAATTTTCAAGATTGAAAAATTACTATTTTGCCTTCAAAGAAGATTTTTGCGTTGAGAGGTCATTTTTTTATGTTTTGAAATCAGTTTTTCGTAAGGAATTCAATGGAAGTATCAATTTGTGTCGTTTATGGATTTTTCAGCGTGAAATGATCAGGGATCCTATGAGAGGCATTTTCGAAATTTTATCGAATTTTATGAAAATTGGTGAAATAGTTTATTTGATTTTAATTTGTTGTTTTATGTGCTCGAAAGGATTTTTCTAAGTGTAATATAGGCTCTAGGGATGTTTTGATGTTAAGGGTATTTTGGTAATTTGGTCATTTTTTAGTGATTTTTCTCGTAAAACTTCTTTTTGTCTGAAAATGATGATTTCTATGTTTTGAGTAATATTTTCCTAGCGTAGCGTGATTTTTAAAGTTTTGCTTGCTGGAGATACCTCATCCGAATTTTTGAAACATATTTAGTAACAAATAAAAAACATTGGAATATTCATCCATCATTGAGAACCGTCGCAATTGAGTTGACGAGTTAATTAATCAGGCAAGTATAAAAATGAGGTATTTGCAGATACCCATCTTTGGCAGGGGGTTGAAATAAATTAGATAAAAAATTTATTTTGGTTAATTGTGTGATATCCGAATGCCAAAACTAGTGACAGTTCATTTTGCAGCCTGATTTAACAATTCGTCGGGACGTTCGAATCTTTGAGGGTACAACTTTCCCCAAACTAAAAGTTTGTTAGGTCCTCGAGCCTGAATTCTTACTGATGATGTCAGATCCTTGAATTTTAGAAAATTCTCTTTGACTAATACAAAAGTGCACGTCTGTGCAATGGTGTGATATCTGAGGAGTATTTTATCTGATAATTGAAAATATACTCTCATCGATTAAAAAAGTGTTAGGTCCAAGAGATCTTCTCTCACCAACAATAATGATTCAAATTAAAGTACACTTATGTAATGAAAATAATCATGCAATTATGACAAGATTGAACAACGAGGTAATTAGAGTCGTAGCATTATTGACATCAAGTAACGTAGGAACTTCATTAAATCCTATTTGAAATTCTTTTTTAGAATTCGAAAAGTTTTAGTCAAACTTATTGGAGCCACGCTTCTCGGACTTGGGTTCGTAGGAACTTAAAAAATCTTATTCAAGTTGGAGTCTTGTTTCTCAGACTGGAGCCACATTTCTCAAGCTAAACTTTGTAGGAACTTAAAAAATCCTACCAAAGTTGGAGTATCGTTTCTTGGACTCGAACTTATTGGAGCCACGCTTCTCGTGCTTCGATTTACAAGAACTTAAATCCTACCAAAATTGGAGTCTTGTTTCTCGAACTCGAACTTGAACTTACTGAAGTCACACTTTTTGGGCTAAGGTTTGTAGGAACTTAAAAAATTTCTCGGATTTGAACTTATTGAAGCAACATTTCTCGGGCCAAGGTTTATAGGAACTTAAATAATCCTCAAACTAAGGTTTGCAAGAACTTAAAAATTCCTACCAAAGTCAGAGTTTCGTTTCTCAAACTCGAACTTACTAGAGCCACGCTTTTCGAGCTCAAGTTTGCACGAACTTAAAAAATCCTATCAAAGTTGGAGTCTTATTTTTCGAACTCGAACTTACTGGAGCCATGCTTCTTAGGTTAAGATTTGTAAGAACTTAAAAAATCTTATTCAAGTTGGAGTCTAGTTTCTCGAACTCGAACTCGAACTCATTGGAGCCACGCTTCTAGGGCTAAGGTTTGCAGGAATTTAAAAAATCTTATTCAAGTTGGAGTCTCATTTATCGGACTTGAACTCATTAGGCCACGCTTTTCAGGCTAAGGTTTGTAGGAACTTAAAAAATCTTATTCAAGTTAGAGTCTCGTTTCTCAGACTCGAACTCATTGGAGCCACGCTTCTCGGGCTAAGGTTTGTACGAACTTAAAAAATCTTATTCAAGTAGGAGTCTCGTTTCTTGAAATCGAACTCATTAGATTCATGCTTCTCGGGCTAAGATTAGTCAAAGATTCAGTATTATCGAGCTCAAAGATTGAGAGATTGGGCCGTTATTAGCTTATCATGCATCTAAATTCATAATTATCATTGGGCTTCGTCGGACTTTTAGACTTTTTAGTAAGATTTTTTTATTATTATTATGTGATTAAGAACGAAACTTTGGAGTCACAATGACTTTAAAAAATGCCCTTAGTTTCAAAGTTGGCTTCTAACTGGAACTTGACTATGAAATTGATGGAATAGATTACTCTTTGAAAATATAGAGGAGAAACTATGGACTCTGATAAATGACAGATAGAAGAATCGATATTCTTTTAAAGACTCTTAAGATTATCATATGTGCAATAAGGAATTTGATCATTTTCTTTCAAATTTCTTTTAAAAAATGCTTGAGCTAGACTTAAAATATTGATAATTATTGGAATAGAAGATCTTTCTCTTCAAAGTGGTCAATAGTTCTATATTTTCCTTTAGCAAACACTTAGACAATTAAACATACTCTTAAAATTTTGATATGCTTAAGATGACTTTTGAGTTTCTTTAATTTCAACATTGTCTTCGTCGGATATGAGCCCTTAATTGAAAAGTAAATGTTGTAGCTTGAATAATTTTCTATACTTCCTAGTAAACTTTCTTTTGAATTTTCTTTTCAGTGCGATTTTTCTTTTCCTTTTCTGTGCCTTAATTTTTGTCTAGGTTGTCTTTTCAGGTTTTCAACCTAGTAGGTTTTGCTTTTCTCTTTCTGAGGATGCCTTGATTTTTTCTTAGGTTGCCTTTTAAGATTTTTAACCTAGCAGGCATTCTTTTTTTTTTATGGTTATGCCATAACTTTTATTTAAGTTACCCTTTCAGGTTTTCAACTTAGCGAGTTTTATTTTTTTTTTTTTGAGGATGTCTTGATTTTCTGCCTAGCAAGCTATCCTTTTTTTTATGGTTATGCCCTAACTTTTGCCTAAGTCGCCCTTTCAAGTTTTCAACTTAGTGGACTTCTTTTTTTGATGATTTTGAATATTCAACTCGACAACTTCTTGGTTCTCTATACCTTAACCGAGTTTATTATCATTTATAAAGACTTAATAAATGGGCTTAGGACATGATTTAGAAAGAAAAGGTATAAGCTTCGACTTCCCAAAATGCCCATAGTTTGATATTCTCTATTTTTATCGAATCTTTTGATTTTTTTTCTAATACCCTTAGTTTGACATTTTTTTTCCTGTAAATTCTTTTGATTTTTTTTAATTCCCCTAGTTTGGCATTCTTTTATTTTCTGCCAATTTTCTAATACCCCTACTTTGGTATGTTTTTTTCTTTCGAACATTTCAATAGAGTTTTTTCTTTTGGATGACACTTTTCTTAAAATAATACATTTCTTTTTGCGTGATTGGGCTTGAAGTTACTTTCCAGGTTGCATACATATCCCAAATCTTTATTTTCTCTTTTGGGATCAAGTCAAAACGTAATTCATACCTAGACTTCCCTCTCGAGGTTTGTTGGTATGGTTTAAAAAAAAAACTATTGATTTTTTTAGAGGCTGTGAGAAGCTAAAGAAAGTTATCTTATTCTTGGTAAGACAGAAAAATGGTTCGACCAAAGAAGGTCTCTTTTGGTGAAATGTTATTTGATTTAGTCATGGTTTGGGAAATTCGGTATCTTGATTGCTCAGTCGAGTATGGTCTTCTTTTGAGAAGAAGTAATCTTCAGTCTTCTTCTACGAAATTGAATGTGATTGAGTTTTTTGTATTTGACATTTACTCATTCAACATTTTCAGAACTTCAAAAAAATCTCTTATTCCTTTGTGAATGAGAATTCTCTTCTCTCGAGTAAAAAACATGATGGATCCCTTATTGTGTATTTTCGCACATTTATCGATGGTTTCAACTACATCATTTTTGACTATTAATCTTTGACTTTGAAGTTCACCATCGAATTTATATCCTCATGAGACCATGCAGGAACGTTGTTGAATTTCTCAAGTTTATTATTCTCGTGTTCCCCTAAAGAGAATGTAGTACCAATTTACACTTCTTGAGTATACTTTTTAATTCCAATATTTATCAAGTTCGATTTGTGAGTTGTGAGTCATTCTTCATGTTTGATATTATGCTCAAATAGTTATTAAATACATGAAAATCAAATTTTTTTTTATTCCATTGGAATTAAAAAATATAAACTAATAAACTTGATTAAAACTCAAAAATTAAAATGTAACTAAAATGACCAATTGAATTTCAAGACTGACGGAAACTAAACTGAAACTAAAAGAAAACTCAAGTACACTTATCTACAAAGCAGGGAGGTCCTTTTGGGTGGATGGGCATAATACTATGGTGCAAGGTTAGACTACATAGACTTGACATTGGTACTTTGGCTTGACGACTCTTTTGACAGACCCAAAGTAGCATAGACGAGGGTTTAGAACGCTAGGAGCAATCATTACTTGATTGGAAGTAAACCAAAACTAACCATTGATTCTGAAGGTTTGACTCTTAACCACATGATTAAAATTTTAATATAAATTAGCCCAAGTCCGGTGAAAAATATCGAGTCCAAATGCACTAAAAGTCTATAGTGACCAAGTGGGTGAGAAAGGTTAGTTATGGGTCTACCCCTGATTGAGATTGAACATTTGATCAGAGAAATTAATTTGATCTTAAGATCGAATCTTTTTGGTATAAAATAGTCTAAATTTTTGAAAGTAAAATCAATTGGTCCAACTGGCTTGGTGTTGATCAGTTTGATTCATTTGTCGATTGGGTTGGACCGATATTGCAGGTTTAGTTTGAACGATTTGAACTGGTCTGCCCACTTACCTGTTGGTTGGATTGAATAACGTAAGCCATGAACACCCATAGTCAGTTCAGGTCATGACCTATAGGAAGGTTCCTAGACTCTAAGTTTACTACGTGAAATGCAATTTATCTAGTCACCCTTTCTCAAGTGTACCTATATACCTTTCGAGCGTACTTAATCAGATGGTACGTGGTGATTTAGTTTGATATACCATATAGGTATTCAAAGTGAATCTGAGCTTCCAACCCAAATGTTTGAAGTCGAAAGCAGCCAGTTTAATCCCCAGTTAAGAGATGGTACACATATAATTTGTTATAAAACATAATTAAAGCCATAAAACATGAAGATCTTGGCGTGAATTTGAAATAACGAAAATAATTCTACATTTTTTTAAACACATTACAAATTTTCGTTAAAAATTCTAAATGCAATTTCATAATTTATGATTACTAATAAAAATTGAGAGTCCCTACCAATCTCTGTGCGATAAAATTGAAGAATGTGCACATAAATCAAGGTGATCAACACAGAAATCTAAGCGGATTTGATGTGGAGACAACTATTTTTTTAATCGGACTTGGTGATTTTGAAGATCTCGATGACGCCGTCTTTTTTTCCTTCTGTGGCGAAGGACGATTTGGGCTCATAGTAAATGAAATCTGAAGTTGAAAAGTCAAAATTCTCATATTTCATAAACATATTTTTGACGAAATACGACGAAAGAGAAGAAAAAAATAAAAAGAAATGGGTGGGGTTTATAGAGTTCGATGTTGTCGATGTTTTTCCCTTCTTTGTCAAATGTCGACATCGTCCCGTTTGCGACGTATCGACGGCCACAACTTGTTGAAAATCAATATTTAAAAATCAAACATATGGCTGTTAATTTTTTGGTTGTAAAAGATGACGAAATGAAATTATTTATGTAATAAATATTGGAACGCAATCATCCTTTTCGAAATTATTTCATTTGACGATAACTCGATCGTCTGGACTTCGAAAGTGACAAGTGAATACTCTATTTTTATAATTTTCATTGCGGATCTAATGACAAGATCAAATTTTATAAATTCTTGCTTGATCAAAAATTCACTTTTTCAGCCCAATCTGATTTGAAAATTGACGTTGTTTCTGTTTTTGATGATAATTTAACTTTCCAGACTCCAAAAATGACGAGTAAATACTCAATTTTCTATAATTTTTTATTACAAATTCAATAGTGTGATCAAATTTTAAAAAAATTTGGTCTAGCAAAAATTCATCGTTTTAACTTAATTTGACCTAAAAATCAAGGATTTTACAATTTTTTCGTTTAAATTTGTATTTGAACATACTTATACGCTAAAGTATGTTTTTCAACCATTTTGAATCCAATGGTGAAATCAAATTTCATTAAAAATGGCTAGAAAAAATCTTAAAATTTTACCATAAGTTCTACTTTTAGAATTCTCTCAAAATTACACTATTTATGTTTTCTTGAGATATGAATAAAAACTCTAGATAATATAGGTGGAGTAGTAGAATTAGAGAGTTGGGATTAACAACTAAATCACTCTCAATCAGGACATAATGTTACAACACTTTACTGGCTTTTAGTTCTTGATTTTATCGTTGGTTGCTGCTACGTACCATACTTGATTGACCATTTATCTAGTTCAGACTGGCCGTTTGATATGACTGTAAGTAATTAGTCTCTTTTTTATATGTTAGAATGTTCGACTATTCTAGATTGTTAGTGATTACCGATTAATCATCTTCATCTATGTCTATCAGGTGTGCATGTGATTCCAAAAATATATAACCCCATTTGTATACGACCACCTTTACATTGAAAGTTCACTGGTAAAGATAGAAATGAATAAACCTGGATTCTAGTTGTGACTCCACTCTCATACGCGTCTCATACCACATATGAACTTAGTTGTTCCTATCGTATATCTCAAGATAGTACATCACTCTAGATGATATGACACATTATACAAAAAAATTAACAATACAACATTTAGAATGGATATCCAGTTCCTACTATATAAAAGTAGCCCCATAGCCTAAAATAAATAACAGTGTGAAATATAAACCAGTGCCTCACGCTAATAGAAATTAAATAAAAATGCAATCGATGGAATTATTCCTAGATATCTATGGCATCCCGCCAAACGCTAACACAAATCCCACTACCAAACCTCAAGGTACTAGTTGGAGCCTCAAAATTTAGACATAACCCCCTCTATTTATGTTAGCGTTCCATGGAACTCGAAGATCTGATAATCTATTATACAACAAATCCTATATAAGAAAATGTAAACACGAGATAACAATAGAAGACTAAATATATCTAACATGTGAGTAGATCAGAGTGCGGAAGTTTAACCATATACAAAATTACAAAAAGTACTCCCACTCTAACATAAACCTAACACTCAACTCCAAAATCTATATACATCTTGGACGAAATTGACAACACTAAAGGGTGTGGTCCTAGAGCTCACTATGCAACAGACTCCGATCGTCGATCTGACCAACCAGATACTCCTCACTTGCTGACTCCGCGCCTACTTAGGTAACTACAAGTTCTGAAACTAAAAAAATAAGAAGGAAAATGTGAGTAACAATAGTTACCTAGTAAGTCCACAACCAACTCCTACTAATAGCCTCACTTAAATATGATCGAGTAAGCATGCTGAACAGTTTAACATATGTAAAGTTTTACAAGAGAAAATATGATTAACTGATACGTATAACCAGGGATGAGCAGTTAAATATTTTAAAAGTTCACATAACATCAATCATCAATACTCATTATACATTTATGTTTTTATACAAATCTAAATAACAACATTGGAACAGTAGACATGTGTTTCAGTTTATAACTCAAAATAAAGCAACAGGTGCATAATAGATAATGGTGAAGTAGTAGAATTAAAGAGTTGGGATTCACGACTGGATCGCTCCCAGTCGAGACGTGATATTCCTCAATAAAATTATAGTTCTTGATTTTGTAACTGATCACTGTTAACCAAGCTTGTGGGACCATTTATCCGGCTCAAGCTAGTCGTTTGACGTGACCGTAAGCAATGGGTCTCTTTTCTATGTGTCAGAACATTTGACTACTACTAGGTTGTTAATGATCACTAATTAATCATCTTCATCTATGCCTATCAAGCGTGCATGTGATTCCCAAAATAAATACTACATTTATATATGACCACCTTTACAATACATATTCATTAGTAAAGATAGAAAGAAATGAACCCGGATTCCAGTTCTAACTTCACTCTCATATGCGTCCCATACCACGTATGAGCTTGGTGGTCCCTACCGTACATCCTAGGATAGTATACCACTCTGGATGATATGACGCATTATCCCTTCAGGTATTCATAGACTATGTAACAACTCACAAATATATATATATTATTTTTGTTTAAAAACAAAAAGAGAAATTAACAATACAGGGTTGAGAATGGATATTCAGTTTCCTACCATACAACTGTGGCCACCTGGCCTAAAATAAATAGCAGTACTCGAAGTCTCTATGCCAACATAATTTAAATAAACATACAATCATTAATTACACCTGGATATCCTTTCACCAACTTACACACAACATACGATATAAAATGCAGACATCACTCCTTGGGTATGATTATAATATTTTACCATTTCATCCTCTTTCCTATTCTTTCGACATTTTCACTTCTCATTTTTTCAAGCCGAACCTTTCTCTTTTCAAGCTTTTAAATTCACTTTGATCATTCAATCGAAAACTATTTATTTTTTTATTAAAACGGGATCCCAATAGGTACGCAAAGGCAAATTGTCAAAATTGGAAAAGCTGGTGGAAATTTGACTAAGTGTCGGAAACTCAATTTTTTTAAGTTCTCAAAATTAAAAATGGGTTTTTGGAAATAAAAGTCTTTAACAAGAGATATGACACCATATAATTTTTGTAGTTTAATAAAAAGTAACGCGAAAGATATCAACTTTTAAAAATTTGTCGAAAATGTCAAAATTTACATTTTGTTCTTTAAATCACTTGATCTTTTGAGATTTAGATCTTGAAACCATTTCCATTGTTCCAAAATGGGGAAAGAGGGGGGGGGGTAAAACCTTAATTTTATTAAAGAACTTAATTGACATTTACTTAAATATTTTTAATGAAATGAAGGGTGGGAAAACATGTATGAGGCATGAGGAAGACAACCCAAAAGCTTGAAGCAGCTTTGATCAAATTGTTCTATCGGTGGCTGTTAGTGGCAAAAACGTGATTTTGTCGGTGGGACCGACAGAATGGCCTTCAGCAGGTATCGGTAGCATCGACAGCTCCTGCCGACAGCACTGAACCATTACACGAATTTTTGATTTCTCGATCCATTTTTTGGGTTTTTCATCAATTCTTCGAACCCTTCGACCCACCCACGAATTTGTTGTTAAAACTTAATAAAAACACATCAAATCTCTTATTCTAACATGAATTTAAAATCAAACACAAAATTTCTATGATTTATAAATACAAATAACAAGTTTTCTTAAAAACCTAAATGCATATTTTCAAAATCTAGGGTTACTACTAAAAAAGATGCCAAGGGTGATGAGCTAGTATTACAAATCAAGGTTGGATGGCGTGAAAGTTAAGGTTGGTCTGACTTGGATGCAAAATGAGTGAGGATTTTCAAGGCATCCGACGACGACGTTCTCCTTCTCTTCTACAATGAAATGTAGACCTAACTCCTAACTCGATGAAGCCCTCGGATGAAGTGTGTTGAGGTTCACTCGAACTACATAGCTAGTTTTTTATGGAGGATAGGGAAAATGAACGAGAATGGATAACCAAAAATGGTGAAGTTGTAGCTCTCGTTGTGGTCGACAACTTCGTCTTCTTCGTCGAGGTTCAACTTGGCTTTGTTCGCACTAGAACTTGATGGGAATGGGTCAAAACCCTTGGGTTGAGGTGGATGTCGTTTGGTTCTTTGGAGAAGATGGGAAAAGAATAAAAGAAAGCTAATTTTCTCTTAAAAAGAAAGTGATGAGGGAATATTTGTAATTTTTTTCTCATCGTTTCTAATACAACTATAACTTGATTATTCGGACTCAAAAAATGGTGAATGAATATTCCATTTCGAATATTTTTCATAATGGACCTAACGGTGGTATCGAATTTTCCTGATTCTCGCTTTAACAAAATTTCACTATTTTGGATCCCACTTAATGCGAAATTCAAGAATTTTATAACTTTTTCCTCTGAACTCGAATTCGAATTTGCTTATAGGCTAAAATATGTATTCCGACCTTTTTGAATCTAATGGCGAAGTTAGTTTTTCTTGAAAATAAACAAAATAATATTCAAGTATTTTACTCTAAGATCTTATTTCGAATTATTTTCAAAATATCACCATTTGATTTCATTGAGATACTGTAGACACCCCATTTTTGCACTCGCAACGATTCCCAATGATGGATGTTTATTCCAATGCTTGATTTCGTTACTAGATATGTTTCAGAAATCCAGATGAGGTATCTCAAATTAACAAAACTGTAGAAACCACGCTATGTTAGGAAAATATAACTCCAAAAGCTTAGAATTCATCATTTTTCAGATAAAAAAAAGCTTCACGATAAAAATCACTAAAAAATGATCAAATTACCAAAATACCCCTAACCTTGAAATATCCCTAGAGTCTACATTACGTTTAGGAAAACACTTTCAAACACATAAAACAACAAATTGAAATCAAATAAATCATTTCGCCAATTTTCACAAAATTTGACAAAATTACGAAAATACCTCTCAAAAAGTTCACGACCATTTCACATAAAGTTTTTTATAAATGACACAAACCAATACTTCCATTGAATTCCTTACAAAAAATCGATTCCAAAACATCCTAGAACATAAAAAATCGACTTAAAACACGAAAAATCTTTCCAAGGGTAAAATGGTAATTTTATAATTTTTATAATTAAAAATGTTAAAATTAATAAATAAAATATTAAATAATTAAAGTGAAACATTAATAAAATTAGTTTAAAATTTTAAACTAAAAAAATCGATCAATCAGGCTCTCAGGCAAAATTGTTGAGGGTTGCCAAGATATTTCTTCAAGGACCCCTCCATTTGGGGGTCCAAATAATTAAAGATATAATAGAGGGGGGTTCTCCAAAAAATTAAATTAAATCAAACAAGACTAAAGTCAAAATTTTAAAGTCAATCAAGTAAGACTAAAGTCAAAATTAAAGTCAATTAATTAAGACTAAAGTCAAGATATTAAAGTCAATTAATTATGATTAAAGTCAAAACTTTAAAATCAATCAAATAAGACCAAAAGTCAAAATCCTAATAGAGTTCTAATTAAATAATAACTCTATTTAATAGAATTCTATCTAAAATATAATTCTACCTGAAATAATTCTAATTAAAATACAACTCTAACTAAAAGAATTCTAATTAAATACTAATTCTATCTAAATCAACCCTTAAAAATATCTATAAATAGGGGTCCTCACACCTTATTTTCGGATCAAATCATAAACCTTAGGAAAAGTAGGTCAAGAAGCCTCCCCAACCTTCCCAAAACCCTAATTTTGAAGTCCTAACTCCTTACCTAACATCCATACCTCAATTTTAACTCAAAAAACACTAAAAAATCCTTCCAAAACACCTTCAAATCCATAAGAAAAATTAGAAAACTCATAGATCTAAGAAGAAGATATTTCAATTTGGAGATTAGAAATCAAATCCGATGACGGACGAATAACAAGGAAATACATACGTAGATACTCTTCGCTGGTGCTGAGAGAATCGTTGTAATCGGCAAGGTAACTTTCTGATGAGACTATCGTTGTTCTTCTCACCGGAATTAATAATAATCTTACGTTTATCTTACTTGTGGGGCAAGTAGGGGATCGAACCCAAGAGAACGGAGGAATAGAGTTAAGCTAAGAAGATAAAATTCAAATTAACTAAAAGGAATTAAAACTGTTTTTCTTTGTATTTTTGAACTTATAAGAAAATGTAAAATTACTAGAAAAGAAACTAAAGTAAATGAAATTAAAAGCAAGTAAACTTATGAAATTAAAATACCATTAGAGGTGGATCTACCTAGAACATGTTGATGAGCAATTCTTAGTTTCAAGCATTTTTATAACTCAATCGTAAGGGCTTGGTGTTAGCTCCTTAGATCGGAAAGTTTTGCAAATGAAATGAAATAAGGAAACATAAACAAAGTAGAATTCTTTGAAAACTTCCTACTACCAATTATCTAGTTTAAGCATACTTTATCTTGATCTAATCTAAGCATAAAGTATCTATATTAAGAATAATAGGTGCAAGAAACTTAAAGAGAATTCATAAGCATTTTAAATAAAAGAAAGGCATGAAATTAAAAATAACACAAGAACTTGCTCTAGGCTTTTCCACTCTCCAATGGAGGGGAACTTAGCCTAATGTCATTGCAAGAGAGGGAAGATAAGAGATGAAAGAACTTTTCTTCATTTCATGGAGAAAATTATAACTTCTTCTTCTTCTACTTCTTACAAGACTAATTAAACAAAAGAAAATAACTAGAAAATGAAAATACAAAAAATAAGAGAATAGGCAAAGAGCATTAGATTAAAGGAGTCTTGGATAAGAGAACCAAGATGGGACGCTTTCTCTAGAAATGAAGGCTCTATTTATAGAGAAAAATGTGTGTAGAAGAGTCTAAAAGTAGCCTCCACTTTTCTTTGCACAAAAAGATAAAAGAGGAGAATATGAGTTAAGGATTAGGGCATTCCAAAGGATTAGGGCATTCCAAAGTGGGCCCAAATACTTTTGCCTTGAGATTTTGATTCTAAATTGTTGATTTTCTGCACAAGAAACACACGTAATTAGATTTATCTAGTAAATGAATTTATTTATATATAATTAAGCCTAATTAACATGCAACGTGGTGGTTTGAGGCTTATCATGATTATTATCTTAATATAGAGAAATAGGTACAAAAATCAAGATAAATATCTGGAAAATATGCGTATAATTGAGTGTTTGGAGACACTCATCACTTTCTTTTATATTTTTTTTATTATAATTATTTGTTATTTTTGATTTATTTTACAATGTAACCGATTTTTGGGAAGAAGTAGAGACTAGCACTTGCTGGGGCGGGGTTGGTGCCTAACACCTTCCAACCACGTAACGTGATCCCCGAACCCGTATTGTATTTTGTAGATTAGTTGTCTTTATTTTTAGAGTCAATGATCGGTTCCTAGACCGTAATAACTAAGTGGTGACTCCCAAACCTCAAAGGTCAAAAGCGGATCCGCGCACACCGCGGATCAAGGGTACTTTCAGTGACGACTCTGCTGGGGAACTATTGAGGATCAGACTTGAAAAGCCCCAAGTATGGGAACATTATTATTTAGACCTATTTTTTTTTATTTTTTATTTTATTTATTTTCTAGTTTATTTGATTCATTTTTTTAATTTTTTATTTGGATTGTGTTACATTCTCTTGGTATGATTTGGATTAAGTTTTGAGCATGTTATTGTGGAATATTATTCAATTTAGGGTCATTTGGGACGACCCTAAATAATGCAGGATATCAAGAAGTTAAAGATATGAAGATGAGAATGGTTGATAGCCCATTTTTATTTTGGATATCTTGTATTAGTCTCTATTGATATCATTTGATTTGATTTTGAACACTTTGATTTGGAATATTATCCTTGTGATTTAATCAAGTTCATTTAGGGCGACCTTAAATAATGTGAAATTTCAAGATGGAAGGTTTTATTGAGGATAGGATAACGGTTGATGGATCACGAAGTTTATTTTTAAATTTTTAAAAAAAAAAAAAATTATTTTATCTTTTTTATTTTTATTTTTTTTTACACTAATCTATCTTTTGGTGATAGTACTTTCTTTTTCAAGTTTTCATTATTTTTTTATTATTATTTTTTTCTTTCTTCGAGTGTCGATTTGTATTTTGAAAAAATTTTAGGGGTGCCAAATTGTTTTTGGCAGTAGTACATTTAAAAAAAAATAGAAAAAAAAAAGGAGAGTTTGACAGCAAGCAAGTAAAAGAAATAATAAAAAAAAAGGTGGTTTGTTTTTGAGTTTCTGCTGACAGCAACACTTGATTTTCAAGGGTGGTGTGCCCCTAACATAAACCCATTTTTAATTGTCAAACCCTTAAAGGTGGTGTGCTGTTAGATCTTTTTTATTCTTTCTTTTATTATCTTCTTCCCCAATTGGGTTTTAACAAAGAGACATCAGAGAGAAACGTCTCTCCATCCTCTCTCTCTCTCTCTCTCTTTCTCTCTCTCTCTCCTCCATCCCTTTTCAATCTCTTCTCCTTATCTTCGATACAGATCTATTATAAAAGGAGACAACGTCTCTCCTTCATCCTTTGTCTCTCTCTCTCTCTCGCCTGAGAGAATCTGTCTTTGTATTAGGGTTTCTAAAAACAAGGAAAGAAGAGATGGGAGAGATGGGTGGTGCGTTGGTATCGTTGGTGATATCATTTGTGGTGGTGGACCTGCTATTGTTTATGGTGGAAGCCCAAGAAGCTAGAGAAGTACCTGATGAAGCAAGGACTGAGAGGCCTTTGAAAATCTTAAATCCATGCTTGATCAGGGCACCATGAACGTTTGGGGTTCTCCAATGTTGTTGCAAGAACTCCCGAGTAAACGGTTGAAACCAGACCTCTCCCGAATATTGCACCCGATACCTCTAGCTGTCAGATAGTTGGATGAAGCCTGTCCCATCGTTCCCTGAAAAGGATGCACCATCATTTTTCTGTCTAGGTGTTGCGATCATTGTTTATGTAGAACACAAAGTCGATGGGCTATGAAGATCCAGGAGTACCAATTCCAATCTTGATCTTTGAGACTTCGTGATACAATACATGAAGTGGTCCCAAAGCCGTTTGTTATTGATGGATCTTCATAAGGTTTTTAATCTATTGAACTCTTTGAAAAGTGAAGGAAGGGACCTTACAATTTAGAAGGATTTAATCGTTTTAGTACAGTTTTCATTGTCAACAATTGGATGGGTTTTTGTAGAAGGAATAATAATTGGTTTTGATTCTTAAAAGAAAATTTTTGAAGGTGGGTCGCCATTGGGTGGTCTCTCTGTAAAATGACGGATGGGTTGTTTGGATTTTCCAGGTGGGATGAGCCCATTGACTTGTCAAGCAAGACAGGGGCAATAGTGACGTTTGGCTTGAATATACATTATAAAAAAATAATTTCAAAATGGCTGTGTTAGTATGTGTTGCTGGCAGCAACATGACAATATATAAGAAGAGGTTGTGTGCATTCGTGTATGATGGCATCAACGAGAAAAAAAGAAATTTTTAATGAGTTGAATGTTTTGTATGTGCTGCTAGCTACCAAAAGAAATGATTGTCTATGTGATGGCAGCAACTTTTTTTTTTTTTAAAAATGTGATTTGTGTGTGCTCGAGAGCTATATAGGTGCACTTGGGCAAGGGTGGCCAGATAAATTGCATTGCACGTAGTAAATCTAGAGTCTAGAAGCCTTCTTATAGGTCACGACCCAAACTGACTATGGGTGTTCCCGGGTTGCTTTATTCAATCTAACCAACAGGTAAGTGCGCGAACCAATCCAGAATAATCAAACAAAATCCGCAATATCGGTCCGACCCAATCGGTGAAATATACCGATTAATTTGAACCACTCAAACCAGTTGGCTCAATTGACAAATGGATCAAACTGATCAATACCAAATCAGTTGGATTAATTGGTTTCACTTTTAAAGATCCAGACCACTTTATATAGAAAGATTCGATCTTAGGATTAAATTAATTTGTCTGATCAAAGGTTCAATCCCAATCAGGAGTAGACCCACGTCTAACATTTCTCACTTTCTTGGTAACTATAGACTTATAGTGCATTTGGATTCAATATTTCCCACCGGAGGGTTAATTTTTATATCATGTGGTTAATAGTCAAACCTTTAGAACCAATGGTTAATTTTAGGTGCCCCTAAATGTTCTAAACCCTTATCTGTGTCATTTTTAGTCCATCAAAAGAGTCATCTAGCCAAAGTACGAATGTCAAGTCTAAGTAGTCCATCCACCCAAAAGGACCTTCTCTCTTTGTAGATAATTGTCCCTGAGTTTTTTTTGAGTTTCAATCCAGTTTTTGTCAATCTTTAAATCCAGTTAGTTGTTTTAGTTACGTTAGTCTTTCTTCAACTTTCAAGTTTTAGTTGAGTTTGTTAGTCTATGCTTTTCAATTCCAATAAAATATAGAAACTTTTGATTATCATGCGTGTAATAATGATTTGAGCATAATATCTAATATGATGATTGACTCACTAATCAAGCTCGATAAATATTTGAATTAAAGAGTACACTCAATAAGTGTAAATTGGTGATACATTATCCTTAGGAGAACATGAGAGAATAGTAAATTTATTTGAGAAATTCAACAATGTTCCTACATGGTCTCAGGAGGATAGATTGTACCAAAATAGATCAAGGCATAAAGTCGAGGGTGAACTTCAAGATCAAAGATTATTAATCGAAATGATGTAGTAGAAACCATCACAAATGTGCCAAAACCCACAAAAAAGGATCGATCATGTTTTTTTTACTCAGAGAAAAGAGTCATCATTCACAAAAAATTGTGAGATTTTCTTCGAAGTTTGGAAATGGTTGAACGAGTCAACGTCAAATACAAAGAACTAAATCATACTCAATTTCTTAAAAGAAGACTAAAGATTATCTCTTCTTAGAAGAAGACTGAAGAATATTTTTTCTCAAAAGAAGACATTCATCGACAGAGTAATTAAGATATCAAGTTCCTAGAACTTTAACCAAATCAATTAATACTTCACCAAAGGAGGCCTTCTTTGGTCGAACTATTTTCCTATCTTACCAAGGAAAAGATAACCTTCTTTAAGCCCCTTGCAGCCTCTGAAAAAAAAAATCAATAGCCTCTTCTTTCTAAACCATACCAACCAACCTCGGGAGAGAAGTCTAGGTATGAACTACGTTTTGACCTGATCCCAAAAGAAAATGAAATATTTGGGGTACGTAGGCAACCTGAGAAGTTACTTCAGGCCCGGTCATGCCAAGAATAAGTGTATTCTCTTAAGAATAGTGTCATCTAAAAGGAAAATCCCCTATTGAAATGTTCAAAAGAAAATAATGCCAAACTAAGGGCATTAGAAAAAAGAATTAAAAGAATTGATAAAAAGAAAAGAATGTCAAACTAGGAGCATTTAGAAAAAATCAAAATAATTGACAGAAAAGAGATAATATCAAACTAGGGGCATTTTGGAAAGTTGAGCGTTATATCTTTTCTTTCTAAATCATATCCTAAGCCCACCTATTAAGTCCTCCTGAATGCTAATTGACTCGATTAAGGTGCAGGGAACCAAGAAGTTGTCGAGTTGATTATTCAAGATCATCAAGAAAAAATGAGAAGCTCGCTAAGTCGAAAATCCGAAAAGGCAACTTAGGCAAAATTTAGGACATAACCATAAAAAAAAGCCTGCTAGGTTGAAAACTGAAAATGCGACTTAGGCCAAAATCAAGGCATCATCAGAAAAAGAAAAACATAGGCCGCTAGATTGAAAATCTGAAGAGGCGATCTAGGTAAAAATTAGAACATCATCAAATGTGAGGAAATGTCCCATCAAGAAGAATAATTTAGAAGGAAGCTTGTGCAGAAACTAAAAAATGCAGAACCATTCGAACCACAATTTTTTTTTTAGCCAAGAGCTCATATTCGACGAAGATAATGTTGAAGTCGAAAAAATTAGAAGTCATCTTGAACATTGTAGGATCTTCAAAAGTATGTTTACTTGTTCAAGTGTTCACTAATGGAAGATGTAGAATCATCAACCACTTTAAAGAGAAAGATCTTCTATTCTAATATTTATCAAAATTTTTTAAGTTCAGCTTAAACATTTCTCAAAAGAAAATGATCGAATTCTTTATTGCACATATGATAATCTTAAGAGTCTTAAATTTAAGGGAATGTCAATTTTTCTATTTGTCATACATTAGAGTTCATATTTTTCAAGCGTAATCTACTCCATCAGTCTCATAGTCAAGTTCTAGTTAAAGCCAACCTTGAAACTAGGGGCATTTTTGAAAGTCATTTAGTTCCAAAATTTTGTTCTTAATCACATGATAAAAATGAAAATCTTACTTAAAAGTCTAATAAAGTTCAATGATAATTATGAATCTAGATGCATGATAAGCCAATAAAGGCCTGATCTTTCAAACTTTAAACTCGATTTTGAATCATAGAATGAATTAATTGGATGGTTTAAGTTCTTATAAATCTATGCCCGAGAAATATGACTTAGTAAGTTTGAGTCTGAGAAACGAGACTCCAACTTTTTGAATCATAGAATGAGTAGATTTTTTGAAGTGCCTACAAACCTAAGTTCGAGTTCGAAAAACGAGACTCCAACTTTTTGAATCATAGAATAAGTAGGCTTTTTGAAGTGCTTACAAACCTAAGTTCGAGTTCGAGAAACGAGACTCCAACTTTTTGAATCATAGAATGAGTAGGCTTTTTTTCGAGTCCGAGAAATGTGACTCTAACTTTTTGAATCATAGAATGAGCAGGCTTTTTGAAGTGCTTACAAACCTAAGTGTGAGTCCGAGAAACGAGACTCCAACTTTTTGAATCATAAAATGAGTAGGCTTTTTGAAGTGCCTATAAACCTAAGTTAGAGTCCGAGAAACGAGACTCCAACTTTTTAAATCATAGAATGAGTAGGCTTTTTGAAGTTCCTACTAACCTAAGTTCGAGTCTGAGAAACGAGACTCCAACTTTTTGAATCATAGAATGAGTAGGCTTTTTGAAGTACCTTCAAACCTAAGTTCGAGTCCGAGAAATGAGACTCCAACTTTTTGAATCATAGAATGAGTAGGTTTTTTTGAAGTGCCAACAAGCCTAGGTTCGAATCCGAGAAGCAAGACTCCAACTTTTTGAATCATAGAATGAATAGGTTTTTTGAAGTTCCTATAAACCTTAGCTAGAGTCCGAGAAACGAGACTCCAATTTTAATAGGATTGTTTAAGTTCTTGTAAACCTTAGTCAAGTTCCGAGAAATGAGACTCCAGCTTTGTTTGAATCATATTGAATTAACAGGATTATTTAAGTTCTTTAGCCTGAGAAGCATGGCTACAATAGGTTCGAGTCCGATAATGAGACTCATACTTTTTCGAACTCTAAAAAAGAATTTCAAATAAGATTTAACGAAGTTCCTACATTGTTATGACTTCAATTACCTTATTATTCAACCTTGCCATAATTACTTTCGTTGCATAAGCACATTTCAATTTTGGATCATTATTGTCAGTGAGAGAAGATCTTTAGGATGTGACACATTTTTACTCAGTTTCACACATACACACACTCAAACTTGAAATTTTTAGTCGAGGAGAATTCTTTAAAATTTAAAGATCTAATACTGTTAGTGAGAGTTCTCGCTCAATGACCTGAAAACCTTTTAGTTCGGGGAGAGTTTTACGCTCAAGGATCCGAACACCCTGACGAATTGCTAAATCAAGCTGCAAAATGAACTGTCACTAGCTTTGGCATTCGGATATCGCATTATCTATCAAAATAGATTTGCTATCTAGTTTGCTTCAACCCTCAGCCAAAGAGGGGCATCTTTAGACACCCCATTTTTGCACTCGCCTGATTAATTAACTCGTCAACCCGATCGCAATGATTCCCAATGATGGATTTTTATTCCAATGCTTTATTTTGTTACTAGATATGTTTCAGAAATTCAGATGAGGTATCTCAAACTAACAAAACTGTAGAAACCACGCTACGTTAGAAAAATATAACTCCAAAATCTTAGAATTCATCATTTTTCAGACAAAAAAAGCTTTACGATAAAAATCACTGAAAAATGATCAAATTACCAAAATACCCCTAACCTTAAAATATCCCTAGAGCCTACATTACGTTTAGGAAAACACCTTCAAACACATAAAACAACAAATTGAAACCAAATAAATCATTTCGCCAATTTTCACAAAATTTGACAAAATTACGAAAATACCCCTCATAAAGTTCACGATCATTTCACACAAAAAATTTCATAAATAACATAAACCAATACTTCCATTGAATTCCTTATGAAAAATCGATTTTAAAACATTCTAGAACATAAAAAATTGACTTAAAACACGAAAAATCCTTTCTGAGGGTAAAATGGTAATTTCATAATTTTTATAATTAAAAATTTCGAAATTAATAAATAAAATATTAAATAATTAAAGTGAAACATTAATAAAATTAATTTAAAATTTTAAACTAAAAAAATCGATCAATCAGGTTCTCAGGCAAAATTGGTGAGGGTTGCCAAGATATTTCTTCATGGACCCCTTCATTTGGGGGTCCAAAGAATTAAAGATATAATAGAGGGGGGTTCTCCAAAAAATTAAATTCAATCAAACAAGACTAAAGTCAAAATTTTAAAGTCAATCAAGTAAGACTAACGTCAAAATTAAAGTCAATTAAGTAAGACTAAAGTCAAGATATTAAAGTCAATTAATTAAGTCTAAAGTCAAAATCTTAAAGTCAATCAAATAAGACCAAAAGTCAAAATCCTAATAGAGTTCTAATTAAAAAATAACTCTATTTAATAGAATTCTATTTAAAATATAACTCTACCTAAAACAATTCTAATTAAAATACAACTCTAACTAAAAGAATTCTAATTAAATACTAATTCTTTCTAAATCAACATTTTAAAGAATTTATAAATATGGGTCCTCATACCCTATTTTCGGATCAAATCATAAACCCTAGGAAAAGTAGGTCAAGAAGCCTCCCCAACCTTCCCAAAATCCTAATTTTGAAGTCTTAACTCCTTACCTTACATCCATACCTCAACTTTAGCTCAAAAAACACCCAAAAATCCTTCCAAAACACCTTCAAATCCATAAGAAAAATCAGAAAACTCACAGATCTAAGAAGAAAATATCTCAACTTGGAGATCAGAAATCAAATCCGATGACGGGCGAATAGTAAGGAAATACATACGTAGATACTCTTCGCTAGTGCTGAGGGAATCGTTGTAATCGGCAAGGTAACTTTCTTTTATATTTTTTTAATTATAATTATTTGTTATTTTTGGTCTATTTTGTAATGTAACCGATTTTTGGGAAGAAGTAGAAACCGGCACTTGCCGGGCGGGGTTGGTGCCTAACACCTTCCAACCACGAAATGTGATCCCCGGACCCGTATTTTCTTTCGTAGATTAGTTGTCTTTGTTTTTAGAGTCAATGATTGGTTCCTAGACCGTAATAACTAGGTGGCTACTCCCAAACCTTAAAGGTCAAAAGTGAATCTGCGCATACCGCGAATCGATGGCACTTTCATATACGAGTTAAAAATTCAGGATATTACAATATCTGTTCACCAACCTACACATAGCGCAACAATGTAAAAGGTAAATATCACCTATCAGGCGTGATTTTGGTATTTTACCATTTTGTCTTTTCTTTTCTTGTCTAGTATTTTCATTTTTCAACTTTTTAAGTACAATATTTTTTTCAAACTTTCAAATTCATTTTGGTCATTCAACCAAAAAACTATAGAAATTTAGTCAAAATGGGGTCCCAATATATACACAAATTCAAATTGCGTAAAATTGAAAAAATTATGGGAAATTTGGCTAAGTGTTGAAAATATAATTTTTTAAAGTTCTTGGAATTGAAAAATGGATTTTTGAAAATGAAAGTCTTGAACATGAGATTCGACATTATGTAATTTTTATACCTTAATTCAAAGTAACGTAAAAGATACTTGATTTTGAAAATCTGACGAAAATGTCGAAATTTAAGTTTTGTTCTTAAAACCAAAAATTGTATTTTAATCTTTTGAGATTTGGATCTTGAAATCATTCCCATAGTTTCGATATGGGGGGTAAACTTTTAATTTCATTAAAGAACTTAAAGTAAATGGAAAGTAAAATTGAATATTTTTAATGAAATAAATGATGCACAAAGACATATAAGTAATCGGGAAGTAAAAAAAAAAGCAAAATTTCAATTTTGCCAACATTTTTGTTCCAATGGCGACGCTATCAGCAACTCACAGGTTGTACGAAAAACTTGATTTTTTGACCAAATTTTTTGGATTTTTTCGATAAAACTTCGATCCATTATCCTACTCACGATTCAATTGTTAAATTTTAATAAAAACACATCAAATAAATAATTCTAAGATGAATTTAAAAATAACAACAAAGAATTTTTATGATTTATAAACACAACACATTCGATAAAAGTCCTAAATGCATGTTTTTACAATGTATGATTATCAATAGAAACTAAGAATCCCTTACCAAAGATCGTGGTTGTCGAAGGTGATGATCTAGCACGAGAATCGAGGATTGTTAGCACAGAACTCAAGGTTGAGTGTGATTGGTTGCAGCTAACGATGGTTCGCGAAGCTCTTGGTGACGATGTTCTTCCTCTTACGATAAAGAACAATCCTTCTTCTAACTCGATGAAACTTCGAGTGGGTGGTATCAAAACCTGCTCGTAGTTTTTTGATGAAATATGAAGAGAAAGAAAAGAAAATGAAGATTGAAAGTAGTGAGGTTGTAGAGTTTGTCGATGCCAACAACTTTTATTTTTTTGTCAAGGTTCAATGAGGATTCCTTAATGATGGATGTATATGAGAAAAGGGTCGAAACCCTTAGGTTGGGAATGATCTGGTTCTTTGTGCGTTGGAGAGAAAATAATGAAATAAAAGAAAGAGTTTGTTCTTTTATAAAAAGTTGGAGGGGTGTTATTGGTATTTTCTTATTTATTTGGATAGTTGACAATATTTCAACTTTCCAAACTTGAAAATCGATGAATGGATACTCTATTCTTAATAAATTTTCATTGCAGAATTAATGGTGTGATCAGATTTTATTAAGTCTCGCACTAACAAAAATTCACCTTTTTAGGTCCCGTCCGACATAAAATTCAAGGATTTTATAACTTTTTCACCGGAACTTGAATTCGAGCGTGTTTACAGGCTAAAGTTTTTCCTCACATAACCTATGATGTAAAGAGGCCTATTGTGAGGTTGAGACCTTAATTAGAGATCCTTATCAGTGAAGGTGATTGTGGCCATGCACATACCGTCTTGTTGTGGATTATGTTGGGTTGAACTTCCTGTTTTGATTCAGTTGAACTTTACTTTGAAGCATATTGAACCTGTTAGAGTTCATTGGAAAAATCCAAGTTGTCTTGTGAATCTTTCATTTCTGAGGTGATATTGTATTTCTCAAGTCTCTAATCTCCGTCACTAGAAGTAGTAGGATGTTCTTCGGGCTTATTATTGATATCATTTTCTAGTACTTTCGCTTTCACTTGATGACACGAAACTATGCAAACTTCCTTCAAGAGTTTCCTGGGTAAGAATTCTAGAAGAGTAACCGGCACACGAGGAGGTTGTTGAAAGATGTCCTCAGGGTCCATGGGCGGAATTGAAAATTTTTTCTTCTTTGTTGCTCTCTTTCATTTCTTTAACTATATACTTGGTTTTGACTTTCTTCTCTTTCTCTTTGGCTTTGGAGTAGGAGAAGTCAGCACATGTAGAGCATCTTTTTCGACAAGTAACAACTATCCACCCTTCTTCAACTATTAAAGCAGACTTCGAGATATTTGACTTTGAATTTGAAGTTGAATTAGATTGCGATCCTTGTTGAGGTGATGTGGGAAGTGTGATATCCTTACCTTGACTTGGCCTTGCTCCTAGCATGGGATGGACATTTTCAACGTCAAAGTGTACGGATATGGGTTGTAATGGTTGAAGTAGGACTTTTGTAATTTAGATAGATGGAGTTTGTATTGCTTACTAACTTGCCAAGAGTATTGGATCAAAAGATCTAAAAGTGACAGGGGTTATGTTGGAAGTAGCAATATTTTTGACACAGTCAAGTTTAATTTTCCCTTATTGTGCTAAATCCATGATTTTCTCCTTGAAGACGAAATATTTTCAATCGGGTGACTAATCACCCTGTGATAATGATAATACTTTGGATCATTATCGCAACCTACTTTTTCGGGTCGTTTGGACATTGGAAGTTCAATGAGTTTTAATTTCAGTAGCTCTTCGAACATGTCCATGACGTCAGCATTAGGAAAAATGTATTCTTTTGCCTCAAGTTCTTTGAGAGTTTTCCAAGTTTTCTTTTTTCTCGTATTGAATCAGCTCTTGGCTATCTTCTTTTCTCTAACTTGTGATCTTGACAGGTTTACTGATGGTGGTAGACAAGATTTTTTTAGTTTTGAATGACTTGCCATCCTTCTTTTCTTGCCTTCGAGACTCACTTGATTGTGGAGTTTAATGCACAGCTATACTTTGCTCCATGTCATGTGCACGAGAAGCTAGTTCTTTGAAAGTAGGTTTAATTCCTTTCAGGATGTAGAAGAGTTGCTAGTGCATACCTTGAACATATATCTTGATAGCAGAAGACTAAGAAAGTCGATCTATGCAGTTGAAGGAAAGATTTCTCCAGCGCTCGATGTACTCGATAACTGATTCATCATTCATTTGTTTGATAGCAGGGAGCTCCACCATACTCAACGTTCTTCTGGTGTTGTAGAAGCGGCTGAGAAACACTCTTTTGAGTTGATCCAAACTATTTATTGAGTTGGGTTCCAAGTCAGTGTACCAATCAAACGCATTGCCGCAGAGGGAGCGAACGAATTGTTTCACCATGAAATCACTGAATGAACTGTCACTAACTTTGACATTCTGATATCGCACTATTTGCCATCTAGTTTGCTTCAACCCTCTATCAAAGAGGGGCATCTGTAAATACCCCATTTTTGCACTCGCCTAATTAATCAACTCGTCAACCTGATCACAATGGTTCCCAATGATGGATGTTTATTCCAATACTTTATTTGTTACTAGATATATTTCAGAAATTCGGATGAGGTATCTCAAACTAACAAAATTATAGAAACCACACTACGCTATGAAATATGACCCCAAAAACATATAAATCATCATTTTCAGACAAAAAGAAGTTTTACGGTAAAAATCATTAAAAAATGATCAAATTACCAAAATACCCCTAACCTCAAAACATCCCTAGAGCTTACATTACACTTAGGAAAATCCTTTCAAACACATAAAACAACAAATCGAAACCAAATAAACCATTTCACCAATTCTTACTAATTTTGATAAAATTACGAAAATGCCCATCTTAAAGTTCACGACCATTTCGCACAAATTTTTTTATAAATGACACAAACCAATATTCCCATTGAATTTCTTATGAAAATTCAATTCCAAAACATCCTAGAACATTGAAAAATGACTTAAAACGCAAAAAGTCCTCTCCGAAGGTAAAATCGTAATTTTATAATTTTAATAATTAAATTTTTTGAAATTAATAATTAAAACATTAATTAATGTAAAGTGAAAATCCTAATTAAAATTAAAGTTAATCAAGTAAGACTCAAGTCAAAGTCCTCAATTAAAGTCAATCAAGTAAGACTTAAGTCAAAATCCTAATCAATCTAATAAGACCAAAGTCAAACCCTAACCCTAATATAATTCTAATTAAACTCTAAAACTATTTAAAATAATTCTAATTATACTCTAACTCTATTTAAAATAATTTTAATTAATCTCTAACTCTATTTAAAACAATTCTAATCACACTATAACTCTATTTAAAATAATTATAATTAAACACTAACTCTATTTAAAATAATTCTAATTAAACACTAACTCTATATAAAATAATTATAATTAAGCACTAACTCTATGTAAAAAAAACTTTAAAAAATCTATAAATAAGGGACCCTACGACCTACTTTCGTATAAAAAAAATCCTAGAAAAAGTAGGTCAAAAAACTTTCCTAACCTCCCATAAACCTTAATTTTGAAGTCCTAACTCCTTACCTAATATCCATACCCCAACTTTAGTTCGAAAAATACCTAGAAGCCCTTCAAAAATACCCAGAAATCAATAAATAAATTAGAAAAATTCAGATCTAAGAAGGAGATATTTCGTCTTGGAGATTTGAAGCGAATCCGATAACAGAACGAAGCAAGGAGTACTGTACGAGGAGCTGTTCTATCAGATCTAAGGGAACATAACCATTGCGTTCATGGAGGTAAATTTCTTTTATTTTTTATTATTATTTAGGTATTTTTAGTAATGTAATCATTTTTGAGAATTAGTAGAGACTGGTGTTTGCCGGGCGGGATTGGTGCCTACACCTTCCGACCCCGTAATGTGATTCTCGGACCCATATTTTCTTTCGTAGATTAGTGTTATTTACCTTTTAGAGTCAATGTTCGGTTCCTAGACCGTAATAACTAGGTGGCGACTCCTAAATCTCAAAGGTCAAGAACGGATCCGCGCCCCGCACGGATCAAGGGTGCTTTCAGTGGCGACTCTACTGGAGACTTTTGATGATCAAATTTGAAAAGTCTCAAGTATGAGAAGCATTGCCAATAGGACCTTTTATTTTATTTTATTTTTAGTTATTTGTTCATCTGTTTATTTATTTATTTTTTTATCATTCTTTTTGGCTTCATTATTGATCATTTGTTTGGATTCCGAATACTTTGTTTTGGCACATTTTTATAATTCAATCTAGGATCATTCGGAATGACCCTAAATAATGCAAGATGTCAAGAGGATAATAGTATGAAAAAATGGTTGTTGAACTATTTTCATTATTTGGTTTATTTTATATTTTTGGGTTGTATTATCTTTTCTTGGCATTATTTGGATTGATTTTGAGTATGTTATTTTGGAGTATCAATTTTTATGATCCAATTAAGGGTCACCTTTTGATGACCATAAACAATGAAAAATTCAAATTGACATATAAATTGAGAATGGAATGACGGTGGTTGGGATGGGGAGCGATCATTTAAAAAAAAAAAAAATTAATATTCTTTTAATCGACGTTGCTATGCATGGTACATGATGAGTTTTTTCATTTCTTAATCTGTGCGTGATAAATGGTATCAAAGAAAAGAATAAAAAATGAAGATTTGCTCTCTTTTTCTAAAAGTCTCTTTCTTGTTTTTCAAATTAATTTTTATTTTAAAAGAATTTTTTACGGTGTTGCCAGCAAGTAAAATTAAAAAAAAAATGGATGTTTAAAAAAAAAAGGTTTTGTGTCAGTGGAGTGCTATTGGCACGAGCAACAAATTTTTTAAAGACGTTTGGTGTGCAGTTAGTAAAAATGTGTTTTTCGCTTTTCTATCTTCTTCTCCCATGACCAAAGAAAGAAGAAGGCAACAGGAAAAAAACGCCTCCCTCTCTCTTTTTTTCTACTCAGTCACAACGGAAGCTTCTTCGTGAATCGAATGTCTCCAATTCCATCGTTCAACAGAAACATATCGATTTAAACTTTCAGTTCAATTGGTTTAAGACCATTAGCATTCGAAGAAGATTTCAACTTCTTGTTGATATAAAGATACATAGATTGGAATCATTGGCCCCTTTTGAAAATCGACTCAATCTTGAGCGGTTTACCAAAATCTTATCTTTCTTTCGTCTATCGAAGAAAATTTTAGAGGTTGCTAGTTCTAATCATTGAGAAACCCTCGATTCAAAGTGAAAGGTGGGATCTCAATTGAAAGAAAGTTTAAGAAAAAATAGAAGACGTCCTCTTCCCAAAACTTTTGGGGTTGTAGAAAGCCCATTTTTGCATATGCTTAATTCCACAATTCGTCACCCGGTTATCGTGAATTCCTAATGATGAGCGTAAAAAACTCAAAGGCTTGTTTCCCAGTTTCCTCCTATTTTCAATATTTTCATCTCCCCTACTCGTTACGACTCGACATAGAAATTTACGCATGCTTAGGATCGCTACCTTACACTCGATTTAGCAAGCACGTACACTTTAGGTTTGATACACAGTTCGATAACTTAGAGACCTCACTACACGAGGAAAACATGACTTTGAAACTTAGAAATAATCACATTGGAATTGAAAGAAATCTCACGTTAAAATTCATAAAAATTTGCAAAAATTGAAAAAATGACGAAAATACCCTTTATAAATTTTGAACTTCCGAAAGACCTCAAAAGTACCTCCTTTGCACTTAGAACAGGATTTCGGGTCTAACAGGACCGAAAACAACGAAAACAGAGAAATTTAGAAAAATTCATAAAAATGATCGAAATGCCCCTCAACCTCCAAATTCAACTTAGAGATCCTGATCGTTAGGAAAATGTAATAAAAATTGAAATCTAGTTAAAAATCCAATCTAATTAAAAATAAAATTCAAACTAAAAATTAAAAAAATTAAATAATTAAAATTAAAATCAAGTAACAATTAAACAATGAAAATCAAGCAACGATTAAAATTAAACAACTAAACATTTAAAATTAAAATCAAGCAACAATTAAAGTTAAACAAATAAAACTTAATCAACTAATCAAACACAAATCAAATTAAAATTTGATTGATCCATCAAATAATCGGATTAAAATTAAATCAACTAATTAAATTAAAATTAAAATTAATCGACAAACAAAAATTTCAAACTAAAAACTGATCCATAAGACTCAAATCAAAACAATCAAAATCAACCAATAAAGACGTAAGCATCGAAGAATTAACGAATTACGAGTAGCGTGGGATCGCCCCATGAAAGCGCCCTCGATCTTCGGGGTGCGCGGATCCGCTTTTGACCTTTGAGGTTTGGGAGTCGCCACCTAGTTATTACGGTCTAGGAACTGAACATTGACTCTAAAAGGCAAAAGAAGAATCTACGAAAAATAAGAAACTAAGTCCGGGGATCACATTACGGAGTTGGAAGGTGTTAGGCATAAACCCTGCCCGGCAAACACCGGTCTCTACTAATTCTCAAGTAGAACTATATTGCTAAAAAGACCTAATCAATAAAAAAATAAAAATACTTACCGTTTCCGAACGCAACAATTTTCTTTTCCCTCAGATCTAATAAAATAACTTCTTGTACAGTATTCCTCATTTCATTCTCTTAGTGGATCTGATTTCTGATCTCCAAGTTAAGGTATCTCTTTCTTAGATCTAAGCATAAATGAGCATAATTCAAGATGACTCTTAGCGGCAACTAAGCAAAATCCAAGATAACCCTTGGCGGTAGCTGAGCAAAATCCAAGATAACCCTTGGCGGCAACTGAGCAAAATCTAAGATAACCCTTGGCGGCATCTGAGCAAAATCCAAGATAACTTTTGGTGGCAACTGAGCAAAATCCAACATAACCCTTGACGGCATCTGAGCAAAATCCTAGATAACCCTTGGCGACAACTGAGAAAAATCCAAGATAATCCTTGGAGGCATCTGAGCAAAATTGAATGTCTTACTCTACTTACCCTAGGTGAAAGAGTAATAAACTAATTTTTTTTGAGAAGTTCTACTCTACCTACTGGGAGTAAAAGAGTAATGAACTAATTTTTTTGGGAGTCCTACTCTACCTGCCTAGGATGAAAGAGTAATGAATTGATTTTTTTTGCGAAAGTTCTACTCTACCTACTCAGAGTGAAAGAGTAATGAACTAATTTTTTTGGGAGTCCTACTCTACCTGTCCAGGGTGAAAGAGTAATTAACTAATTTTTTTTGGGAGTCCTACTCTACCTGCCTAGGGTGAAAGAGTAATGAACTAATTTTTTTGGGAAGTTCTACTCTACCTATTCGGAGTGGAAGAGTAATGAACTAATTTTTTTTAGAAAGTCCTACTCTACCTGCCAAGGGTGAAAGAGTAATGAACTAATTTTTTTGGGAAGTTCTACACTACCTACTCGGAGTGAAAGAGTAATGAACTAAGCTTTTTGAGAGTCCTACTCTACCTACCCAGGGTGAAAGAGTAATGAACTAATTTTTTTGGGAAGTTCTACTCTACCTACTCAGAGTAAAAGAGTAATAAATTAATTTTTTTTTGGGATTCCTACTCTACCTACCCAGGGTAAAAGAGTAATGAACTAATTTTTTTGAGAAGTTCTACTCTACCTACTCAGAGTGAAAGAGTAATGAACTAAGCTTTTTGAGAGTCCTACTCCACCTACCCAGGGTGAAAGAGTAATGAACTAATTTTTTTGGGAAGTTCTACTTTACCTACTCAGAGTGAAAAGGTAATGAACTAATTTTTAGGGAGTTCTACTCTACCTGCCCAGGGTGATAAAGTAATGAACTAATTTTTTTTGGGAAGTTCTACTCTACCTACTCGGAGTGAAAGAGTAATGAACTAATTTTTTTGGGAGTCCTACTCTATCTGCCTAAGGTGAAAGAGTAATGTACTAATTTTTTTTTGAGAAAGTTCTACTCTACCTACTCGGAGTGAAAGAGTAATGAACTAATTTTTTTGGGAATCCTACTCTACTTGCCCAGGTGAAAGAGTAATGAACTAATTTTTTGGGGATAAATCGGGGATTTACACCGCATTTTATTTTTTTTTAAATAAAAAATTGAATTTTATGAAGGTCTGGTAAACATTTTAACTCTTTTTGAATCTGAGGAGTTTTCAAAATTGCTATCAAGAGGGTAACCTTTAATTCAAAGTTAACTTTATCCTTTGGGGTTGAAATTGACCAGGCATCAGAACAAAAATACCCCTAGTTTGACAGGGAATATTACACTAGGGATAATTTAACATAATTTGAAAACAAATGCCCCTAGTGTAAGGGGGAAAACTATACTCTTTAGAAAAAGGAAGTGTCCTTGTTATGAAAGTTTGAAATTCTTGATTAGCACAAGCGCAATAAAGGTTTAACTTTTAATTTTGACCTTTTATATTGAAGATTTTAAGTCAGGCTCAAAGAAATTGAAACAACATATTTCTTTCTGAAATTCATCATAGAATTTGTTCTTTCTCCCCGTCGGTTCACTTAGTGACATGAAACTTTTCAGATCAATCAAAGACGAGATACTTGTGACTTATGAGTCTGTGCCTGGTTTAAGTATTGAACTTGATTATTCAGACTTCTGATATTTCAGATCGGACTCTTTTAGTTTTTCTTCTGTTTTGCTTTGTTGCTCTAACTTTTGCCTAGATCACCTTTTCAGGTTTTCAATCTAGCGAGCTTTCTTTTTTTTTTTGCTCTGATTGTTTCCAAAGTTGTCCTTCCGGATATTCAACCTTGCAAGCTTGTCTTAATTTTTAACTAAGTCGCCTTTTCGGGATTTTCAACCTAGCAGGCCCTTTTTTTTCTTTTTCTTTTCTTCCTATCTGAACTTCTGGAGCTGCTGTCTGATCATGCTTTCCTATCTTCCTTGACTTTTCGCACGGTACTCAGGAGGACTTTTATAGGTAGGCTTGGGACTGGGTATAAAAAGGAAGGAATTTTGAGGTTCAAAAACTCGAATGCCCCTTGTGTGGTATTTCTTTTATTTTGCTTTGAATTTTCTTCCCCATTTTGGATGATATTTCTTTTTCTTTTGATTTTTTTTATATTGTTTTTGTCAAGAAATCTATTTTTTTATTTTGATGTGGTCGGGCCTGAAGTAACTTCTCAGGTTGGCTACGTACCCCAGAATTTTGGGATCAGACCAATACGTAGTTCAAATTTTTCCTCCCCTAGGTTAGGTGATCGGGCTGAAAAAGAAAAAAACATCATTTTTTTTGTGAAAAGACTGCAAAGGGCTGAGAAAGGAGATAATGAACTGGTTAGCAGAAAAATTGATTCGGCCAAAGATGGCATCCTTAAATGTAGTACCATTTGATCCGGTCAAGGTTGGTTGACTCTGGTAATTCGATTCCATCATGATCTTGAAGTCTAATAATTTTTCCATATAATATTTTCTTAATGATTGAATCTCTCCAATTGAGCTCAAACTTTCTATGATCGAGGAAGAGTACTCAAAAAAAATTTTGGGTAGTCTGATGCTTAGATCCTTGACTTATAAGTGATGAACTTTGACTTTCTTGTCAAACATGCGAGTGACTCCTCTCCATTAACAGACCCAATCTGTTTCTAACAATTAACTTCCATCAAGACCTTGAGATACAGGATTTTCCCTTTTAATCGGTAAGATTACTTCCATATCATATTAAAATGACTCTAGTAGAAGACTGTATTGAAGTGTAATATGTCCATAATGCGAATGGTAACTTCTTTGGCCAATCCCAGTGTGATGTGTGATTGACACATTTTCACGATAATTGTCTTGAGATTTTTACTGGCTGCTTCAACTATTCCATCGATTTAAAATTCCAGTACTGATACATTTTATAATCCCTCCTCTCACTATGTCAGTCTATTCTGGTTTGTATATGTGGTGTTCTCACAGGATGGGTATATATTTCATGTTGAACAACACTCCAAATTTAACCGACATATCCTCATAGGACCATGTAAGGCAGTTTTTTGAATTTTTTGAATAAATTCATCATCTCTTTGTGCTCCTCTAAGGATAAGTTAGTTACAATCTGAATTTCTTGGGAATTATTTTTGTTCCAAGGTCAATGACCTTTAGTTCCTCGAGCAAGACATTTATCTTCTCATTCAAGAGGGGGTTCCTTATTAGAGGAATTTCTCTTTGAAGCTAGTTATTAGTTAACTCGTTAATGCGCTCAAGGTATTCAAAATTTTTTTTTATTCAATTAAATTTAGATAGGGTGACTGACACCATTGCAGATTCGACAAACTAACTTGACTAGAACAAAATAAGAAATAAAAAGATAGACTTAATTACTGAATTGATAGAAAGAACTGGACTAAAGACTCATAAACAACTAAAGACAATTACCCACAACGGGCTTGATTACAAACTGAAGACTCGAGAAACTATTTCCAAGCGATTGGATTGAGTCTTCTTCTTCAGATTCTTTGCATTCTTCAGACTTACTTTTTTTCTCTTGGCCAAGACTGCATTTGGTGGTGAAAATCTCATTAGGGACCGTCACCCTAGTAAGATGGGGGTAGGAGGTTTATGATTGACTGATCAGATGATAAAAATTGGGTCAAACGAGAGTTGAGTATTGGATACCATGTTCAAAGTTCGAGGAGGTTGGTAAATGGGTAGAGGGTTGGTAGTAACATTTGACTGCTCAGGGGCAGGGACAGTAACTTTTTTGGCATCAATGAGGTCTTGAACTGTATGACGAAGAGCGACGCAATGATCAGTAAGAGGATCGAAATTTTGGTGAAACTCACAAAATAGGTTGGGATTGTGAGAAGTAGGGAGTATATTTGGTAAATGTCGAGGTTGGAGTGGTGCAATGAGCCCTTTACTTAATAGTTTTTTAAAGACAATGCTCAAAGGCATACCAAGATTGGTGAATTTCCTACGTGGTTGAGGTTGATTAGGGTTAACTTAGTTACTAGGCAAGACAGTAGATTGGACGGGTGTAGTAGACGTATGGGCTACATAGGCGTGATCAGCGCTAGACTTGGAATTGGTGAAAGGCTTTTTGAACTTGTTGTCCGAAGGATTGGAAAGGATTCTGGAAGCGAAAGCATCTTCCAATTGGCTACCAGCTTGCAATAGAGACTCGAATGTAGGAAGGTATTAGGAGACTAGATGTCGGGCATACCCTTGCGAAAGGTTTTTTAAGATAATAACCACTTGTTCTTTCTCTGAAGGTCTATCCCACATTTGTGCAGCCTTGGCCCTCCAATGACCGATGAAGTCAGTAAATGTTTCCCCATTCTTCTGTTTAGTTGACTCCAAGTCCCTTCTTGAGGTTTCAATTTCGGTACTGTATTTGTACTGATGCCAGAAAGCATTTGACATATTCTCTCATGTACCTACTGTAGCTGGATCTTGAGACATTAGCCATCGTAGAGCTGATCCTAATAGAGTTCGTTGAAACAGTAATGTCATATGTTCGTCGCTAAGCCCCATAGTGCGCATGTTAGTAACATACACTTTAAGATGTATTTTTGCACAATCTACCCTACTGAACTTGTTCATTTCAGGCATCACAAACTTCTCTGGCAGATGAATTCTAAGGATACGGTTCAGGGCTTCAATGCCCGCTGTAATTTCATCGATACCTTTTATACTCTTCATAGCTGACTCTAGTTGAAACATTCTGTTGGTTAACACTGGATTCTCATCAGCATACTCTTCGTCTCCATCGAGTTCGAAGACTTCATGGGCACGTTTCGCTATATTTTTTTCTACCATTTTTTCCTTTAGGATCTTCAATAGGATTGCCAGTTGATTCTGAAATCTATTCTAAGACTTCCATTTTGCCTTTTATACTGTTGATATCATTGGCAAAGGCTGCCAAAATCTTACGGATTTCTATGAGCTTAGATTCTGAAGTCATTTCTGCCTGTTGACTTGGTACCAAAGTTCGTTCTAACTGGCTGGACTTACGACTCCAACTAGGAGGTGGACGCTTGAGTTTGGGTGCAATGATAACCCTGAAAACCCCATCAAAGGTGGATTACTAGTTATGGATCCTAGAGTAGACTTTTAATAAGTAGAGGTTTCTCTTGATAGCATGGGTTAAGTTAACCCCTAGATTCAAAATCTCTAACTAATGAAATATTTCAATCAAGAAATATTACATGAATATGATTTATTGATCTTGTTAAGTATGAAATATTCAGTCCATTGAATTAAACTGGCTGATGCAAGGTGATTGGGACTATGTACCCATTTGAGTTTGGGCCGGTTCGACCTAATGGATCTGAATATTCCACTTGCATCACTTCATCTAATATTTAAGTTAATTAGTTAAACCGGTTTATCTGTTTATCCATAAGATCCATTTACCAATGGGGCTAATTGGTTTAACTTGATATTGACCAGTATGTCTCATCAATTAAGTTTATTGGGTTAGATCGATATTTTGGGTTTGATTGAAGCGGTGTGGACCGGTCCACCCACTTACCTTTTGGTTGGATTAAATAGAGCAACCCGGGAACACCCACGATAAGTTCGAGTCGTGACCTACAATGGAGGTTTCTAGACTCTAAGCTTACTATAAGCAATGCATTTTATCTGGCCATCATTGCCTAAATACACCTATATACCTCTCGATACGTGGTGACTTGGTTTGATATACCATATAGGTGATAATTTAAAATCTCAATTCAGTTCTCTGAAGCCAAAAATAGCCAGTTTGATCTCCAGTTGAAAGGTGACGTACGATGCTGAGCAAGGGCCCACTTAAATACCTCTCATCTAGAATAGACGTAGTTATCCCCCTCGTACAGTAGGGTACAGCGGGGCAAGATTCGCTTAGGCCCCAGTTTTGATCAAGAAGTGCAATTGATATACTTAGATTATCTTTTACATACCTATTGGTACGAGTCAAGAGTTGTAGCTTTCATAAATGGTTTGGCATCCCATGAGGGGACTGACCATATACTAGTACTACGTTGGCAAACAGGACATGTGACTGTGTGGCTTACAATAGGTCAAAGGCTCAGGTTGCTCCAGCCTGGGTACATCGATATACCTTTCAGAGTCACCTAATCAGACGGTACCGATACCCCAGTTTGATATATCTTAAGGTACATGACTGGAGTTGTGGTTTCATAAATGACGTCGCATCTCCGAAGAGACCGGGCCACACACTAGTGCCACGTTGGCTATATGGGACGTGCAAATGTTGCAAAACAGTAAACGTGCATGTGGTGTGTGCAAAATAAGGTGGGGTGTGCCCGGGGCTTTTTCAAATAAATGGGTCCATAGGCCTAATCAAACCATCACAACATGAATATCATATGAATATTACCCACATAATTCATCACATCAAGATTAAGATTAAAGCATGCACATCAAAATATATCTATCAAGATCATGACAAATCAATTAATGAGCATGGCATATAATAATTGATCAAACAAACATTGCAATAGGCATAATTTTTATAATGTTTAAGGTCCAATCAATGATCACTTTTAGGTGATCCAAAATAAATCGAGATTCCAATAGATGTTACATTGATGATAGAATGACAATTGTTGAGATGAGCTCACTCTCAGGAACATTAATTGTGCTAACACTAGATAAATTCGGATTTTTTGTGAATTAGGAAAATACAATCTGAACTTGCATTGATGATATCTAAGGCTCCCGATAACGAAATCGAGTG
The DNA here is from genome assembly GCF_017979445.1 of Akebia trifoliata. NCBI lineage: Eukaryota > Viridiplantae > Streptophyta > Magnoliopsida > Ranunculales > Lardizabalaceae > Akebia > Akebia trifoliata. The sequence goes on along the minus strand of NC_141386.1, from coordinate 9,994,691 downwards.
AATTCAAATTCTAAATTAATCTACTCGATGTGATCTACGTTTTATTAATAGGTGCCCAAACCTAATTCTGACTAGAATATTTTATAAAAACGTTTTAACATTGCTGTCCCAACCTGCATTCAGCAACAATTCCAGATTTACATATTGAACTTGCATCGATGATATCCAAGGCTCCCGATAACGAAATCGAGTGAATTCAGGTTCTAAATTAATCTACTTGATGGAATCTATGTTTTACTAATAGGTGCCCAGACTTAATTCTCACTAGAATATTCTGTAAAAATATTTTAACACTGCTGTCCCAACCTTTATCATTCTATCATTTTCATATGTCAATTTGAATCTCTCATTATTTTGGGGTCATCAAAAAGTGATCCTTAATTGGACAAAAATACACCCAAAATCATCCACAATCAAGCCACAAAAATAAATAAATAATTCGAACTAAATAAAAAAAAAACTAGGTCATCTTGGCAATGCTCCCATACTTGGAATTTTTCAAGTCTGATTCTCAATGGTCCCTAGTGCAGTCGCCACTGAAAGCGCCCTTGATCCGCGGGGTGTGCGGATCCGCTTTTGACCCTTAAGATTTGAGAGTCGCCACCTAGTTATTACGGTCTAGGAACCGAATATTGACTCTAAAAGACAAACGAAGAATCTACGAAAAATAAGAAACTAAGTCCGGGGATCACGTTACGGAGTTGGAAGTTGTTAGGCACCAACCCCGCCCGGTAAACACCGGTCTCTACTAATTCTCAAGTTGAACTACATTACTAAAAAGACCTAATCAATAAAAAAAAATAAAAATACTTACCTTTTCCGAACGTAACAATGTTTTTTCCCTCAGATCTGATAGAATAACTTCTTGTACAGTATTCCTCACTTCGTTCTCTCACCGGATCTGATTTCTGATCTCCAAGTTAAAGTATCTCTTTCTTAGATCTGAATTCTTCGAATTTGTTTATGGGTTTATGGGTGTTTTTGAAGGACTTCTAGGTGTTTTTTGAGTTAAAATCGAAGTATGGATGTTAGGTAAGGAGTTGGGACTTCAAAATTAGGGTTTATGGGAGGCTAAGGAGGCTTTTTGACTTACTTCTCTTAGGATTTATGATTTGATACAAAAATAGGGTGGGAGGACCCCTATTTATAGATTTTTTTGAAGGTTGATTTAGATAGAATTACTGTTTAATTAGAATTCTTTTAGTTAGAGTTGTGTTTTAGTTAGAATTGTTTTAGGTAGAATTGTATTTTAATTAAAATTGTTTTAGGTAGAGTTATATTTTAGTTAGAACTCTATTAAATAAAGTTATTATTTAATTGGAACTCTATTAGGATTTTGACTTTTGGTCTTATTTGATTGACTTTAAGATTTTGACTTTAGTCTTAATATCTTGACTTTAGTCTTACTTAATTGACTTTAATTTTGACTTTAGTCTTACTAGATTGACTTTAAGATTTTGACTTTATTCTTGCTTGATTGATTTTAATATTTTGGAGAACCCCCCTCTATTATATCTTTAATTCTTTGGACCCCCAAATGGAGGGGTCCTTAAAGAAATATCTTGCGAACCCTCAACAATTTTGCCTGAGAGCCTGATTGATCGATTTTTTTATTTCAAAATTTTAAATTAATTTTATTAATGTTTCACTTTAATTATTTAATATTTTATTTATTAATTTCAAAATTTTTAATTATAAAATTTGTGAAATTATCGTTTTACCCCCGGAGAGGACTTTTCGAGTTTTAATTCGGTTTTTTATGTTCCAGGATGTTTTAGAATCAATTTTTCGTAAGGAATTCGATGGAAATATTGGTTTGTGTCATTTATGAATTTTTTTGTGTGAAATGGTCGTGAACTTTATGAGGGGCATTTTCATAATTTTGTCAAATTTTGTGAAAATTTGTAAAATGATTTATTTGGTTTCGATTTATTGTTTTATGTGTTTGAAAGATTTTTCCTAAGCGTAACGTAGGCTCTAGAGTCGTTTTGATGTTAGGGGTATTTTAGTAATTTGGTCATTTTTTAGTGATTTTTATCGTAAAACTTCTTTTTGTCTGCAAGATGATGATTGCTATATTTCTGAGGTCATATTTTCCTAGCGTAGCATGATTTCTAAGGTTTTGTCAGTTCGAGATACCTCATCCGGATTTCTGAAACATATCTAGTAACAAAATAAAACATTGGAATAAACATCCATAATTGGGAACCGTTGCGATCGGGTTGATGAGTTGATTAATCAGGCGAATGTAAAAATGGGGTGTCTACACCCCACCATCATTCTCCAAAAAGGACGTGTAAAAAAAACAAAAAGGAAAGAGAAATAAAAAAATTAGAAAGATAATCAAAATAGAAACTGTGTTCTATAAAAGCAACTTCTTCATGTCTTCTTCCTCCTCTCTTCTTCGGCAAAAGACAGCCCCTTCGACTCTCTCGACTTTTGGCTAGTCTCTTCATGTTTTCTTCTTCCTTTCTCCTTCAGTTCTCTCGATTCTCTCTGAGGCACGTCCATCTCTCCCTACTTATCTTCTCTTGGTCTCTTCTTCAACAGCAGCAGAGTTGGGACGTTCTCTTCTAACAGACCTTCTCCAACAGCTACGTCTCACTGCCCAGCCATCAACATTCTCCTCTCTCACATTTTTCCTCTCTTCTGCACATCTTTTTCCCCAACTTTCTCTACACTTGGTCCCTGCAACTCTGCTCCTTGACCTTCTTCTTCTCTATCGATTCTATAGCCTCTCTCTCTCTCTACTGAACCAATACCCCCCTCAACCCTTGCATCTTCTTCATTTTTCGCTGAACCTGCAACACAACATTACTACTGCAATAACAGAACGCCCCTTTTGCTGCCCCAACATTTTTCCAGCCCCTCTTCATCCCTCTTGTTGCCATCATCATCGCCAACGCCTTCTTCTTCATTCTCAGCCTGCATTTCTGCAACCTAGCCACGTTTTAGAGAAGATTAACATTCATCTCTCTCACATTACTCCCAGCCTTCTCTGTCACATTCTTTACACCTCCCCAGCCTTCTCTCTATTCTCTTTTCCTTCACAACACCGGTAATACAGCCACGTTTTGCGGAAATAAACCACCCTTGCTGTGCCATTCTCAATCTCCATTTCTAGAACACCCCCATTGCTGCAATAGTTTCCCTGCTGCATTCATATCATTAACCGACAGTCCTCCCAGCCATCTCTTAGACATCATCTTCTGCGCAATGTGCCACAAGTACTCACAAGCCCTTCGAGTCATACTTGAAAGAATCAACTCGCTATCCTGATCCAAGAGGTAAGTCTATTGTTATTTTTATTTTTATTTTTGTGTTCTCTTATTTTTCCCCTTTATTTTCATGGCACAATGTTAATTTTTATGAACTTTTTATTTTCTTATTTGCTTTTACACTCGGTAGGATTAGGAAATTTTTTTATGTATTTTTATGTATTCGTTTATTTTTGCGTATCGATAGGATTAGGAGGATATTTTTAGTTTATTTAGCTTTTTCTATGTTTTTATATCAATAGGGTGGGAAAATATTTATTTTGTGTATCTTTTTTATATATTTTTCATTTTCTTTTTTGCATGCCGATAGGGCTAGGAGAACGTTTTTAATCTTTAGTTTTTATTATGTAAGTTTCCAGGTGTTTTATTCATTTTTGTATATTGATAAGATTAGGACTTCTTTACACTTATTTTTGCCTGTTAGTAGGATTAGGGGATGTTTTTCATTTATATATATCATGATCGCTATGCTCGAATTGGATTTACATGATTTGTAATGATATTCAAGCTCATCTATTATTTTAAGGATTGGCTGAGTGTGATTTTTCCTCAAATTTTGAGATTTTGTATGCATTGGTAATTACGGGTCTTCTATTTGGTAAGTATGTGAAAGCGCCCTCGATCCGCGAGATGCGCGGATCCGCTTTTGACCCTTGAGGTTTGGGAGTCGCTACTTAGTTGTTAAGGTCTAGGAACCAAACTGATTCTAAAAAAGGTAAACTAATCTACGAAAGAGAAAAAGAGTCCGGGGATCACGTTACGGGGTTGGAAGATGTTAGGCACCAACCCCGCCCGGCCAAAGTCGGTCTCTACTAACTTCCCAAATAAATCACATTGCTGAAAAACCTAGATAAAAATAAAAATAAAAACTTTATACCTTTCCAATAGCAAGGATTTTACTCCCTCAGATCTGACAAAAATAGCTCCTTGTACCGTACTCCCTTGCTTCGTTCTGTCTCCAGATTTGATTTCGGATCTCCGAGATCAAGGTATCTCCTTGCTTTTAGATCTGAACTCTTCAAATTTATTGTGGATTTGGGAGTGTTTTTGGAGGGTTTTTAGGTGTTTTCTAGGCTAAAATTGAAGGAGGGATGTTAGGTAAGGAGTTGGGGCTCCAAAACTAGGGTTTATGGGAGGCTAGGGGGGCTTCTAGACCTCTTTCTCTTAGGGTTTATGATTTGATACGAAAATAGGGTGTGAGCACCTCTATTTATAAATGTTTTTAGGGGTTGATTTGGATAGAGTTAGTATTTAACTAGAGTTCTTTTAATTAGAGTTGTGTTTTATTTAGACTTGTTTTAGGTAGAATTGTGTTTTAATTAGAATTGTTTTAGGTAGAATTATTTTTAGTTAGAACTCTATTAGATTGAGTTATTATTTAATTAGAACTCTATTATGACTTTTAGTCTTATTTGATTGACTTTTAATGTTTTGACTTTAGTCTTAATTGATTGACTTTTAATATCTTGACTTCAGTTTTGCTTAATTGACTTTAATTTTGACTTCAGTTTCACTTGATTGACTTTAATACCTTCACTTCAGTCTTGCTTGATTTACTTTTAATTTTTGGAGAACCCCCCTCTATTATATCTTTAATACTTTGGACCCCCAAATGGAAGGGTCCTTAAAGAAATATCCCACGAACCCTCAACAAATTTACTTGAAAGCCCGATTGATCTATTTTTTTAGTTCAAAATTTTAAATTAATTTCATTAATGTTTTACTTTAATTATTCAATATTTTATTTATTAATTTTGAAATTTTTAATTATGAAAATTGTGAAATTGCTGTTTTACCCTCGGAGAGGACTTTTCACGTTTTAAGTCGGTTTTTAATGTTCTAGATGTTTTAGAATCGATTTTTCGTAAGAAATTCAATGGAAATATTAGTTTGTGTCATTTATAAACTTTTTTGTGTGAAATGGTCGTGAACTTTATGAGGGGCATTTTCGTAATTTTGTCAAATTCTGTTAAAATTGGTGAAATGATTTATTTGGTTTCGATTTGTTGTTTTATGTGTTTGAATGGATTTTCCTAAGCGTAACGTAGGCTCTAGGGTTGTTTTGATGTTAGGGGTATTTTGGTAATTTGGTCAATTTTTAGTGATTTTTATCGTGAAGCTTCTTTTTAGTTTGCAAGATGATGATTTCTATGTTTCTGGGGTCGTATTTTCCTAGCGTAGCGTGGTTTCTAAGGTTTTGTCAGTTCGAGATACCTCATTCGGATTTCTGAAACACATCTGGTAACAAAATAAAGCAATAGAAATAACATCCATCATTGGGAATCATTGCAATTGGGTTAACGAGTTGATTAATCATGCGAGTGTAAAAATGGGGTGTCTACAGATGCCCCTCTTTGGCAGAGGGTTGAAGCAAACTAGATAGCAAATCTATTTTGGTAGATAGTGCGACATCTGAATGCCAAAGCTAGTGACAGTTCATTTTGCAGCCTGATTTAGCAATTCGTCAAGGTGTTCGGATCCTTGAGGGTAAAACTCTCCCCGAACTAAAAGGTTGTCAGGTCCTTGAGCACAAACTCTCACTGACAGTGTCAAATCCTTGAATTTTAGAAAATTTTCCTTGACTGATGAACAAATGTGCAAGTGTGTGCACTGTGTGAAATTGAGTAAATTCTGAGTAAAACAAAACTCGAGAAAATTTGAATGATATTTGAGACAAATCTGAGCAAAAGTTGGGAGAAAGTTAAATGTCCTACTCTACCTACTCTAGGTGAAAGAGTAATGCACTAAAATTTTATTGGGAAGTTCTACTCTACCTACCCGGAGTGAAAGAGTAATGAACTATTTTTGTTTTTTTTTTTGAAGTTCTACTCTACCTACTCGGAGTGAAAGAGTAATGAACTAAGCTTTTTAGAAGTCCTACTCTACCTGCCCAGGGTGAAAGAGTAATGAACTAATTTTTTGGGGAAGTTCTACTCTACCTACTCAGGGTGAAAGAGTAATGAACTAATTTTTTTTTTTTTGGAAAGTTCTACTCTACTTACTTGGAGTGAAAGAGTAATATACTAAATTTTTTTTTGGGAAGTTCTACTCTACCTACTCGGAGTTAAAGAGTAATGAACTAAGCTTTTAGAAGTCCTACTCTACCTGTCTAGGGTGAAAGAGTAATGAACTAATTTTTTTGGAAAGTTCTACTCTACCTACTCGGAGTAAAAGAGTAATGAACTAATTTTTTAGGAGTCCTACTCTACCTGCCCAGGGTGAAAGAGTAATGAACTAATTTTTTTTTGTTTTTGAAAGTTCTACTCTACCTACTCGGAGTGAAAGAGTAATGAACTAAGCTTTTTGAGAGTCCTACTCTACCTACCCAGGGTGAAATAGTAATGAACTAATTATTTTGGGAAGTTCTACTCTACCTACTCGGAGTGAAAGAGTAATGAACCAATTGTTTTGGGAGTCCTACTCTACCTGCCCAGGGTGAAAGAGTAATGAACTATTTTTTTTTTTGGAAAGTTCTACTCTACCTACTCGGAGTGAAAGAGTAATGAACTAATTTTTTTGGGAGTCAAACTCTACCTGCCCAGGGTGAAAGAGTAATGAACTAATTTTTTTTTTTTGCAAGTTCTACTCTACCTACTCGGAGTGAAAGAGTAATGAACTAATTTTTTTGGAAAGTTCTTCCCTACCTACTCGGAGTAAAAGAGTTATGAACTAATTTTTTTTTTTTTTTAGGAAGTTCTATTCTACCTGCCCAGGGTGCAAGAATAATGAACTAAGCCTTGAGGGAACAAACGGGGGATTAACCTCGCATTTGATTTTTTTTTTTTTTTTTTTTTTTAAGTTGGATTTTATGAAGGTCCGGTAAACATTTTAACTCTTTTTTAATCTGAGGAGTTTTCAAAATTGCTATCAAGAGGGTAACCTTTAATTCAAAGTTAACCTTATCCTTTGGGGTTGAAATTGACCAGGTTTCAGAACCAAAATGCCTCTAGTTTGACAGGGGAACATTATACTGGGGATAATTGAACATAATTTGAAAACAAATGCCCCTAGTGTAAGGAGAGAAACTGTACTCTTTAGAAAAATGAAGTGCCCTTGTTATGAAAGTTTGAAATCCTTGATTACCGTAAGCGCAATAAAGGTTTAACTTTTAATTTTGACTTTTTATATTGAAGATTTTGAGTCAGGCTCAAAGAAATTGGAACAAAATATTTCTTTCTAAAATTCATCATAGAATTTGTTCTTTCTCCCCGTCGGTTCGCTTAGGGACATGAAACTCTTCAGATCAATCATAGACGAGATACTTGTATCCATTGAGTGTATATTTGGTTCAAACTAGGTATTGAAACTTGATCATTCGAACTTCTGATGTTTTGGCTCGGACTGTCTTTTCATCTTCTCAACTCAATGGAGATTTTCTTTTATTTTTTGATAGCTCTAAGTTTTGCCTAGATTGCCTATTCAGGTTTTCAATCTAGCGAGTATGTTCTAGCTTTTGCCTAGATCGCCTTTTTAGGTTTTCGATCTAGCGAGCTTACAATTTTTTCTTTTTTCCTTGCTTTGATTGTTGCCAAGGTCATCATTTCAGATTTTCAACCTTGCGAGCTTGCCTTAATTTTTGCCTAAGTTGCCCTTTTGGGTTTTCAACCTAGTAGGCTCTTTTTTTTTCTGTCTGAACTTCTGGAGTTGCTGTTTGATCATGCTTTGCTATCTTCCTTGACTTTTCGCACGGTACTTAGGAGGACTTTCATGGGTAAGCTTAGGACTGGGTATAAAAAGAAAGGAATCTTGAGGCTCAAAAACCCAAATGCCCTTTGTGTGGCATTTCCTTTTGAATTATTTTCTTTTTCCTTTAATTTTCTTCCCCACTTTGACAATTTTTTTCTTTTGAATTTTTTTCTTTTTAGATTTTTTCTTTGTCAGGGAATCTATTTTTATTTTTTTTTATTTTGATGTGGTTAGGTCTGAAGTAATTTCTCAGGTTGCCTACGTACCCCAGAATTTTGGGATTAGACCAAAACGTAGTTCGAATTTTTCCTCCCCTAGGTTAGGTGTTCGAGTTGAGAAAGAAAAAGGTATCATTTTTTTTTTGAAAATGCTGCAAAGGGCTGAGAAAGGAGATAATGAACTGGGTAGTAGGAAAATTGATTCGGCCAAAGATGACCTCCTTAAATGTAGTACCATTTGATCCGGTCAAGGTTGGTTGACTCTGGTATTTCAATTCCATCATGATCTTGAAGTCTAACAGTTTTTCCAGATAATATTTCCTTAATGATTGAATCTCTCCAATTGAATTCAAACTTTCTATGATCGAGGAAGAGTACTCAAAATTTTTTTTTGGTAGTCTAATAGTTAGATCCCTAACTTATAAGTGATGAACTTTGACTTTCTTGTTAAACATGTGAATGACTCCTCTCCATTGACAGACCCAATCTGTTTCTAACAATTGACTTCTAGGATTTTCCCTTTTAACCGGTAAGATTGCTTTTATATCATACACTAGAGTGATTCTAGTGGAAGACCGTATTGAAGTGTAATATGTCCATAATGCGAATGGTAACTTCTCTGGCCAATCCTGGTGTGATGTGTGATTGACACATTTTTACGATGATTATCTTGAGATTCTTACGAGCTGCTTCAACCGCTCCATTAATCTGAGGATGGTAGGGGATGATTTGTGATGCCGGATCTTGAACTTTGAACATAGAGTGATAACCTAAGCTTTGATGTACGACCCATTATCAGAGATCAATACCGCTTCAACTGTTTCATTAATCTGATAATGGTAATCTATTTTGGGAGCTCTACCATGTTGAGAAGTCTAGCACTGATACATTTTATAAGATCTTCTTTGATTTTATTTTATAAATTCAATATCTAATCCGTGTCAGACAACACCCAAGCTTGTACCTAACATATCCTTATAGGCCCACGTGAACAAGTCTTTGAAATTTCTGAGAAAATTCATTATCCCCTTGTGTTCCTCTAGAGATAAGATGGTTTCTATTTGAATCTCTTTAGGAATTTATTTCTATTCCGAGGTCAATGACCTTTGCTTTCTTGAGCCCGATTCTTATCTTCTTGCTTAGGAGAAAAATCTATCCTTAAAGCCAGATTAGTAGTTAATTCGTTAATGCGCTCGAGGTATTCAAAAATTTCCTTTATCCGATCAATTTTAGATGGGCAACAGACACCTCTATAAACTCGATGAATTAACTTGACTCAATAGGAAAGAGTAGACTCAATCTAAAGAAGACATGACCTTGCTGGAAAAAGGACTCGAGCTAACCCAAATAACTCATGAAAACTCAAGACAAGTACCCACACGAGTTTGATTAGGACTAAGGACTGAGATATTACTTATAACCGGTAGGATTGAAGCACTATGATCTTCAAAGAACAACTGGATGAGGTTGAGAAATTTTGAGGTCATTTCTGACTGTTGACTTGATATTGACGTTTACTCTAACTGACCGGATTTACAATCCTAGCTAGACGATGGACACTTGAGCTTACATACAATGATAACCCTTAAAACTTCTTTGAAGGTGAATTTAACCAATTTCAGTGTCACCCCCTTGATAACATTTTAAATGAACTCTGAGATTTTATTGAATTTTGTGCACCAATCCATTAAACAATTCATCCATTCAATGATTATTCAGAAGGAAAATAATTTTATTGCACTCTTGAAAATAATGTTTTTATTCAATAACAATTTTCACAATTCTGATTATTTTTTGCAATCATTTTCTTTTTAGAAAAACATATTTTGATAATTTTACAAGGTCCATGCAAAAAATAGATTTTTGGTAAAAAACATATTTCAAAAATTTTCCATCCAAAAATAGATCTTTTGTAAATCATTTTTCCTTCATTTTCTTTTCTTTCGAAAAATATTTTTTTCTGAAAAATATTTTTTCTCTGAAAAATAGTTTGTTATTTGGAAAACATTTTCTCATGGAAAATCTTGTTCATCTGGAAAACACTTTTTCTTAGAAAACATTATTTTCTAGAGAATAACATTTTTTCTAGAAAACACTTATTTTGGAAAACATTTTTTCTAGAAAACACTTTCCCTTCGTAAACCATTTTTCTTATTTGAAAATTTGATTTCTATTTCAATTTAAATGGCCCAACCCACCATGATTATTGGATCGGGATGGATTGGGTCATTATTGTAAAAGAATGAATTCTTTATTGGGTCGGTGCACCCATTTTAATTTTCAAAACAAATTTTTGATCCTTGAGGACAATCATACACTTTGATCTCATCACTCACATCATTCACATATATTCATCGATCCAAAGGTTCCATTTAATAAATAACCCGGGAACACCCACGATAAGTTCGAGTCGTGACCTACAGGGAAGGTTTCTAGACTCTAAGCTTATTACGTGCAATGCATTTTTATCTGGCCACCCTTGCCCAAGCACACCTATATACTTTTCGATACGTGGTGACTTGGTTTGATATACCGTATAGGTGATAATCTAAAACCTCAACTCACTTCTCTGAAGCCAAAAATAGTCAGTTCGATCTCCAGTTGAGAGGTGGCGTACAATGCTGAGCAAGGGCCCACTTAAATACCTCTCGTCTAGAATAGACGTAGTCTATCCCCCTCGTACAGTAGGGTACAGCGGGGCAAGATCTTACTTAGGCACCGGTTTTAACCAAGAAGTGCAATTTATATACTTAGATTATCTTTTACACCTACGGGTACGAGTCAAGAGTTGTAGCTTTCATAAATGGTTTGGCATCTCACGAGGGGACCGACCACGTACTAGTACTACGTTGGCAATCGGGACATGTGACTGTGTGGCTCACAATAGGTCAAAGGCTTAGGTCTCTCCAGCCTGGGTGCATCAATATACCTCTCAGAATCACCTGATCAGACGGTATTGATGCCCCAGTTTGATATACCCTAAGGAACGTGACTGGAGTTGTGGTTTTCATGAATGACGTCGCATCTCCGAAGAGACCGGGCCACGCACTAGTGCCACATTGGCTATATAGGACGTGTAAGTGTGCAAAACATTATACGTGCATGTGGTGTGTGCAACACAGGGTGGGGTGTGCCCGGGGACTTTTCAAATAAATGGGTCCATAGGCCTAATCAAACCATCGCAACATGAATATTACCCACATAATTTATCACATCAAGATTAAGATTAAAGCATGCACATCAAGAAATATCTATCAAGATCATGGCAAATCAATTAATGAGCATGGCATAATCAAACAAACATTGCAATAGGCATAATTTTTAAGGTCCAATCAATGATCACTTTTGGGTGATCCAAAATAAATCGAGATTCCAATAGATGTTACATTGATGATAGAATGACAATGGTTGAGATGAGCTCATTCTCAGGAACATTAATTGTGCTAACATTAGATAAATTCGGATTTTCTGTGAATTAGGAAAATAGAATCCGAACTTGCATCGATGATATCTAAGGCTCCCGATAACGAAATAGAGTGAACTCAGGTTCTAAATTAATCTACTCGATGAGATCTACATTTTATTAACAGGTGCCCAAACTTAGTTCTCACTAGAATATTCTATAAAAACGTTTTAACATTGCTGTCCCAACCTTCATTCAGCAACAATTCCAGATTTACAGATTGAACTTGCATCGATGATATCTAAGGCTTTCGATAACAAAATTGAGTGAACTCAGGTTCTAAATTAATCTACTCGATGAGATCTACGTTTTATTAACAGGTTCCCAGACTTAGTTCTCACTAAAATGTTCTGTAAAAACGTTTTAACATTACTGTCCCAACCTTCATTCAGCAACAATTCCAGATTTACAGATTGAACTTGCATCGATGATATCTAAGGCTTTCGATAACGAAATTGAGTGAACTCAGGTTCTAAATTAATCTACTCGATGAGATCTACGTTTTATTAAAGGTTCCTAGATTTAATTCTCACTAGAATATTCTGTAAAAACGTTTTAACATTGCTGTCCCAACCTTCATTTAGCAACAATTCCAGATTTACAAATTGAACTTGCATCGATGATATCTATGGCTTCCGATAATGAAATTGAGTGAACTCAGGTTCTAAATTAATCTACTTGATGAGATCTACATTTTATTAAGAGGTTCCCAGACTTAATTCTCACTAGAATATTCTATAAAAATGTTTGAACATTACTGCCCCAACCTTCATCATTCCATCATTTTCATATGTCAATTTGAATCTTCCATTATTTAGGGGTCATCAAAAAGTGAACCTTAATTGGAAAAAAAATGCAATACCCAAAATCATCTACAATCAAGTCACAAAAATAAATAAATAGAGAAAATAAATAAAATAAATCGAATTAAATAATAAAAAAACTATGTCATCTTGGCAATGCTCCCATACTTGGGGTTTTTCAAGTTTGATCCTCAATAGTCCCCAGTGGAGTCGCCACTGAAAGCGCCCTCGATCCGCGGGGTGCGCGGATCCGCTTTTGACCCTTGAGGTTTGGGAGTCGCTACCTAGTTGTTAAGGTCTAGGAACCAAACTGACTCTAAAAACGGTAAACTAATCTACGAAAGAGAAAAAGAGTCCGGAGATCACGTTACGGGGTTGGAAGGTGTTAGGCACCAACCCCGCCTGGCCAAAGTCGGTCTCTACTAACTTCCCAAATAAATCACATTACTAAAAAACCTAGATAAAAATAAAAATAAAAACTTTATACCTTTCCAATAGCAAGGATTTTGCTCCCTCAGATCTAACAAAAATAGCTCCTTGTACCGTACTCCCTTGCTTCGTTCTGTCTCTGGATTTGATTTCGGATCTCCGAGATCAAGGTATCTCCTTGCTTTTAGATTTGAACTCTTTAAATTTGTTGAGGATTTAGGGGTGTTTTTGGAGGGCTTTTAGGTGTTTTCTAGGCTAAAATTGAAGGAGGGATGTTAGGTAAGGAGTTGGGACTCCAAAACTAGGGTTTATGGGAGGCTAGGGGGGCTTCTAGACCTATTTCTCTTAGGGTTTATGGGAGGCTAGGGGGGCTTCTAGACCTATTTCTCTTAGGGTTTATGGGAGGCTAGGGGGCTTCTAGACCTATTTCTCTTAGGTTTATGATTTGATACGAAAATAGGGTGAGAGCACCTCTATTTATAGATGTTTTTAGGGGTTGATTTGGATAGAGTTAGTATTTAACTAGAGTTCTTTTCATTAGAGTTGTGTTTTAGTTAGACTTGTTTTAGGTAGAATTGTGTTTTAATAAGAATTGTTTTAGGTAGAATTATTTTTTAGTTAGAACTCTATTAGATTGAGTAATTATTTAATTAGAACTCTATTATGACTTTTGGTCTTATTTGATTGACTTTTAATGTTTTGACTTTAGTCTTAATTGATTGATTTTTAATATCTTGATTTCAGTCTTGCTTAATTGACTTTAATTTTGACTTCAGTTTCACTTGATTGACTTTAATACCTTGACTTCAGTCTTGCTTGATTTACTTTTAATTTTTGGAGAACCCCCCTCTATTATATCTTTAATTCTTTGGACCCCCAAACGTAGGCTCTAGGATTGTTTTGATGTTAGGGGTATTTTGGTAATTTGGTCAATTTTTAGTGATTTTTATCGTGAAGCTTCTTTTTAATTTGCAAGATAATGATTTCTATGTTTCTGGGGTCGTATTTTCCTAGCGTAGCGTGGTTTCTAAGGTTTTGTCAGTTCGAGATACCTCATCCGGATTTCTGAAATAAATCTGGTAACCTAATAAAGCAATAGAAATAACATCCATCATTGGGAATCATTGCAATCGGGTTGACGAGTTGATTAATTAGGCGAGTGCAAAAATGGGGTGTCTACAGATGCCCCTCTTTGGCAGAGGGTTGACGTAAACTAGATAGCAAATATATTTTGGTAGATAGTACGACATCTGAATGCCAAAGCTAGTGACAGTTCATTTTGCAGCCTGATTTAGCAATTCGTCAGGGTGTTCAAATCCTTAAGGGTAAAACTCTCCCCGAACTAAAAGGTTGTCAGGTCCTTGAGCGCAAACTCTCACTGAAAGTGTCAAATCCTTGAATTTTAGAAAATTCTCCTTGACTGATGAACAAACTGGAGCACCACGTACTGTTTGACCAAGTAAAACTGGGATAACATATTGGTGTTTCGGGCTGAAGTGACCTATGCTTTGTCCTAACCTAACCTCAATCATATGGTGAGCTTGGAACCTTGAACTTAAGTGTGGTCCCACTAGGCCACGACTCGAATTGACTAAGAGTACTCCCGGGTTACTTTACTTAATTTAACCAAGAGGTAAGAGGGTGAACCGGTCCACACCGCTCAAATTGAACCCGCAATACCTATCCAACCCAATAAATGTAATTGATGAGACATACCGATCAATGTCAAGTTAAACTAGTTAGTTCAATTGGTAAATGGATCTTATGGATCAAGACATGGATTGGTTGGACTAATTGGTTTAAAAATAGTACACGAAACGATTCAAGTAAAATATTCTGATCCATTGGGTTGAATCGACCCAAATTCAAATGGGTACATAGTCTCAATCATTTTTTATTAGCCAATTTAATTCAATGGACTGAATGTTTTATAATCAACAAGATCGAGATTAATAAAAAATCATATTAAGCGATGTATCGATTAGTACAATTTGAATCTTGCTTTTTGAAGGTCGTGCAATTCTTAATTATGATTCGAATTTTTCTAAGATTCTTGATCAATCAACAAATCATCTTCATGTTATCCCTTGTTCGGAATGTTTCATCGTGTAGAGATTTTGAATCTAAAGGGTTAATTTAATAAACGCTATCAAAAATGACATTTAGTTCTAATTGGCCTGCAACAAATAATCCACCTTTGATGGGGTTTCATGATATCATTTCTCATAAGCTTAAGCATCCACGACCTAGTTGGAGTCGAGAGTCAGGTCATTTGGGATGAACATCAACACCAAGTGAACTGTCAGAAATGACTTCTGAATCCGAACTCGTAGAAATTCAAAAGATCTTAGCGGTATTTGCACTGGACATAAACAGCATCAAGAGTAAGGTAGAAGTGCTAGAATAGATCTCTGAATCGACAAGAAATCCCCCTGATGATCAAAGGGGAAAAAGACCAAAAGGAAGTACGGCTAGAAATCTGGATGATGTTTACGAGCTTGATGGAAATGAAGAACACTTCAATGAAAATCCGATGTTGGCTAATAAAATGACTCAATTGGAAGCTACTTTAAAAAATATTAAAGGGATGGATGAAATCACAACAAGCATCGAGGCCCTAAATCAGATCCCTAAGATTCGTTTGCCCGAGAAGTGCTTAATGTCAGAAATGGAAAAATTCAGTGGAGTGGGTTGTGCAAAAATGCATCTCAAGGTATTTGTCACCAATATGCGCACCATGGGTTTCAGTGATGAACATATGACATTGTTGTTCTAACATACTCTATCAAGATCAGCGTTGCGATGGTTAATGTCTCAAGATCTAGTTGCAATAGGGACATGGGAAAATATGTCAAAATCGTTCTGGCATCAATACAAATATAACACCGAGATTGAAACTTCTAGGAGGGATTTGGAATCAACCAAACAAAAGAATGGGGAAACGTTTACTGATTTCATTGGCCGCTGAAGAGTCAAAACTGCACAAATGTGGGACAGACCATCAGAAAAATAACAAGTGGCAATCATACTGAAAAACCTAACACAAGGGTATGCTCAGCACTTGGTTGCCTAGTACCTTCCCACATTCGAATCTCTATTGCAAGTCGATAGCCAACTAGAAAATGCTTTCGCTTCCGAGGTCCTCTCCAACCCTTCTGACAATAATTTCAAAAAGCCATTCATCAATTCTAAACCTAACACTAATCACCCTCATGTAGCCAATACATCTGTTACACCCATCAATTCTAGTACCCCATCGATTAACCTAACTAATCCCAATCAACCTCGATCGCGCAGGAAATTCACTAATGTTGGATGTCTTTGAACATTGTTTTTCAGAAACTTTTAAGTAAAGGGCTCATTACACTTCTTCAACCTCGACCTCTACCAAGTCCACTCCCCGCTTCTCATAATCCCAACTCATTTTGTGAGTTTCACCAAAATCCTAATCAGCTTATTGATCATTGTGTCACCCTTCGTCACACCGTTCAAGACCTTATCGATGCCAAAAAAGTTATCGTCCCTACCCCTGCGCAACCGAATGTTACCACCAATCCTTTACCTACGTACCAACCTCCCTAGACCTTGAACATGGTGTCCAATACCCAACTCCCATTTGACCGACTCCTCCTTATCCACCCAGTCAATCCTAAACCACCTAGCCTTCCTCTTATTGGAATGATAATCCATAAGAAAGTTCTTACTACTAGTTGTGAACCATTCAACCTAATTTCAGATGAAATCTATTGCTTGTCCCCATCTCAATGTGATAGCTCTACTCTCATCACTTATGCTTTAACACAGACAGACTTGGAAAAATCTAGTTTCATAGAAGATGAAAATCCTTATTTGTTGGACCAAGAACATGAACCTTTTTCCCTCTATTGCAATGAACATGAACATGTGACTCGGGAAGAAAGAACTTTTGAAATATCTAAACTTGATACAACCTTGGCCAAGGGATAGGAATCAAGTCTGAATAAGAAAATGTTAGAAAAGGGCAAAGAATCTGATGAAGAAGTTCAACACTGGCAAACTAACACAGAATTTTTCAACATTGCCCAATTATTTCTTGAAGATTACCATGCTTCAGTCCTACAGGTTGAAAATGATGTCTTGAGTCCTCAGTCTGTAATCAAACCCATTGGGGGTACTTGTCTTTAGTTTTTCATAAGTCATGTGATTTAGTTTGAGTCTAGTTTTCTTATTTCGTAACGTCTTATTCTTGTTAGATTGAGTCTAGCATTTTTTATTTCTACTAAGTCGAATTTGCAATGGTGTCTGTAGCCCCACCTGATTTTAATTGAATAAAGAAATTTCTGAATACCTCAAGCGCACTAACGAGTTAACTAATAATCTTGCTTTAGGAGAAGAGCCTCTAACAAGGAATCCCCTCCCGAATCAATTGAATTATTTAAACAAGAAGACAAAGGTCAGGTTCAACCTTTAATCGAGGAAGCAAAGGTCATTGACCTCGGAACAAAAAAATAATTCTCAAAAAATTCAGATCGAAACTGACTTATCCCTAGAGGAACACAAAAAGATGGTGAATTTATTCAGAAAATTCAAAAGACTTGTTCGCGTGATCCTATGAGGATATGTTGGGTAAGTATGGGTGTTGTCCAACAAGAAATAGATACTCGCTCTATGAAATGGAAACATCACATGAAACTAGAATGGAATAACATAATCAGAAGACAAGTTATGAAATGTATTAACATTGGATTTCTCAAAATAGTAGGGCATCTATGGTGGATTACTATTGAGGCAGCTAACAAGAATCTTGAAACCATTACCATGAAAATGTATGAGACACCTCGAGAATGGCATGAAAAATTACGTTCACACCCTCTACATGTCAAACTTCGACTTGATTTTTTGTACGGATTACTCAGGGTTCTATGTTATGTGGCATGAAAGTAAGTTTGAAATGGAAAGTTCGTTTCTTAAAGTGTGAATAAAAAATCAGTCGTCAGAAGTGAATTTGATTTATCGCAATGAATCATCTGTGTTTTGATAAGAAAATGAAAATGCTGGACATAAAAGTTGAAGATTGAGACTTTAAAGAAAATTGCAAATCCAACAAGGAAGGTCATCCCGTCACCAAAATAAGACTAGTTGGAAAAATTGTCAGACTTCAAAGATCATCACGATGCCCAAAATGCTAGAATCAATTAACCTTGACCAGATCAAGCGGTACTGCATTTAGGGAGGCCATTTTTGGCCGAACCAAGTTTCCTGTTACCCAGTTAAATATCTCCCTTCTCAACCCCTCGTAACCCTTTTCAAAAAATATATAAATAAAAATCTTTCCTTTTTCTTTCTCAGCCCGATCATCCAACCTAGGGGAGAGAATTTATTCGAACTACGTTTTGGTCTGATCCCAAAATTCTGGGGTACGTAGGCAACCTGAGAAGTTACTTTAGGCCTGACCACATCAAAAAAAAATATATATTCCCCAAAAAAATAAAAAATAAACCAACAACAAACAAGGTGGGAAAGAAAATTCAAAAAGAAAAAAAAATCAAACATATTGTCAAAATGGGGAAGAAAGTTCAAAGAAAAATAAAATTACTTAAAAGAAATGCCACACAAGGGGCATTTGGGTTTTGAGCCTCAAAATTCCTTTCTTTTATGCCAAGTCCTAAGCTTACCTATGAAAGTCCTCCTAAGTACCGTGTGAAAAAGTCAAGGAAGAAAATAAAGCATAATCAGACAATAACTCCAGAAGTTTAAAAGGGAAAAAAGGAAAAATAAAGCCTGTTAGGTTGAAAACCCGGAAGGGCGACTTAGACAAAAATCAAGGCAATCTCGCAAGGTTGAAAATTCGAAAGGACGACCTTGACAAAAATTAGAGCAAAGAGAAAAGAAATAAAAGAAAAATGGTACGCTCGCTAGATTGAAAATCGGGAAGGGCGATCCAGGCAAAAATCAGAGCAATCAAGAGCAAATCTCATTCCAGATGAGAATCCCAAGGGGCATTTTTTTCAAACGTGTTCCCCAATACAATGCTCCCCATCAAACTAGGGGCATTTTGTTCTGAAGCCTGATCAATTTTGATCCCAAAGGATAAGGGTGACTTTGAATTGAAAGTTACCCTCTTGATAGCAATTTTTGAAAATCCCCGAGGTTCAAAGAAAATTAAAATGCTGACCCGACCTTCATAAAATCCAAAAGTGTAATTTACTTTGCCCAGACAAATAATTCATTACTCTTCCACCCCGAGTAGGTAGAATAGGATTCCTAGAGAAACAGTTCATTACTCTTTCACCCAGAGTAGATAGAGTAGAACTCCCGGAAAATAGTTCATTACTCTTCCATCCCAAGTAGGTAGAATATGACTCCTAGACAACAATTCATTACTTTTTCACCGCGAGTAGGTAGAGTAGGATTCCTAGAGAAACAGTTCATTACTCTTTCACCCAGAGTAGATAGAGTAGAACTCCCGGAAAATAGTTCATTACTCTTCCACCCCAAGTAGGTAGAATATGACTCCTAGACAACAATTCATTACTTTTTCACCGCGAGTAGGTTGAGTAGGACTTCCAGACAAACAGGTCATTACTCTTTCGCCTTGAGTAGATAGAATAGAACTCCCAGACAACAGTTCATTACTCTTTCATCCCGAGTAGGTAGAGTAGAACTCCTAGACAACAGTTCATTACTCTTTCACCCCGAGTAGGTAGAGTAGAACTCCCAGACAATAGTTCATTACTCTTCCACCCCAAGTAAGTAGAGTAGTACTCCCAAACAATAGTTTATTACACTTTCACCCTGAGTAGGTAGAGTAGAACTCTCAGAAAAAGTTCATTACTCTTCCACCCCGAGTAGGTAGAGTAGAATTCCTAGGAAATAATTCATTACTCTTCTACCCCGAGTTGGTAGAGTAGGACTCCTAGACAAATCGATCATTACTCTTTTACCCTGAGTAGGTAGAGTAGAACTCCCAGAAAAGGTTCATTACTCTTCCACCCCAAATCGGTAGAGTAGAACTCCCAGGAAAAGATTCATTACTCTTTCACCCCGAGTAGGTAGAGTAGAACTCCCAGAAAAGTTTCATTACTTTTCTACCCCGAGTAGGTAGAGTAGAACTTCCAGAAAAAGGTTCATTACTCTTTCACCCCGAGTAGGTAGAGTAGAACTTTAAAAAATTATTCATTATTCTTTCATCCCGAGTAGGTAGAGTAGAACTCCCAGAAAAATGGTTCATTACTCTTTCACCCTGAGTAGGTAGAGTAGGGTTCCTAGAAAAATAGTTCATTACTCTTTCACCCTGAGTAGGTAGAGCTGGACCCCTAAAAAATAGTTCGTTACTTTTTCACCCAGGGTAGGTAGAGTAAGACATTCAACTTTTACTGAGATTACGCTCAGACCTTATGCTCTGTGTATGCTCATATTTTTTACGCAATTTTCCATCAATAAGTTTGTTATCCTCTCATCATGAATGCATTGAATGGAGATGCGCCTTTTTAAAAATCATCACTACACAATTGCACACACATGTACTCGCAATGCACTTGTATCAGTCAAGAAGAATTTCCAAAATTCAAGGATTTGACATTTTTAGTCCAATGAGAGGTTACCCTCAAGGATCTGGACATTTTTACAAATTACCGAATCAGGCTGCGAAATGAGCTGTCATTGACTTTTACAATCGGATGTCGCACTATCTATCACAATAGATTGGCCATCTAGTTTCTTCCACCCTCTGCCAAAGAGGGACATCTGTAGACACCCCATTTTTGCATATGCCTAATTCGACAATTCGTCACCCGGTTATCGTGAATTTCTAATGATGAGCATAAAAAACTCAAAGACTTGTGAATACTATCCCTGTTTCCTCCCATTTTTAATATTTTCATCTCCCCTACTCGTTATGACTCGACATAGAAATTTACGCATACTTAGGATCGCTATACCTTACACTCGATATAGCAAGCACGTACGCTTTAGGTTTGATACACAGTTCGATAACTTAGAGACCCCACTACGCTAGGAAAACATGACTTTGAAACTTAGAAATAATTACGTCGGAATTGAAAGAAATCTCACGTTAAAATTCGTAAAAATTTGCAAAAATCGACAAAATGATGAAAATACCCTTTATAAATTTTGAATCTCCGAAAGACCTCGAAAGTACCTCCATTACACTCAGAACAAGATTTCAGGTCTAACGGGATCCAAAACAACGAAAACAGAGAAATTTAGAAAAAATCATAAAAATGATCGAAATGCCCGTCAACCTCCAAATTCAACTTAGAGATCCCGATCGTTAGGAAAATATAATAAAAATTGAAATCTACTTAAAAATCCAATCTAACTAAAAATAAAATTCAAATAAAAAATTAAATAATTAAATAATTAAAATTAAAATCAAGCAACAATTAAAATTAAACAATTAAACAATGAAAATCAAGCAACGATTAAAATTAAACAACTAAACATTTAAAATTAAAATCAAGCAACAATTAAAATTAGACAAATAAAACTTAATCAACTAATCAAACACAAATCAAATTAAAATTTGATTGATACATCAAATAATCGGATTAAAATTAAATCAACTAATTAAATTAAAATTAAAATTAATCGACAAACAAAAATTTCAAACTAAAAATTGATCCATAAGACTCAAATCAAAACAATCAAAATCAACCAATCAAGACGTAAGCATCGAAGACTTAACAAATTACAAGTAGCGTGGGATCGCCCCACCAACATTCTCCAAAAAGGATGTGTTAAAAAAAATAAAAAGGAAAGAGAAATAAAAGAATTAAAAAGATAATCAAAATAGAAACTGTGTTCTATAAAAATAGCCTCTTCACATCTTCTTCCTCCCCTCTTCTTCGGCAAAAGACAGCCCCTTCAACTCTCTCGACTTTTGGCCAATCTCTTCACGTTTTCTTCTTTTTTTCTCCTTCGGCACTCTCGATTCTCTCTGAGGCGCGTCCATCTCTCCCTGCTCATCTTCTCTTAGTCTCTTCTTCAATAGTAGCAGAGTTGGGACGTTCTTTTCCAACAGACCTTCTCCAACAGCTACGTCTCACTGCCCAGCCATCAACATTCTCCTCTCTCATGTTTTTCCTCTCTACTGCACGTCTTCTTCCCCAACTTTTTCTATACTTGGTCCCTGCAACTCTGCTCCTTGACCTTCTTCTTCTCCATTGATTCTACAACCTCTCTTTCTCTCTCTCTCTTTGCTGAACCAACACCCCTCCTCAATCCTTGCATCTTCTTCCTTTTTGGCTGAACCAGCAACAAAGCATTGCTGATGCAATAACAGAACACTCCCTTTGCTGCCCCAATGTTTTTTCAACCCCTTTTTATCCCTCTTGTTGCCATCATCACCGCCAACGCCTTCTTTTTCATTCTCAGTCCGCGTCTCTACAACCCAGCCACGTTTTAGAGAGAATCAACACTCATTTCTCTCACATTACTACCAGCCTTCTCTGTCACGTTCTCTACACCTCTCTAGCCCTCTCTCTATTCTCTTATCCTTCACAACACCCCTAATACTGCCACATTTTGTTGAAACAAACCACCCTTGCTGTGCCCTTCTCTATCTCCATCTCCAGAACACCCCCATTGCTGTAACAGTTTCCCTACTGCGTTCATATCATTAATCGACAATCCTCCCAGCCATCTCTCAGACATCATCTTCTATGCAACGCGCCACAAATACTCACAAGCCCTTCGAGTCATACCTGAAGGAATCAACTCGTTGTCCCGGTCCAAGAGGTAAGTCTATTGTTATTTTTATTTTTGTGTAATCTTATTTTTTCCCTTCATTTTCATGGCACATTGTTAATTTTTATGAACTTTTATTTTCTTATTTACTTTTAAACTCGGTAGGATTAGGAGATTTTTTTATGTATTTTTATGTATTCATTTATTTTTGCATATCGATAGGATTAGGAGGATTTTTTTAGTTTATTTAGCTTTTTCTATGTTTTTATATCAATAAGGTGGAAAAATATTTATTTTGTGTATCTTTTTTATATATTTTTTATTTTCTTTTTAGCATGTCGATAGGGCTAGGAGAACGTTTTTATTCTTTAGTTTGTTTTATGTAAGTTTCTATGTGTTTTATTCATTTTTGTGTATTGATAAGATTAGGACTTTCTTTACACTTATTTTTGCATGTTAGTAGGATTAGGGGATGTTTTTTTATATATATATTATGATCGCTTTGCTCGAATTGGATTTACATGATTTGTGATGATATTCAAGCTCATCTATTATTTTGAGGATTGGCTGAGTGTGATTTTTCCTCAAATTTTGAGATTTTGTATGCTTTGGTAATTACGGGTCTCCAATTTGGTAAGTATGAAAACATGGATTCTCTATTTTTGATAATTTTCCAATTTGGTGATTCTTGGCAAATCCGTAATTTTTTAACTTGGTATTTCATGTTCATATAATTCTTCTTTTAAGAAATTATTTGCAAATCATTGGAAAATTCATATTTTGAAACCTTCTAATAGGAGGTTTCATAATTTTCTATTTTGAGAAAAATAAATATTTATAAAATTTCATTTTAGGAATTTAATATTTTAGCAATTTCCCAATTTAGAAGATTCTGCATCCTTATATTTAGAAGGTTCACATTCATATGGAAACTTGGTAGTTCCTAATTCAAATATTTACATTTATTAAGATTTGCTATTTTAGAGGATGTATCTTTTAAATTTCTAATTTGGGAATTTAACATATATTTTTGAATTATAATTTGGAGAACTTCAGATTCTCAATTTGAAAATTCTTTGAGTTCCAATTTGGTAGTTTCTACTTTGGACAGTTTGGGATATAGTTGCATGTGGAATCTCTTAATTGATTTTAAATCATGGAGCTAACTAAGGCTTTTTCAAACCCTTTTATATTTTGTAGAATTCAAAGAATAATCATGTAAGAATTGGGATAGTTTTAGCCATAATATTTGTTTGGCAAACCTGACATAAATTGATGATGATGATTAGACCTAGCCTTGATCATAATCTTTCCCTGTTGACCATAATTAGTTTTGGATCGTAATAGAGTCGATCATGTTGATCAGTGGGTTCGGTGCCTAACACCTTCCGAAACCCGTAATCTGACCTCTTACCCATCTCTTTGATCCGTGGATCGACACATATCCATTTGGAGTTATTTATGGTTCCTAGACCTAAACTAGGTGGCGACTCCCATTTCTCAAAAGTCTCCCATTTAATAAATCGGACCCTTATCCACTATTTAGTAAAGATGGGTCGAGGCAATTTCAGGGGTTTCTACTCGGACCCTTGTCGATTTCTTCGACGTCTGTCTTCGTCACCATCTCAAGTCGATTGGATGATTTGTATCAAACCTGGTTCGTCTTCTAGGAGAGACAAAGATAGGCAAACTCGTCTCCTTCAACCCTTTAGATCTATTAGTTTTTATTTTTTTGAATAAAAGGTGGTGTTGTGTTCTTGGAAGAGGAAATTGATTCTGAAATCTAGAAAGATCGTTCGATCTAAAAATTATCCAATTTGACGTTTTGACGGTTTTAGGCTAATTGAAGAGAAATCGGTGGATTTAATTCATCTATAATTATTTTTATTGAATTTGATGCCGATGGAGCGAAGTGGCAATGGTGATTTCCAACCGAAAAGCCCCAATCTATTACGACAACGGAGAAGAGTTGGCTGATGGGGGTGGATATCTTCTTGGGAGTGCCTGCAATTGTAGATGGTTAGCTTAATGTTGTTTAAATTCTTCTTATAGATAGTGCGATAGGTTTTAGCAATCTGAGATGGTAAAAAAAAATGTCAGTTTGTTAAAAAAAATTAGTTATTGTGAGTGTTGTTGGGTTGGCAGCAATAAAACAAACAGTTTGTTTTTTAAAAAAAAGAAAAAAAAGAAAAAAAAAATGGTTATTGTAAGTGATGTGCTGGCAACAAACATCCTCCTTGAAGCGCAGTCCCACTAATTTGAATCCCATGCAATTTTGCTAGAAAAATACAAAGTGGGTTTGTCTGAAATTTTGAAAAAGAATCAATCCACTTTTCTGGGTAACTATCAAGAAAAACCCAGATTGATCTGCTTTGGGGAATCCATGAATGAGCTCACGGTACCATTTTCTATTTATAGTCTGTTTTTTTACTATTAGTTTTGAGATTCTTATATGATATTCATTAATGAAACTCTTGAGAGTGGGATGAGGCTGTACGATTGCTTTTGGTGTATTAAAGTTGCACATCTCCAAGAGAAAGAGACTTAGTTTGACTTATAAAAAAATAATAAAAAAATAAAATAAAAAGGGAATTTACTCGGCAGACTTGGTGTTGTACTTGGATTAAAAAATTAATTTTTTTTTTACTTTATCAAGTTTGTCACTTAGCAAAGGACCCATATTTTTTAATGCTAATTTCTCAAATAAAAGTTTAGATGGATATTTTAAATGATTAATTATTTGCACGGGTCACACTTGGAGTTCAATTTAGTCAAGGAAATCACTTTACTTACTAAAAGGGTGTTCCTTACAGTAAGTGTGATTCTCAAATAGCAATACTAACCTAAAAAGTTTAGTAAGATTTCTTTTTTACTAAGGGCTGTTGAGTTCACCACGTGACACCCAAAAGCATGATCATCATAGGCTTGTAGAGAATGGAATTTCACGAGTTTTTTTTTATAACTATTCATTTTATTTTTGGATCCAAACCTCTTCCATCAAATTTATAAGGACTATGGAATTGGATTACTGATCAAAAGACCACTGTAGACACCCCATTTTTGCACCCGCCTGATTAATCATCTCGTCAACCTGATCGCAACGGTTCCCAATGATGGATGTTTATTCCATTGCTTTATTTGGTTACCAGAAATGTTTCAGAAATCCAGATGAGGTATCTCGAACTGACAAAACTGTAGAAACCACGCTAAGCTAGGAAAATATAACCCCAGAAACTTAGAAATCATCATTTTTCAGACAAAAAGAAGCTTTACGATAAAAATCACTAAAAATGATCAAATTACCAAAATATCCCTAACATAAAAACGACCCTAGAGCCTACGTTACGCTTAGGAAAACTCTCTCAAACACATAAAACAACAAATCGAAACCAAATAAATTATTTCACCAATTTTAACATAATTCAACAAAATTACGAAAATGCCCCTCATAAAGTTCACAACCATTTCACACAAAAAATTCATAAATAACACAGACTAATATTTCCATTGAATTTCTTACAAAAAATCGATTCTAAAACATCCTAGAACATTAAAAACTGACTTAAAATGTGAAAAGTCCTCTCCGAGGGCAAAACGGTAATTTTACAATTTTCATAATTAAAAATTTCGAAATTAATAAATAAAAATTTATAATAATTAAAGTGAAACATTAATGAAATTAATTTAAAAATTTGAACTAAAAAAATCGATCAATCGGACTCTCATGGAAAATTGTTGAGGGTTTGTGAGATATTTCTTTAAGGACCCCTCCTTTTGGGGTCCAAAGAATTAAAGATATAATAGAGGAGGGTTCTCCAAAAATTTAAAGTCAATAAAGCAAGACTAAGGTCAAGGTATTAAAGTCAATCAAGTGAGACTAAGGTCAAAATTAAAGTCAATTAAGCAAGACTGAAGTCAAGATATTAAAAGTCAATTAATTAAGACTAAAGTCAAAATATTAAAAGTCAAACAAATAAGACCAAAAGTCAAAATGATAATAGAGTTCTAATTAAATAATAACTCTATCTAATAGAGTTCTAATTAAAACACAACTCCACCTAAAACAATTCTAATTAAAACACAACTCTACCTAAAATAATTCTAATTAAAACACAACTCTACCTAAAACAATTCTAACTAAAACACAACTCTAACTAAAAGAACTTTAATTAAACACTAACTCTATCTAAATCAACCCCTAAAAAATCAATAAATAGGGGTGCTCACACCCTATTTTCGGATCAAGTCATAAACCCTAAGAGAAGTAGGTCTAAAAGCCCCCCTAGCCTCCCATAAACCCTAGTTTTGGAGCCCCAACTCCTTACCTAACATCCCTCCTTTGAATTTAGCCTAAAGAACATCTAAAAGCCCTCTAAAAATATTTTAAAATTCATTAACAAACTCGAAGAATTCAGATCCAAGAAAGAAGACATACCTTGCTTTGGAGATCGGAAATCAAATCCAGAAACAGAACGAAGCAAGAAATACGATACAAGGAGCAATTTTTGTCGGATCTAAGGGAACAAAGTCTTTGCTATCGGAAAGGTATAACTTCTTATTTTTTTATTTTTTTATTATTATCTAGGTTTTTTTAGCAATGTAACCTATTTGGGAAGTTAGTTGAGACCGGCTTTGGCCGGGCGGGGTTGGTGCCTAACACCTTCCAACCCCGTAACATGATCCCTGAATTCAGTTTTTTCTGTTCTACATTAGTCCTTTATCTGTTTAGAGTCATTGATCGGTTCCTAGACCGTAATAACTAGGTGGCGACTCCCAAACCTCAAGGGTCAAAAACGGATCCGCGTACCCCGCGGATCGAGGGCGCTTTCAGTGGCGACTCCACTGGGGATTATTGAGGATCAGACTTGAAAAGCCCCAAGTATGGGAGCATTGCTAGTAGGACCTAGTTTTTTGTTTTATTTTATTTTATTTATTATTTATTTTCTTATTTTGATTTTTATCATTCTTTTGGCTCTATTGGTTATCATTGATTGGGATGTTAAATATTTTTGTTTGGCACATTTTTGTTATAATTTAATTTGGGGACATTCAGAATGACCTTAAATAATGCAGGATATCAAAGGTTGATGACATAAAGAATGACCCATTTTTTTATTTGAATTATTTTTAGTCTGTATTATCATCAATTAGTATCTTTTGGTTCAATTTCGGATACTTTGTTTTGGCACTTTTTTTATGGTTCAACTAGGGTCACTTTTTAATGACCCTAAATAATGAAAGATTTAAATTGACATATAAATTGAGGATTGGATAATGTTAGCAGTAAATTGATAAGATATGGGGTGATAGTTTTTTTTTAATATAAAAAAAAAGAAAATAAAAACAAAACGTTTTGAAAAAAAAAACATTTAAAAAAAATTAAATATAACATTTAAAAATAATAATAAATGAACGTTAAAAAAATAAAAAACGTTTAAAAAAAAATTAAAAAAAACGTTTAAAAAAAAATTAAAAAAAGAACTTAAAATAAAAATAAAAAAATAAAAAATTTTAAAGTAAAAAAAATGTTAAAAATACAAAAAATAAAAATAAAAATAAAAAATGTTAAAAAACAACAAAAAAAACCATTAAAAAAAGGGTTAAAAAAAAACGTTTAAAAAAACATTAAAAAAATAATAACATTTAAATAAAAAAATAAAAAAAACATAAAAAACAACAAAAATTTTAAAAATTTTAAAAAAAAGTTAAAAACAAATTAAAAAAAAAACGAAAAACAAAAAAACGTTAAAAAAATTTTAAATTTAATTTTTTTTTAAAAATGTTAAAAACAAATTAAAAAACAAAATGTTAAAAAAAAAAAAAAAAAAAAAAAATAACGTTTTTAAAAAATTAAAAAATTAAAAAATTAAAAAAACGTGAAAAAATGTTAAAAAAAACGTTTTAAAAAATAGAAATAAATAAATAAAAAACATTTAACAAAAAACATTTAAAAAAATAAATAAATAAATAAAACGTTAAAAAAAGTAAAAAAAAAAGAAAAAACTTTTAAAAATTTTAAAAATAAAAAAAAAAAACGTTTTAAAAAAAAATAAAACATTAAAAAAATTGTTTAAAAAAATTAAAAAGAAAAACTTAAAAAAAAAATTTTAAAAAAACATTTAACAAAAAACATTTAAAAAATAAATAAATAAATAAAACGTTAAAAAAAGTTAAAAAAAAAGAAAAAACTTTTAAAATTTTAAAAATAAAAAAAAAAAACGTTTTAAAAAAAAAATAAAACATTAAAAAAATTGTTTAAAAAAATTAAAAAGAAAAACTTAAAAAAAAAATTTTAAAAACATTTGAGAAAATTTAAAAATTGTTAAAAAAATAAAAATACTTTTTTTTAAAAAAAATATATAAAAATCAAAAAATCAAAAATAAAAAACAAATAAACGTTAAAAAAAAAACTTTTGAAAATTAAAAAAAAAACATTTAAAAAAAAATTAGAAATATAAAATAAGAAAACGTTTTAAAGAAAACATGTTAAAATAATCAAAAAACATTTAAAAAAAATTAATTATAACTCTTAATCTCAACAATTATCAATATACCGTCAATTCAATATTCACAGAAATCTCAAATTATTTTGAATCGTCTAAAAGGGACCCTTGATTGGACTATGATAAAAAAAAATTGTTTGGATTAAAAAAAAAAAAAAATTCTCTTCCATGCTTATTCCAATGTTGGATCATATTGATTATTTTTGTGCTATAAGTTTTTGCCCATCTAACATGCTATGATCTTGATATACATATCCTTGATGTACATGCCTTGATTCGATCTTGATGTTATGAATATTGTGTGTATTTCTTGATCAATAATTGGAATTCATACTCTTGTGATTGGGTCTGGCCTATAGGCCCATTTATCTATAAATAAAAAAAACCCGGGCACACCCCACCCTACTTTGCACACGCCACATGCACGTTTACTGTTTTGCATACTTACACGTCTTATATAGCCAATGTGGCACTAGTGCGTGGCCCGATCTCTTCGGAGATGCGACGTCATTCATGAAAATCACAACTCTAGTCACGTACCTTAGGGTATATCAAACTGGGGCATCAATACTGTCTGATCAGGTGATTCTGAGAAGTATATTGGTGCACCCAGGCTGGAGCGACCTGAGCCTTTGACCTATTGTGAGCCACACAGTCACATGTCCTGATTGCCAACGTAGTACTAGTACGTGGTCGGTCCCCTCGTAGGATGCCAAACCATTTATGAAAGCTACAACTCTTGACTTGTACCCATAGGTATGTAAAAGATAATCTAAGTATATCAATTGCAGTTCTTGGTCAAAACCGGTGCCTAAGCAAGATCTTGCCCCGATGTACCCTACTGTACGAGGGGGATAGACTACGTCTATTCTAGACGAGAGGTATTTAAGTGGGCCCTTGCTCAGCATCGTGCGCCACCTCTCAACTGGAGATCAAACTGGCTATTTTTGACTTCAGAGAAGTGAGTTGAGATTTTAGATTATCACCTATACGGTATATCAAACCAAGTCACCACGTATCGAAAGGTATATAGGTGTATTTGGCAAGGGTGGCCAGATAAAATGCATTGCACGTAGTAAGCTTAGAGTCTAGAAGCCTTCCTATAAGTCACGACCCGAACTGACTATGGGTGTTCCCGGGTTGCTTTATTCAATCCATCCAATAGGTAAGTGGGCGGACCGATCCACAATAATCAAACAGAACCTACAATATCGGTCTGACCCAATCGGTGAAATGTACCGATTAATTTAAACCACTTAAACCAGTTTGCCCAATTGACAAATGAATCAAACTGATCAATACCAAATCAGTTGGACTAATTGGTTTCACTTTTAAAGATCCAAACCACTTTGTATAGAAAGATTCGATCTTAGGATCAAATTAATTTGTCTGATCGAAGGCTCAATCCGAATCAGGGGTAAACCCATTTCTAACCTTTCTCACCTTCTTGGTCACTATAAACTTATAGTGCATTTGAATTTAATATTTTTCACCGGAGGACTAATTTATATCAAAATTTTAATCATGTGGTTAAAAGTCAAACCTTCAGAATCGATGGTTAATTTTAAGTGCCCCTAAAAGTTCTAAACCCTCATCTGTGTCATTTAGGGTCCGTTAAAAGAGTCGTCTAGTCAAAGTACCAGTGTCAAGTCCAAGTAGTCCATCCACCCAGAAGGACCTTCTCGCTTTGTAGATAATTATCCCTGAGTTTTCTTTGAATTTCAATCCAGTTTTCGTCAGTTTTTAAATCCAATTAGTTACGTTAGTCTTTCTTCAACTTTCAAGTTTTAGTCGAGTTTGTCAGTCTATATTTTTCAATTCCAATAAAATATAGAAGCTTTTGATTGGATATGAAGAATGTCTCAAAGCTCACTAATCAAGTTCGATAAATATTTGAATTAAATAGTACACTCAAAAAGTGCAAATGAGTACTACATTTTCCTTAGAAGAACATGAGAGAATAATAAATTTACCTGAGAAATTCAACAACGTTCCTGTATGGTCTCGTGATAATATATGGATAGATTGCATCAAAATAGATCAAATCCTAAAGTTGAGGGTGAACTTCAAAATCAAAGATTATCAAGAATGATGTTGTTGAAACCATCAACAAAGGTGTTAAGATTTGCAAGAAGGGATTTATCATGTTTTTCATTTAAGAAAAAATAGTTCTCATTCGCGAAAGAATATAAGATTTTTTTTCGAAATTTGGAAAGGATTGAATGAGTCAACGTCAAATACAAAGAAGTCAATCACACTCAACTTTGTAAAAGAAGATTGAAGATTTCTCTTTATCAGAAAAAGACTGAAGATTATTCCTTCTTAGAAGAAGATTGAAGATTACTCATTCTCAAAATAAGACCTTACTCGATAGAGCAATCAAAATATCAAGTTCCTAGAACTTTAACCAAATCAATTAGCACTTCACCAAAGGAGGCCTTCTTTGGTCGAACTATTTTCCTGTCTTACCAAGGAAAAAATAACCTTCTTTAAGCCCCTTGCAGCCTCTGACAAAAATCAATAGCCTCTTCTTTCTAAACCATACCAACCAACTTTGGGAGAGAAGTTTTAGTATGAACTACGTTTTGACCTGATCCCAAAAGAGAAAAGAAATATTTGGGGTATGTAGGCAACCTGAGAAGTTACTTCAGGCCCGGTCACGCAAAGAATAAGTGTATTCTCTTAAGAAAAGTATCATCTAAAAAGAAAATCCCTTATTGAAAAATTCAAAAGAAAAGAATGCCAAACTAGGGGCATTAGAAAAAAAATCAAAAAAATTGATAAAAAGAAAAGAATGCCAAACTAGGGGCATTTAGAAAAATCAAAATAATTGACAGAAAAGAGAGAATATCAAACTAGGGGCATTTTGGGAAATTGAGCCTTATATCTTTTCTTTCTAAATCATATCCTAAGCCCACCTATTAAGTTTTCCTGAATGCTAATTGGCTCAGTTAAGATGCAGGGAACTAAGAAGTTGTCGAGTTGGTTATACAAGATCATCAAGAAAAAAAGATAAGCCCGCTAAGTCGAAAACCCGAAAAGGCGATTTAGGCAAAATTTAGGACATAACCATAAAAAAAGAAAGCCTGCTAGGTTGAAAACCTGAAAAGGCGACCTAGGCAAAAATCAAGGCATCATCAAAAAAAGAAAAACAAAGTCCGTTAGATTGAAAACTTGAAGAGGTGATCTAAGCAAAAATTAGGGCATCATCAAATGGGAGGAAAGGTCCCATTAAGAAGAAAAATTCAGAACGAAGCTTGTGCAGAAATTAGAAGATATAAAACCATTCAAGCCACAATATTTGCTTTTCAGTCAAGAGCTCATATTTGACGAAGACAATGTTGAAGTCAAAAAAATCAGAAGTCATCTTAAATATTGTAGGATCTTCAAGAGTATGTTTACTTATTCAAGTGTTCGCTAATGGAAGATGTAGAACCATCAATCACTTTAAAGAGAAAGATCTTCTATTCTAATATTTATCAAGATTTTTTAAGTCCAGCTCAAGCATTTTTCAAAAGAAATTCGAAAGAAAGTGGTCAATCCCTTATTGCACATATGATAACCTTAAGAGTCTTAAGGGAATGTCAGTTCTTCTATCTGTCATACATCAGAGTCCATATTTTTCAAGCGTAATCCATTCCATCAGTTTCGTAGTCAAGTTCCAGTTAAAACCAACCTTGAAACTAGGGGCATTTTTTGAAAGTCATTTAATTCTAAAATTTTGTTCTTAATCACATGATAAAAAGAAAATCTTACAAAAGCTTAAAAGTCCGGCGAAGCCCAATGATAATTATGAATCCAGATGCATGATAAGCTAATAAAGGCCTAATCTTTCAAAATTTAAGCTCCATGAATTAATAGGATTGTTTAAATTCCTATAAATCTAAGCCCGAGAAACGTGGCTTAGTAAGTTCGAGTCCGAGAAACGAGACTCCAACCTTTTGAATCATAGAATGAATAGGTTTTTTGAAGTGCCAATAAACTTAAGTTCGAGTCCGAGAAACAAGACTCCAACTTTTTGAATCATAGAATGAATAGGTTTTTTGAAGTGCCTATAAACCCAAGCTCGAGTTCGAGAAACGAAACTCCAACTTTTGAATCATAAAATGAATAGGCATTTTGAAGTGCCTACAAACCTAAGTTCGAGTTCGAGAAACGAGACTCCAACTTCTTGAATCATAGAATGAATAGGCATTTTGAAGTGCTTACAAACCTAAGTTCGAGTCCGAGAAATGAGACTCAAACTTTTTGAATCATAGAATGAATAGGCTTTTTGAAGTGCCTACAAACCTAAGTTCGAGTCCGAGAAACGAGACTCCAACTTTTTGAATTATAAAATGAATAGGCTTTTCGAAGTGCCTATAAACCTAAGTTCGAATCCGAGAAACGAGACTCCAACTTTTTGAATCATATAATGAATAGGCTTTTTGAAATGCCTATAAACCTAAGTTCGAGTCCGAGAAACGAGACTCCAACTTTTCGAATCATAGAATGAATAGACTTTTTGAAGTGCCTACAAACCTAAGTGTGGGTCCGAGAAGCGAGACTCCAACTTTTTGAATAATAGAATGAGTAGGTTTTTTTGAAGTGCCTACAAACCTAGGTTCGAGTCCGAGAAGCGAGATTCCAACTTTTTGAATCATATAATGAATAGGTTTTTTGAAGTGCCTATTAACCTTAGTTCGAGTCCGAGAAATGAGACTCCAATTTTAATAGGATTGTTTAAGTTCTTGTAAACCTTAGCTAGAGTCCGAGACACGAGACTCCAGCTTTGTTTGAAATCATATTGAATTAATAGGATTGTTTAAGTTCCTTAGTACGATAAAGTTTGCTACAATAGGCTTGAGTCCAATAAACGAGACTCATACTTTTTCGAACTCTAAAAAAGAATTTCAAATAGGATTTAACAAAGTTCCTACAATGTTATGACTCCAATTACCTCATTGTTCAACCTTGTCAGATTGCTTTCGTTGCATAAGCACATTTCAATTTTGAATCATTATTGTCAGTGAGAGAAGATCTCTAGGACCTGACACATTTTTACTCAGTTTCACACAGTACACACACTCACACTTGCACTTTTAGTCAAGGAGAATTCTTTAAAATTCAAGGATCTGACACTATCAATGAGAGTTATCACTCAATGACCTGACAACCTTTAGTTCGAAGAGAGTTTTATACTCAAGGATCCGAACACCCTGACGAATTGCTAAATCAGGCTGCAAAATGAACTGTCACTAGCTTTGGCATTCGGATATCGCACTATCTACCGAAATAGATTTGCTATCTAGTTTGCTTCAATCCTTTGCCAAAGAGGGGCATCTGTAGACACCCCATTTTTACACCCGCCTGATTAATCATCTCGTTAACCCGATCGCAACGGTTCCTAATGATAGATGTTTATTATATTATTTTATTTTGTTACCAGAAATGTTTCACAAATCCGGATGAGGTATCTCGAACTGACAACACTGTAGAAACCACGCTACGCTTGGAAAATATAACCCTAGAAACTCAGAAATCATCATTTTTCAGACAAAAAAAAGCTTTATGATAAAAATCACTAAAAATGATCAAATTACCAAAATACCCCTAACATCAAAACGACCCTAGAGCCTACGTTACGCTTAGGAAAACTCTCTCAAACACATAAAATAAAAAATCGAAACCAAATAAATTATTTCACCAATTTTAACATAATTCAACAAAATTACGAAAATGCCCCTTATAAAGTTCACAACCATTTCACACAAAAAATTCATAAATAACACAAACTAATATTTCCATTGAATTCCTTACGAAAAATCGATTCTAAAACATCCTAGAACATTAAAAACCGACTCAAAACGTGAAAAGTCCTCTCCGGGGGTAAAACGGTAATTTTATAATTTTCATAATTAAAAATTTCGAAATTAATAAATAAAAATTTATAATAATTAAAGTGAAACATTAATGAAATTAATTTAAAATTTTGAACTAAAAAAATCGATCAATCGGACTCTCATGGAAAATTGTTGAGGGTTCGTGAGATATTTCTTTAAGGACCCCTCCATTTGGGGGTCCAAAGAATTAAAGATATAATAGAGGAGGGTTCTCCAAAAATTTAAAGTCAATAAAGCAAGACTAAGGTCAAGGTATTAAAGTCAATCAAGTGAGACTAAGGTCAAAATTAAAGTCAATTAAGCAAGACTGAAGTCAAGATATTAAAAGTCAATTAATTAAGACTAAAGTCAAAATATTAAAAGTCAAACAAATAAGACCAAAAGTCAAAATCATAATAGAGTTCTAATTAAATAATAACTCTATCTAATAGAGTTTTAATTAAAACACAACTCCACCTAAAACAATTCTAATTAAAACACAACTCTACCTAAAACAATTCTAATTAAAACACAACTCTACCTAAAATAATTCTAACTAAAATACAACTCTAATTAAACACTAACTCTATCTAAATCAACCCCTAAAAAAATCAATAAATAGGGGTGCTCACACCCTATTTTCGGATCAAGTCATAAACCCTAAGAGAAGTAGGTCTAAAAGCCCCCTAGCCTCCCATAAACCCTAGTTTTGGAGCCCCAACTCCTTACCTAACATCCCTCCTTTGATTTTAGCCTAAAGAACATCTAAAAGCCCTCTAAAAATACTTTAAAATCTATTAACAAACTCGAACAATTCAGATCCAAAAAAGAAGAGATACCTTACCTCGGAGATCGAAAATCAAATCCGAAAATAGAACGAAGCAAGAAATACGATAAAAGGAGCAATTTTTGTCGGATCTGAGGGAACAAAGTCTTTGCTATCGGAAAGGTATAACTTCTAATTTTTTTTATTTTTTTTATTATTATCTAGGTTTTTTTAGCAATGTAACCTATTTGGAAAGTTAGTAGAGACCGACTTTGGCCGGGCGGGGTTGGTGCCTAACACCTTCCAACCCCGTAACATGATCCCCGAATTCAGTTTTTTCTATTCTAGATTAGTCCTTTATCTGTTTAGAGTCATTGATCGGTTCCTAGACCGTAATAACTAGGTGATGACTCCCAAACCTCAAGGGTCAAAAGCGGATCCGCGCACCCGCGGATCGAGGGCGCTTTCAACCACGTTGGCGAAATGAATCTTAGTAAAATGCGAAATCCTATTGTGTTAGTCAGGCAAGCTTGATTTTCCCCTTAGGTTTATTGGGTGATAAACTTCATAAAGTAAATGATTTTTTTTTTAGATAAGTCTACCTAGTAAATTTTAAAAAAAAAATTGATTTTTTGTGTCTATCTCAATGATTGATATTGTTTTTGGGCTATCCTAATTGATTGATCATCATTCTTTTTGCAATACCTTGATTGATTGCCTATTTAACATGCCATGATCCTTATTGATATATGTTTTGATATGCATGCCTTGATCTTAATTTTGATGTTATGGATTTTATGTGCTCTGATTAATATTTATGTGATATTTGTACTTTTGTAATGTTGTCTAGCCCACAGGCCCATTTATCTAAAAAAGGCCTCAGGCACACCCCACCCTGTATTGCACACACCACAAGCATGTTTACTATTTTGCACACTTGCATGTCCCAATATAGCCAACGTGACATTAGTGTGTGGCCCGGTCTCTTCGGAGATGCGACGTCATTCATGAAAATCACAACTCCAGTCACGTACCTTAGGGTATATCAAACTAGGGCATCAGTACCATCTGATCAGGTTACTCTGAAAGGTATATCGATGCACCCAGGCTGGAACGACCCGAGCCTTTGACCTATTGTGAGCCACACGGTCACATGTCTCGTTTGCCAACGTAGTATTAGTACATGGTCGGTCCC
The DNA here is from genome assembly GCF_017979445.1 of Akebia trifoliata. Classification (NCBI taxonomy): domain Eukaryota; kingdom Viridiplantae; phylum Streptophyta; class Magnoliopsida; order Ranunculales; family Lardizabalaceae; genus Akebia; species Akebia trifoliata. Next base: position 9,957,802 of record NC_141386.1, on the reverse strand, counting down.
CTTGTGGGATGCCAAACCATTTATGAAAGTTACAACTCTTGACTCGTACTCATAGGTATATCAAAGATGATCTAAATATATCAGTTGCACTTCTTAGTCAAAACTAGTGCCTAAACGAGATCCTGCTCTGATGTACTATGGTACCAAGAAGATAGACTACGTCTATTCTAGAAAAGAGGTGATTTAAAAGTGTCTTTGCTCAAGCATTGCCCACCACCTCTGATCTAGGGATAAAATTGGCTGCTTTTAACCTTCAGAGAAGTGAGTTGAAGTTTTAGATTATCACCTATACGGTATATCAAACCAAGTCATCACATACCGTCTGATTGCGTATGCTCGAGAGGTATATAGGTGTACTTGGGCAAGGGTGGCCAGATAAGATTGCATTGCACGTAGTAAGCATAGAGTCTAGAAATCGCCCCTATAGGTCACGACTTGAACTTATCATGGGTGTTCCCGAGTTGTTTATTGGATAGGACCTTGTGAATGATGAATGTATGTGAATGATGAGATCAGAATGTATGTGAATGATAAGATCAGAATGTATGGTTGTCCTCAAGAATCAAAAATTTTATTTAACCTAACTTGAAATTAAAATGGGTGCACCGACCCAATAAAGAATCCATTTTTAGCAATGACCCAGTCCATCTCGATCTAACGAACATGATGGGCCTGGCCATTAAAATTAAAATGGAAATCAAAGTCTTTCGAGTTTCAACCCATTTTAAAATAAGAAAAATGTTTTTCGGAAGAAAAACATTTTCTAGAAAAAAATGTTTTCCAAAAGAAAAGGGAGGAAAAATAATTTACAAAAGATTTATTTTTGTATGAAATTTTTTTGACAAATGTTTATTACAAAAAAATCTATTTTTTGTATGTACCTTGGAAAATTACCAAAATATATTGTAAAAAATAATCAGATTTGTGAAAATTTTTATATAACAAAAACATTATTTTCCAATAATTTTCAAGAGTGCAATAAAATTATTTACCTTCCGAATAATCATTGAATGGATGAATTGTTTAATGGATTGGTGTACAGAATTTAATAAAATCCCAAGATTTATTAAAATGTTATCAAGGGGGTAACACTGGAATTCATGTTTGGTGGGATTATCATTATACGTAAGCTCAATCGTCCATTGTCTAGTAAGGATTGTAAATCCGACCAGTTAGAACAAATGTCAATATCAAGTCAATAATTAGAAATGGCCTCAAAATTTCTCAACATCGCCCAGTTGTTCCCTAAAGATCATAGTACCTCAATCCTACCAGCTGTAAGCAATATCTCCAGTCCACAGTACATAATCAAACTCGTTGTGGGTACTTGCCTTGAGTTTTCATGAGTCATATGGGTTAGTCTGAATCCATTTGTTTTTATCAATCCATCAATGTCATGTTTTCTTTACATTGAGTCTACTCTTTCCTTATTGAGTTGAGTTAATTGATCAAGTCTATAGAGGTGTTTGTCGCCCCATCTGAATTTGATTGGATAAAGGAAATTTTTGAATACCTCGAGCGCATTAACGGATTAACTAATAATCTAACTTTAAGGATAGATAAGATTCGGGCTCAACCTTTAATTGAGGAAGCGAAGGTCATTGACCTCGGAACAGAAAATAATTCCTAAAGAGATTCAAATAGAAACCATCTTATCCCTTGAGGAACATGAAGGGACAATGAATTTACTCAAAATTTTCAAAAGACTTATTCGCGTGGTCTAATGAGGATATGTTAGGTGCAAGTTTGAGTGTTGTCCGACATGGAATAGATACTCGCTCGATGAAATGAAAACACCAACGAGATCAAGAAGATTTTACAAAACATTTTAATGTTGTCCTCACTGCATCTATCATAAGTCAATACAGGGTACCTTTGGACTTGATATCTGATAATGGGTCACACTTCAAAGTCGAGATTATTACTCTGTGTTCAAGGTTTAAGATCTAGTATCATCTCTTTACCGTCCTCAAATTAATAGAAAGGTTGAAGCAACTAATAAAATATCTCGAAACAATCATCAAGAAAATATGTCAATCACACCGGGATTAGTTAGAAAAGTTACTATTCACACTAGGGGCACATCATACTTCAATGCAGTCTTCTACTAAAGCTATTTTCTACTCTCTAGTATATGATATGGAAACAGTCTTATTAGTTAAAATAGAAATCATGTCTCTCAGGGTCTTGTTGGAAAGTCAATTGCGAGAGGTAGATTGGGTCCGTCATGGATACGAAGAACTAAATTTGATTGAAGAAAATAACTTAGAGTTCTGTGCCACGTGCAAACTTATTAAATAAGAGTCACTCTCACGTTTGATAAGAAGATTATGGCTTGTCACTTACAAGTCGGGGATTTTTAGTCAAAGAGAATCTAGCACCTATCTTTTATCTTTGACCGCAGAGGGAAGTTCAAACCTAATTGGGGAGGTCCGTTCGTCATCAAAAAAAATATTCTTGGAAAAGTCGTCATACTTCAAGATCATGATAGAATTGAACTACTAGAACCAACAAACCTTGACCAGATCAAGCGGTACTACATTTAAGGAGGTCATCTTTGGTCGAATCAATTTTCCTGATACCCAGTTCAATATCTCATTTCTTAGCCCTTTGCAACCTTTTTCAAAAAAAAAAATTATATATATTTTTCTTTCTTAGCCCGCTCAACTAACCTAGGGGAGGGAAAAATTTGAACTACGTTTTGGTCTGATCCTAAAATTCTAGGGTACGTAGGCAACCTGAGAAGTTATTTCAGGCCCGACCACATCAAAATAAAAAATAAAAAATAAAAAATTATATATATATATATATATATATAATATATATATATATAAATAGATTCTCCTAAAAAAATTCAAAAAAAGAAATATTGTCAAAGTGGGGAAGAAAATTTAAAAAAAAAAGAAAATTTTAAAAAGAAATGTCACACAAGGGGCATTTAGGTTCTTGAGCCTTAAAATTCCTTTCTTTTTATGCTCAATCCTAAGCCTACTTATAAAAGTCTTCCTAAGTACCATGTGAAAAAGTCAAGGAAGGTAGGAAAACATGATTAGACAGTAACTCCAGAAATTTAAAAACTTCAGAAAAGAAAAAAATGGGGCCTGTTAAGTTGAAAATTCGAAAGGGCGACTTAGGCAAAAATTAAGGCAAGCTTGCAAGGTTGAAAATCCGAAAGGACGGTCTTGGTAAAAATTAGAGCAAAATAAAAAAGCCTTTGTTGAAAATTCCAAAAGGGAGACTTAGGTAAAAATTAAGGCAAGCTCGCCAGGTTGAAAATCTGAAAGGATGATCTTGGCAACAATCAGAGCAAAAAAAAAAACATGCTAGATAAAAAACCTAAAAGGCGATCTAGGCAAAAGTTAGAGTATGCTCGCTAGTTTGAAAACCATAAAGGGCAATCTAGGCAAAAGTTAGAGCAACAAAGAAAATCTCCATAGAGTTAGAAAGCTAAAAGGGCGGTCCGAGACAAAATACCAAAAGTCCAAATTCAATACTTAGCTTAAACCAGGCAAAGTCTCAAAAGCTACATATATCTTGTCTACGATAAATCTGAAAAAATTTTTGCTTCCCTAAGTGAACCAAAGGGAGAAAGGTGAATTCTATGATGAATCTCAAAAGAAAATATTTTGTTCTCTTGAGCCTAACTCAAAATCTTCAATATAAAAAAATCAAAATTAAAAGTTGAATCTTTATTGCGTTTGTGGTAATTAAATATTTCAAACAAGGGGCATTTTTTATAGCATGTAGCTTTCCCTTTTATACTAGGGGCATTTATTTTTCTAGTTGTGTTCAATTATCTCCAGTGCAATGTTTCCTATTAAATTAGGGGCATTTTGTTTTCAAGGTTGATCAATGATAATCCTAAAGGATAATGGGAACCTCTGAATACAAGGTTACCCTCTTGATAGCAAATTTTTAGAGAACCCTTGAGGTTCATAGGAAGTTAAAATTCAGATTTTAAATTCATAAAATTTTTGAAAAAAAACCTTGAGGTTCAAACGATGCGTTTTTTATCTTATATTTTGGTTTTTGCCCAGAGAATAACTCACTTACCTAGAGCAAGAGATAGGACATTCTTTCGTTCCCAGATTCATTAATCTTTTTCCAGATCTATTCATTCCTAGATTCGATCATTCTCTTCCAGATTCATTATCTTCCAGATTTATTTTTAATCATTCGTTCCCCGATTCAATCGTTATTCTCCAAATTCATTTTCAATCTCATCCAAATTCATTTTAATCATTCTTCTCCAGATTCATTCATTCTTTCCTAAGATGCATTCATTTCTCAGCCAGTTTTACTCAGCCAGATGCCACCAAAGGTTATCTTGGATTTTGCTCAGATGCTGCCAAGGGTTAACTTGGATTTTGCTTAGTTGCCATCAAGGGTTCGGAATTATGCTCAGATACGGTCGAGTGTTTTCTCAGAATTTTGCTCAATCAGATGCCGCCGAGGGTTTGCTCGAATTATGCTCAGCCAGTTATCACTAAGGGTTTGCTCGAATTATACTCAGCCAGTTGCTGCTGAGGGTTTTCTCAGATTATGCTCAGCCAGATGCCACCGAGGGTTTGCTCGGATTATGCTCAGCTAGTTGCCACTGAGGGTTTGCTATGATTATGCTCAACCAGTTGCCACCGAAAATTTTCTCGGATTATGCTCATCCAGTTACCGCCGAGGGTTTTCTCGAATTTTTCTAGTTCATTACTTTTTCACTTCGAGTAGGTAGAGTAGAACTCCTAAAAAATTAGGTCATTACTCTTTCACCCTGAGTAGATAAAGTAGAACTCAGATAATTCATTACTCTCACCCCGAGTAGGTAGAGTAGAACTCCCAGAAAATTAGTTCATTACTCTTTCACCTTGAGTAGGTAGAGTAGAACTCAGATAGTTTATTACTCTTTCACCCCAAGTAGGTAGAATAGAACTCCTAGAAAAATAGTTTATTACTCTTTCACCCTGAATAAGTAAAGTAAGACTCCCAAAAAATTAGGTCATTAATTTTTTACCCTGAATAGGTAAAGTAAGACTCCTAGAAAATTAGTTTCTTTACTCTTTCACCTTGAGTAGGTAGAATAGGACTCCTAGAAAATCAGTTCATTACTCTTTCACCCTGAGCAGGTAGAGTAGGACTTCCAAAAAATTAGTTCATTATTCTTTCACTCCCAGTAGGTAGAGTAGAACTTCTCAAAAAAATTAGTTTGTTATTCTTTCACCCTGGGCAGGTAGAGTAGGACTCTCAAAAAGATTAATTCATTACTCTTTCACTCCGAGTAGGTAGAGTAAAACTTCCCAAAAAAATTAGTTCATTACTCTTTCACCCTGAGTAGGTAGAATAGAACTTCCCAAAAAAATTAGTTCATTACTCTTTTACTCCGAGTAGGTAGAGTAGAACTTCCCAAAAAAATTAGTTCATTACTCTTTCACCTAGGGTAGGTAGAGTATAACATTCAACTTTTTCTCAACTTTTGTTCAGATTTTTCTCAAACCTCAAATATTTTTTCAAATTTTGTTTAAAGTCAAATTTTTTCTCAGGTTTTCCTAGATTTTATGTTTTGCACAGATTTTACTCAGTTTTACTTGGATTTTGCTCAGACCCTTTAAGATTTATCTCAGATTTCAAGTGCACACACTTGCACATTTTAGTCAGGGAGAATTTTCTAAAATTCAAGGATCTGACACTGTCAGTGAGAGCTCTCACTCAAGGACCTGACAACCTTTTGTTCGAGGAGAGTTTTACCCTCAAGGATCCGAACGCCTGGATGAATTGCTAAATCAGGCTGAAAAATGAACTGTCACTAGCTTTGGCATTCAGATATCGCACTATCTACCAAAATAGATTTACCATATAGTTTGCTTCAACCCTCTACCAAAGAGGGCCATCTGTAGACACCCCATTTTTGCACCCGCCTGATTAATCAACTCGTCAACCCGATCGCAACGGTTCCCAATGATGGATGTTTATTCTAATACTATATTTGTTACTAGATATATTTCAGAAATTCAGATGAGGTATCTCAAATTAACAAAACTATAGAAACCACACTACGCTAGAAAAATATGATCCAAAAAAAATAGAAATCATCATTTTCTAACAAAAAGAAGTTTTACGGCAAAAATCACTAAAAAAAGATCAAATTAAAAAAATACCCCTAACCTCAAAACATCCCTAGAACTTACATTATACTTAAGAAAATTCTTTCAAACACATAAAACAACAAATCGAAACCAAATAAACCATTTCGCCAATTTTCACAAAATTTGACAAAATTACAAAAATGTCCTTCATAAAGTTCATGATCATTTCTTACAAAATTTTTTATAAATGATACAAACCAATATTCACATTGAATTCCTTACGAAAAATCAATTCCAAAACATCCTAGAATATTGAAAAATGACTTAAAATGTAAAAAGTCCTATCCGAGGGCAAAATGATAATTTTATAATTTTGATAATTAAAATTTTTAAAATTAATAATTAAAACATTAATTAATGTGAAGTGAAATCCTAATTAAAATTAAAGTCAATCAAGTAAGACTCAAATCAAAGTCCTTAATTAAAGTCAATCAAGTAAGACTGAAGTCAAAGCCCTAATAGAATTCTAATTAAACTCTAAAACTATTTAAAACAATTCTAATTATACTCTTAACTCTATTTAAAACAATTCTAATCACAATATAACTCTATTTAAAATAATTCTAATTAAACTATAACTCTATTTAAAACAAGTCTAATTAAACACTAAATTTATCTAAAATAATTATAATTAAACACTAATTCTATCTAAAAAGCACACCCTAGAAAAAATAGGTCAAAAAGCTTCCCTAACTTCCTATAAACCCTAATTTTGAAGTCCCAACTCCTTACCTAACATCCATACCCCAACTTTAGCTCGAAAAATACCTAAAAATCCTTCAAAAATACCAAGAAATCCATAAACAAATCAGAAAATTCAGATCTAAGAAAGAAATATTTCATCTTGGAGATTTGAAGCGAATCCGATAACAGAACGAAGCAAAGAATGTTGTACGAGGAGTTGTTCTATTAGATCTGAGAGAACATAATTGTTGCGTTCATGGAGGTAAATTTTTTTTATTTTTTTATATTATTATTTAGGTCTTTTTAGCAATGTAATCATTTTTGATAATTAGTAGAGACCAGTGTTTGTCGAACGAGATTGGTGCCTAACACCTTCCGACCTCGTAATGTGATCCCCGGACCCGTATTTTCTTTCGTAGATTAGTGTTATTTACCTTTTAGAGTCAATATTCGATTTCTAGACCGTAATAACTAGGTGACGACTCCCAAACCTCAAAGATTAAGAGTGGATTCACGCACCCCGCGGATCGAGAGCACTTTCAGCAAGTTTCATGATATGGGCAATATACTGCTTTAAATTGCCTTTTTCCTTGAATTATTGGAATTTTGACTATTAATATCCCGTCGGAAGACGTATTTTTTTGTGTAGACATCCCATTTTTGTATCCGCCTGATTAATCAACTCATCAACCCGATCGCAATGATTCCCAATGATGGATATGTATTCCATTGCTTTATTTTGTTACTCGATATGTTTCAGAAATCTGGATGAGGTATCTCGAATTGACAAAACCTTAGAAACCACACTACGTTACGAAAATACGACCCCAGAAATATAGAAATAATCATCTTGCAGACCAAAAAAAAATTTCACAATAAAAATCACTAAAAATTGACCAAATTATCAAAATACCCCTAACCTCAAAACAACCCTAGAGCCTACGTTACGCATAGGAAAACTCTCTCGAACACATAAAATAATAAATCGGAACCAAATAAATCATTTCACCAATTTTAACAGAATTCGACAAAATTACGAAAATGCCCATCATAAAGTTCATGACCATTTCACACAAAAAATTTCATAAATGACACAAACTAATACTTCCATTGAATTCCTTACGAAAAATTGATTCTAAAACATCCTAGAACATTAAAAACCGACTTAAAACGTGAAAAGTCCTCTCCGGGGGTAAAACGGTAATTTCACAATTTTCATAATTAAAAAATTCAAAATTAATAAATAAAACATTAAATAATTAAAGTGAAACATTAATGAAATTAATTTAAAATTTTTAATCGAAGAAATCGATCAATCGGGTTTTCAAGTAAAATTGTTTAGGGTTCGTGAGATATTTTTTTAAGGACCCCTCCATTTGGGGGTCCAAAGAATTAAAGATATTTTAGAGGGGGGTTCTCCCAAAATTAAAATTCAATCAATCAAGACTAAGGTCAAGGTATTAAAGTCAATCAAGTGAGACTAAAGTCAAAATTAAAGTCAATTAAGCAAGACTGAAGTCAAGATATTAAAAGTCAATCTATTAAGACTAAAGTCAAAACATTAAAAGTCAATCAAATAAGACCAAAAGTCATAATAGAGTTCTAATTAAAAATAATTCTAACTAAAACAATTCTAATTAAAACACAATTCTACCTAAAACAAGTCTAACTAAAACACAACTCTAATTAAAAGAACTCTAATTAAATACTAACTCTATCCAAATCAACCCCTAAAAACATCTATAAATAGTGGTGCTCACACCCTATTTTCGTATCAAATCATAAACCCTAAGAGAAGTAGGTCTAAAAGCCCCCCTATCCTCCCATAAACCCTAGTTTTGGAGTCCCAACTCCTTACCTAACATCCCTCCTTCGATTTTAGCCTAAAGAACGCCTAAAAGCCTTCCAAAAACATCCCAAAATCCACAACAAACTTGAAGAGTTCAGATCCAAAAATAAGGAGATACCTTGCCTTGGAGATCCGAAATCAAATCCGGAGACAGAACGAAGCAAGGGAGTACGATACAAGGAGCTATTTTTGTCAGATCTGAGGGAGCAAAATCCTTGCTATCGGAAGGTATAAAATTTTTTTATTTTTATTTTTATCTAGGTTTTTAGCAATGTGATTTATTTGGAAAGTTAATAGAGACCGGCTTTGGCCGGGCGGGATTGGTGCCTAACACCTTCCAACCCCGTAATGTGATCCCCGGATTCAGTTTTTCTTTAGTAGATTAGTTTCTTTATCCATTTAGAGTCAGTATCTGGTTCCTAGACCGTAATAACTAGGTGGCGACTCCCAAATCTCGAGGGTCAAAAGTGGATCCGCGCACTCCGCGGATCGATGGCGCTTTCAGTGGCGACTCTGCTGGGGACTATTGAGGATCAAACTTGAAAAACCCCAAGTATGGGAGCATTGCCAAGATGACCTAATTTTTTTTTATTATTTAGTTGGATTTATTTTATTTATTTTTTCTGTTTATTTATTTTTTTATCTTGATTGTAGATTATTTTGGGTATTGCATTTTTTTCCAATTAAGGATCACTTTTTGACGACCCCTAAATAATGAAAGATTCAAATTGACATATGAAAATGATGGAATGATGAAGGTTGGGACAGTAATGTTCAAACGTTTTTACAAAATATTTTATTGAGAATTAAGTCTGGGAACTTATTAATAAAACGTAGATCTCATCGAGTAGATTAATTTAGAACTTGAGTTCACTCAATTTCGTTATCGGAAGCCTTAGATATCATCGATGCAAGTTCAATCTGTAAATCTGGAATTGTTGTTGAATGAAAATTGGGACAGCAATGTTAAAACTTTTTTACAAAATGTTCTAGTGAGAATTAAGTTTGGAAACCTTTAATAAAACGTAGATCTCATCGAGTATATTAATTTAGAACCTGAGTTCACTTAATTTCATTATCGGAAGCCTTAGATATCATCGATGCAAGTTCAATCTGTAAATCTGGAATTGTTGCTGAATGAAGGTTGGGACAACAATGTTAAAACGTTTTCACAGAATATTCTAGTCAGAATTAAGTCTGGGAACCTATTAATAAAATGTAGATCTCATCGAGTAGATTAATTTAGACTCTGAGTTCACTCAATTTCGTTATCAGAAGCCATAGATATCATCGATGCACGTTCAATCTGTAAATCTAGAATTGTTTCTGAATAAAAGTTGGGACAGCAATGTTAAAACGTTTTTACAGAACATTCTAGTGAAAACTAAGTCTGGGCACCTATTAATAAAATGTAGATCTCATCAAGTAGATTAATTTAAAACTTGAGTTCACTCAATTTCGTTATCAGGAGCCTTAGATATCATCGATGCAAGTTCAGATTATATTTTCCTAATTCACAGAAAATCCAAATTTGTCTAATGTTGGCACAATTAATGTTCCTGAGAGTGAGCTCATCTCAACCATTGTCATTCTATCATCAATGTAACATCTATTGGAATCTCGATTTATTTTGGATCACCCAAAAGTGATCATTGATTGGACCTTAAAAATTATAAAAATTATGCCTATTGCAATGTTTGTTTGATCAATTATTATATGCCATGCTCATTAATTGATTTGCCATGATCTTGACAGATATATTTGTGATGTGTTTGCTTTCATCTTAATTTCGATGTGATGGGTTTTGTATTATTTTCTTGATCAATATTCATTTGATATCCATATGTGATGACATAATCTAGCCCATGGGCCCATGTGTTTGAAAAAGGCCCCGGGCACACCCCACCCTATTTTGCACACACCACGTGCACGTTTACTATTTTGCGCACTTACACGTCCCATATAGCCAACGTGGCACTAATGCGTGGCCCAGTCTCTTCGAAGATGCGACGTCATTCATGAAAACCACAACTCCAGTCACGTACCTTAGGGTATATCAAACTGGGGCATCAATATCGTCTGATCAGGTGATTTTGAGAGGTATATTGATGCACCCAGGCTGGAACGACCTGAGCCTTTGACCTATTGTGAGCCACACAGTCACATGTCCCGATTGCCAACATAGTACTAGTACGTGGTCGGTCCCCTCGTGGGATGCCAAACCATTTATGAAAGCTACAACTCTTGACTCGTATCCATAGGTATGTAAAAAATAATCTAAGTATATCAATTGCACTTCTTGGTCAAAATCGGTGCCTAAGCAAGATCTTTCCCCGCTGTACCCTATTGTACGAGGGGGATAGACTACGTCTATTTTAGACGAGAGGTATTTAAGTGGGCCCTTGCTCAGCATTGTGCGCCACCTCTCAACTGGAGATCAAACTGGCTATTTTTGACTTCAGAGAGGTGAATTGAGGTTTTAGATTATCACCTATACGGTATATCAAACCAAGTCACCACGTATCGAAAGGTATATAGGTATGCTTGGGCAAGGGTGGCCAGATAAAAATGCATTGCACGTAGTAAACCTAGAGTCTAGGAGCCTTCCTATAGGTCACGACCCGAACTGACTATGGATGTTCCCGGGTTGTTTTATTCAATCCAACCAACAGGTAAGTGGGCGAACCGATCCAGAATAATCAAACAAAACCCGCAATATCGGTCTGACCCAATCAGTGAAATGTACTGATCAATTTGAACCAATTAAACCAGTTGGCCTAATTGACAAATGGATCAAACTGATCAATACCAAATCAGTTGGACTAATTGCTTTCACTTTTTAAGATCCAGACCACTTTGTATAGAAAAATTCAATCTTAGGATCAAATTAATTTGTTTGATCAAAGGTTCAATCCCAATTAGGGGTAGACCCGCGTCTAACCTTTCTCACTTTCTTGGTCACTATAGACTTATAATGCATTTGGATTCGATATTTTCTGTCAGATTTGGGCTATTTTATGTCAAAACTTTAATCATGTGGTTAAGAGTCATACCTTTAGAGTCAATGGTTAACCTTGGTTTACTTCCAATCAGGTAATAATTGGTCCCAAACGTTCTAAACCTCCATCTGTACCACTTTGGGTCCGTGAAAAGAGTCGTCTTTCTAGAGCACCATTGCCAAGTAGTCAGTCTTTGCCACAAGAAGAAATGAGTACCATGGATGAAGCTGCGCTCCGTCAGATTTTAGAATCTTTTCAAGCACAGATTATTGCTTCTGTCCAAACAAAAATTGAATCCCTGAAAATTGAAAAGGGAAAAGATAAAGCTATAGAACCTCAGGATGTGTTTGACCTCGTTGAAAATCAAGAAGATGATCAGTTACACGTCGACCCTGTCCTAGTTCATCGAATAACTCAGGTTGAAACTGCTTTGAAGAATATTAAAGACCTTGACGATCTTACTCTTGGATTAGGGGCAATGACTTTGCTTCCCACGGTCCATCTACTAGAGAAATTTACAATGCCAGATATGGAGAAGTTTGACGGTATTGGAGGCCCTAGGACTCACTTAAAAGTATATGTCGGCATAATGCAATCTCAGGGTTTGAGTGAAGAACAGATGGCACAACTTTTTCAAAGAACCCTTACAGGTCCTGCCCTACGCTGGTTAATGTCATTGGATTCATCTCGTGTAAGAACATGGCATGAATTGATAAAGGAGTTTATCGGTCGGTACTCATTCAACACAGATATTGAACTTACAAGGAGAGACCTAGAAACTACTAAACAGAAACCCGGAGAAACTTTCACTGAGTTCATTGCTCGATGGAGAGCTAAAGCCACTCAACTGTGGGACCGACCTCAAGAGAAGGAACAAGTCAAGATTATCCTCAGGAATCTCACTCCAAGTTATGCCAAGTACTTGATGCCTCAGTACCTTCCTACTTTTCAATCCCTCCTTGAAGCTGGAAATCAAGTTGAAGATGCCTATTCTTTGGGACTTTTTGGTAACTCGTCTAAGTCAAAACCCAAATATTTCAAACCTAATGTCAATTCCTTACAAGTGGCCAACACCTCCTTCGCACTATCTCTTCAAGCTACTCGACCTTCACAAACTAAGCCTAGGAGACAGTTTGCCAATCTTGGAATGTCCCTTAGTGTTGCTTATCAAAAATTGGTGAAAAGGGGCTTGCTAACGCCTTTACAACCTAAGCCTTTGCCTAATCCTCTTCTTCCAAACATGGATAATGGGCAATTCTGTGAATTCCATCAGATGCCTGGTCATGTTCTTGACAGGTGTATTACTCTCCGACATGCTATCCAAGACCTTATTGAGCAAGGAAAAGTCACCATACCCACTTCTACTACTTCCAATGTTAAGACTAACCCTTTGCCTACCTTTCAAAATCAAACCCCTTCTACTCTGAACCTAATATCAATATTCAAATCTGAATCAGTTGACCCAATTTCCTTCATTCACCCAATTGGTTTAAACAGTGCATTCGCTCCATGCCAAGATGAGCTCAACTACCCTAAGGCAGTGACAGAACTGAAGAATAGAGAAATCATTGAAGCAACGGGTTGTCCCGTATATGACAGGCTTGAATCAGAATATGAAGAGATAGTAAAAGCAGGCAAGTTCAAGTCATCCATCGAAGATAACTGAAGTGGCATAGACTCTAGAATTGTGTCCCTCCATTCATAATGATGTCGTCTTAATTTTTTTAGCTTCAGTTACGTCAGTCTTTGAATTCAGTTAGTCATCTTTATTTTTGGGTTTTAGTTAGGTTTGTCAATCTATGTTCTTTTCAATTCCAATAAATAAAGAAGCTTTTGATTATCCTGTGTGCAATAATGATGTGAACATAAAATCTAAATGAGGAATGACTTAAAGCTCACTAATCAAATTTGATAAATATTGAAATTAAAGAGTACACTCAAGAGGTGCAAATTGGTGATACATTATCCTCAGGAGAACAGAGAGAATTGTAAACTTACTTGAGAAATTCAACAATATTCTTGCATGGTCTCATAAGGATATAGGATGGATTACACAAAAACATAGATCAAGTCAAGAGTGATTTCAAAGTCAAAGATTATCGATCAAAAATGATATAGTTGAAAGCATCGACAAAGACGCTAAGACTTACAAGTGGATCTACCATGTTTATAACTCAAAAGAGGAGAGTTTTCATTCATAAGAAAAATAAAAGATTTTCTTGGAGTTATAGAATAGTTGAATAGTCGACACAGAAAATTCGATAAATCATTTAAACTCGATTTCACAAAGAAAATTGAAGAATATTCATTCTCAAAAGAACATCTTACTCGATAGAGCAATCAAGATATCGAGTTTCTAAAACCTTGGCCAAATCAAGTAGTATTTCACAAAAGGAGGCCTTCATTGGTCGAACCATTTTCCTGTCTTACCAAGAAAAAGAACACCTTTTTTTAGCCCCTTGCAGCCTCTAAAAAAATCAAATTGCCTCTTCTTTCTAAACCACACCAACCAACCTTGGGAGGGAATCTTAGTATGAACTACGTTTTGACCTGATCCCAAAAGGAAAAAAAAGAAATATTTGGGTTACGTAGGCAACCTGAGAAGTTACTTCAGGCCCGGTTATCAAAAGAAAAATCCACTATTGAAATATTCAAAAGAAAAGAATGCCCAACTAGGGGCATTAGAAAAAAAATCAAAAGAATTGATAAAAGAAAAGAATGCCAAACTAGGGGCATTTAGAAAAAATCAGAAAAGAGAGAATATCAAACTAGGGGCATTTTGGGAAGTTGAGCCTTATATCTTTTCTTTCTAAACCATATCCTAAGCCCCCTATTAAGTCCTCCTGAGTGCTAATTGACTCGGTTAAGGTGCAGGAAACCAAGAAATTGTCAAGTTGGTCATTCAAGATCATCAAGAAAAAAGAAAAGCCCGCTAAGTCGAAAATCCGAAAAGGCGACTTAGGCAAAATTTAGGACATAACCATAAAAAAGAAAGCCTGCTAGGTTGAAAACCTGAAAAGGCGACTTAGGCAAAAATCAAGGCATCATCAGAAAAAGAAAAAGAAAAACAAAACCCGCTAGATTGAAAACCTGAAAAGGCGATCTAGGCAAAAATTATGGCATCATAAAATGGAAGAAAACTCTCATCAAGAAGAAAAATTCAGAAGGAAGCTTTTGCAGAAAATGCAGAACCATTTAAGCCACAATATTCATTTTTCAGTCAAGAGCTCGCATCCGACGAAGCCACAATGTTGAAGTAAAAAAAAATCAGAAATCATCTTGAACATTGTAGGATCTTCAAAAGTATGTTTACTTGTTCAAGTGTTTACTAATGGAAAATGTAGAATCATCAACCACTTTGAAGTGAAAGATCTTCTATTCTAATATTTATCAAGATTTTTTAAGTCTAGCTCAAGCATTTCTCAAAAATAATGATCAATTCTTTATTGTACATATGATAATCTTAAGAGTCTTAAATTTAAATGAATGTCAGTTCTTCTATATGTCATACATCAGAGTCCATATTTTTCGAGCGTAATCCATTCCATCAGTTTCGTAGTCAAGTCCCAGTTAAAGTTAACCTTGAAACTATGGGCATTTTTGAAGGTCATTTAATTCTAAAGTTTTTGTTCTTAATCACATGATAAAAAGAAAATCTTACAAAAGCTTAAAAGTCCAGCGAAGCCAAATGAAAATTATGAATCCAGATACATGATAAGCCAATAAAGGCCTGATCTTTCAAACTTTGAGCTCGATTTTGAATTATAGAATGAATTAATAGGATTGTTTAAGTTCCTATAAATCTGAGCCCGAGAAACGTGGATTAGTATGTTCGAGCCCGAGAAACGAGACTCCAACTTTTTGAATCATAGAATGAATAGGTTTTTTGAAGTGCCTACAAACCTAAGTTTGAGTCCGAGAAACGAGACTCCAACTTTTTGAACCATAGAATGAATAGGCTTTTTGAAGTGCCTACAAACCTAAGTTCAGTCCGAGAAACGAGACTCCAACTTTTTGAATCATAGAATGAATAGGCTTTTTGAAGTGCCTATAAACCTAAGTTCGAGTCCGAGAAACGAGACTCCAACTTTTTGAATCATATACGAATAGGCTTTTTGAAGTGCCCATAAACCTAAGTTCGAGTTTGAGAAACGAGACTCCAACTTCTTGAATCATAGAATGAATAGGATTTTTGAAGTGCCTACAAACTTAAGTTCGAGTCCGAGAAACGAGACTCCAACTTTTTGAATCATAGAAGGAGTAGGTTTTTTGAAGTGCTTACAAACCTAGGTTCGAGTCCGAGAAGGTAGACTCCAACTTTTTGAATCATAGAATGAATAGGATTTTTGAAGTGCCTACAAACTTTAGCTCGAGTCCGAGAAACGAGACTCCATGTTTAATAGGATTGTTTAAGTTCCTGTAAACCTTAGCCAAAGTCCGAGAAACGAGACTCCAGCTTTGTTTGAATCATATTGAATTAACAGGGTTGTTTAAGTTCTTTAGCCCGAGAAGCTTGGCTACAATAGGCTCAAGTCTGATAAACAGACTCATACTTTTTTCGAACTCTAAAAAAGAATTTCAAATAGGATTTAACGAAGTTCCTACATTGTTATGACTCCAATTACTTTATTGTTCAACCTTGCCATGATTGCTTTCGTTGCATAAGCACATTTCAATTTTGAATCATTGTCAGTGAGAGATGATCTGGGACCTGACACATTTTTACTCAGTTTCACATAGTACACACACTCACACTTGCACTTTTTAGTCAAGGAGAATTCTTTAAAATTCAAGGATCTGACACTGTCAGTGAAAGCTCGCGCTTGAGGACCTGACAACATTTTTGTTCGGGGAGATTTTTACACTCAAGGATCCGAACACCCCGACGAATTGCTAAATCAGGCTGCAAAATGAACTGTCACTAGCTTTGGCATTCGGATATCGCACTATCTACCGAAATAGATTTGCTATCTAGTTTGCTTCAACCCTCTGCCAAAGAGGGGCATCTGTAGACATCCCATTTTTGCATCCGCCTGATTAATCAACTCGTCAACCCGATCGCAATGATTCCCAATGATGGATGTATATTCCATTGCTTTATTTTGTTACCCGATATGTTTCAGAAATCCGGATGAGGTATCTCGAATTGACAAAACCTTAGAAACCACACTACGTTAGGAAAATACGACCCCAGAAATATAGAAATCATCATCTTGCAGACCAAAAGAAGTTTCACAATAAAAATCACTAAAAATTGACCAAATTACCAAAATATCCCAAACCTCAAAATAACCCTAGAGCCTACGTTACGCATAGGAAAACTCTCTCGAACACATAAAATAACAAATCGGAACAAAATAAATCATTTCGCCAATTTTAACAGAATTCGACAAAATTACGAAAATGCCCCTCATAAAGTTCATGACCATTTCACATAAAAAATTTCATAAATGACACAAACTAATACTTCCATTGAATTCCTTACGAAAAATCGATTCTAAAACATCCTAGAACATTAAAAACCAACTTAAAACGTGAAAAGTCCTCTCAGGGGGCAAAATGGTAATTTCACAATTTTCATAATTAAAAAATTCGAAATTAATAAATAAAATATTAAATAATTAAAGTGAAACATTAATGAAATTAATTTAAATTTTGAACCGAAGAAATCGATCAATCGGGTTTTCAAGTAAATTGTTGAGGGTTCGTGAGATATTTCTTTAAGGACCCCTCCATTTGGGGGTCCAAAGAATTAAAGATATTTTAGAGGGGGGTTCTCCAAAATTAAAGTCAATCAAGCAAGACTAAGGTCAAGGTATTAAAGTCAATCAAGTGATACTAAGGTCAAAATTAAAGTCAATTAAGCAAGACTGAAGTCAAGATATTAAAAGTCAATCTATTAAGACTAAAGTCAAAACATTAAAAGTCAATCAAATAAGACCAAAAGTCATAATAGAGTTCTAATTAAATAATAACTCAATCTAATAGAGTTCTAACTTAAAAATAATTCTACCTAAAACAATTCTAATTAAAACACAATTCTACCTAAAACAAGTCTAACTAAAACACAACTCTAATTAAAAGAACTCTAATTAAATACTAACTCTATCCAAATCAACCCCTAAAAACATCTATAAATAGAGGTGCTCACACCCTATTTTCGTATCAAATCATAAACCCTAAGAGAAGTAGGTCTAGAAGCCCCCTAGCCTCCCATAAACCCTAGTTTTGGAGCCCCAACTCCTTACCTAACATCCCTCCTTCGATTTTAGCCTAAAGAACGCCTAAAAGCCTTCCAAAAACATCCCAAAATCCACAACAAACTTGAAGAGTTCAGATCCAAAAATAAGGAGATACCTTGCCTTGGAGATCCGAAATCAAATCTGGAGACAGAACGAAGCAAGGGAGTACGGTACAAGGAGCTATTTTTGTCAGATCTGAGGGAGCAAAATCCTTGTTATCGGAAAGGTATAAAATTTTTTTATTTTTATTTTTATCTAGGTTTTTAGCAATGTGATTTATTTGGGAAGTTAATAGAGACCGGCTTTGGCCGGGCGGGGTTGGTGCCTAACACCTTCCAACCCCGTAATGTGATCCCCGGATTCAGTTTTTCTTTAGTAGATTAGTTTCTTTATCCGTTTAGAGTCAGTATCCGGTTCCTAGACCGTAATAACTAGGTGGCGACTCCCAAACCTCGAGGGTCAAAAGCGGATCCGCGCACCCCGCGGACCGAGGGCGCTTTCAGTTTTATGTGTTGAATATAGGGTTTGGAGTAGACCAATGACGGTTACGACATACCCTCATACTGAGCACGAATGGTATCAATAATCATCGCTTGCAATTGTTCATCGAAAAACGAGGCAACAAACCCCTGTGGTGGGTCTCGCATAGCTTTCCGTGAGCCAGAATAGTCTCCTTGTTCTTTTTCACGTGGAGCTGTGTAAACTTCAGGGGTGAATCCTGGAAGATACGAGGGTCCAGCACTCGATTCATTTTCCTTGTCTTTTTACTCTAAACTATTGACAAGGGTTGCAATTTGGATGTCTTTGTCTTCCATTGCCTTTGTCAATTTGTTGATGGTATCCGCCATCTGAACAACTTGTTCCTCCATTATTAGCGCTCCAGCTGTTATCACTATTCTTATAAAGGTATAAGTTTGCAACAGAGAAGTGGTCGATAGAGATTTAGACGATCCCTTGCTTGACTTTGGATTAGATCTAGAATCCAATAAGACATCTTCTACAATGTTTTGTTTCAATCTCCTTAGGAGTTGGAAGACATGAAGGAACTCGAGCCACACCATTTGATTAAAGAGGGGTGATGTTTTTGTCCACTAGTCTGCTATTATGATAGGGTACACCATATGACTATCTTTCATTAAGAACATATGATATTCTTTGGGATTCATAGCTCACATTTCTTGAGGAGCATCCCACTACCCACAGATAACGAAAAATGTGAAAGAAATGATCATAATAAAGTGAGACAAAGCAATGAAGGAAGTAGTTGTTATCTCTAAAGTAAACAAACTTGTTTAAGAGAGATTTTAAGCTTCATGTGAGTCTCAACTTTACTTTGATGTTGACCACATTTTACTTCTTGTTTTGTTTAGTTGTTTTCTTTGTCTAAAAATAAGTTTGATGTGGTTTAGCATTGCTAATTTCTTGATCAAAAGCTTAAAGTAACATAATTATGTTTAACATAAAAACCATAGATTACTAAACTATGTACTGTCTGTGGTTCATTTTGCTACTTTTTTGTTCTACTTTTAGTGTTTTGACTTGCTTTCTTGAGTAGATCTTTCCTGAAGTTTATGGTGTTTTTGATGTTCTAATGTATCTTCTCATGGTTCTTTGCATTCCTGCATTGTTATAATGTTCCTTTGTAATTTGTTTAGATTGATTCTTCGGTTCTCTTCATTTACGATATCACTAGTGGATTCTTCTAGGGGATTACTAAACAGACCCTCTGCTCTAAATGCTCTAAATACTCAAATGGTGTGGTTTATTACTTTCATCTTTGTATTTTCTCTTAGAATATTTATTATTTTGTATTTGGTTAACACCTATTATAGAAAATTGTGTAATTGATGTTAGTTTTTCTACTTCTTCTCTAAATGTACTCATATGGTAATTTTTTTTACCCTATATTTGTGTTTCTTTTTCTTCAAGAAATTTGTATTGGTTTCCTGCTTCAAATGAATCTCTGTATCGAATTCGTAATATGAGTTGTGACTTTAGAAAGTACTTCAGCTAAATTTGATTCATAATATACAAAAGAAAGAAGTATACCTTTCTTTTCAAACCAACTTTTGCGTTTAACGCAATCCTTCTTTATGTGTCCCGTTTTGCCACAAAAGTAACCTTTGACAATATTGTTGTTCTTTCCTTCAACATGATTTGCATTCCTAGGCACTTTACCATTTCTTGATGAATTCTTCTTTCATTTTCTTAATATTCTTATTTTCTTCCTCGTTCTTTGAGTCATCAGAAAAGCAAATTATTTCCCTTCCTGTCTCAATCTCATCTCCTCTTGAATGTACATGTTAGTCAATTTGTTCACACTCCACTTGTCTTTATTAGTGTTGTAGTAGATCTTGAAAGATCCGAACTAAGTTGAGAGAGAGTTGAGGATGAATTGAACCAGGAATGAATTATCTACTTTCATTCCTAATACTCTTGATTTTACAGCCTTGTTCGTCATGTTGAGGATGTGGTCTTGTATTCCTCACACCCCATCGTACTTCATAGTTGTCAATTGAGCCATCAGTGTGCCCGTAAGTGATTTATCAATAAATTTTAAACTTTTCTTCCACATTCTTCAGGTACTTCTGCACGTTGTCAGTCGAATGTATGAAGGTTTTGACGTTGTTAGCGATAGTCATCCTCATGAACATCAGACTAAGCCTATTCGATATTTCCCAAGCAAGAATCAAGTTTGTTTATTCTACCATACTATTCTCAGTTAATTCTACAAGTTTTACAGAAATGAGTGGTAGGTCAAGATCCTGAACTCCTAAAATGAATTGGATGTGCTTATATCATTTCAAAAAGTTTGATCCGACAAGGACTAAGATGGTGGACGCATGAGAATGGAACGAATCGAGAATTAAAATTTTATAAAGACAATGCTCTAGTTAGTACTTTGAGTTATATTAAACAATGATGAACTCATTAATATCACATAAATTTATCCTTTGGGTTAAATTAGGTATATTCATTGATCACTCATCTAAGGGTAAAGATTAATTTTATTCACCCTATAAGACTAATATAATCTATATAATTTATTCAGTCAATTTTGTTACCTTTGGGTATCCAATCCTAATTCTGTTAAATTATATAGATTATATTACCTTATCTAGAGTTCAATTAGTTAAATAAAATTCTCCTTTGGGTTAATCTTATTTACCTAATTGAGTCTACAATTATAAATATTATTGTTCCTTAATGTCACTCAGATGAACAAATTTAATACAATCAGATATTTCATAAATTTTACTAATCAAGGTTACTTTGGTGGCTGCAAAATTAATAAAATTTATATTTTTTCGAAATTCATGAACCAAAATTGAATTTTATACTCACGTAGCATTGAAAATTGCCAAAACCATAATTGGCACGTATACATATCAAAACCCAAAACGAAATTGGTAACTTACATATATGCATGCTAAAACAAAATTTCAAAATCAAAGTTGAAACATACATGTAAATACTGAAAATTCTAATATCAAATATATACATGAATAATCCAAAAATTCTAAAATTTGAATATGCATGTGCAAACCAAAAATTCTGAAATTGAATATTCATGATGAACCAAAATCTAAAAGTGAATATAAACTTAAATCTGAATTTGAATATATACATGTATATATCAGAAATTTGAAATTTAATACACATTGATAAATCGAAATCCGAAATTGAATATTCATTGATAAATCAAAAATTTGAAATTTAATATATATGGATAAATTGAAAATCTGAGATTGAGTATGCATATATGGACCAAAATTTGAAATTGTACATACACGTGCAAAGCGATTCTGAAATTGGAAATACACGTGTATAAATCGAAATCTGAAATTGTAATATATACATGAATAATCAAAAAAATTGAAACTAAATGTATATGTATAAATAAGAAAAACTGAAATTTTATATAAATGTATGAATCAGAAATCTGATTTGAATATACATGTATATTTTAGAAAATTTAATTACTGATTGAATATATAAACCGCAATATATTAAAATCAGAAATCCCCAAAAATTACCGTTCGTATATATTTATAAATTAGATAGCCCAAAATGCCTATCGGACATATTAATAAATCAGAAAACCAAAATAATGATTGAATACGTTGATAAATCAGATTTCCTAAATATCGATTGAATACGTTTATAAATCAGAAATCCAAAATACCGATTGATTATATATACAAATAAGAAATTTCATGCATCAATTGAACCTATATAAAATAAGAAATCTAAATACCAAAATTGAAATCACATATGAAAATTCAACATTCATTGTCATATGATGAGATTATGAAATTAGTACAATAATTTTATGGAAATCTTTTATTCATGAGTAGTAGTCAAGATATGGAAATTTAAAAACCTTAGCTCTGATACCACATGTTGTAAAATTTACACATTCAAATATTTAACATGACTTTCATTGTCCTAATAGAAACTAATCAACACATATCTCAAACATACATTTCGTGTTAAATTAAAATAGGGTTATGATTACCTATCTTGTGCCATCGTAATTTAATTTTTGATTCAATGTGTTGGAAGTGCGTACTTCAATCCACGTTCCTTATAGCCTTCAAAACCCCGATGAAATCGATCATTTTATTGCTAGACTCACCTTCTCCCTTTTCTCTATGTGTATCGGTTGAATTAGTGATTGATGGATATCATTTATCTTATTTTGTTGTTCTCCACAAATCGTTATGCGTTCAACATTTCAATATGGATAGTTGATCCCCTCTTAGAGATGAAGGTTGAGGGTTTAGAATCATTCTTTTAGTAGGTTTTCTATTCACCAAAGTTTCTTAGTAATCTTTAAAGAATATAGAGTTCTGATTATATTGGATTTCCAATAATATTGATATTTCAATTGTATTATAGAATTCTTGTGCGACTTGAAAACAAAAATCGTAGAGTTAAACTTGACCAAGGTCGATGAGGCCACACGTTACATGGGTTTCTAACATTACACCCAAAATCAACATGATTTATGACTTCTATTCATTGGATGTATGGAAACTACCATATATAAATCAAAATCGTGGGTGAAAGGCTTAAGGTTGTAAGTCCTTGATGAAGATTACTCAAATTCAATGGTTATATGGTGCATCCACAATTCATAAATAATTAGATCGATATATCAATCATTGCAGAATAAAATGTAGATTTACTTATCCTATGTACAATATTCAAATGGGGGCTCCTCCATTTTTTTTTCCTTAAGTTCAAGAAACAAACCATTATATATATATATTTTTTATTTTTTTGTTTTTAGGACTTTGGACCACAAACCTTATTTGTGAGTATATTTCAAACATTCAATTAAATCCCCTTCCACAGTTCATAGTTTCCAGCCACTCCAACGTAGTAAAATAAGACTAAACAAAAGGAGAGGGAAAGTACGATTAAGACATGCTACCTCACATTGGCCCTTTCTTAGAGGGCATGCATCTCAAAGTTAGAATGGTATCTTTGTTTTGTTCTTGAGAAAATTAGGTGCAAAAAATTTATTTTATTATATTGAGATAGGTTAGAAAAGGATCTTGAAGATAACAACAAAATCCAAGGATCTTTCTTTCTTTCTTTAATTTGATTAAGTAGGTTATTTCTTGTATAAGGGGAGTAAATTTTTGCTATTTTAAAAATTAAAAAAGAAAAAAAATTTAATTGGTTGGGCTTTTTGCTGGTAATAATTTCGATAAGAAATAAAAGTTATAGATTTTTGTTTGGATGATTTACATATGCCCTGTGAACATTAGAGATGCCTGTGTTATCATGCCTCCCTTGGCCTCATTTTTCATGATAGACAAATGAAAATTAAATACCCAACTTCAACCTCTAACTAAAACTCTTGATTTTTCTTCCCAAAATAAGAAGTCATCTTCAAGCACTTCAAACTCCAGGGTATTTTTGTTATTGTCTAAATCTACTTGACTTTATCTTCAATTCTTCATTTTCAACTTCGAATTAACAACTTTGTGGAAAACCTTAGATTTTTCTACTCAAAATCCCATCATTTTCAACTTCCTGAGAAATTGTATTTGTTTTTTCTTTCTAAAACCTGTCATCTTTTAGCTCTTCAACCCTCAAAGATAACTTTAATCCATTTAACCATATCTTAACCCATCATTTCCTACCTTGTATCTTTTGTAGAAAGTCTTCGATTTTTCTACTCAAAATTCTATTGTTTCATAGCTCCTCAAAAATCATATCTTGTCTTGAGCTTTGAAGATTAAAGACTTGAAGTGGATAGAACCTTAAGGTTGATGATGAGGATAAAAAAATTTAATCCAAAGAGTTTGAAGATGACTGATTTTAAGAAGAAAAAATTGGGTTTTTGAATTTTTGGCAAGAGGTTGAGGATCTTTTAATCTTTTTCCAATAATCTATTTAGAATCCAGAGATCAAGGAATGCATGTCATCAATTTCAAAACACAGTGGAGAAGGGACGTCCTCTTTGCGATGAAGGGTATTTTTGGAAAGATGGAAAAAGAGAAAAGGAAAGAAAATTTAAAATTATCCTTAAGATACATCCTTCATGGAGTGGCAGAGATTGAGACAATGGAGGGACAACCATCCTGTTTAATTATAGAAATTGGATGCATTGTAACAAGGTGTATACTTTTATATTGTATGATAATCTAATTAAAATTAAGATTATCTTCATGAAAGATAATACATGATGGAACAAAACCTATAAAGTCTTAGACCCCTAACCCATAGTATTATCTTTCACCTTTTGTACTTTCATCCAAAATGAGTGGCCTCCCTCATTATGGAACAACTTAGTGATTCGAAATAGGGAGTTGAAGTACATTGAGTTGATGTGTTCTTTGGGCATAACGCCTTAAGGAACTAGGACTATATTATATTATCTTCTATTAGTTAAAATTTAGGACTTTTAGAAAATAAATTCTATAAGTTTGATGCAATTGCCAAAAAGGACCACTTTTTTTTTCGATACTCAAAATAGGGTAATGTGCTATAGTAACTCATTTTTTTGGTAAAAAATACCCTCACTTATAATTTTTTTACTAAATCATAATGAAATATTATTACAATTTCTTCCGTCCCAACCCTTTATACGATCAAATAAGGGAGAAAGCTCTTAATTCTTTCAACCAAAATCCACCAAATAACAATTGGAATTCATTATAAATAAGTCTCTAGCTTTGAGAAACAATTGTGAAATGTGTAGATTTATCCACTCTCATGCTTGATCCACGATCTATTAAAGCTTTCCACCAACGATTATAACTCTCTTTTTTTTTTTTTCCCTGTGTTTCTTAATCGTTTATATATTCTTATGGATCTTTATATATTCTCCTCAAATTATTTTACAAAGAAAATGGTAGCAAAATACTCAATGATTTCGTGAAATTGTTATGGTTTAGTTCATAAAATTTATCCTGTGTCGAAGTTTGACACTAAAATGTACTACAATGTCGATATTTAACGTTTCCTATCATTGAACCTCGACGAAATATTCTATTATGGCTATTCGTCGAGTTGAGATTCGATGATAGGTAATGTTGAGCCTCGACACCTTAATACATTCTAGTGTTGAACCTCAACATTGAGTAAAATTTTCAAACTCAACAACTTTAAAATTTTCGTTAATTGATTGTGTATTTTATTAGCATTTTTCATGTAAAATAAGAAAGTAATAATTTTTGGTGGAAAGCTCCAATAGATTGTGGAATGAAAATGAGAGTGCACAAATCTACATGTTTGGTGATTGTTTCTCAAAGCTAGAGGCTAATTAATGAATTCCAATGGTTGTTTGGTGGATTTTAGTAGAGAGAATGAAGAGCTCACTCTCTTATTAGACCGTACAAAGGGTTGGGAGGGAGGAATAATCTTGATGAATATTTCATAAGAATTGTAAGTGGGGGCATTTTGACCAAAACCATAAATTAATGTACCAAATTGCCCTATTTTAACTATCCAAAAAAAAGTGACCCTTTTTTTCCATGGTGTTAAACTTATAGAATTTTTTTTTGTTAAAGTACGTAAAATTAAAATCAAAATGTATTGTTTTTTATGACATGATGCCATTCAGACGCCATAAAGTAAAAGATATTGCTTGAGAAACTATTGTCGTGTCTCGACTTTACTGACCATTCAAATTAGTTGGGAATGGAAAAAACAATTGCAATAAAGAACATGAAATGCAATACATCACTGGTCTTTTTTCTTATAAAAAATTATTATGATATTAATTACTGTTAGGCAAGATTAGAATAGCATCAAATAAGATCTTAAGATAAATTTATTAATATTATGTTCTATGTTGAGTGAATTGAAATTCTATTGAGAAATGCACATCATTACATTTATCATCAAAGTTATTTAAAGCAAAATTATAGCCATTTCCACAAATCTTATTTCCCTATTCAATTTGTCTAAAATCATGCCTTTTATATTACTTGGAAATGCCCCCAAAAAAATGTTTAGTTGAAACGAATGCATGAAAATTACATCAAATAATATAAGAAAGTGCCGTGCAGGAGTAACATTGAAATGTACATCGATTCTCACATTGCTGATGTGGAGGTGCACACATAACCATAGATGCTTTTTTACTCATATCTCGATGAAAAACATCTATGGTTTCTGTGTATACATCCACGATGTGAGAATCGATGTACATTTTAATGTTTCTTTAGCATTTTCCTATATGAAAATGTAACTAAGAGTTGGAAAAATATAGGCACACCAAGAGTAATTAGTAATAACTAATAAGCAATTTGTAAGACCAGAGTAAAGGACAGGAGAATGAATTTCATTGACATCTAGAATCATCACATAAGCAGATTGAAATGAGATTTCACATTGAAAATTCCATTGTCGGACGCATTTCAAATCAGATATCCACCCTCAAGAGATGGAAACAGGGGAAATTAACTTACTAATTACATAATATTTATACAATTTTAATGTCTACCAACTTATCTAAAAACATTATTTTAATATTACGTACTTAGGACAAAATAAGAAATTCAAATAAAATGTCCCTCAACATGGGAAATAAATTATATTGGTCAATGTACTTGACACTTTATACCCATGTTGAACACCTAAACACATTCCATGTCTCTGTTACATAGGTTTGAAGCAACTTTTTAGTACTCAGACATTGATCAAAACATGGAGGGTTATCTCTAAATTACCATATATATATTCCTTTTAATGGGGGTGCAAAAGTAAAAGTCGAGATGCCACGAGAAGTTCTAAAAAAGGTGGTGGGGGGATGCCACTAAATGATGTACCCCACGGCTGATTATGACGATTTAATAATAAGATTTCACATTGGTTTATAACATCATGATAATTATGGTTGCAACTTTAGCAAATTTATTTTTTTTCTCTATCTAGCAAATATGATCTGAAGGATGCAATGGACAAAGTAAATGTGGACAATGATCAATTGTAGATAAAAGATCACTATCAATTAATTAAGGTAGCCAAAAACATATGCCATTACTCTCACTTCGTCCATAAAAAGCAATAACAACACACAAAGTGCAGATCACTAACCTGTTGATCCGCGACACTATTGTTGAAGTTGCCTTGATAAGTTTCTACCAAACAAAAGCAGACAATTCAGTGGACCACCAGTGTGTATGACTCCCTTTCTTGCACCAATGCAAGTCTTTGAACCTCATGACCTAATCTTTTCTATTGTTTAAATTCTTGAATGATTCTTGGGGTTCATTTATATTGTCTTTATAGAGGTCGTAGTATTAAATATCGATACATATTGTTTGATACTTTATCTTATATATTTTTATTTTATTTTTCTGAAATCACCAATGTACACTATGATACTGATATTTCTAAGACATTTTGATGTTCATGGGAAGTCAATTTAAGGTTAATCTTTTATATAGTTTATAGTTCTTCAAACATTGAATTTCTGTTCTTGGATGCCTACAATATCAGTAGTTGGCACTTGATTGATTGCTCTCAGTTTATGATTTGTGACATTTCCTTGTTTTATCTCAAAATAGTAAGTTTCTAAGCTTATCTTGGTATTAATTTTTTCCCTTTCATCCCAAGTTTGGTGTATGAATTTCTAATGCTTTGTTCTCAATATGCAATTTCTTGAGTTAAATTTATCCACAAACTTCACTACAGTTCTATCCATTTTTATTTTTATTTTTGTTGATAAGCACAATTCGATTCAATTGTTTGTTTGATTTTGATAATCAATCCCGAAAAACTAAACCTCATCCCTGCTATTGGGCTTAAGGTTGGTCTTGTGAACTTCAATTCATGGATTTTTCTTGTCTCATATCAACGACAAGTTTGTACTTGTTTGCAATTGGAAATTTTAATTAGATAGTATGATGAGGTTTGAATTTTGATATTGAATGCGTTAAACACAAATTTTATAAACATTCAAGATTCAAAGTTTGATTCTGCACAATTGATTTTTTGAGGGAGAGAGTTTATGTTTCTTAACCATGTGATTTAGTTCTTTTTTTCTGTTCAATTTACTTCAAGAACTTGCATAAATATGTTATTAGATTTTCTTGTTTATTAGTTTTTTATATTTATCAACTAATAGAAAATTGATTCTAGTTTTGTCAGATTAGAATCAAAAAGACAAACCTAATGATCTGCTAAGATCTGGCGAGAAAGAGCGAGGTCAAGCAAGAAAGAACAAGATCAGGCTAAATCTAGCAAGATCTGGTGAGAGAGATCTGGCGAGAGAGACGTTAGAGATTTGGTGAGAGAGAGACGATAGAGACGACGAAGATGACAGATCTGGCGAGAGAGATGCAGTTTCAGTCGGTGCTCAGTTGAGATAGATGAGAGATATGATAAAGATGCGAGAGTCAGTAAGGATTTGTTTCAGTCGAGAGAGAGAGACGAGATTTTTGTCGTTTGCGATGAAATAGAAGATGATGATAGATGCGGTAATTAAATATATTTGTAAAGGGTATATTTGTCCATGAAAAAAAATAATGTTGTGCGCAAATAACAATAAGCATTCATCGTCTTTTTTGCGCTAAAAATTTCAGCACTTTGTACTGAATTTTTTCAATAAACAAACGCATTAAGTTTAAAAAAGTGTTGAAAGTAAATTTTTTCAACAGTAAGCACTGAAAATCAGCGCAAACAAACACCGTCGTAGTTTGCATTATTTTCCATATTTGAACATAATTGGCATCGATATGGATTATTTTTATAGTTGTCTTAAATTATATAGTTATTTATTTTTATTTTTTACTAAATCTAGATATGGATTCTAATGGAAGCAACCGAGCGTGTTGGCTTGATGAAAGGGTTAGAAATTTTTTTATTGATCTATGTATTGAAGAAGTTAACCATAAAGGAAGATCGAGGGGGATTCTAAAATTCCAGTCATGAAATAGAATTATAATTGAAATGAACAAGAAATTTTTTACTATTTTTAAGTAAAGACAACTAAAAAATCAATGGGATTATCAAAAGAATCAATATAGAATTTGGATGCAACTTACAACTTGTACGGGTCATGGATACAATGCAAAAATAAATACCATTCATTGAACTGATAAACGATGGGATGACTACTTGAAGACATATCTAAACCTATACTTTTACTATATATTTATAAATTGAGAATATTATAAGTGGACTCACTTTTAATATGATTCTAATGTATCTCAAAAATATCCGGAAGAAGAAAAAAATTCGTCATAAGCCATTGATGTTTGCATGTGAGTTATGTACATTATTTGAATGTACAATGGCCAAGGAGATACTAAATGGGGTCCACATAGAAAAGGGTTGCCCGTGGATGTATCATCTTAAGTTGGAGAGGATCCACAAAATTTTGATGAGTTTGAATCATAACATTTGGAAGATGAATCTTTAGGATAAAGTGTTTTCAATGTATCAACTCTTTCAGAAACGTGGATACTTCATCGTCAAAAAAACATTGTAAAAAGAATGATCAAGATGATTTTCAAATAATATTCAAACACTTATCGATGTTCTTGTGAAAGATACAGACAATGGACCCTCGATACAAGATTGTATGAAATCTTTGAATGAAATGATGATAATGAAGACAATCCACAAGTATTTTCATAAGGTTCTAGTAACTATATTGTACTTTTCCAAAGAAATGATCATATCACCATCTTTCGATCAACCAATGGAAGAAATTCGAAATCATCGACATCTTAGAAAAATATTTAAGATACATAATTTTCTACCCATGATAATTTATATTTATATTTATATTTTTTATCAGTAATAATGTATTTTTTAATTAATTAACAAGGGTGCTTTTTGTGTTCTTAATGGAACACTGATCCATGCTTGCATTCTATCGGATAGATAAATTTCTTATAGGGGAAAGGGGAATGTCTGAATACTATCAAAATGTAATGGTTATTTATAACTTTGATATGATATTTACATACGTGCAAGCTGGATAAGAAAGAGTGGCATATGATTCAAAGGTCTTAATAAAGATTATTCGTAATCCTGCAAACAGACTTCCAATACCTCCATCTGGTATTATTAGTATTTCATATAGTTTTATTAGTAATAAATATTGTATCTAAATATATTTCTAATTTAACGATGTATTTATTTTGATGTAGATAAATATTATTTGGTTGACGTTGCTTATACGCACACACGAGGTTTTATGGTACCATATCGCAATATGCGTTATTGGTTATTTGATTTTCATCGTAGACGTCCTAGATGCAAGGAGAAAATATTCAACCATACACATGCCAGATTGAGAAATGTAATTGAGAGGGATTTCAAAGTTTTAAAGGAGCGATTCCCAATTTTAAAAAGGATGACACCATACTTTTTTCCTACTCACAGAAATATAGTGATTGCATACATGGCAGTTCACAATTTTCTTCATAAAATTTTGATAACTGATGAGCTTTTTCATCAATACGATGATAAAGATATTCTTCTCGAAATAACTAATGATGGATATACTCGTCTCGGTGTGGAAGAGTTGTTTGGACAATCTAAACAAACATTTATTATTACCTTACAAGATCAGATTGCAAATCATCTTAGTAGTGCAAATATATGAAATGATGTTATTTTGTTGAGTATGACAATGTTGTATTTCAATTTTAATGGATTATATGACAATGTCAATCTCAAAATTTTAATGGATGTGTTGATTTTAAATTTTGGTGACTTGTATGATATTCTTGTTTTTAATTTAAAATTTTTTGGATTTTAAAAATACAAATTATTATTTAGAAATTGAAAATTTTAATATTATTTTTTTATATAAAAATGAATTGCATTTTAATTTTATAAGAAATAATATATTTTATTGTATTTGATAAGAAATAGGCATTGGAAACATGAATGTATACTATAATTGTAAGGGTAAAATAGACAATTTGCCAATTTTCAGCAATATATAACAAACATGATTTTGCAAATTCAACGCTTAATTTTAATGAATTCAGGACTATTTTGACATCTAAACAAATAACTTTTTCAGCATTTATTTTTTTCAGTTTAACAAACAGCACCTAAGTTGGCAACAAATTATATTACATTTTTTAGTATTAAGAATGGAAAAACAAATTTAGCTTCCCTCCATTTGTTACAATAATTTGAGGATCTAATTTACAAAACTGTGATCATTCATGCCCAAGGATCTATTTACAACATTGATCATTCATGTCCAAGGATCCATTTAAATCTGTATTCAGTTGAATAAAAGAGAGTGCCTTGTCAAGATGTTGTGCTTTGATACCAATGTACTCTCTCCAAGTCACTGAACGATAGTGAGGAGCATGGTTAGGGTCGACGAGCTTGGAGGAAGGCGAGATTCGAGCTTTAATCGGAGGGCCATAGAAGTATGCAACTGAGAGTCGGTGGTAGGCCTGATTCACGATAGCACGGTGCAACACTGATGGGAATCGAGCATTGGAGAGGATATGGAGGAGGTCACCGACATTGACAATCAGTGCACCCGGCAA
This sequence comes from Akebia trifoliata, assembly GCF_017979445.1. Classification (NCBI taxonomy): domain Eukaryota; kingdom Viridiplantae; phylum Streptophyta; class Magnoliopsida; order Ranunculales; family Lardizabalaceae; genus Akebia; species Akebia trifoliata. The sequence continues at coordinate 9,925,900 of NC_141386.1, read as the reverse complement.
TGACGGCACTGTCACCCACCGATCCCCATCTCGAAGGACTTGGAGACCGCTCATGCTACTTTGATATAGAATAGTGACGAGAGAGGTGTCGGTGTGCGCTGCTAAGCCCATCGCTCGGTTAGGTTCCGGGCAGATTGGGTACGAATTCAACTGAAGAGCAGTGTGTGCATTATTGAATTCATCGGTTGGGCCTATCCATTGCATATCTTCCTTGTTAATGCCTAATGAATCAAACATCAAATGCATTAAGTGTTCTGCGAGTTTCTTCATCTCCTTCTTGTATTCTTCCATTACGTCACTGCATGGAGCACATAGAATTAATACAAAAAGAGAAATAATATCGTTCTCGCTTGTCTAGTAATGATGAAGTATTAGATTGGATGTATTATTATAATAAGGTGTGTATGGGTGTTGAAGATTAATCCTTATCTTAGCTAAATATCAAAGATAATCTTCATCCCTATACTTATTATGGTATGGTCTATATGTCCATATACATCTTATTATTATACACCTACATGGCGTGATTACCAAAATTGTGTATAATCATAGGGCCAAAGTTGGCGGGCATGGTCAACAGGTGAGCCGATGATGGTAAAGCCTTCGTGCCACATGATCTTGGAGAAGAAAGGTGAGATACGAGGAAGACCATAGCCAGAAGCCCCGTTTGGTGCACGTAGGGCCTTGAGTTTCTGTTGAGTAGGGAGAGAAAAGAGACGCTTACATTCAGACTCAACGTCCTCAAGAAGATGCATGGGGATCCCATGGTTTGTAATTTGGAATATGCCCCATGTTTGACATGCATAACCCACAAGCTTAATGACGTTAGTATCCGAAAGATCAATTACAGGTACCTGTTCCACATCAAATGAGTTCATCGATGAGCGGTCATCGATTGGAGGCCATGCATGCGAATCAGGCACCTCTTGAACTAAGCTGAGGTCCATAGGGGTAATATGCTGGAGATGGACAGGGTGGGCTCTATAGGCATCTGCGAGTGAAGTCATGGTAAGTTGCTATGAAGCAGAAAGAAAGAAAGAAAAGCAAGAAGAAAGGGATGCTTGATTAGAGGAATTAAGTTAAAAGCTTAAGATATTGATGAAGGAGAGCACAAACGAATGAACATATTTATAGACACACACACACATATATATATATATATATATATATATATATATATATACATATATATAGAAAGAGAGAGAGAGAGAGAGAGAGAGAGAGGCAGGTGACAATCAGTAATTAAGAAAACAAATTAAGGAGCGCTAGATGAGAGTGGTGAGATGGTGAAAAGGGTTGTTGGTAGGAGAGGGTGGCTGTTGGAGGGAGTGGTGTCTTTTAGTGGTGTTAGGATTAGTTTTGATAGAAGGGGACATGAGAAGGAACAAAAGTATTTGAGGTTAAGGCATCTCAGAAAAGATCCCATGAGAATAGGAGGGCCCCTATTTGTGTGGTTTTAGTGCACATGCCTCTGTCCTCAAGTGATAGGAATGAACACCCATATGCTTTTACATGATTTTTTTCTCCCACGTTGAGGGTATTATATTTGTACGTTCTCTCACATTTTTTTTATCATTTAAATGAGTTGTTCAAAAGTTCCCTTTGTTATTTTATGCTTATATTTGTAGCTCGTTTCACTTGTCTAAATGGGATAAGCTATGTTTTTAAAACTCACCAGGTCGACTAAATTTTATAGAATTTGGACTTGACTAGGGTTGTTGAATCTTATTTGAACCAACTAGCCCAATCAACTCAAAATGGTCTAAGTCAAGTTGAAAAACTCAAGGAAAATAAATATAATTATTATTTTGAAAGTATTAAAAATCATCAATTTTAATTATTTAATAACTATATTATATATTTATTTGATGGGCTCAGCATAATTTGTTCGTAAATCATTCAGTCAATTGACATTCAACTTTAGTCAAAATTTAAAATATAGAGGCTAAGTATTCACTTATTTCCATAAAGAGTTATTAATCAAATTATTATATTTATATCATGGTTCAAAATATCATTTCGAATCGATGTTTTGATTTTTTTCAAAAACCGAAACATACACAAAACATTCTGAAACTTTCGAAACATTATATGTTAATATTTACATAAGTCTTCCACATGAGACCATTGACAAGGTGTATCTTATCAATGTAAAAACACGTGCATCTCATCAATCTAAAAACATGGGGGTGTCTCAAATATTGACCAAAAAACACAATATTTGCGTCTCATTTAACCTAGTCTTCAATAAAAGACTAGGGTCAAGGGTATCTATGGCGTAGGAAAGAAGAGGTTTTATCTTTTCAAAAATAAAAATAAAAAATTTGCATACGAGAAGGAGAAGGAGAAGTAGGAAAATAAGTGGGAAGGAAGGAAGAACTCACTGAAGTTTTTCGACAAAATCGCCTAAATCATCTAGATCCGTAAGAATCACAGGAATCTTTTTTTTTTTTTTCTCTTCCATATCTGTGGTGAAAATACTGAAATATGCTCTTTATCGTCTAGATTTGGTTCAAAATCTTCCCATGTTTCGTTTTCCCACTTGCTTCATCTCAGAAAGTCGAAAAACCAAAATGTTTCGATCGAAACATTCCAAAACGAAATGATATTTTGAACCATGATTTATATTATTATATTAATTTTTTGAATTTGAATAGAATTGTTAATATTAATTTAACAGACCCAAACCCAAATATCCATTTGGATATCTGGGTAGGGCTGTAAATGTTCCAGATTCAGATCCAGGTGGTGTAAGGGAGAACCAATCTCAAGCATTGGTAAATGGATATGAGCTACAAAGACACAGATTCAATTAATAATGATCAGGTTCGGGTCATTTTTCAACCAGTTTTTGGCCGAGGGCAATCCGATTCACAAGGAACAAATCGATTGGATACGGTTTTGCTAATAATGATATGACTCTTTGCAACTATTTAGGTTAGTTGCTTGTTATGAACTCGGCCTTGCTCTAATGGTACTACAGAGAATGTGAATAAACAAAGATGTAAAGAAGAAAATATGAAGAAAAAGAGATTTAAATTTGTATTCACTATCAAAAAGTGTGTTGTTACATCATCCAATTACAGATACATAATAGAATCAATCTTCTTATATCTGGGAGTAAATAATTGGATATTTACAAGAAATTTGAAATTTGAATCCAAGGATTTGGCAGTCATATCATAACCGATTTGTTGTGATTTGGCATCCAAATCGTAACAAATTTGTTGGGATTTCTAACTGATTTGTTAGCAAAATAACAGTTGTGGTGACCCTCAATACTCCCCTCAAGTAGGATAGTGAAGATTGATAATGCCCAACTTCGATACAAAATTACTTAATTGATTATGACTAAGAGCCTTGGTGAAAACATCAACAATTTAGCAAGATGTGTGAATTTTAGTGGTTTGAATGAATCTAGCTTCAATCTTCTCATGGACGATGTATTTTCTACACTAATGGTAAACAGGGTTGGCAGCAATGTGTAAGGCTACCTGATTGTCATAGAAGAGTGTAGCAGCTTGAGTAAGATGAACACCAAGGTCATGAAAAAGGTAGAGAAGCCATGTGAGTTCACAAGTGGATATAGCTATTGATCAATATTCAGCCTCAACTGAAATCAAGAAATTGTGATTTGCTTTTTTAGTTGGTAATATATAGGACTGGTACCCAAGCAAATACAATACCCAATGGTTGAATGTCTAGTGGTAGGACAACTTGCCCAATTAGAGTCACAATAACCATAAAGGTTCAAGTCACAAATGGAGGGAAGCAAAATTCCTTGACCCGGGGTACCTTTTTAGATAACGAAGAATGTGACGAATAGGATTTAAATGAGGAACTTGTGGTTCTGTCATACATTGACTAAGACTATTGACTGAATATACAATATTAGGTCGTGCAATGATGAGATAAATCAAATGATTGACAAAACGACAATATACCGAAGGGTCTAGCAGTAAGGCACCATCTATTGCGTTAAGCTTTAAATTTTGCTCCATAGGGAAAATGGCTATTATGACATCGAGATAACCAATATCATTCAAAATCTCCAAGAATATTTTCGTTGAGGTAAGAAGAAACCCGAAAAAACACAAACTACCTCAATTCCAAGAAAATATTTTAAAATAGCCAAGTCTGTGATGTTAAACTTGCCAAGTAGGAAAGTCTTCAAGTGAGAAATACTGCTAGGATTGTCGCCGTCGATGATGATGATACTGTCAACATAGACTAAAACAAGAGTGTTGATCGACTTTGGATTGATTTAAACTAGCATCAAATAAGGTAGTAGAAAGCTTAGCAAACTAATTCCTTGAAGCTTGTTTGAGACCATACAAGGATTTCTTGTACATACGAGGATCGACCACTAAAGAATTAATAGTCAATTCAATAGTATAATACAAGTTCTATAGAACTCATCTTGTAGATAGTCGTTTATGGACCCGCTCATACAGAGAAAGCCCACTCAAAGATGCCCATAACTGAGTTTGTAGGGGGGTAAAAAAGACCTGGACATAGCGCTTCGCTTTAAATTTAAGCTCAAAGAAAGAAAGGACAGAACGAATTATGTTATTCTCAAGTTCTCTTGGAGCTTCATCTAGGTATTTTTTATCCCAAAAACTCGGTTAGGGTCAACTTTGAGTGGGCTTTATCCGTATGAGCGGGTTTCATATATGACTATCTAAAAGACGAGTTCTATAGAAGTCGTCTTCCACTATTGAATTGACTATAAGCTCTTTAGTAGTCGATCCTCATGTTTGGAACACAAAGGGCGCAAGCTCCGCTGTTCGAACAACAGCCTGAAAGAATTGCATTGGAACTCCAAGAATTGGGAACTAAAGTCGACAAACTAGCGTAGATCTTTCTATCATACTAGACCGAACGAAGTAGCTCTTTCCGTGATACAAAGTCCATACGCTACAAAAAATGAGAGTTAATTGATAGGATTATCGTTGTTCTTCCTACCGGATTTAATATTAATCTTATTTTTACCTTACTTGCCTGGCAAGTAGGGGATCGATCCTAAGAGAAAGGGGGAGTAGAGTTAAGCTAAGAGGATAAAATTTAAATTAACCAAAATGAATAAAAACTGCTTTTCTTTGTATTTTTTAACTTATCAAGAAGATTTAAAGTTACTAGAAAATTAACCAAAGTAAATGAAGTTAAAAGCAAGTAAAATTATGAAATTAAAGCACCATTGGAAGTGGATCTACCTAGAACATGTTGATGAGCAATTCCTAGTCTCTAACATTTTTATAACTCAATCGTAAGAGCTTGGTTTTAGCTCCTTAGATCAGAAAGTTTAGCAAATGAAATTAAATGAGGGAACATAAACAGAATAGAATTCCTTGAACTTCCTACTATCAATTATCTAATTTAAGCATACTTTATCTTGATTTAATCTAAGCATAAAGTATCTATATTAAGAATAAAAGGTGCAAGAAATCTTAAACAAACTCAAGAGCTTTTTGGATAAAAGAAAGGCATAAACTAGAAACAACACAAGAACTTACTCTATGCTTTTCTACTCTCCAATGGAGGGGAGCTTAACCTAATGTCATTGTAAGAGAGGGAAGATAAGAGATGAAAAAACTTTTCTTCATTTCATGGAAAAATGTACAAATTCTTTTTTTTCTACTTCTTACAAGAGTATTTAGCTAAAAAGAAAATAACTAGAAGATAAAAATATAAAAATATAAGAGAAGAGGTTAAGAGCCTTAGATTAAAAGAGTCTTGAATAAGAGAACCAAGAGGGGGAGCTTCTCTATAGATTGGAGCTCTATTTATAGAGAAAAATGTGTGTAGAAGAGTCCAAAAATAGCCTCTATTTTTCTTTGCACAAAAAGACAAAAGATGATAACATGAGTTAAGGATTAGGACATTCCAAAGTGGGTCCAAATGCTTTTTCCTTGAGATTTTGATTTTAAAATGTTGATTTTCTACACAAGAAATATACGTAATTAGATTTATCTAGTAAATGAATTTATTTATGTATAATTAAGCCTAATTAACATGCAACATGATATTTCGAGACTTATCATGATTATTACCTTAATAGAAAGAAATAGGGACAAAAATCAAAATAAATGTCCTAGAAACGTGCGTATAATTCAATGTTTCGAGACAATCATCACACCCCCAAAATTACCTTTTTTCTAATCCTAGAAAATAAAACTACCATTTTTACAAGTACCTTAACTACATTTAACGAATGCAACAAGCCCTTGAACCTCCAGGTTATCCCTAGTGGATGAGTTTGACTCGTGAGGGTTTATAGAGAATATACTCACAAAATTCCAACACTTTACAGAAATATCAAAATCAAAATTAAAGTATGTAAGGCGAATACAATGATATTTCACAAATCAGTCAAAGGTCTTTACATTTGAACAAAGTTCTAAGTTTTTATTCCTTATTTTAGAAAATTTCAAAGATAACTCGAGTGCTTGTGCGATTTTCTAATTTTTTTTAAAATAATATCTTTTTTAGGAACAAGATTTCACCTCCTAATTGCTAAGAATGGTCAATTCTACCTAAATTCTAACTCGAAACTATGCAGCCTATCTGGGATTATGAGAGTTGTGGATGTTCACTTTAATACCTCTAAGGGGATTTATCTATGATATTCCAGTATACTCACATTTTTACCAGTGACGATTTTCACCCTACTGAACTAATTGGTCTCATTGGACTCTTTTCATTTTTGTACTTTTTCAGTTCTAACTTTTCTGCTTTACTTTGGTCTTTTTCACATTTTTCCACCTTTTATTTTCTCAATTTTTTCATACTTTTTTGTTTTATTTTGGTCTTTTTCACATTTTTCTGCCTTTTATTTTCTCATTTTTGTATTTTTTTTGGTGTTCTTTTTACAAAAAAATAGGTAGCCCTTTTCAAGGTACCCAGTCTAATCTTATAGTTACTGTCCAAGTTATATGAACTCCAGTTCTATTTTTATTCTAACCAGCCAACCAAAGGATAAGGAAGTCATAGTTCACTTGAGTAGGTTTCTCCTAACACTCTAAACAAAGAAGAAGGTCAACTCTTGTTTTATAAAATCATATTTTTCAAAATACTCAATCAAAAGTGATTTTTTCAAAGTAATTTTTTCAAAGTAATTTTTTCAAGATTTTCTTAATGAGGAACAACTAAAAAGAACTTTTGATCAAAAGTTAGGATATGAACCTGATATTTGAAATTCATATGTAAAAAATGCATACGAAGATTTTAAATAAAACATTTTGAAAGTGTTAAATATTTTTTAATTTATTTTTTATTTTTTGAAAAAACGAAACTAAACTAGAAGGCTATATAATGCAATTATGAGCTAACCTAATACTCCCAAACCTAAATGAAATATTGTTCTCAATATACACGTAGTAAGGAAAGAGAGAAAAATGTTAGATCACTCCTTAAACAGATTGGGCATTAATGTGCAAAATCTTATTACAACTGATCTGAAAAGATTGAAAGTTATAACAATTATAATTTTTGAAATAGTTTTTCATAGTTAAAATCGTACTTAAGAATTAAGAAACAACCTAAAAACATCATAATCTAAGAATGAAACCCATCTTAATTTGAATCTGAACTTTCAGTGACTTGTACCTTTTTCTCCTCAATATAAGCCAACATCTATCTCTGTTACTCAATCAACAATTGCTGACCAGTCAACAGTCTTAGTAGCGCTAATTGATTGGTTTGGTTGAGAGTTGTCTTGAAGAAGAAGAGAATAAGAAATGGATTAGGGTTGGAGTGTTTTTTTTTTCTATTTTTTTTTTAAAGTTTGTTTCCTAACTATACTACTTATTAAAACAAAAGTACATGGATTGCCTCCTAAACAGTGCTAAGTTTAACATCTTCAGTTAGACCTATCAAAAGGTCCGAATCTTAGGTATTTTCTTAGCATCTAAATTTACAGACATGACGATTGACTTTCCACCCCAAATGATAGGCAAACAGATTTTTTTCATCAATAAGACTTGAAAATGATTTTTTTAAATGATCAACATCCCTCGTTTATCCTCAGTTCTTAGTGTCATCACATTTTTAAAACAGTTCTTAACCATCGTATTTCCTAAGATAATGGAAGTTGTAAAATAGGCAGGGTTTTTACAATCTTGTGAAAGGATAGACTGGATGGGGTACGAGGTTAGATCAATAGTGATCGAAATTAGTGTGACTAACAAATTAGAGTTCATCCTTAGTTCTTCCTGAACAACAGTTTCCTCTAATAGTGGATCGGTTTTCTTAGTCAAATTTGTATAATTAGTTAGCTCATTGGAAATTTGAAACATTGGTTGGCTCTCGGGGGTTATCTCATTTGAAAATTGATCATTCTCTCTTTCTTTTAAGGGCATAGTAAGCTGACCTAGTTGGACTTCAATTATTGCTTCGGTTGAAACTGTAACCTCATTGGTTTGAATTTGAACTTCAATTGAGACGGAGTTATCAATTATTGATGGACAATCATCGAAATCTTCAAAAGAGTAGAACTAGTCACTAAGGTTATTTTGAAAGAATGATGGATTTTAAAAATCATCCTAACTTTAGCACATTTTATAGAAAATTTTGTTCTACCCCAAATTGATATACTATAATAGTTAATCGTAGATCAGAACAGAAAGTTACAATCAGTTTAAGTTCTATTGTATGGGGTAAAAAAAAATGGGAATGACTTTTTTTTCTTCTTTCTTCTCTCTTAAACCCTCAAGAACACTTGAACTTATAAAAAGAAATCAAAAGAAAAATAAAATAAAATAAAAATGAAATAAGTGAATTTTAAATCAAAACTTACTACTACCTTTACCTTTCCCCGGTAACAGTCAAAATTCTAGTAAGACTATCGTTGTTCTTCTCACCGGAGTTAATATTAATCTTACTTTTACCTTACTTGTGAGGTAAGTAGGGGATCGAACTTAAGAGAAAGGGGGAGTAAAGTTAAGCTAAGAGGATAAAATTAGAATTAACTAAAAGGATTTAAAATTATTTTTCTTTGTATTTTTGAACTTATCAACAAGATTTAAAGTTGCTAGAAAATTAATCAAAGTAAATTAAGTTAAAACCAAGTAAACTTATGAAATTAAAGCACCATTGGAGGTGGATCTACCTAGAACATGTTGATGAGCAATTCTTAGTCTTTAGCCTTTTTATAACTCAATCGTAAGGGTTTGGTGTTAGCTCCTTAGATCGAAAAGTTTAGCAAATGAAATTAAATGAGGGAACATAAATAAAGTAGAATTCTTTGAACTTCCTACTATCAATTATATAGTTTAAGCATATTTTATATCGATCTAATCTAAGCATAAAGTATTTATATTAAGAATAAAAGGTGCAAGAAATCTTAAAGAGAACTCATGAACATTTTAGAAAAAAGAAAGGCATGAAACTATAAACAACACAAGAACTTGCTCTAGACTTTTTCGCTTTCCAATGGAGGGGAGCTTAGCCTAATGTCATTGCAAGAGAGGGAAGATAAGAGATGAAAAAACATTTCTTCATTTCATGGAGAAACTTACGAATTCTTCTTCTTCTTCTACTCTTACAAGACTATTTAGCTAAAAAAGAAAATAGCTAGAAGATAAAAATATAAAAATATAAGAGAAGAAGCTAAGAGCCTTAGATTAAAGGAGTCTTGGATAAGAGAACCAAGATGAAGAGTTTCTCTAGAGATTGAAGCTCTATTTATAGAGAAAAATGTGTATAAAAGAGTCTAAAAGTAGGTTCCACTTTTCTTTGCACCAAAAAATAAAAGATGAGAACATGAGTTAAGGATTAATGCATTCCAAAGTGAGCCCAAATGCTTTTGCCTTGAGATTTTGATTCTAATATGTTGATTTTCTGCACAAGAAACACACGTAATTATATTAATATAGTAAATAAATTTATTTATGTATAATTAAGCCTAATTAACATGTAATATGATGTTTCGAGGCTTATCATGATTATTACCTTAATACAGAGAAATAGGGACAAAAGTCAAGAAAAAGGTCCAGGAAACGTATGTATAATTTAATGTTTCGAGACATTCATCATCAATGCATATTAATGTGGGTATGTCCTTCGAAACGAAGTACCTTGAAGTCTTTATGTTTTAATATCGACTTTTGGTAAGTCTAGCTTTTGACTAGCTTGAAAGAGGAATCAAGTAATTGGTTTTAGCTAAGGAAGTTACTAATAGTTATTCTTAAGAGCTCTCCTCCGGTTGGCCCCCCACTACGACTCCATGTGATGGCGATATAGACTAGTATTACTGTCTTGCCTTTATACTCCTAGCTAAGAGTTAGCTTCGAAGTATGCCATAAGGCTTGTTTGAATAGTCGAGCAAGGGCTGACCCCACATGGGTAATGGCTACGACCTCAGCTAGGTGAGAAAAAATGTCTTAAAATTTGTCTTGTTGTTATGAGTTAAACAAGCTATAAGCCCCCATTTGAGATATCTTCATCAAGGCCCGTTCAACGCCCTTATAAGAAGCCACTTTAACTTCATTGATTGATACAAGAGATTAAAGGCTTTTTTCATAATACTAGTTGACAGGTCAACTTCGAGTGATGGCTAGACAGGCTCATCTTTGGTACATACATAACAAGAATCGACCTGATGACCCGAGATCTTGAGAAGTGATTCAACCGAGAGAGAGGAGGAATTACCACTAATGCCACCCAATTGGTAGGGCTACTCTCTTAGCCCTTGCCTTAAGGATGTTGTCTATCCCTATAATGTTATGACTACCCTAGTATTTCATCACATGTATCCAGACTGATCGATTGAGTTTACATACATGAAACTTTCCCTATTTGGGATATCTTGGTGGTAACTTCATGAATACTTCTTTTCCAAGATCACCATGAAGGAAAACATTATTGACATAGATTTGATATAAGGGTCATTTTCGAGTGATAGCAACAAAAAGTTAGCATCGAATGATGACAAGTTTGACAACAGGGGGCAAATGTGATGATAATCTAGCCCTTCGCATTGAGTATAACTTATATATAGATATGTTTATTACGAATCTCAATACTACAATGGTCTGGAGTTGCAATCATTCTTTTTTTGAAATGGGTGTGAATGGACACCCGAAGTGATTTTTTTATAAAAATATATTTTTACATGACATTTGTAGTGACTCTCATGAATGGAAAAAAGTGTAGTCTACCTAAGATATAGGTAAAGAGGTTCGGTTAGAGAATAAGAAAGGTGTTAGGTACCTCATTCTCTCCACCTAGAGTTGTTACCATTTAGACTTGGTCATTTTTTAGGATAGTTAAAGATAAGGACAATAAAATATATGAGATACATTGAGAGGTGAATCTGTACCCTTGAGGAGGGGCTTAATGGTTGTGTTGACATGATGGGATACCCTATTGTAGACACCCCATTTTTGCATCCGCCTGATTAATCAAGTCGTCAACATGATCGCAAAGGTTCCCAATGATGGATGTCTATTCCAATGCTTTATTTTGTTACCAGATATATTTCAGAAATCCGGATGAGGTATCTTGAACTGACAAAACTTAAAAACCACGCTACGCTAGGAAAATACTACCCCAGAAACATAGAAATCATCATCCTGCAAACCAAAAAGAAGCTTCACGATAAAAATCACTAAAATGACCAAATTACCAAAATACCCCTAACATCAAAACAACCTTAGAGCCTACATTACGCTTAGGAAAATCCGTTCAAATACATAAAACGACAAATCGAAACCAAATAAATCATTTCGCCAATTTTTACAAAATTTGACAAAATTACGAAAATACCCCTCATAAAATTCACGACCATTTCACACAAAATTTTTTATAAATGACAAAAACCAACATTCTCATTGAATTCCTTACGAAAAATTGATTTCAAAACATCCTGGAACATTGAAAAACGACTTAAAACGTAAAAAATCCTCTCCGAGGGCAAAATGGTAATTTCATAATTTTAATAATTAAAATTTTCGAAATAATCATTAAATAATGTAAAGTGAAACATTAATAAAATTAATTATAAAATTTAAACCAAAAAATTGATCAATCAGGCTTTCAAGAAAAATTGTTGATGGTTCGCAAGATATTTCTTTAAATGACCCCTCCATTGGGAGTGCAAAGAATTAAAGAATAATGGAGGGGGGTTCTCCAAAAATTTAAAGTCAATCAAGCAAGACTAAAGTCAAGATATTAAAGTCAATCATAAGAAGAAAGTCAAAATTAAAGTTAATTAAGTAAGACTAGAGTCAAGTATTAAAGTCAATCTCATAAGACTAAAGTCAAAACCCTAAATCAAAACCCTAATCTAAACTAATCGAGCCAATCTCATAAGACTAAGGTCAAAACCCTAAATCAAAACCCTAATCTAAACTAATCAAGTCAATCTCATAAGACTAAAGTCAAAACCCTAAAACCCTAAAGACTAACTCAAAACCCTAATTGAAACCCTAAAAGAAACCCTAATCAAACCCTAATGCTTCTAAAAACTTTATAAATAGGAGCCTCCACACCCTATTTTCGTATCAAAGAAAAAAACCTTAGAAGAAGTAGGTGAAGAAGCCTCCACAACCTCCTCAAAACCCTAATTTTGGAGCTCCAACTCCTTCCCTAACACCCCTACTCCGATTTTAGCCTAAAAAATACCTAAAAACCTTTCAAAAACACCCCAAAAATCCATAACAAATTCAAAGCATCCAGATCCAAGAAGGAGATACCTTGCCTCGGAGATCAGAAATCAGATCCGGAGACAGAACAAAGTAAGGAATACGGTACAAGGAGCCATTCTCACCAGATCTGAGGGAGTAGCACTTTTGCAGATCGAAGGTAAGTTTTTTTTTTTATTTTTTTAATCTAGGTTTGTCATTAGTGATGTAACTTTATTTGGGATAAGTAGAAACCGGCAATGGCCGGGCGGGGTTGGTGCCTAACACCTTCCAACCCCGTAACATGATCCCCGAATTCAGGATTTTCTGTAGTAGATTAGTTTTTTTCCATCCGTTTAGAGTCAGTTTGGTTCCTAGACCATAATAACTAGGTGGCGACTCCCAAACTTCAAGGGTCAAAAGCGGATCCGCTCACCCCGCGGATCGAGGGCGCTTTCAGTGGCGACTCCACTGGGGACTATTGAGGATCAAACTTGAAAAATCCCAAGTATGGGAGCATTGCCAAGATGACCTAGTTTTTTTTATTATTTAGTTGGATTTATTTTATTTATTTTTTCTGTTTATTTATTTTTTATCTTGATTGTAGATGATTTTGGGTATTGCATTTTTTTTCTCCAATTAAGGATCACTTTTTGATGACCCCTAAATAATGAAAGATTCAAATTGACCTATGAAAATGATGGAATGATGAAGGTTGGACAGAAATATTAAAACATTTTTAGAGAATATTCTAGTGAGAATTAAGTCTGGGAGCCTCTTAATAAAACATAGATCTCGTCGAGTAGATTAATTTAGAATCTGAGTTCACTCAATTTCGTTATCGGAAGCCTTAGATATCATCGATGCAAGTTCAATCTATAAATCTGGAATTATTTCTGAATGAAAGTTGGGATAGCAACGTTAAAACTTTTTTACAGAACATTCTAGTGAGAATTAAGTCTGGGAACCTATTAATAAAACGTAGATCTCATCGAGTAGATTAATTTAGAACTTGAGTTCACTCAATTTCGTTGCCAGAAGCCTTAGATATCATCGATGCAAGTTCAATCTATAAATCTGGAATTGTTTCTGAATGAAGGTTGGGACAGCAACGTTAAAACGTTTTTACAGAACATTCTGGTGAGAACTAAGTCTGGACACCTATTAATAAAATGTAGACCTCATCGAGTAGATTAATTTAGAACTTGAGTTCACTCGATTTCGTTATCGGGAGCCTTAGATATCATCGATGCAAGTTCAGATTGTATTTTCCTAATTCACAGAAAATATGAATTTATCTAATGTTGGCACAATTAATGTTCTTGAGAGTGAGCTCATCTCAACCATTGTCATTCTATCATCAATGTAACACCTATTGGAATCTCGATTTATTTTGGATCACCCAAAAGTGATCATTGATTGGACCTTAAAAATTATAAAAATTATGCCTATTGCAATGTTTGTTTGATCAATTATTATATGCCATGCTCATTAATTGATTTGCCATGATCTTGAAAGATATATTTGTGATGGGCTTGATTTCATCTTAATTTCGATGTGATGGGTTTTGGATTATTTTCTTGATCAATATTCATTTGATATCCATATGTGATGATATAATCTGGCCCATGGGCCCACGTGTTTGAAAAAGGCCCCAGGCACACCCCACCCTATTTTGCACACACCATAAGCACGTTTACTGTTTTACCCACTTACACGTCCCATATAGCCAACGTGGTACTAGTGCGTGGCCCGGTCTCTTCCGAGATGCGACGTCATTCATGAAAACCACAACTCCAGTCACGTACCTTAGGGTATATCAAACTGGGGGCATCAATACCGTCTGATCAGGTGATTCTGAGAGGTATATTGATGCACCCAGGCTGGAGCGACCTGAGCCTTTGACCTATTGTGAGCCACACAGTCACATGTCCCGATTGCCAACGTAGTACTAGTACGTGGTTGGTCCCCTCGTGGGATGCCAAACCATTTATGAAAGCTACAACCCTTGACTCGTACCCGTAGGTATAAAAGATAATCTAAGTGTATCAATTGTACTTCTTGGTCAAAACCGGTGCCTAAGCAGATCTTGCCCCGCTGTACCCTACTGTATGAGGGGGATAGACTACGTCTATTCTAGACGAGAGGTATTTAAGTGAGCCCTTGCTCAGCATTGTGCGCCACCTCTCAACTGGAGATTAAACTGGCTGTTTTTGACTTCAGAGAAGTGTATTGAGGTTTTAGATTATCACCTATACGGTATATCAAACCAAGTCACCACATATCGAAAGGTATACAGGTGTGCTTGGGCAAGGGTGGCTAGATAAAAATGCATTGCACGTAGTAAGCTTAGAGTCTAGAAACCTTCCCAATAGGTCACGACTCGAACTTATCGTGGGTGTTCCCAGGTTATTTATTGAATGGAACCTTTGGATTGATGAATATATGTGAATGATGAGATCAAAGTGTATGATTGTCCTCAAGGATCAAAAATTTGTTTTGAAAATTAAAATGGGTGCACCGACCCAATAAAGAATCCATCATTTTACAATAATGACCCAGTCCATTTTGATCCAACAATTATGATGGGCCGAGCCATTTAAATTCAAATGGAAATCAAATTATGTTCTAAATTCGGATTCCAACCCATCTTCAAAGAAGAAAAATGGTTTACAAAATGAAAGTATTTTCCAGAAGTGAAAGATTTTCCAAAAGGAAATGTTTTCCCAAAAAAAAAAAAAAGGTTTTCTAAAAAAAGAAGAGGAAGAAAAATATTTTTCAAAAGAAAAATGATTTACAAAAGATCTATTTTTGCATGAAAAATTATTGAAATTAGATTTGTGAAAATTATTATTCAATAAAAATAAAAAAATTTCAATAATTTTCAAGAATGCAAAATAATTATTTTTCTTCTGGATAATCATTGAATGGATGAATTTTTTTATGGATTGGTGCACATAATTCAATAAAATCTCAGGGTTCATTTAAAATGTTATCAATGGGTGACACTGAAATTGGTTAAATTCACCTTCAAAGAGGTTTTAAGGGTTATCATTGTATCTAAGCTCAATCGTCTATCGTCTAGCTAGGGTTGTAAATCCGGTCAGTTAGAGTAAATGTCAATATCAAGTCAACAGTCAGAAATGACCTCAAAATTTCTCAACATCGTCCAATTGTTCTTTGAAGATCATAGTGCTTCAATCCTACCGGTTATAAGCAATATCTTAGTCCTCAGTCCTAATCAAACTCGTGTGGGTACTTGTCTTGAGTTTTTATGAGTCATTTGGGTTAGCTCGAGTCCTTTTTTTCAGCAAGGTCATGTTTTCCTTAGATTGAGTCTACTCTTTTCTATTGAGTCGAGTTAGTTCATCGAGTCTATAGAGGTGTCTGTTGTCCCATCTGAAATTGATCGGATAAAGGAAATTTTTGAATACCTCGAGCGCATTAACGAATTGACTAATAATTTGAGAGATTTCGTTTCTGAACAAGAAGATAAGAGTCGGGCTCAACCTTTAATCAAGAAAGGAAAGGTCTTTGACCTCGAAACAAAAAATAATTCCTAAAGAAATTCAAATAGAAACCATCTTATCCCTAAAGAAACACGAGGGGATAATGAATTTACTCAGAAATTTCGAAAGACTTGTTCGTGTGATCATATGAGGGTATGTTAGGTACAAGCTTGGGTGTTGTTCAACATGGAATAGATACTCGTCTATATCAATGGAATCAAAGAAGATATTATAAAATGTATCAGTGCTATCCTCACTACATCTTGAGTTGCAAATCACATATTATCAATCGATATGGGGATACCTTTTGAACTGATCTCTGATAATGGGTCGTACTTCAAAGCATAAATCATTACTCTATGTTTAAAGTTGAAGATCCGGAAGCAGAAATCATCCCCCTACCGTCCTCAGATCAATGGAACGGTTGAAGCAGTTAGTAAGAGTTTCAAGACTATCATCAAGAAAATATGTCAATCACATCGAGATTGATCAGAAAAATTATCATTCACGCTATGGACTTATCGAACTTCAATTCGATCCTTTACTAGAACTACTTCCTACTCCTTAGTGTATTGCATGGAAGTAGTCTTGCCAGTTGAAATGGAAATTTCGTCTCTCAGGGTCTTGTTGGAAAATCATTTGTTAGAAACAGATTGGGTTCGATAGCAGTATGAAGAATTAAACTTGATCGAAGAAAACGAGTTAAAGCCCTGTATCATGTGCAAGCTTATCTAAGAAGAGTCACCCATGCATTTGATAGAAAGGTCAAAGCTCATCATTTACAAGTCAAGGATTTAACTATCAGACTTTAAAGAAAATTGAACACTCCTCCTCGACTATAGGAGAAAGTCTGAACCCAATTGGAGAAATTCATTCATTAAGAAAATACTGTCTGGAAAAGTCGTCAGACTTTAAGAAATGAACTGCTAGAGTCAACCATCCTTGACCGAATCAAATGGTACTACATTTAAGGAGGCCATCTTTGGCTGAATTAATTTTCCTGCTACCCAATTCATTATCTCCTTTCTCAGCCCTTTGCAGCCTTTTCAAAAAAAAATGATGCCTTTTTCTTTCTCAGCCCGATCACCTAACCTAGGGGAGGGAAAATCTGAACTACGTTTTGATCTGATCCCAAAAATTTGGGGTACGTAGGCAACCTGGGAAGTTACTTCAGGCCCGACCACATCAAAATAAAAAAATATATATAGATTCCCCGACAAAGGAAAAATCTAAAAAGAAAAAAAATTCAAAAGAAAAAGAAATATCATCCAAAATGGGGAAGAAAGTTTAAGAAAAAAATTTTAAATGAAATGCCACACAAGGGGCATTTGGGTTTTTGAGCCTCAAAATTCCTTTCTTTTTATGCCTAGTCCCAAGCCTACCTATAAAAGTCCTCTGAAGTACCGTGTGAAAAAGTCAAGGAGGGTAGCGAAGCATGATCAGACAGTAATTCTAGAACTTCAGAGGAGAAGAAAAAGATTAAAAAAAAATGATGAAGCCTGCTAAGTTGAAAACCCAAAAAGGACGACTTAGGCAAAAATTAAGGCAAGCTCACAAATTTGAAAATCTGAAAGGACAACTTTGGCAACAATCAGAGTCAAGAAAAAAAAGCTCGCTAGATCGAAAACCTGAAAAGGCGATCTAGGCAAAAGTTAGAGCAAGTTCAATAGATTGAAAACCTGAAAAGGCGATCTAGGTAAAAGTTAGAGCAATACAAAAAAAAAACAGAAGAAAATCCCAAGCTGAGAGCAGTTCGAGCTGAAACATCAGAAATCCGAATGATCAAGTTAAATACTCAGCTTAAACCAGGCATAGATTCAGAAGCCACAAGTATCTTGTCTACGATCGATCTGAAAATTCTTACTTCCCCAAGTGAACCAATGGAGAGAATGGTGAATTCTATGATGAGTCTCAAAAGGAAATATTTTGTTCTCTTGAGCCTGACTCAAAATCTTTAATAAAATTAATCAAAATTAAAAGTTGGATCTTTATTGCGCTTGTGGTAATCAAATATTTCAAACATTCATACAAGGGGCATTTTTTCTTTTTTCTCTAGATATGTAATTTCCCCCTTATACCAGGGGCATTTTCTAATGATGTGTTCAATTATTTTCAATGCCATTGACAAACTAGGGACATTTTGTTTTTGAGCAATGTTAATCCTAAAAAAAATAATAAGAACTTCAAATTTAAGGTTACCCTCTTGATAGCAGTTTTTCGAAAAAACTCTTGAGATTCAAACTCAGGTTTTAAATTCATAAAACTTTTGGATAAATCCTTGAGGTTCAAACAAAAGCACTACGGATCTCACATTTGACTGTGCCCAGAGATCAACTAATATGGTATTTTTTCATTCCTAGATCCAATCATTCTTGGATTCGATCATTTCTCTTCCAGATTCAGTATCTTCCAGATTTATTTAATTCACTCCGATCAATCTTTCCCAAATTCATTCATTATTTCCCAAAAGTCCTTCATTCCTTCGCCAATTTTGCTCAGATGCCGCCAAGGGTTATCTTGGATTATGCTCAGATGCTGCCAAGGGTTTACTTGGAATTATGCTCAGATACCGCCAACGGTTTTCTTGGAATTATGCTCAGATACCGCCGAGGGTTTTCTCGGAACTATGCTCAGATGCTGCCGAGGATTTTCTCGGAACTATGCTCAGATGCCGCCAAGGGTTTTCTTGGAATTATGCTCAGATGCCACCAAGGGTTTTCTTGGAATTATGCTCAGATACCGCCGAGGGTTTTCTCGGAATTATGCTCAGATGCCGCCAAGGGTTTTCTTGGAATTATGCTCAGATGCCACCAAGGGTTTTCTCGGAACTATGCTCAGATGCCGCCAAGGGTTTTCTTGGAATTATGCTCAGATACCACCGAGGGTTTTCTCGGAACTATGCTCAGATGCCGCCAAGGGTTTTCTTGGAATTATGCTCAGATGCCGTCAAGGGTTTTCTTGGAATTATGCTCAGATGCCGCCAAGGGTTTTCTTGGAATTATGCTCAGATACCGCCGAGGGTTTTCTCGGAACTATGCTCAGATGCCGCCAAGGGTTTTCTTGGAATTATGCTCAGATACCGCCGAGGGTTTTTTCGGAACTATGCTCAGATGCCGCCGAGGGTTTTCTCGGAACTATGCTAGATGCCGCCCAGGGTTTTCTTGGAATTATGCTCAGATGCCGCCAAGGGTTTTCTTGGAACTATGCTCAGATGCCGCCAAGGGTTTTCTTGGAATTATGCTCAAATACCGCTGAGGGTTTTCTCGGAACTATGCTCAGATGCCGCCAAGGGTTTTCTTGGAATTATGCTCAGATGCCGCCGAGGGTTTTCTCCGAACTATGCTCAGATGCTGCCAAGGGTTTTCTTGGAATTATGCTCAGATGCCGCCAAGGGTTTTCTTGGAATTATGCTCAGATGCCGCCAAGGGTTTTCTTGGAATTATGCTCAGATACCACCGAGGGTTTTCTCGGAACTATGCTCAGATGCCGCCAAGGGTTTTCTTGAAATTATGCTCAGATGCCGCCAAGGGTTTTCTTGGAATTATGCTCAGATGCCGCCGAGGGTTTTCTCGGAACTATGCTCAGATGCCGCCAAGGGTTTTCTTGGAATTATGCTCAGATACCGCCGAGGGCTTTCTCGGAACTATGCTCAGATGCCGCCAAGGGTTTTCTTGGAACTATGCTCAGATGCCGCCAAGCGTTTTCTTGGAATTATGCTAAGATACCGCCGAGGGTTTTCTCGGAACTATTCTCAGATGCCGCCAAGGGTTTTCTTGGAATTATGGTCAGATGCCGCCAAGGGTTTTCTTGGAATTATGCTTAGATGCCGCCGAGGGTTTTTCGGAACTATGCTCAGATGCCGCCAAGGGTTTTCTTGGAATTATGCTCAGATGCCGCCGAGGGCTTTCTCGAAACTATGCTCAGATGCCGCCAAGGGTTTTCTTGGAATTATGCTCATTTTATATTTACTTCATGCTCAGATTTGACTCATTTCCAACTCAAACTCTTTGAAATCTATCTAAGATTTTGAGCCCACACACTTGCACAGTTGTTACATCAGTCAATGAGAATTTTTTAAAAATTCAAGGATCTGACACTGCCAGTGAGAGCTCGCGCTCAAGGACCTGACATTTTTCTAGTTCGGGGAGAGTTTTACGCTCAATGATCTGAATACCCCGACGAATTGTTAAATTAGGCTGCAAAATGAACTGTCACTAGCTTTGGCATTCGGATATCGCACTATTTACCAAAATAGATTTGCTATCTAGTTTGCTTCAACCCTCTGCCAAAGAGGGGTATCTGTAGACACCCCATTTTTGCATCCGCCTGATTAATCAAGTCGTCAACATGATCGCAAAGGTTCCTAATGATGGATGTCTATTCCAATGCTTTATTTTGTTACCAGATATATTTCAGAAATCCGGATGAGGTATCTCGAACTGACAAAACTTAGAAACCACGCTACGCTAGGAAAATACTACCCCAGAAACATAGAAATCATCATCCTGCAAACCAAAAAGAAGCTTCACGATAAAAATCACTAAAATGACCAAATTACCAAAATACCCCTAACATCAAAACAACCTTAGAGCCTACATTACGCTTAGGAAAATCCATTCAAATACATAAAACGACAAATCGAAACCAAATAAATCATTTCGCCAATTTTCACAAAATTTGACAAAATTACAAAAATACCCCTCATAAAATTCACGACCATTTCACACAAAAAATTTCATAAATGACAAAAACCAACATTCTCATTGAATTCCTTATGAAAAATTGATTTCAAAACATCCTGGAACATTGAAAAATGACTTAAAACGTAAAAAATCCTCTCCGAGGGTAAAATGGTAATTTCATAATTTTAATAATTAAAAATTTTGAAATAAATCATTAAATAATGTAAAGTGAAACATTAATAAAATTAATTATAAAATTTAAACCAAAAAATTGATCAATCAGGCTTTCAAGAAAAATTGTTGATGGTTCGCAAGATATTTCTTTAAATGACCCCTCCATTTGGGAGTCCAAAGAATTAAAGAAATAATGGAGGGGGGTTCTCCAAAAATTTAAAGTCAATCAAGCAAGACTAAAGTCAAGATATTAAAGTCAATCAAATAAGACTAAAGTCAAAATTAAAGTTAATTAAGTAAGACTAGAGTCAAGTATTAAAGTCAATCTCATAAGACTAAAGTCAAAATCCTAAATCAAAACCCTAATCTAAACTAATCGAGTCAATCTCATAAGACTAAGGTCAAAACCCTAAATCAAAACCCTAATGTAAACTAATCAAGTCAATCTCATAAGACTAAGGTCAAAACCCTAAATCAAAATCCTAATCTAAACTAATCAAGTCAATCTTATAAGACTAAAGTCAAAACCCTAAAACCCTAAAGACTAAGTCAAAACCCTAAAAGAAACCCTAATCAAACCCTAATGCTTCTAAAAACTTTATAAATAGGAGCATCCACACCCTATTTTCGTATCAAAGAAAAAACCTTAGAAGAAGTAGGTGAAGAAGCCTCCACAACCTCCTCAAAACCCTAATTTTGGAATCCCAACTCCTTCCCTAACACCCCTACTCGGATTTTAGCCTAAAAAACACCTAGAAACCTTTCAAAAACACCCCAAAAATCCATAACAAATTCAAAGCATCCAGATCCAAGAAAGAGATACCTTGCCTCGGAGATCAAAAATCAGATCCGGAGATAGAACAAAGTAAGGAATACGGTACAAGGAACCATTCTCACCAGATCTGAGGGAATAGCACTTTTGCAGATCGAAGGTATGTTTTTTTTTTTATTTTTTTAATCTAGGTTTGTCATTAGTGATGTAACTTTATTTGGGATAAGTAGAGACCGGCAATGGCCGGGCAGGGTTGGTGCCTAACACCTTCCAACCCCGTAACATGATCCCCGGATTCGGATTTTCTGTAGTAGATTAGTTTTTATCCATTTTAGAGTCAGTTTGGTTCCTAGACCATAATAACTAGGTGGCGACTCCCAAACTTCAAGGGTCAAAAGCGGATCCGCGCACCCCGCGGATCGAGGGCGCTTTCACCTATGGAGTCAACTCTCTTTGTATGAATTAGAATGTTGGTTGAGGTTTTTAGATATTTCATGGATGAAATTTCCTTAAAACCAGAACCTTGGTGCATGTATACTAGGTTAGATACTTAGCGTTTCAATCCCATCAAGGGGATGACACATTTCTTTATCATGGCCAAGTATGTATGATGTATATGCATAGTCTACATTATGATTCATGAAAGATAGATGGGTTAAGAAGGCTTCAATTCCCACCTTTTTCGATCAAATCGCCCCAAGTATTACATGCCTAACGTTGAGACTAAGGATGGAAGAGGGTACTTCATATCATCCTATGACTTTCTAAAAAGAAACTAAAAAAGAGTATTAGAAGAAAAAGTAATGCAAGTATTCCTAAACCCACCTTATGCCTTGATATTCATTCTTGAGTTCTTGATTGAGCTTGAGTTTTGAAGTGGATGGTTAGTTGGGGGCTATAGTATGTGGTTTATAATAATAATGAGGTTGAAGGCTCTTGTATGGTGAGTTGAAGGTTAAAAGATTGTTGAGGGTTCTTGAGTAGAGTGGTGGATTGAGAGAAAGTTAGAGGTGTTGAGTAGGGATTTTGCTAGAGTTTTAGGTTAATAGAAGGAGGATTGAGAGCATGCCTTACTTCTAAGAAATGGGATTTATATCAAGGTTTTGAGGACTTTTGGGGGATAGAATGATCCAATACTACGAACTTTGATAAATGATATGAGAAAAGTGTAGGAAACCTTTTTTATTTGGAATATTCTTGGGAGGTAAATGAATGAATTTGGCATGAGACCTCTAAAATCTAGCCATGTGAGCCAGGCCATGTGGAACCAATTTTATAGCTATGGAGTGGTAGATGGAAAGAACATGTATGAGATAGAGAAACATGTGGAAAGCCGGTAGGTAGGGTCTCGTGTAATTACCCTCAAAAGTAAAGGTAAAAGGTAAAAGACGAAAGTGATTTTGTGAGGGTCAATGGAGAAGGCCATGTGTAAAGTTGAGCTTAGGATTTTTTTTATAAATATCTAATAAATTGAGGTTAGGAAGATATTTTTGCATAGGCCAATGGGAGAGCTCCATGTATTTACTTGAAGATTCTTACCTTTTGAGAGTAGAGTTGAACCTTCTATCATCTTTAGTGAATTTACTAAGGACCAAAACACCTTTTAGGTTGACCTTACTTTTTGATCAGGTATTTTAGGGATTTCTGAAGAAAGTTGACCCTCCAATGGGTTTGGAGAGTTGATCCACCAATGAGGATCTTTCTTAGGTGTTGAAGCTTATGAGAGACTACCATGTGTCCTCTTTCGGGGAAAATGGTAAGGCTATAGGCTTTTGGAATTGGCATGGGCCTAGAGTGGGCTTGGCATTGGGTTTTAGTTATGCACTTGGGTTAAGGACTTAGGATAGTTTAGACTTGAGTATTTTGACTAGGCTTGAAAGTGGGCTTGAATTAGGATAAGGCATGCATAATGAATTGCTTTATAGAAAGTGGCTCTAGCTTAGGAATATGAATGGGGACATGCTTTAGAATGGGTTGGGCATAGGAAATAAAAAATTTTGGGCTTTCTCGAGCTGGTTCATGCAAACTTGGAGTGACTACAACTATCTGTATTTGTAGGAATTGTTTGCAATGAGTTGGAAAGAATAGACTTAACCCTTATTTGTGTGAGTCCAAACTTGTGCGCTTCTCTAATTTTGCCTTGATGAACTTAGATTTTTTTTTTTTTTTTTTGTAGAGAATAACTTATATACATGTTGGGGAGTGACATGCAGTTTAAGCTCATGCCGAGGAATAGCATACAATTAAGGCTTATGCTGAGGAGAATTTGAAAAGAAAGGATTCCTGCATTGAGCAATTATTGTAGGATTTACGTTGCCCATTCGAAAGTGTGAGCTCTTCGCATCAAGCTCCTTCTATAAGAGTATATTTCCTCGGGGATAAAATGTGTTTTGCAGCAATTTCAACATAAATCAAAGTATAGTGGTTTTCATGTAATATTTATTTTCTATACTCTTAACTTTTCCTACATACTTAAATGAATGGTGTAACATTTATGCATTTCATGAGAAAACTAGTTTTTTTTTTATATTATTGACCTTAGATGCATTTAATTTTGTTCAAAATCTGTTATTTTGTCAAAAACCTAGATCTTTCCTCATAGACCAAAAATTATATTTTATGCCTTTCTTATATATATATTTTTTATATTATTTTAAAAATATGATAAGAAAAAAAAACTTTAAAACAAGAAAGAGATTTTTTTTTGATATTTTGTAAAGTTTCCAATGAGTACCTAAGTTGAAAAGCACGAAGCGTCAACACGATAACTCTTATATACAGTTCGTAAGGACCGAAGTGTGGTATCTTGGCCGAATAATTTGGATTCATCCTTCAACCCCTCTCTAGTTCCTTTAGACTCATGCCCAGGCTAGATCGGAAGTTTGATTTAGAATTGTGAAAGAGTTCCAACTAGGTTAAAGATGAATAAGGAGATGTACTAGTGTTGGTCGGATTAGGAACTTGGGGATTTGGCTATTTTTCTCTTTGTTTTTGTCATTTTCTTTTATTTTACCACTTTTGCCCCTAGTATCAGTTACAGTTTTCACCAAATCTGGTTTTCTACCCTTTTTGCACATTGATGTTCTTTTGGGGATTTTCATCATGGTGATAGTATTTGGTCATGTCATAGTTTAATATTTTTACTCACAGTGCCCTTTTGGGTGTTCACTCTACCCTTTCAAACTATGTTTTATTTTTATAAAAATTACAAAATAAAATGGATGCATGTCCTGAACTTGTACGAAATCCCAACAACTCTAGCGGTTTGGTGATTGAAGTTGAGCTAACAAATCAAAAACTCTATTTCGTAGCTACTCTCTCCGTGATTTGATTATGTTTTCTTCTCAAGTAGTTGAATCTATTTTTGAATATTCAATCTGGTCTCCCCTTTCACGTCTTCCAATAACTTTTGTAACTTGGGTCCGAGGTGAGACATAAGATCAATGTTTTCATACAACTTCTACTTATCTTCTTTTTGGTGTTGCCAAACGTTCACTCGAATTCCATCATCACCAACCAACTGACTATTGAATTGATAACCTTCAATCTTTTACCTGATCAAAGAGGTATTTATTGTGGGACGAAATGTAGGCTAAGGTTAGGTTTAAGAAAGAAAGGGGATGAAAGCTCGAAAAAAGTTAAGATGTATTCGGTGGGACTAGAGCCTAACATTATTACTTTTCCTAATTTGTCCTTTTTTAAAGAATAATCAATCAAGTTATCTTTTCGACTTTCTCCAAATTTGATATGCAAGTCGAATCGAATATTGAAAAGCCTACTTTTTTTACTTTTTGAATTTTTTTTTTTTTTTTTTTGATATTGTAGATATGTGGGCTTCGAAATTTTCGAGAGGTTTAAGCTCATCTACATGGGTTTAGGAGTCATTACCATTCAATTAAAGTGTGAATGGATAGTATAAAAAGTTTTTAAGCTTTATTTTTCTTAACTTGTCATGCCTCACATATACAAAGGATAAGGGAAAAAGTTCTACCTAGAAAATTGAGGTAAGGAAGTTCGGTTGAGGGGCACGGAGGGTGTTAGGTACGATGTCCCTCTCATCCTAGGATGGTTACAAATAGATTGACCGTAGGTGAAATTAAAACTCATTTTTTAGATTTTGAAAATATAAAGAATGATAGAAAGAATTAGGGATTTGACTATAGTTTTGTTTTGGGAAATAAGCAAATTAAGATAATAAACAATCTACTATTAGAAACAGGTGCTTACTAGATTTTTTTTGTAAGCTTGGGACATTGATTGAAACCCACCTGGACTTCATTATTTGCCTAAAGCTTCAAAATTAGCTTATGTGTTTCCTTGGGAGACTTTGTTTATTGGTTTGATCCTTTGGTGAGGTTTGTGACTTAAACCACAACATACAGTAATCAAAACTACATGCATGAGATTTTTGTCCATTTTTGGATTGTTTTTGTTGGTTTTAAATATTTAATATAAGCCCATAGGGACTTATATTCTTGCTTGTAGACATTTTAGAGATGAGTGTGCATGCAAAATTTATGCATAGGATGGACTTAGCAAGAGAAGATTACCTCCTAAGAGGGTTTACTCTCTAACTCTATTTCCATCAAAGAAAAATGGAAAATAAACAACTAGTCTAAGAAAATAAATATGCAAGGAAAGTAAAGGAGATTTAAAGACAAACTAGACTAGGAATTTAAATTTCATGGAAGTAAACAAGTTATTTTAATGCTCTTGAGGAGCTTATTGAGGATTTATTAGGGAGATTACCTCTACAAACAAGCCTCTAATTAAGAAATTTAAAGAACTACATTAGAAAGCATGAAAGTAAATAAGTAAAAGTGCTTGGAAGTAAAGAGAAGAGAGAGTGTGAGAGTAAGGAGATTAGACGAGGGTGATGGAGGGTTTAAACCCCATATTGGTCTTCTTCTTCACCTTTTTTCTTATTCTTCTTCTTGAATTTTTCTTCTAGGGATTTTGAGAGAATAGGAAGGCTCAGAGAAGTTTGAGAGAGATTTGGACAGAATTTTAGATCACCAAATAAGCTCATCTTTTTTCCTTTGATGGGTCTCTTACTTATAAGATTTTGGGAGACTCTTGAGAATGGAATGGTCTTAAATCTTAAATTTCTCAATATTTTAACTAATTCCTTAATAAAATTCTCCAATTACTTCTCATCTCCTTGGCCTTAATGTTCTTTTACTCACCTATGGGTCTCATTATTCAAGATGATCAGGGATACACTTGTAAAAGGCCAATAGTTTCTAGAGAATTATTTGATAAGGGTAAAATAGTTCTAGACCTTACACTTTGAGTCAAATCCTAGATACCTAGGCTAGATGGCATGTTTAGGCTCACCTTAAGGAGCAAAATGCAATTTAGGCTCGTGTTACTAAGGAGCAACATGTAGTTTAGACTCAGGCCGATGAGCTATTGATTAAGAAATCCTTTCAAGAAATTTGTGATTTCTTTGAAGAATGCACTTGTAATTAAGTTGCCATCATGAATAGTATACTCTATTAGGGATAAGAAGACCTTCTTTTATACTAAAATTGATAGATTAGTTTTGAAAACAAAAAGAGATTCCTTGGGGATTGGATCATGAGAAAGTTTTATCTAAAACAAAATGAGATTTCTAAGACGATTCGAATGATACTATTTTAGTCTGAAGGTGAGCCAAGGCCAAGCCAATGGTTTGTTGGCCGAAGGTAAGTAAAATTTTGGGAAAAATTCTAACTTAAAATTAGGTTTGGCCAGGAAAAAATTTGCTCAAGTCTGAAAGTGAACATGAACCATAACTTTTAGTGGCTTTAAAACACAAAATTTTGAATTTTAAATATGCAAATTGTGATTTTTTTACTTTTAAAACGCCGCAATTCTCTTGTCTTGGAATGAGCATGGAACCCCATCAAATGTCCAAGAACGATTAATAATGATGTCGGTAGAGGATCTGAGGCTTAGAGACCCATCTTGACATTTTCTATCTTTTATTCGACCAGGCATTATTTGTCTTTATTTTCTGCACACTTGGACAAGAGATGTAAAATTAGGCAATGAATGAAAAAAATAATTTTTTGATATTATTGGCCTCAGATATATTTACCTTTTATGTTAAATTTTAATTTTTTTTTACATAAATTCTACATTTTTCCTTATAGGTCGAAATAATATTTTTTTATGGTTTTAAGATTTTTTTGGATTTTTAAATTTATAAAATAAAGTTGAAGGAAAACAAGTAAATTACTTGTGATTTTCAAAGTTGTTCCAGTCAAGCATGGTTAGGACATGTATAGGTGAAAGCGCCATCGATCCGTAAATGTTGATTTGAATTTTTTTTTTTTTAGAGTCACCACCTAGTTTATGATCTAGAAATCAGACGTGACTCTAAATAGATAAGAAACACAAAACTACGAATAGATTATGGGTATGGCGATCAAGTTACGGGATTAGAAAGTGTTTGGCATCAATCCCACCTGATGAAAGTCGATCACTACTCTTCTCTAATATTTACATTGCAAAAATGGCCTAAATCTAGAATAAAGATAAGAAAAATCACCTTTTTTTTATTTGAGTGATTGTGACGATCGGTTTCCTCAAAAAATTGGTGGTGAGTTTTTCTTGTGTGAATCTTTTCAATTTGTTTTTGCTTCTAGATCTGCTTTTGATTTTTGAGATGAGACTTTCTTCTCCTAGATCTGAATCTTTTCTTGACTTTTTGGGGTGTTTTTTTTATGGTTTTTAAATGTTTTTAGGTTGAAAATTAGGGTTTGGGAATTTGGTATTGACTTGGAACTCCAGATTTTAGGTTTCGAAAAAAATTGGAAAGTTTTTTACTTTTGTTTTCTAGAATTTTTCAAGACTTGCTAGATTAAGTGGTAGAGTTCCCTTTTAAAAGAACTTTATTGATAAAATTAGAGTTTGATTAAGTCTATTTTAGATAGAGTCTATCTCTAACTAATCTTTTAAATGGTTTAGATAAGATTTCAAGTGATTTTATTTGGATTTTGTTTTATGACTAACGTAGAATGAATTTTTAAAATTTTGGAGAACCCCTAATAGACGTTTCTTTATTAAATTATTTTTAATTCTTTGAGACCTCCCGATGGAGGGTTCTTTATTAAATATCAAGTACGTCCCACTTGAATAAATTAGGCACCACTTGAAATTTGTTTCATGGGTTTAATTAACTGAACTTACTTGTTTGAGGATTTTAATTTTATTTATTAAGATTTAAGTTTACCTTAATTAATACTTTAATTATTAGTTTCAAATTTTTGAAGTTTAAGGTTGGAAAATTATTGCTTTACCTTCAAAAAGGATTTTTGAGTTAGGATGTCATTTTTTTGACATTTTGAGATACTTTAAAATTAGTTTTTTGTAAGAAATTCAATGAGAATATTGGTTCGTATCACTTATGAATTTTTGACATGAAATGATCGTTGGCCCTACAAGGGGTATTTTAGTAATTTTATTAAATTTTGTGAAAATTAGTAAAAGAATTTATTTGATATTAGTTTGTTATTTTATGTGTTTGAAAGGGTTTTCCTATGTGTTATATAACCTCTAGGTATTCTGGCATCAAGTGTATTCCCGTAATTTGATTAATTTTTGATGAGTTTTCTTGTAAAATTTCTTTTAATCTCAAAATGATGATTTCTATCTTTTGGGGTTATATTTTCCTACCATAATGAGATTTTTAAAGTTTGTTTACTTGACATATCTCATCCAGCTTTGGAAACACATCTAGTAATAAATAAAAAATTTTAGAATATTCATCTATCATCGAGAACCACCGCAATCGAGTTGATGAGTTGATTAATTAGGCGAGTACAAAAATGGGGTGTCTAAAAATAACCCTTTTTGGTAGAAGGTTAAAGCAAACTAGATAATAAATATACTTTGATAGATAGTGCGATATCCAAATACCAAAGCCAATGACAATTCATATTACAGCCCGACTTAGCAATTCGTCGATACATTCAAATCTCTAAGGGAAAAACTCTCCCCGAACTAAAAGTTATCTGGTCTTCGAGCATGAGCTCTTACTGACGGTGTCAGATCCTTGAATTTTAGAAAATTCTCCTTGACTAATGCAAACGTAATGAACATGCACGTGTATACAATAGTGTAATGATGATTTGGTAAAGGCATGCCTCTATTTTGAGCATTCATGATGGGCAGATGATGAACTTCAAAATGAAAAACTAAGTAAGATGACTAGGCAAAATCTATATAAAATTTAAGTAAAACATGAGAAAAATTAAAATTGAATAAAACTGAGTAAAATGTGAGCATAAACTGAGCGTAATCTGAGTATAAGGTCTAAGTATAACTGAACATAACTAAGCATAATTTAAGCATAAGGCCTAAGCATAATCTGAGCATAATTGATCACAATCTGAACATAAGGCCCAAGCATAATCTGAGTATAACTGAGTTCAATCTGAGTATAAGGTCTAAGCATAACTGAGCACAATTTGAACATAATTGAGCATAAGGTATGACCATATATTGATCACAATTTAGGCATAAATTGAATGTTCTATTCTACATACTCTACGTGAAAGAGTAATGAACTAGATTCTAAAAGCCATACTCTACTTACTTTGAGTGAAAGAGTAATGAACTATTTCTAGGAGTCTTGGACAAAACCAATGTGAGATTAGAAATACTTCCATTTTTTTTAATTTGAATTTTATGAATTTCATGGCAACATTTTAACTTCTTTTGAACCTCAGAGGTTTTCAAAAATTGCTTTTAAGAAGGTAATCTTTAACTCAAATTACCCTTATCCTTTGAGGTTGAAATTGATCAAACTTAATAACGAAATGCCATAGTTTGACAAAGAACATTGCACTAAGGATAATTGAATATAGTTTGAAAAAGAATGCCCCTATTGTAAGGGGAAAAACCACACACCTTAGAAAGGAAAGTGCCCTTTATTATAAAAGTTTGAAATATTTAATTACCACCAGTGTATTAAAGGTTTAATTTTTTATTTCGACTTTTTATATTCAAGATTTTGAGTTAGGGTCAAAGGAATTAGAATAAAATATTTCTTTTTTAAATTCATCATAGAATCATTTTTTTTCTTCTTCAGTTCACTTAAAGAAGTGGAGATTTTCATATCAATCATAGACAAGATACTCGTGACTTCTAAATCTTTGCTTGGTTTAAGCTGGGTATTAATTGCATGAGGATTAAGAGTTTGCCCTAAAGTCAATGAAGTGTGGTCATTCAGACTTTAAATGTTTTGGCTCAGACCACCTTTTCAATTTTTCAACTAGACTGAGATTTTCTTTTAGTTGCTCTAACTTTTGCCTAGATTGCCTTTTCAAATTTTCAATCTAGTGAGCATGCTCTAGATTCTTTTCTAAATTGTCTTTTCAGATTTTTGATCTAGCGATTTTATAATTATTTTATTTTATTTTTTCTTTACTCTGATTGTTGCCAAGACCGTCCTTTCGAATTTTCAACATCACGAGCTTGCCTTAATTTTTTCCTAAGTCGACCTTTCAGCTTTTCAACTTAGTTGGCTTTTTTTTTTTTTTTTTTTTTACTTCCATTTTGTTCTTCCCTTTTGAACCTCTGGAGTTATTGCCTGATCATACTTTGCTATTTTCCTTGAATTTTTTACACGGTGCTTAAGAGGACTTCCATAGGTAAGCTTAGGACTGTGCCTAGAAAGAAATGTAGTTTGAAGCTTATACTTTTGATCGAATAGGAGTCTAGTCTACCAGAGATAAGGAAGCGGGACTATTCATCTTAAGTCCATCTAAAAATAAAATAACATAAAGAGATGAGAGGATAATAGAAGAGGGAAGAGGAGAGGGTAGAGAGATAAAGAGGGGGTTGGTTTCTTTTGAACCCACCTTGAAGCTTATATTTTCTTCTTTCCTTCTTCTTTTATATCTTCTTGAGTCCTTAGTGATTTAGGAAAATGCCCCCCTTTTTTGTTTTGTTTTGTGTAATTGAAAGAGTAAAAAAAAGTTGATGAGAGAATTGAGATGAGTGTAATATTTTTTTGTTGTAAGACTTGGGGAGAGAAAGTTGGTAAGTGAGAATTCGTAACCCATTTTGAAAAGAGGAGGGGATATTTATAGATGCTTAGAGGGTATTTTAGGGGTATAATGGGGTAAAGAATTGGGAGAATAGATAATGGCATAGGCTTTTAAGGATAGAGGATATGAAATTTGGAGTTAAAGAGAGTGTAATTTTGTAATGGATGGAAATAGGTAGTGTTTAGATCCAAATGATTTGGATCCTACCCAAATCCATTTGGGTAAAGTGTTTGGTGAGGTAAGATGAGTGATGGTTGATAGGGAAAATGGGGATGTAAGGTGTTAGGTTGGCTAAGGAGGTGAGATGTTTAGATTAAGATAATGGGTTGTGTAAGAAGTTGGTTGGTTGGATTTTAGGAGAATTGAAGGGATGATGACATGTGGCAAAGGTGATGAGAGGGTGAGGAGATGAGGTATGTTGATTGATAATGGTAGTTGTTTGATTAGAGAGAAAGGTATGGGTTAGTTTGGTGATAATGATGGAAGTTGTAGGTTGTGATGTAAGTTGGTGGAGGGTTTTAGGGAAAGGTGGTGGGTTAGGGTGTAGAGGATATGGGTTTTGATATAGGTGGTTGATTGTGTTAGAAAAGAGTAATAGGTTAGGTTAGGATAGGGTATGGGTTGAAGTGATTTTTAGAGAGAGGTGAGATGGTAGATGAATTGTTTAAAGAAAGGTGACAGGGGTAGGTGGTTAGATGAGGGAGGTGAGAGGGGATGATGACATATGTCACCTTTTGATGATAAAGTGGTGATTGATTTGATGTGGATGGTAGTTTATGGGTTAGAGTTGTGGGTTGGATAATGAATAAGATATGGATAATGATTTGTGGGCTTTGTAGTGTTGGGCTTAGGTTTTAGAGATGGCTTTGGATTTTGGAAATTGGTTAGGGGTTACCTTGGAAATGATTATGAGGGTTTAGGTTGATTTTAGATTTTAGGTGATGTGGGATTAAGTTAGGGGGGAAATATGAGAGATTGATTATGGAGGATTGAGGGTTTATGAGCCTTAGGTGGGCTTGGGATATTTTTGGATTTGGAAGTGGAGCAGTGGAGAGTAGAGGAAATGGTAGGTGTCCCATGTCTCATTTTTTAATTTTATTTATTTCTTTTTTAGGTTTTTGAAATCATTGGTTTGATAATAAAAAAAATGCCACGTGTTGGCAAATCGAGCATTTTAGGTCCGTTGGAGAATTTTATTGAAAATCGGGTATTTTTTTATACAAGAGGGGAGCGGTGACGGTTGGGTAGGTGTAGGGTAGGTCAAATCCCTTTGGTGGGCCAATTAAACCATTAGGAGGTCTTAGGGGCCTCAATTAGATTAAAATGTCGTTTTTCAATGTTTTGGGCCCTTGAGGCCTATTGACAAATTTTGTTGGAAAATTGATATTTTTGGATTTTGAGAGTGGAGCAGGGTAGATGGGAGTATACCGAGTTCTTTCAGGTGGGCTCATTAGACCATTAGGAGGTCTTAGGGGCCTCGACTCGATCAAAATGTTATTTTTCACTAATTTGGGCTCTTGAGGCCCATTGATAAACTTTGTTGAAAAATCAGTATTTTTGGGCCCTTCCGAGTTTGGGCCCGTTCAAATTAGGATGCCTACAACTGCCCTTCTTTGTAGGAATTGCGTGCAAAGAACTACATAGAATAGACTAAACCCTTATTTGTACGGGTTATAAAATTTTGTAAAATACGACTTCGGATTACCGATTAAATTGATGATTTTTGTAGAAAATGGCTACTCAAGCACGAGGTCTGACAGAGTTTTTTCGATTTCTTTTCTCCC
This sequence comes from Akebia trifoliata, assembly GCF_017979445.1. Classification (NCBI taxonomy): domain Eukaryota; kingdom Viridiplantae; phylum Streptophyta; class Magnoliopsida; order Ranunculales; family Lardizabalaceae; genus Akebia; species Akebia trifoliata. The sequence continues at coordinate 9,892,319 of NC_141386.1, read as the reverse complement.
TTAGGAGATTTCCCTTCCTTTCTCTTCATTTCTCTTTGATTTCTTTGACTTGGGCATTTGGTGGATTAGTTTGGAAGATTTGGAGTATGTGTTGCTTTTGGATGCTCGTAAAATCGACTTGAAGCATTGAAGTGTTCGTGAGTGGGCTATACAATTTCCTATCGAGGTGAGTTATTGATTTTCTCCTTCTTCATTCTTTATTTGCCTATTTTGTATGAGAACATGCATTTTGAATTTTTCTCGAACACAAACATTTCCTTTTGCCATTTTTGTTATTTTTTTTGTTTCGATTTCTTTATACATTCTTCTAAGTATTTGAGATGAACACTCACACCTTCTGAAATGTTATATTTGAAAACAGTGTGTATTGCCTTTTATTATTGATTTTTGTCACCTTGTTTTGCTTATTTTTCTTCATTATTTGATTGATATTGCATTATTTGATGGACCTTGAGTACATGGACTGTTGGTGATGGTGGATTTGTGAAATTTGAGGGACTGGGTATTATTTTGGAGGAGAATTTCCCAAGATATTTGGGAATTTAGGGGTGTGATTTTGGGATTGTTTTGGCAAGGATTTGGGGTGCTTAATGGATTGTTTGAGCAGGGATTTGGGTGGTTAAGAGATTGTTTTGATGGAGACATGGAGGTGGTTTGGAGATTGTTTTGAAGGGGCATAGGGTGGTTAGGGACTGGATTGGGATTGGTTTGGGTAGGAAGGAATGTTGTTTATAGGGACTATTTGGGTTAGGATTGGGGTGTTTAAAAATTGGTTTAAGTGAGAATTAAGGATCGTTAAGGGTTATTTTGGAGTGAGAATGTGGACTATTTAAGGTGGTTTAAGGAGTTGAAATGGGGCTATTTAGGGGACTGGTTTAGAAGTAGTTTCGACTAGCTAAGGGAATTGTTTTGGGTGGCTGTTTTTAGGTTAAAAATAGGATTGTTTAGGGTGGGGAGTAGGGGTAATTTTAGGGATTGAATTAGAATTGGATCAGAATTGGGTTTGGACTATTTTACAGAATGTTTGGATAAATCGACTTCTCCTCTCTCTTTTCTTTGTTTGTTGCCTATCATGCCTTCGATCATGAAAATAACGTTTGTCCTCCCGTTTTCTTTTCATGTTTCCTATTGCTATTTAGACTAACTTTGGGCGCCCACACATTTTCTTTTCTTTGAATGGTATTTCGACATGGTGGGGATGGATTCTTGGATTGGATATGGATTTGGCTAGGTAGGATTGGTTTGACTAGGTTTGTGAAAGCGCCATCGATCCGCGTGGTGCACGGATCCGCTTTTGACTTTTGAGGTTTGGGAGTCGCCACCTAGTTATTACAGTCTAGGAACCAAACATTGACTCTAAAAGGTAAATAACTCTAATTTACGAAGAAAATACGGGTTCAGGGATCACATTACAGAGTCGGAAGGTGTTAAGCACCAACCCCGCCCGACAAACACCGGTCTCTACTATTTTCCAAGAAGACTACATTGCTGAAAGACCTAACCACTAAAAAAAATAAGAAATATTTACCTTTACGAATGCAACGATTTTATTCCCTCAGATCTGATAGAACAGCTCCTCGGACAGCACTCCTCGCTTCGCTCTATCACCGGATTGGCTTCAGATCTCTAAGACAAAGTACATTTTTTTAGATCTAAATTTTTCTGATTTGTTTATGGATTTCTAGGTATTTTTGAAGGGTTTCTAGGTGTTTTTTGAGCTAAAGTTGGGGTATGGATGTTAGGTAAGGAGTTAGGACTTCAAAATTAAGGTTTAAGGGAGGCTAGGGAAGCTTTTTGACTTACTTTTTCTAGGATTTTATTTTTGATACGAAAATAAGGTGTAGAGACCCCTATTTATAGATTTTTTTAAGAACTTTTTAGATAGAGTTAGAATTAGATTATGTTTCTTTTAGATAGTTTTAAAGTTTAATTAGAATTCTATTAGATAATTTTAGAGTTTAATTATGTTTCTATTAGATAGTTTTAGAGTTTAATTAGAATTCTATTAGAGCTAAGGTTTGACTTTGGTCTAATTAGATTGATTAGGATTTTGAATTAAGTCTCACTTGATTGACTAGGATTTAGGATTTTGACTTAAGTCTTGCATGATTGACTAGATTTTAGGATTTTGACTTAAGTCTTACTTGATTGAATTACTTTAGGATTTTGACTTAAGTCTTATTTGATTGACTTTAATTTTAATTAGGATTTCACTTTACATTAATTAATTTTTTAATTATTAATTTCAGAATTTTTAATTATTAAAATTGTAAAATTACCATTTTGCCCTTGAAGAGGACTTTTTGTGTTTTAAGTCATTTTTCAATGTTCCAGGATGTTTTGGAATCGATTTTTCGTAAGGAATTCAATGGGAATATTGGTCTGTGTCATTTATAAAATTTTTGTGAGAAGTGGTTATGAACTTTATGAAGGGTATTTTTGTAATTTTGTCAAATTTTGTGAAAACTAACGAAATGATTTATTTGATTTCCATTTGTTATTTTATGTATTTGAAAGGATTTTCCTAAGCGTAATGTAGGCTCTAGGGATGTTTTGAGGTTATGGGTATTTTGGTAATTTGTTCATTTTCAGTGATTTTTATCGTAAAGCTTCTTTTTGTCTACAAGATGATTTCTATATTTTTGGAGTCATATTTTTGTTAGCGTAACGTGGTTTCTACAGTTTTGTTAGTTTGAGATACCTCATCCGAATTTTCGAAACATATCTAGTAACAAAAAAAACATTGGAATAATCATCCATCATTGGAAATCGTCACGATCAGGTTGAAGAGTTGATTAATCAGGCGAGTGTAAAAATGGGGTGTCTACAGATGCCTCTCTTTGGCAGAGGGTTGAACCAAACTAGATAGCAAATCTATTTTTGTAGATAGTACGATATCTGAATGCCAAAGCTAGTGACAGTTCATTTTGTAGTCTGATTTAGCAATTCGTGTGGACGTTCGGATCCTTAAGGACGAGCTCTCCCCGAACTAAAAGTTGTCAGGTCCTCGAACGTGAGCTCTTACTTACAGTGTCAGATCCTTGAATTTTAGAAAATTGTCCTTGACTAATAAAACAAATGTGCAAGTGTGTGTACTTAAAATCTGAGATAAATCTCAAAGGGTCTAAGTGAAAATTGAGTAAAATCTAAGTAAAATTTGAGAAAACCCTTGGCGGCAACTGATTGAGCATAATCCGAGCAAACCCTCGGTGACAACTGGCTGAGCATAATCCGAGTAAACTCTCAGTGGAATCTGGCTGAGCATAATCCGAGCAAACCTTCGGTGGTAACTTGTTGAGGATAATCTGAGCAAACCCTCGATGGCAACTGGCTGAGCATAATCCGAGCAAACCCTCGCGACATCTGACTGAGCATAATCCAAGCAAACCCTCGGTGGCAACATAATTCGAGAAAGAATGGTTAATTCTATGAAAGAATGACTGGATCTAGGAGTTTTACTTTGCCTACTCAGGGAGAAAGAGTACTGAACTATTTTTTGGGCAAAATCAAATATAAGATCAGAAATGTTTTTTTTTTAACTTCAAGATTTTATCCAAAAGTTTCATGAATTTAAAACCTGAGTTTTTATTTCTTTTGAACCACAAGGATATTTGAAAAATTTTTATCAAGAGGGTAACCTTAAGTTTGGGATTCCTTTTATCTTTTAGGATTAACATTGCTCAAAAATAAAATGCCCCCTAGTTTGACAGGAAACATGGCATTAGAGATAATTGAACATATCATGTAAAAGTTAAAAAAAAATACCCTAAGTATAAGGGGGAAAGCTACATATTAGAGAAGAAAGAAAATACCCCTTGTATGAAGGTTTGAAATATTTGATTACCACAAACGCAATAAAGATCCAACTTTTAATTTTGACTTTTTATATTGAAAATTTTAAGTAGGCCCAAGAAAACAAAATATTTTCTTTCGAGATTTATTGTAAAATCCACTATTTTTCTTCTTAGTTCACTTGGAGAAGTAGAAAATGTTCAGATCAATCATAGACGATGCTCGTGGCTTCTGAGTCTTTGCCTTGTTTAAGCTAAATGTTGAGCTTAATTATTCGGACTTCAAATGTCTCGGCTCGAACCTCCTGAGATTTTCTTTTATTTTTATTTGTTGCTCTAATTTTTTCGTTGATCATTTTTTCAGGTTTTCAATCTAGCGAGCTTTCTTTTCTTTTTTCTTTACTCTGATCGTTACCAAAGTTGTCCTCTCAGATTTTCAACCTTGCGAGCTTGCCTTAATTTTTGCCTAAGTCGCCCTTTACAGGTTTTCAACTTAGCAGGCTTTTTTTCTTCTTTTTTTCTTTCCCTCTAAACTTCTGGAGTTACTGTCTGATCATGCTTTACTACCTTCTTTAACTTTTTCGCACGATACTTAGGAGGACTTTCATAGGTAAGCTTAAGATTGGGTATAAAAAGAAAGGAATTTTGAGGCTCAAAAACCCGAATGCCCCTTGTGTGGCATTTTCTTTTAAATTTTCTCTTTTCCTTTGAACCTTTTTTCCTATTTGACAATATTTTTTTTGTAAGAAAATATATATATATATATATATATTTTTTTTTTTTTTTCTTTTATTTTGATGTGGTTGGGCTTGAAGTAACTTCTCAAGTTGCCTATGTACCCCAGAATTTTTGGGATCAGACCAAAACATAGTTCGAATTTTTTCTTCCCCTAAGTTGGGTAATCAGGTTGAGAACGAAAAATGTATATTTCTTTTGAAAAAAGGCTGCAAAGGGGTTGAGAAAGGCTATATTGAATTGGGTAATAGGATAATTGATTCGGTCAAAGATGACCTCCTTAGATGTAGTACCTTTTGATTTGGTCAAGGTTGGTTGGTTCTGGTAATTCAATTCTATCATGATCTTGAAGTTTGATAGCTTTTCCCAGTAATATTTCCTTGATGATGAACGGACCTCCCCAATTTGGTTTGAACTTCCTTTTAGGGTCAAATATAAGTGTCTGATTCTCTTTGAGTACCAAATCCCCGACTTGTCAGTGACGAGTCTTGATCTTTTTGTCAAACGCACGGATGACTCTTATTTGATAAGCCTGTACGTGGTACAAAGCTCTTAGTCATTTTTCTTCGATCAAATTTAATTCTTCATACCGTTGACGAACCCAATCTACTTCTGACAACTGACTTTCCAATAAGACCCTGAGAGATGGGATTTCCATTTCGACTGGCAAAATTGCTTCCATGCCATACACTAAAGATTAAGGAGTAGCTCCAATAGATGATTAAAATTGAAGTTTGATATGCCCATAGTGCAAACGGTAATTTCTCTAACCAATCCCAATGTGATTAACACATTTTCCTGATGATTGTCTTAAGGTTCTTATTGGCTGCTTCAACTGCTCTATTGGTCTGAGAACGGTAAAGAAATGACTTATGATGAGTGATTTTGAACTTTGAACACAATGTAATAACTTCAGTTTTAAAGTGTGACCCGTTATCAGAAATCAATTCCGAAGGTACCCCGTATCGACTGATGATGTTCGTTTGGATAAATTTTGTAACTCGAGATGTAGTGAGGACAGCATAGGAGGCAGCTTCAACCCACTTAGTAAAATAATCGATAACAACTAGAATGTATTCATGCCCATTTGGTGCCTTAGGCGATATTTTACCAATAATGTCAATTTCCCAAATTGAAAATGGCCACGATGAAGTCAAACCAACTAATTTGGAAGGTGGCACATATATGAGATTTGCGTGTATTTGCTATTTGTGGCAGGTCTTGACCATGTGATGACAATCTATTTTCATCGTGGGCCAATAATACCCTTGTCTCATAATTTTCCCACTCATATGAGTACCACAGTCCCCTGAATGTAGTTCAACTATTATCTATTCAGCCTGATCTTCATCAACGCGTGACAAATGAATCACATCATAAGACCTTTTATATAAACTTCCTGTGCACAGGATGAATTAAGATGCTAATCTTAGTAGGATTTGTTGTTCCTTCCTCGATGTTTCTTTCTGGAATTCTTATTTTTCCAACACTCTTTTTATATTTGTGTACCATGGCTTTCCATCGGGTAGTCGAGTAGCAATGTTGATCTGATTGCAATATGCAGGTTTGTCTTTGACTTAGACGGTAATCGACCTCAATTTCATATCAGGGGGCAAATAGATCATTAAAGAGAGAGTGCCTAAAGCGTCAGCAAATCTATTATCTTCCCTTGACAGGTGCTGGAACAGGATAGCTTTAAACTTACTCACTAAGTTTAACAGATACTCATGGTAAGGCTTTAACTTTTCATCCCTAATTTTTCATTCTTTCAATGATAGATGTATGACCAAAGCTGAATCCTCGAACACTTCAATTTCTATAATGCCCAGATTCAAAGTAACTTCAAGTGCAGCGATGCACGCTTCATATTCAGTTGTATTATTGGTGTTAGAAAAGGCTAACTTAATAACGATAGGAATGTGGCATCCTTCTAGAGAAAACAAAACTGCACCTATTCCATACCCATTCTGATTGGCGGCCCTATCAAAGTAAAGCTGCCATGTTTGACTCTACGGTTCTTCTTCAACATACAAGATATTCTCATTTGGGAACTGATCAATAGGGTTTATTCCTTCTACCACTGGATGATCTGCCAAGTATTCTGCCACGGCTCTCTCCTTGATAGATTTCTGCATAACATGCGTGATGTCAAATTCTGATAACAACAACAGCCATCGTGCTATTCTCCCTGTCAGTGCCGATTTCTCGAAGAGATATTTGAGAGGATCCATCTGAGATAGCAAGATAACTGAATGAGATAGCATATAGTGCCGGAGTCTCTGAGTAGCTCATACCATTGCCAAATAAGTTTTTCTAGGGCCAAATACTTTCGTTCATACTCTAACATATTTTTGCTGATATAATAGATAGCCCTTTATTTGCGATTATCTTTGTCATACTATGCAAGCATGCATCCCATAGCTTCTTCTATGACTGAAAGATAAAGAAGAAATGGTTTACCCGGTGTAAGTAGAACCAAAATAAGCAGGCTCAAGAGATATTCCTTGACTTCATCGAAAGTCTTTTAGCATTGCTCATTCTAAATTGTTGGTTCATTTTTCTTGAGAAGCTTGAAAATAGGTTCGTAAACATTGGTGAGTTGAGCGATGAATCTGCTGACATACTGGATTCTGCCTAAGAAACCTCGAATCTATTTTTCAATTTCAGGCAGTTGCATTTCTTGGATGGCTTTAATCTTTATAGGGTCTACTTCGATCCCTCTTTGACTGATCACAAATGCCAATAATTTTTTAAAAGTTAATCCAAATACATATTTCTACTGGTTGAGACGGAGTTGGTACTTTTGAATCCTTGTAAGAAACTTTTTTAGTGCAGCAACATGCCCCGGTCATTCCTTAGACTTGACTATCATATCATCTACATAAACTTCTACTTCCTTGTGTATCATATCGTGCAGTAAAGTTGTGGCTGCTCTTTGATAGGTAGCTCCAACGTTCTTTAAATCAAAAGGCATAACCTTGTAACAAAATATTCTCCACTGTGTGATGAACGATGTTTTTTGCTTATCCCAAGGATTCATTTTTATCTAATTGTACCCTGAAAAATCATCCATGAAGGATAGCAACGCGTGTCCCGCTGTACTATCTACTAGAACATCTATGTGTGGTAAAGGAAAACTGTCTTTTGGGCTTGTCTTGTTTAGGTCTCTAAAATTCACACACATTCTTACTTTTTCGTCTTTTTTAAGTACTAGGTGAAAACGCCCTCGATACGCGGGGTGCGCGGATCCACTTTTGACCCTTGAGGTTTGGGAGTCGCCACCTAGTTATTATGGTCTACGAACCAAACTGACTCTAAAACGGATAATGAACTAATCTACTATAGAAAATCTGAATCCGGGGATCATGTTACGGGGTTGGAAGGTGTTAGGCACCAACCCCGCCCGGTCATTGCCGGTCTCTACTTATCCCAAATAAATCTACATCGCTAATGACAAACCTAGATTAAAAAATAATGAAAAACCTTACCTTCGATCTGCAAAAGTGATATTCCCTCAGATCTGGTGAAAACGGTTCCTTGTACTGTATTCCTCACTTCGTTCTATCTCCGGATCTGATTTCTGATCTCCGAGGTAAGGTATCTCCTTCTTGGATCTGGGTGCTTCGAATTTGTTGTGGATTTTTGGGATGTTTTTGAGAGGTTTTTGGGTGTTTTTTAGGCTAAAATCGGAGTAGGGGTGTTAGGGAAGGAGTTGGGAGTCCAAAATTAGGGTTTTGGGGAGGTTGTGGAGGCTTCTTCACCTACTTTTTCTGGGGTTTTTTCTTTGATACGAAAATAGGGTGTGGAGGTTCCTATTTATAAACTTTTTAGAAGCATTAGGGTTTGATTAGGGTTTCTTTTAGAGTTTTAATTAGGGTTTAGACTTTGGTCTCATGAGATGGACTTAGTCTTTAGGATTTTGACTTTAGTCTTATGAGATTGACTTGATTAGTTTAGATTAGGGTTTTGATTTAGGATTTGACTTTAGTCTTATGAGATTGACTTGATTAGTTTCGATTAGGGTTTTGATTTAGGATTTTGACTTTAGTCTTATGAGATTGACTTTAATACTTGACTTTAGTCTTACTTAATTGACTTTAATTTTGACTTTAGTCTTATTTGATTGACTTTAAATTTTTGGAGAACCCCCCTCTATTATATCTTTGATTCTTTGGACCCCCAAATGGAGGGGTCATTAAAGAAATATCTTGCGAACCATCAACAATTTTTCTTGAAAGCCTGATTGATCAATTTTTTGGTTTAAATTTTATAATTAATTTTATTAATGTTTCACTTTACATTATTCAATGATTTATTTATTAATTTTGAAATTTTTAATTATTGAAATTATGAAATTACCATTTTTCCCTCGGAGAGGATTTTTCACGTTTTAAGTCGTTTTTCAATGTTCCAAGATGTTTTGGAATCATTTTTTCGTAAGGAATTCAATGGGAATGTTGGTTTTTGTCATTTATGAAATTTTTTGTATGAAATGATCGTGAACTTTATGAGGGGTATTTTCGTAATTTTGTCAAATTTTGTGAAAATTGGCGAAGTGGTTTACTTTGTTTCGATTTGTTATTTTATATGTTTGAGTGGATTTTCCTAAGCGTAATGCAGGCTCTAAGGTTGTTTTGATGTTAGGGGTATTTTGGTAATTTAGTCATTTTTAGTGATTTTTATCGTGAAGCTTCTTTTTTATTTGCAAGATGATGATTTCTATGTTTCTGGGGTCATATTTTCCTAGTGTAGCGTGATTTCTAAGTTTTGTCAGTTCGACATACCTCATCCGGATTTCTGAAACATATCTAGTAACAAAATAAAGCATTGGAATAGACATCCATCATTGGGAACCTTTGCGATCGGGTTGACGTGTTGATTAATCAGGCGAGTACAAAAATGGGGTGTCTACACTAGGACGACATTGGCAATCCACTCAGGGTATTCTACTACTTCCAAAAATCCAGCGTTAAACTACTTCATAACTTCTTCTTTAATCTTTAGAGTCCATTCCGACTTCATACGTCGAAGTTTCTGTTTGATTGGTCGAGCATCAGGATATAGTGGAATCCGATGTTGAATAATATTTGTGCTTACTCCTGGCATGTCCTCGTAAGACCATGCGAATACATCTTTAAACTTTTTGAGCAAGTCTACTATCCCTTTGTATTCATCGAGAGATAAGGTGATCCCAATCTGAATCTTTGGAGGACTTTCTTTTGTTCCGAGGTTGATAACCTCTACTTCCTCTATTAGAGGTTGAGTCTGAAAGATTTTCATTATGCCTCTAAAGCCAGATTATTAGTTAAATTATCATTATGCTCAGGGTAATAAAAAATTTCTTTCATTTCATTAAAAAGAGATGGGGTAACAGGACTCATTACAGACTTAATAGACTCACTAGAAATAATAGACTCACTTGACTCAGTAGAAACAACTAACTTACTTGACTCAACAGAAATAAAAGACTTTCCAGACATGTTGGACTGAACAGGACTAATAGGACTAACAAAACCAGTCTCGACATGTAGCACAGGACTCATTACATGATAATTGGCAAGAAACCCAACCGCGAGTTTGATTACAGGTTTAGAGTTTGTGGTCCCCTTCCCAACTGACACCATTAAGACACTATGATCTTCAATAAACAACTGGTCAATGTTGAGGGAGTCCAGGTTGAGCTGCCAGTCTTCAACTTCCTTTTCTTCTGCTTTTGTGCTTGCTTCCTTTTTAGGCCAATCCATACCAAAGAAGATTTCAAATCCCAGCAGACGAGTACCCGAGATGTGATCAATGAACGACTCTAGAAACCCATAATAACGAAAATCTTCCCCTTCTTTTTCAAAATAGCCATTAAGGGTCTTACGATAAGATTTCATTTTAATCAGATCCGTGGTGCGCCCTTATCTTTGTTCTTATCCCACTTTATCTTCTAGTATTGGGCCCAATCTTCCTTAGCAGTCTTATATCTTAGTTCGAATGTGTCGATGACTTCTTTAATCAATGGTACCTCTTTAATACCTTGTTGCTTGCAACCTAGGCATATACTAGGAAAAAATCTCATTTTTTTGAACATATTGGCCATATAGCAGTTAGAGGTATTCTCGATAGGAAAATATTCTTTCACGAGCGATCTATTGGACTAGGCATATTTTTTCAAATTCAAACCCACTGAGCTCTACCCCCTATTGTTCAAGTTGAATCTCGAGTAACGATTTATTCTTGGCTTCGGTACTATTTAGAATCCCCATAATCTCAGCATCTCCATGAAGAGTAATTACTAGTCCATCTTTGACAAATTTAACTTTCTGGTGTAGCATGGAAGGTATGGCTTTGATCTAGTGTAACCATAGTCTTCCTAACAGTAAATTGAAAGAGGACTGGATATCAATAACCTAAAATTTCACAGGAAATTCATATATTCATGTGGATAATCGAAGATGCAAAATTCCCAGTACACCCCTCTTGGTGTTATCATATGCCCTAACACCCTGATTAGTGGGCTTGAGATCTTCAGCCTTAAATCCAAGGCAAGTAGCAATCTTCAAAAGGCGAACATTCAGTGCACTTTCATTATCAATTAAAACCAGAGGTACTCTCACCTCGTTACATTCGACTATAATGTGCAACGGCTTAGTGTGGCTTATTCCCTCTTTTGGGAGATCTGAGTTCAAGAAGAATAGGATATTCTCTACATAAGTCGCCGCTACTTTACTGGCTAGCTGATCTGGGGAAGTATCAAGGGAAACTTGAGCTGTGTTTAGTACTTTCATAATAGCCTCCCTATGGGTAGTGGAAGCCATGAGAAAATCCCAAACTAAGATATTGGCCCTTGATTTTTTCAACTGCTTAATCACAACATCATCTTCTTCGATGTTCTCTTTGATAGGATCTTTTTTTCTTTTTCTAGCCAAGGTTGCAGGATTATCGACACAGAGTTCTTGTGGTTTAAAAAGTCTCCCCCTGAGTCATATGTCTGACTTCATCACAAGAAAGGAAGAAAGACTCATCTTCTTCAGTCAGCAAGTATGGATCTTCCTTTGTCAATGAGATGGGGCTTTCCAGATTCATTTGAACCAAAAGATAACTAATGAATACAGGGTTATCATAACGAGGTGGGGATAGACGGTATGCATCATCTGGGGTTAGATCAAGAGGTTCATAACTTGTGGTGAAGACTTCGTCGGTGAAAGATATTCTGACAATGGGGTAACTAGGTGGTTTGACTTGGATGGGATGGATGAGAGAGACAGGGTCGAACGGTAACTAGGTGCTGAAAACCATGTTCAGGGTTGGTGGAGGTTGATAGGCAGACAGTGATTTAGTGGTGACATTTGGCGATGTTGGGCTAGGGATTGTGACCTTTTTTGCATCGATAAGATTTTGAATAACATGACGAAGAGTGATACACCAATCGGTGTGATGGCAAGTGTTTTGATGGAATTCACAGAACAAATTAGAATTATGTTCAACTGACAGGGGATTTGGCAATGGTCGGGGTTTTATCTGGATAAGAAGGTCTTTTTCAATAGTTTTTTAAAGGCTACGGTAAGAGTCATCCCTAAATTGGTAAATTGACGAGGAGTTCGGGACTGACCTGGGTGAATTTGATCATTGGACCTGACTGGAGGTCGAATTGGGGTAGCTGATGTGTTGGCTATGTAAATATGGTTGGCACTAGGTTTGGGAAGATAGGGTTTCTTAAACTTGTTATCCGAGGGTTAGAAAGAACCCCAGAAGCAAACGCATCCTCGATTTGGCTTCCGACTTGTATTCGAGATTCAAAGGTAGGAAGATATTGAGTAATCAAGTGCTGAGCATATCCTTGTATAAGGTTTTTCAGGATAATGGCTACTTGTTCCTTTTCTGATGACCTATCCCACATTCGGATAGCTTTGGCCTTCCAACGGCCAATGAAATTAGTAAAAGTTTTTCCATTTTTCTACTTAGTTGACTCCAAATCCCTTCTTGAAGTCTCAATTTCGGTACTGTACTTATATTGATGCCAAAAAGCCTTTGACATGCTCTCCTAGGTACCCACGGTAACTGAATCTTGAGACCCATAGTGTGCATGTTAGTAACATACACTTTAAGATGCGCTTTTGTACAACCTACCCCACTGAACTTGTCCATTTCAACCATTACAAACTTCTCTGGCAAATGAATTCTAGGGATACAGTTCAGAGCTTCAATGCCTGCTGCAATTTCATCAATACCCTTTATACTCTTCATAGCTGACTCTAACTGAGACATCATGTTGGCTAACACTGGATTTTCATCGAAATGTTCTTCATCTCCGTCAAGCTCAAAAATCTCATGTGTACATCTCGTTGCACTTTTTTCTACCCTTTTTCCTTTTGCATCATCAAGGGGATTGTCCGTTGATTCTGAAATTTGTTCTAAAACTTCTACTTTGCCTTTTATACTGTTGATATCATTGGCAAAGGCTGCCAAAATCTTACAAATCTCTATAAGCTCAGATTCGGAAGTCATTTCTGCCTGTTAACTTAGTCGTTCGTTCTAATCGACTAGACTTACGACTCCAATTAGGAGGTGGATGCTTGAGTTTGGGCGTAATGATAATCCTATACACCCCATCAAAGATAAATTTAATCAATTTCAGTGTTACCCCCTTGATAACATTTTAATGAGTCCTTGAAATGGTGCACCAATCCATTAAATAATCCATTCATGCAATGTCATCCAAAAGAAGAATAAATGCTTATTCAAAAGAAAAAATAACTTTATTGAAAATTATTGACAAAAAAATTATAACATCTTTTAATAAATCTAACTTAAACTATTTTTTGCATGGACACTTGGCTTTGTCTTGATTGTCATCAGGATTGCTATAAGGCTTGATCCTTTTGATTCTAACAACAAGTTTTTTGAATTCTGCTGGTCCGTTTGGATACCCTAAGGTTCGTTTGTTCCAAGCCTTCTCAATGAGATGTACTAACTTTTCAGTCAATGGCTCAGAAGAGAAGAAAACTTTATGTTGATGTAAACACAACTCTATAGGTATATCGTACTCTTTTGAGATCAATGCAGGTTTGTAGAAAGATGTTTCTTCTAGTCTGATCAAACGGACATAATAGGATCCTTTGATTCCTATAATAAGAGAATCAGTCATCCACCAAGGGCACCTTAAACTGATATGATAGGCAAGGCGAGAATCCAACCATTTGCTCCAAGCCTTGACTGAGTTGTGACGCACTAACAGGTTTCTTTTGAAAAAGTGTTCTGGCCCATACTCGAGGTTTGAAGGAACATCTACAATTTTGAGACGGTCACAAAGCCACATATAGAGTAGGTGGGGACATCTTTTGAAGCTTTCCCTCTCACCATTCTTTATGGCATTTAAACCTGAGAAGGTTTCAACTAGGATGAGAGGTACTAGGTTGGCTTTCCTTGAGAGTTGAAAGGTTATATTTATGAAGAACTCAGGGATGGTTAGGCCATCATTTTTGGAGGTTAGCATGTATTGGGCTAGGATTCCTATGCACAGTTGATAGTCTCTAGTGGCTTACCAGGCTTCGAGTTTTACATTGACAAGATGATTGTGGGAGTGATACGGGCCCAGTGAAGATACTAAGTCCAATCTCCTATTATGGACTAGGGCCTTGGCTTCTTCTTGGGAAATGTTCAGTCTTGTAGCGAGGTCACCAGAATATCCTATCTTCAATGAGGGCTTGACTAGAGGTCCTGAAGTAGATATCCCCATGATGCCACAATAGTCCTCATGAGTGGGGGTACAAGTGCATACATCCAATGTGAAGATAAGGGTTCCAACGTTTAGTCATAGCACGTAAGAGATTCCAATCTATTTCAAACTCGTGGAAGTAGAGAGTACTCTTCATCATGAATCTCCTAAAATTGATATTTTCTACAAGGTGCATCCCTATGATGGTTGTTTTAACTAACTGATCGATTGGGTTATTACCGGCGGCTAACATCCTGGTTTGACATAAAAGGGCATTTTAGTACACTTCCAAGGTCCATGTAAAATATTTATTCAAAGAAATCAATTCGTAATTTCCTTTATCTTCTTTGCTTCGTAAAATATTTTATTTTAGAAAATATTTTTCTTTTGGAAAATCTTGCTCTTATGAAAAATATTTTCTAGAAAACACTTTTTTCTAGAAAATTCTTTCCTTTTGTAAACCATTTTTCTTCTTTGAAAATAGGTTGAAACCCAAATTTAGAAAAGAATTTGATTTCCATTTTGATTTAAATGGCCCGGCCCATCCTGATTGTTGGATCGAGATGGACTGGGTCATTATGAATTATTGCAAGAAATAGATTCTTTATTGGATCGGTGCACCCATTTTAAATAGGTGAAATAAAAACTTTAATCTTTGAAGATAACCATACATTCTAATTTCATCATTTACATACATTCTGATCTCATCATTCACATACATTCATCATAATAAATAACCCGGGAACACCCACGATAAGTTCAAGTAGTGACCTACAGGGGAGGTTTCTAAACTCTAAGCTTACTATGTGCAATGCATTTTTATCTGGCCACCCTTGCCCAAGTACACCTATATACCTCTCAAGCATACTCAATCAGACGGTATGTGGTGACTTGGTTTGATGTACCGCATAGGTGATAATTTAAAACTTCAACTCACTTCTCTGAAGCCAAAAGTAGCCAGTTTAATTTCCAGATCAGAGGTGGCGCAATACTTGAGCAAAGACACTCGTAAATCACCTCTTTTCTAGAATAAACGTAGTCTATCTTCCTAGTACCATAGTACATTGGAACATGATCTCGCTTAGGTACTGATTTTTACTAAGAAGTGCAACTGATGTACTTGGATCATTTTTTATATGCCTATGGGTACGAGTCAAGAGTTGCAGCTTTCAAAAATGGTTTGGCATCCCACGAGGGGACCGATCACGTACTAATACTACGTTGGCAAATGGGACATGTGATTGTGTGGCTCATAATAGATCAAAGTCTCAGCTCGCTCCAACCTGGGTGCATCGATATACCTTTCAGAGTAACCTGATCAGACGATACTGACGTCCCAATTTGATATACCCTAAGGTACATGACTGGACTTGTGGTTTTCATGAATGACGTCGCATCTGCGAAGAGACCGGGCCACGCACTAGTGCCACGTTGGCTATATGGGGACGTGCAAGCGTGCAAACAGTAAACGTGCTAGTGGTGTGCGCAAAACAGGGTGGGGTGTGCCCCGGGCCTTTTTCAAACCAAAGGGCCCATGGGCCTGATCATACCATTACAACATTGAAATATTAATCCCAATAATACACAAACCAATCATATCCCATCACATCAATACTAGGATCAAAATAAGCACACATATCTGAAAGCGCCCTCGATCCGCTGGGTGCGCGGATCCGCTTTTGACCCTTGAGGTTTGGGAGTCGCCACCTAGGTATTACGGTCTAGGAACCAAATTGACCCTACAATGGATAAAAAGAACTAATCTACTATAGAAATCTGAATCCGGGGATCATGTTACGGGGTTGGAAGGTGTTAGGCACCAACCCCGCCCGGCCAATGCCGGTCTCTACTTATCCCAAATAGATCTACATTGCTAATGATAAACCTAGATAAAAAAAATTTAAAAAAAAAATTTACCTTTGATCTGCAAAAGTGTTATTCCCTCAGAGATAGTTAGAATGGCTCCTTGTACCGTATTCCTTACTTCATTCTATCTCCGGATCTGATTCCTGATCTCCGAGGTAAGGTATCTCCTTCTTGGATCTGGGTGCTTCGAATTTGTTGTGGATTTTTGGGATGTTTTTGAGAGGTTTTTGGGTGTTTTTTAGGCTAAAATCGGAGTAGGGGTGTTAGGGAAGGAGTTGGGGCTCCAAAATTAGGGTTTTGGGGAGGCTATGGAGGCTTCCTTACCTACTTTTCCTAAGGTTTTTTCTTTGATACAAAAATAGGGTGTGGAGGCTCCTATTTATAAAGTTTTTAGAAGCATTAGGGTTTGATTAGGATTTCTTTTAGAGTTTTAATTAGGGTTTAGACTTTGGTCTCATGAGATGGACTTAGTCTTTAGGGTTTTGACTTAGGGTTTTGACTTTAGTCTTATGAGATTGACTTGATTAGTTTAGATTAGGGTTTTGATTTAGGGTTTTGACTTTAGTCTTATGAGATTGACTTGATTAGTTTAGATTAGGATTTTGATTTAGGGTTTTGACTTTAGTCTTATGAGATTGACTTTAATACTTGACTTTACTCTTACTTAATTGACTTTAATTTTGACTTTAGTCTTATTTGATTGACTTTAATATCTTGACCTTAGTCTTGCTTGATTGACTTTAAATTTTTGGAGAACCCCCCTCTATTATATCTTTAATTCTTTGGACCCCCAAATGAAGGGGTCCTTAAAGAAATATCTTGCGAACCCTCAACAATTTTGCTTGAAAACCTGATTGATAAATGTTTTGGTTTAAATTTTAATAATTAATTTCATTAATGTTTCACTTTACATTATTTAATGATTTATTTATTAATTTTAAAAATTTTATGATTTCTATGTTTCTGGGGTAGTATTTTTCTAGCGTAGCGTGGTTTCTATGTTTTGTCAGTTCGAGATACCTCATCCGGATTTCTGAAACATATCTGGTAACAAAATAAAGCATTCGAATAGACATCCATCATTGGGAACCTTTGCGATCGGGTTGACGACTTGATTAATCAGGCGGATGCAAAAATGGGGTGTCTACAATATCTCAATTTATGGCATGTTAGATAAGCAATCACAATAGGACTAATAATTAGAATCAATCATCGAAACAAGCACATAGTTTTTTTTTTATTCCAAATTTTTTTTTAATAATTCAATCATAAATCACTTTGGTGACCCTAAAAACATCGAGAGTCTATAAGAATATTGAATTGACCATAGGATGGTCATTATTGAGATAAGGATTGATGAACACATTTTTTTTCCTTTCTTTTTATTTTTATTTTGTGGGATCATTTTTGAGTAACCCTTTAAGCGAGTTTCTGTGATAGAAATCCATCATGTACCAAAAGGATTTTAATTAACTTCATCAAAAAAACAAGGTGGGCCCAAACATGATTCGTCCAAAAAAACAATTTATGGGATTTTTCTTTGGCAGCACACATGCCTGACTTCTCTTGAGATTCTTCCTTTCGTAGGAAAGGAGAATTATATAGATTTACAAATCACAAAACAAATTAGTCGCACAAGAATAGAGAAAAAAATCGATTTCTATCCAAATTTCTAAACAGAAAACAAGAGTTCAAATATTCTAGAATCCAATTTCGTGAAAACGGATCAATCGAGCGCAATTTGTTTCAAAGTTATTAAATTTTCGATCATAAGTTCCTAACTTGTCGTAGACAACCATACATAAATCCAAAAATATTTATCACTTTTACTCTCGACGATTGGTTCGTGCTTGAGTGATCCACCACCGATCTGATACATGAAACCGAAACAAAGAAAACCAAAAGCCGAGCGAAAATCGATAGGGCGATATTGAAGAAATGAAAAAAGGACCTCCTGATCATGAAAACTCTAAGGTTGGATTTGATTCCTATCTTTAAATTGATCTCTCCATACTCGAACCAGAGGAAATTGGGATCGAGCCGTTCTTTTAAATATTTGAGTTTAAAACACAAATCTTCGGCCAGAAAAACAAATGGGTTTTTAAAAAAAACCAATACATGCTATTATCATCATTCTAAGAAAATTTCGTCGATTGAAATCCTCCCCTTTTACTCTGAATCATGAGCCTACCATCAATCAAAACCAGCACCCTTGAATCTTTTTTTCGACATATAAAAGAAAGGTCGAAAGAGGAAAGAAAAAAAAAACGTTATTACATTGCTTCAAACAGGAATGGTTTCAAGGGGAGCCAGTACTTCGATCTTAGATCTTCTCACCAAAATAGATTGACGACTTGCTAAAATAGGAGATCTTCAAATGGATCGCTTATGGATTTCTCTGCAAATTCTCCACCATTACTGATTGCTTCAAATTCTCAAGTCGAATCGAAAATCGATACTTCAATGGATCAAAACGTCTTGTTATTTTAGACTTTAGAGACAGCAAAGAGAAAAAGAGAGAGAGAGAGGATGGGAGGCGTCTTTGTTGAAGATGATGAAATTGGGTGGAACATTAAGGGTTTAAAAAACAAAAAGGATTGTTTTTACTAAAGACACCCTTATAACAAACGATTTAAAACCATCCTGTTATTACTGTTGCTAACAACACCAAAAGAAAAAAAAATTCTTTTTTTCTTTTTTTTTTACTATTATTTTGTTTGCTGGCCCACGCCCACAGAACAAAAAAAAATTAAAAAAAAAAAAAAAAACAAAATACCATTGTCAAAGGACAGATCCATACATGTTAAAAAAAATCTTTTGTTATCCAAAAAACGGTTCGACATGTACATAAAAAGAAGAATAGTAATCATAACTTAGAATAAAGTAAAAAATCCTTTTTTAAAACAATCTCCATGGTCCAATGATCATTATTCCATTCTCAATAAAATTATCCCTTTGAAATCTCACATAATTTCGGGTCATTCTGAATGACTTTCGATTGAACCATAAAAAAAAAGATAATAATATGCAAAAGCAGAATATCCATAAAAAAATGATAAAAAAAAAAAACAGGTAAACTAAAAATAAAACAATCTAGGTCTTTTAGCAATGCTCCCATACTTGGGGTTTTTCAAGTTTGTTCATCAATAGTCCCCAGTGAAGTCGCCACTAAAAGTGCCCTCGATCTATGGGGTACGCGAATTCGCTTTTGACTTTTGAGGTTTGGGAGTCGACACCTAGTTATTATGGTCTAGGAACCGAACATTGACTCTAAAAGATAAATAACTCTAATCTACGAAAGAAAATACGGATCCGGGAATCACGTTACAAGGTTAGAAGGTGTTAGGCACCAACCCCTCCCGACAAACACTGATCTCTACTATTTTCCAAGAAGACAACATTGCTAAAAAAATCTAACCACTAAAAAAATAAGAAATATTTACCTTTACGAACGCAACGGTTTGGTTCCCTTAGATCTAATAGAACAGCTCCTCGGACAGCACTCCTCTCTTCGTTCTATCACCGGATTCGCTTCAAATCTCCAAGACAAACTACTTCCTTTTTAGATCTGAATTTTTCTGATTTGTTTATGGATTTTTTAGTATTTTTAAAGGGTTTCTAGGTGTTTTTTGAGCTAAATTTGGGGTATGGAGCTTAGGTAAGGAGTTAAGGCTTCAATTTTTGGGTTTAGGGGAAGCTAGGAAAGTTTTTTGACCTACTTTTTCTAAGATTTTCTTTTTATACGAAAATAGGTTGTAGAGACCCCTATTTATAGATTTTTTAAGAGCTTTTTAGATAGAATTAGAATTAGATTATGTTTCTTTTAGATAATTTTAAAGTTTAATTAGAATTCTATTAGATAGTTTTAGAGTTTAATTATGTTTCTATTAGATAGTTTTAGAGTTTAATTAGAATTCTATTAGAGCTAAGGTTTGACTTTGGTCTTATTAGATTGATTAGGATTTTGACTTAAGTCTCACTTGATTGACTAAAATTTAGGATTTTGACTTAAGTCTTGCTTGATTGACTAGATTTTAGGATTTTGACTTAAGTCTTACTTGATTGACTTGACTTTAGGATTTTGACTTAAGCCTTACTTGATTGACTTTAATTTTAATTAAGATTTCACTTTACATTAATTAATGTTTTAATTATTAATTTTAAAATTTTTAATTATTAAAATTATAAAATTATCATTTTACCCTCGGAGAGGACTTTTTACGTTTTAAGTCATTTTTCAATGTTCCATGATATTTTGTAATTGATTTTTCATAAGGAATTTAATGAGAATATTGGTTTATGTCATTTATGAAATTTTTGTACGAAGTAGTTGTGAACTTTATGAAGGGTATTTTCGTAATTTTATCAAATTTTGTAAAAATTTGCAAAATAATTTATTTGATTTCGATTTGTTGTTTTATGTGTTTGAAATGATTTTTCTAAGCATAATGTAGGCTCTAGGGATGTTTTGAGGTTAAGGGTATTTTTGTAATTTGTTCATTTTTAGTGATTTTTATCGTAAAACTTCTTGTTGTCTACAAGATGATGATTTCTATATTTTTGGATTCATATTTTCCTAGCGTAGCGTGATTTCTACAGTTTTGTTAGTTTGAGATACCTCATCCAAATTTTTGAAACATATCTAGTAACAAATAAAACATTGGAATAATCGTCCATCATTGGGAATCGTCGCGATCAGGTTGACGAGTTGATTAATCAGGCGAGTGCAAAAATGGGGTGTCTACAGTTTGACTAATCGACTAGGTTTGACTGGTTAAACTAGGTTTGACTAGGTTCGACTAGGTTTTGATTAGATTGACTGGGTTTGACTAGGTTTTAAATGGGTTGACTAGGTTTTGATTGGGTTACTGGGTTTTAACTAGGTTGACTGGGTTGACTAGATTTTGATTGGGTTGACTGGGTTTACTAGGTTTTGACTGGATTGACTAGGTTTACTGGGTTGATTGGGTTTTGACTAGATTGACTGGGTTTTACTAGGTTTTGACTGGATTGACTAGGTTTGACTGGGTTGACTAGATTGACTAAGTTTTACTAGGTTGACTGGGTTAACTAAGTTTTGACTAGGTATGGGCCAATAGGACACTTTTCTCTATCGACTCAACAACTTATTACCTTGCATATGGGTAGAGAACGGAGGACCAGAGTGGTGTATCAGTTATCTGACGAGGAGGATGAGGCCAGACCTAAGACCCGAACTCATTTTGTTTTTGGATCCGGTGTAGCGACGGAGTATGGCTGGCAGAGATAGTCATTGTGGAGGCCTAATTCGGTCTTCAGTAGCTGGTTCTACTTCAGGTAGTTGGGCAGAGGAGGCTAGTACCTCTCAGAGTGGTCCGACCGAGGACCTTCCTAATGGTAGTAGTAGAAAAGGTAGATGTCGTGTCTGAGGTCAAGTAGATAGGGTCATTGGTAAAGGTCGAGTGGGCAGAGAGGTTCCCAGGATCGAGATCCCTGAGGAGGAGAGCAAGGGGGTGTCAGATACCTCTCTTTTTCGAGGGTTATGGAGGCATGTCTCTATACTGGTCCGACTAGATATCCCTACTCCCTATCCTTCAGCAAGTTTCAGAGGTAAGTGGAGCGTTTTTCTTTCTACTACTGTCCTGTTTTCGGATGATATCAGGACATAGTTTTCTATTGTTGGTTTCGGAGCCTTCCTGCAAATCCTAGCACTCATAGTAGATTGGCCTTTGTTCTTGGCTATGGTAGAGAGATGGTTTCCAGCGACCCACTCATTCCATATACCTGAGGTGGAAATAGGCATTAGACCTTCCGATTTTGTGGCTATGAACGGAGAGCCCTTACCCCTGACTATGTTGACCGTTCAGGAGGTAGGCGAACTACTGGGTATTGCCAGATCCCTGCCTCTATGATGGGGAAGATGAGGCATATCAGCATCGAGGTCTTGATGGGCCTACTGTTGTTTGAGGGAGAGGATGGGGCCCCACACACTTACAAAGATAGAGCAGCCCGCTTCGAAGATCAGAATTTTGACACACTCTTTCGTATCTGCTTTCTTCTCCTCATTGGTAGTTTTTTCTTTTTAGATGATGATTCTTCTGTTTCCACCACCTTCCTTTATGTGATGCGTGATATCGATCACATTGGAGATTTTGACTGGGGAAGTCTGATTTACTAGACCATTTTAGTGGGTTTAGACCGAGTAGTGGAGGGGATTACTGTGCCCCGTGGAGCTGGGATCTCCACTCGATTTTTTTGGCAATTTATTGAGGTAAATGGATCCTGACTTTATTTTTCAGTTGTTTCTTCCTCAATATCTTGTTCATTGTCTAACACTTTGAACCCTTTCTTTCAGATTTTTGTCCATGTATATTTTCCTTTTTACCTGCCTACCTGTCGTCACCCCGATGAGGGTTACCTATTGGGAGCCTTCTAGGCCACGAGAGACGCCAGGACTATTAGGAGCAGCCCTAGGAGTGTTCGGGCCCACATTGATCGATGTTGTCTCTAAGGCGTGAGTACTTGAACCTTTTCTTTCTATTCCTTTAAACTTAAAATTATATGTTCTTGTTATCTGACTATCCCTTTTGCAGATCTTTTCTGTCACTCTACTAGATCTCCCTCGCACAGTCAGTGGGAGGCAGGAGGTGAGTAACGTCTACAGGCGTAACACCAAGCAACAACGCTACCCCTAGTTCATTGGAGAGCAGAGGTACACATTTTATCTAGGGGAGCGCCTGTTTTTCCAGTACGACGGGAGTCTTCACATTCCTGTCGCTCCACCTGAGCCTATCTTAGGGGCTATAACAGTAGATGAGTATCTCGCCCAGTCGATGGGTGTTGATGCTGCTGGATTGGTGAAGGCTGGACACTATCAGGTTTGATTTCGAGAGGCGTCTATTGGAT